>NC_136426.1:87235053-88435053 GCF_052849685.1 Lactuca virosa
ATGAAGAATCCAAAGTAACAAATAAAAAAAACATTCAAACAAATTAAAATATCATTCAAACGGAACAATTAATGAAACACAATTAAGATCAATATCCAATTTTTGAGCTACAAAGAAAAATTCAAAAAACATGAAGTCGATATAACAAGAAATTAAAACGTATGAAAAAGTGGACAAATTTCTAAAAAATCATTTTTTATTTTTGGAAGGATAAGACTCGATTATAAACAAGATTATAAGTAATATTACAGTTTGAAAAAATTAAAATTAAAATGTATGGTCCTTTGCTTCAATTTTGGAAGTAGACGTCCTTAGTTTAATAACGCTTTTATATTTCAAAATAAATCATGACTTTATTTTAATTTCCAAACTTAATTTTGTTTAAAAAGGTAACATATTAGTTTACTTGTTGCATGGAGTCAAGGAGAAGCAAGACGACGATGTGAATCGGTAACGTTGACAACGATGTTAGCAGACGACGACAACAACGTTTTGATGATGAATATCTATTGTATGGGAATCGATCGTGATCGAGTTGAATAAGCAATTCTTTAAATAGACAAAGTGTTGGATAATTGGTTCAAAAACGAATGGAATCAAAGCAAATGGAGTCGTAGATAACTGCTTAGATACATCTCAAATCAGGGCTCAAAAATCAAGCAATTGCTGAAATCGAAACCTACACAAGGAGATGGTGGTGCCTGTATAAGGAGAGAAGAGGTACGTCATCTATAAGGAACAAAGAGAGAGAAGAGGTGAGATAATTATATATGGAAAATCAGTCGATTACAGAAATTTGTGAATTAAATTAAAATATAATTAATTCATGATATTTTTAATTTAATATAATTCTCTTATCTAGAGTTTTTAAATGATTGGTGCGTGAACGAGTTTTATATTAACAAAATACTCGTTGCTTATATATGATCTCAGCTCTCTCTCTCTCCCTCCCTCTCTCTGTCTCTATATATATATATATATATATATATATATATATATATATATATATATATATATATATATATATATATATATATATATATATATATATATATCTTAATACATTAAAATGCATTTACATATTAGGACAACAAACTCTTAATTTTTAAGTAGTACACATGTTAAAGGAAAAAGTACAAACGCTTTGTGCATAAATAAGATTAATCTTTGGACATCAAAACTAAATTATCTTAAATTAAGGAAATGATAGAATTACAATATTGAATTTTAAAATGTTAAGTCTAAGTTATCTTATCTTGACCGATTCCTAGCAAAGAGTAATATGCAAAATTTTGAAACTATAAGATTGATTATGTCCTTAAATCGTGCAATGTTTTGACCAGATCTTCCCCTATATATAGCTGGTTTTACTCAACCCACCTTAATTATCTCAGGTTACCCCTATATGAAGTCATCCGCAATTGAATAGTTCAAAATTGAACGAGTACTCCTCATGCCAACATATTTACTTTATATAACATATTCACTTAATTCAACAGTTGCTACCTACAGCGAATTGCGGCACCATGATCGCCACCACCATCACTGGTTACCACCTACGACCACCGCTATTTTTTTTTTCGGATTTTCAGGACTCTGGAGATGTCTGCACCGCCATCACCACCTTCATTCCAGGCGTAGCCCTCCATGTATGATTTCACATAATCTTTCGATCGCTTTCTTTCTTTCTCTATTCGTCACGTGTTCTAGTCACCACCACATACCACCCTGTTCTCTCTTTAAAAATTGTTATTCATGTATGAGGTTTGATTAACTACTTCTCATGTTATTATTATCTTTTACATTTTAATTATTAAGCTTAATATTATTATTGGTGTGAGAATCTTTATAAACTTATTTTTATCTAATGATCTGGATTAATTATTAAGGTTTTTTCCTAATATAGGTACATATCGAGTTGATTGAACATACAAAATAATACAGGGAAAATGACTTATCAAGGTAATTAACTTTTCGGTATGTTCACATCTGGGTAACTATCTTTTTTTTGTACACATCTAGGTAACAAACTTGTTGGAAGTGTTCACATATGACTATTATGACCTGTTGTAGCAGGTTACATCCTAGATGTGAACACTTTCAACAAATTCATTAACTAGATGTGTAAAAAAAAAGTAGTTACCCAAATATGAACAAAACGGAAAGTAAGAGTAAATTACACGAATGGTCCCTGTAGTTTGGGGGAATTTGTGTTTTTGGTCCCTAACTTATTTTTTGTTAACTCGGATGGTCCCTACTGTTTATTTTTGTTGCACGTTTGGTTCCTGTCTTACCTAAAAAGACTATTATGCCCTTATTAATTTGTTTTTTAATTAATTTTCTTATTTATGTATTTATTTTTTATATATTTAAAAAAATTAATAAACTCCATATATCTGTATCTCCTCACCGTAATCCGTAAATATGAAACCACATTTGAGAAATTTAATTTGGATCTCACCGGTCACCATCCTCTCTCTCATCCTCCTCAACTTCTATTTCTTTTCCATATTTAGTGACATCGACATCTTCACCATGCTTTTTTTTTGGTCCTTCAACTCTGGCGAACCAACACCATAACCCACTGTCTCTTCATCTTTAGTGGGTTCACTGGGTTGTGGTGTTAATTCGACGGAGTTGAAGGACCGAAAAAAGAAGGGTTGGTGAAGACGTCGATATCACTAAAGATGGAAAATAAATATAAGTTGAGGAGGATGAGAGATGTGATGGTGAGAAGATACATATATGTAGGGTCTATTAATTTTTTTTAAATATATAAAGAATAATTACATAAATAAGAAAATTAATTAATAAAGGCATAATAGTCTTTTTACGCAAGACAGAGACCAAACGCATAAGAAAAATAAACAGTAGGGATCATCTGAGTTAAAAAAATAAATAAATTAAAAAATAAACAGTAGGGATCATCCGAGGAGATACAAATGTGTGGAGTCTATTAATTTTTTTTGAATATATAAAAAATAAATATATAAATAAAAAAATTAATTAAAAAATAAATTAATAAGGGCACAATAGTCTTTTTAGGTAAGACAGTGACCAAACGCGCAACAAAAATAAATAGTAGGGACCATCCGAGTTAAAAAAATAAGTTAGAGACCAAAAACACAAATTCATCCAAACCACAGGGTCGATTCGTGTAATTTACTCTTACTTTTCATTTTGTTAATATTTGGGTAACTATTTTTTTTGTACACATCTAGGTAACGAACTTGTCAAAAGTGTTCACATCTAGGATGTAACCTGCTACAGCAGGTCATAATGGTCATATGTGAACACTTCTAACAAGTTTGTTACCTAGATGTGTACCAAAAAAAGATAGTCACACAAATGTGAACATACCGAAAAGTTAATTACCTTGATAAGTCATTTTCCCTAATAATACATGTTGGACCGATTAAAGTATAACATGGACGAAATAATAGATTATGTACTATGATAAGGATGTTATTCATGTTTCTTTATGTTGATTTCAAGATATCAATATGAAGATCATATACTTGGAATGTATGGTTAAGAGGGAGGAGCTTCATAATGATTTTTACAGGCGGTTGAGGAGGAAGGATCTTTAGAGTTTTACCGGGTGGAGAATTCCCAAGAATTTGGAATGGGCATAAGATTACATAAAAGGTCCCTTTATGCAAACAGAAGGCATGCTTCTGAAAGGTCTGGAAAACACATGGTTTCAAAGGCAGGGAAAAAGGTTTCTTGTGGCATATACAAACAGAAAGGACACAACAAGACCACTTTCACTCAAGTGCCAAGGCCTCCTAAAACTAATGTCACAAAGAAACAAAAGGTTATGCAATCACAAAAGTCAGTGCATATGCAAGGGGGTGAGGAATATGATGTTATGGGTGATGCAGTTGATCCACAAGCTAAGGAAGTTGTAAGGGTAAATGAATCTGAGGAAGTGGTGAAGGTTAATGAAGGTGAGGAATTGGCGAGGGTTAATGAAGATATTGGGCATATGTATATTAGAGGTCAACCAAGCAAGAGGTGAAAAAGTGAGTGAATTCTTAAACTAAAGCTTGCTAAAAGGGTTAAAGGTGAAGGTAGTAGTGTTGGATCGCCAATGGAGTTGGATTAATTACAGTTTCATTGTGTGTTTGTTATGTGGATTAAGTAATGTTATTAATGTGGCCGAGAACAAGCGAATTTATGTTCGTTATGTTAATCTATGTTATACTAATCTTAATATTTGATATTTGGATTCGTGTATGTACTTATATTATGTATGATGTTCTTTATATAAGTGTGTACGGGGTACTTTAGTCATTACAAATATTTCAACAGAGGCAGTTTATTCATTTGAGATACTTAGGGCAATAATGTTAGTTTAGGGGTAGTTTAGTCATTTGAAGTAGTTAATCCAATAGGTGTATGTTATTTCAAGTAATTAATCAAGTAGGGGTATTTTAGTCAATAAAAGAATTTAAATCCGTTAAGGGTATTATTATCATTTCAATTACTTAAACAAATAGGGTATTTTAGTCATTTAAAGCGGGTAACCCATTAGGGGTATTTTAGTTATTTGTGTCAGGTAACCCTGAAGGGGTATTGTGGGCATTTCAGTCAGTACTTTTTATGTGACTTAACCCATTAGGGGTATTTTAGGTTTTCCAGGCAGTTATCTAAGTGGGCAAGCACAAAAACAACAAAAAGTACTTTTCCATGGTTTTCCATTTCTGGGTTAAATACAAGGACTTTGCAGTGGTCCTATGAAGATGCCTCAAGTATTAGATTCTTCTATTTTGTCCCATGACCCCAAGAGAAAGATTGGGGCCCCTGTTTTGTTTGTTTAAAAGAGTTTGACTTTGTCATGTGGTCCCAGGAAGAACATCAACAAATATTGGTATTAGTTAATCACACATATTATTGATGGTTTGTTTCTATACAGATTACATTAACATTCAGAGCTATAACAACAATATTTTAACTTAACCAACGTTTCATTCATGGGTTTGTGTTACATCTTTACATCTATTAGACAAGTTAAAACATGATTTGCTACATCTTACTACATACGACTACCATCACCTGTGATTACCATAAAAAGTGATCATCACAATAACATGATCACAAAAACACCAACCACGACCACCAACTACTACCACCAGAAACAAAAACACAAGAAACAAAATGCCTTACAAATAAGGACAATAAACGAGATGCACATCATAACAAAATAAAAACCCATGATAGATATTTTGTAACCTAAAGTTCTTCGGTCATTTTAAGAACTTGTAGGTTAACACCCCCACAACAAAGACACCAAAAACCCCAACAACCCATTTGACTTTGTTGCACTTGTTTTTACCCAAGACGATGTTGACATATGATGATCGTAGTGAATATAACAACTTCTTCAAATCAACAACCATGTTAGACAGATCGAGCTCACCTGCTGTAACATCACTGACTTCATGGTTTAGGGCGTCCAAGTCTCTAGTGAAGCTGCATCGTAGTTCACGAAGGTCGTTTACAATTTCCTCCCTTACAATCGACACCTCCAACTGTGTCTAGAGCAGATTTATCGCCATGTCTTCATTGGTGACTCAGTTGACACATTCTCGGCCATGTGCAGAGTGTAGTTAGGTGAGCAACTGTGATTTGGAGATGATCGTGAATGCATGGTTTTGCTTATTGGGATTGAAGTTAAGGGTGCAGTTAGGGTAACCAGGTTTCTAATTGTGCCATTTTAGGGCACAATCTTCTACTTTTATATAGAGGCGGGTGGAATAATGCATACTTTCCCTCTACGTTTCACATTACAGACGACATCGTTTGGGTCGTTGAACGTAATTACGATTTTTTCATATCATCGATGAAGTGTCAAATAGGGATAAAATGGCGGGGTAACAGTAACAGGGACTTAATTGCTTGGTTTCCAAACACTTCGTTCCCTCATAAAGCCACTTAAAAATTTAAGTGACAAAATGATAAACCTTAGAAAGTTCATAGGGCGTATGTGTCATTTTCCCCTATTTCTTTTATATACTTCCAATAGTCATGTCATTTTTAGTTGATAATGTTATAACAAACCAATTTAAAGATAATAAGAATTATTATGATTTATAGATGATAATATTTTTCTTCAGCTTTTTATATGAAAAATATAAAGTTTCATGAGTAATTTGTTTAATTAATAAATAACAAAATTTGTATTTCTTTTTTCATGTGACCAAATTTACCTGACATTGTTTATAAATATGTAATGGACTTGGTGAAATACGTATTAAACCACAGTTGTTGAATCAAGTCCAAAAGGTAAAAATAAAAAATGATTATTAAACGGTTACATATACTTAAAAAGTTGAGTTGTGTGTATGTTATCACAGTGCATATATGTTGAAATACGACATGTTTCTAAAAGAAACTAATCATAACTCTTCATTTCTTATTCTAGTTGATTTTGTTTCCACATGCGAGCATGACTCGTATTAATAATTGTTTACATGTAATAACTATTTGCATAAAATAAATAATCACTTCTACAAATTAATTTCTGAAAAAACTAATCGCACCCGTCGTTTGATGCGGGTAAACGTCTACTATATATATATATATATATATATATATATATATATATATATATATATATATATATATATATATAAAACCACAAACTCAAATTTTGTTTAAATTTACTTTTAATTTAAAACTTATTTTTTATATCGAAAAAACAATATATAAAAAGTTATAATTTTTGTCATCTATATATATATATATATATATATATATATATATATATATATATATATATATATATAAGTTTTTTAGTATATATAAGAACTTTTGTAAAAAATATTAAGTACATGTGTATATAAATAACATTAGATTTTGCTACAATTCTACACATATAAAAAATAAATAACATAATAATAACATAAAAGTAAATGTATGAATAATTATATGTTAATAGTCACATTGGAACTCAATACAAAACTAGAAATACAAAGATTATAGCAGAAAAATAAAATAAAAATAGAGTTCTCGTGTGTGTGTATATATATATATATATATATATATATATATATATATATATATATATATATATATATATATATATATATATATATATTCATATGTTCTCAACAAGTGTTGTGCGGACGTGTGTAGAAAAGTGATATTCTGTGAGAATGACTAAGAGAATATGTTGTTTGGTATTGGGAATACATTTAACCTCACGTAACTATTGTTAGTATCACATATTTTCATTAATTAAATCGTTAATAAAGTTAATATGTACTTTTCTCTTTGATTCCTATTTTGGTAGAATGTCTACAAAATACAAATATCAAGTAAACATTCTGAGAGAATGACAATCATACAAAAAAAGTACATACTACCCTTATATATGAATTAATTAGTGAAAATATATGATAATGACAATAGTTATATGATGTTGAACATAGTTACATTACTAAACAAAATATTCTTTTAGTCATTCTCATATATAATAGCATTTTCTACACACGTCCGCACAATACATGTTATCCACATTTAAACTTAGCCACACATATATATATATATATATATATATATATATATATATATATATATATAACTTTTGTTAAAAATATTTAAAAAATGTGTATATATGAAATATCCATATAAGCATATCATGTAATGCATATATGTAAATAGAAAATATGCATATATACACATTTCATTAAAACATATTTTTTAGAAATTTTATTGGATAAAAGTGCATATATATGCATGATATAGAGATGCATAATTTTTTTTTTTTGAAAAAAAGTTATAGCAAAAATTGATATCGGGTTCTCAAAAATATATGAGTTCTCAAACGTTCATAACCTTTTATATATATATATATATATATATATATATATATATATATATATATATATATATATATATATAAGTATTTTTGGCATATATAAGAAGTTTTGTTAAAAATATTAAAAAAAATGTGTATATATGAAATATGCATATATGCATATCCAGTAATGCATATACGTACAGAGTAAATATGATATATGCATACTTCATAAAAAAACTTATTTTTCTTGTAATTTTATTGGATAAAAGTGCTTATTTATGCACATTAGAGAGATGACTATTTTTTTTAAAAAAAAAAATTGATATCGGGTTCTCACGAATATATAAGTTCTCAAAAGTTTATATATATATGGGATGGTTCAAATAAAAAATGAAATAAAATGAGAACGTAGGAAAACTGCTTTTAAGTTATGATTTTCCTATGAATTTTTAATATACAACTTTATGTCATTATTCAACAGTGAATATATGAATAATCATATGTTAATATTCACATTAGAATTTACTACAATTCTACACATACAAAAAATAAATAACATAATAATAACATAAAAACACATATACGAATAATTATATGTTAATAATCACATTGGGATTTAATACAAAACTACAAATACAAAATTAATAGCAGAATAATAAAATAAAAATAGATTTCTCACGTTCTCCGTTGATTTATTTTTATAATTTGAACTTATATATATATATATATATATATATATATATATATATATATGTATATATATATATATATATATATATATATATATATATATATATATTGGTTTATATGTTTTTCAACATGTGTTGTGCAGACGTGTGTGGGAAGTGATATTGTAACATCCCGTTATTTTTCTATCTTGTAAAGCTAATCAATTCAATCAAAAGTCAGACTTGTTTCTGTTAACTTTTATCTTTGTTAAGGGTCTATTTGAGAGTTCTTAGCCTAGTACACTTAAGGATTGTGTGTTAGGAAGTATTAAATTTAGATCATTGAGTTGCAATTGAGCCGGAAACACCTTCACAAGGAGTTTACGGCCGCAAACTAGGGTTCACGGCCGTGAACCCATGTTGGCCGTAAACTCCACATCATATGTATGGTATTCCTTCATTATTTCTTCATTTCTCACATATTCAAGTCAAGAACTCTCAAAACTCTCTCAAGTATCATCAAGAACACTCTTCTTTCTCTTCAAAATCATAAGTGATTCTTCCATAATTACTTGATATCCTTCTTATCCACAAGAAGCTCTTTGATTTCATCCATGACTTCATCAGTTTTGGTTTAGATCTTCAAATCATCATCCTTTACACCAAGAACACACACTTGTTCTTAGGCCGTAAACTCCCTAAAGACTTCCAAAGCGTGAGTATCTCTTCTATCATCTTGTTGTAAATTAGAAACACTTATTCCAACCATTAAACAAACATCCAAATGCATGATCTTCAAGAGTTCACGGTCGTGAACCCTTCATAGGATATTGATGTGGCCGTAAAGCCTTCATGAGATCAAGTCTTGGCCGTAAACCCTTCATAAGATCAAGCCATAGGCCGTAAACACTTCATGTGTGTGGCCGTAAACTCTTCTATGGCCATAAACACTTATAGTGTGGCCGTGAACACACTTTCATCAATCACATGTGATTATAACACTTCATTTCAAGTGTTTCCTAGCACCTAAGGTTGTTTACCTTACATGATTAGTTGTTATATACACTAATTATACACATATATGTGTCATTAAATGTTTAATAGGATCCGTTTGTGCTCAAGACTTCACTTTGCATACTTAGCATCCTATATCAATCTTACATTCGAATCACTCACTACAGGTGAGTTCATACCCCCGTATTTTCATAGTTTTTACTGTTTTAGGGGGGGGGGGGGATACAAGTCTAACACAAAGATTTTGTGTTACAAACAAATGGTTTCAAAATATCTTATCGAAATGGATTTCAATTATCATCAAATCAAACAGTTTCAAAGATTGTGTTAAAGTGACATCAAGTCACCAAAAAAACTTCTTTTAAATGATTTTATAAACTTATATTTTTCCCCAGAAATCATGTTTATATATATATATATATATATATATATATATATATATATAAGGTTTAAAAGGCTTAGGACTAATAACCCACTTTGGTTCCTTTTCCTTGTTTGGATGTGGGCTTATAGTATCAGTTATTTGTCTGAATGTCGTTTAAATTTTACTTATATATATTCGTATATGTATATAAATATAAAAATTATTTCATTCAGTTCAAATACCCTTTGTAACATGTTGAGCAAGAGGTTGCATTCATGAACAGTTAGTATCAATTCAGAAAGTACATATAAATTATAATAGCTATAATTTATGATTCATAGAACATTAATTCACGATTCAAGTATACTAAAGTACACTATTTTACAATAACAAAGGTTTGATTCAAAACTAATCAAGAGTATACATTTTTCATATACTAATACAGGGGCATACTATCAATCATTCATTTTAGAATGATTGGGTTTTCATAACTATTATACAAGTAACATGTATATGCTTTTTATGAGTCATTTGATTCAGGTTGTTTAATTCATTTAAACAATATAGTTAAAGTCCTGACATTATAACCAGAATCTCCATTCGGGGATCGAAACAATGTGTGTATAGATCTATATTGGGATTGACAACCCCGCACTCAGACTGCTAGCTACAGTCAGGCATACACGCCTACGAGTGATAGTTGTTATCAACAGTTTTTGACGCCTTCAAAGCGTTGGGTCAGGCCATCTGGTCTCAGTATGGTTATAATAACTCATTAAAAAAATATTAACACTACGTTAGTGTATAATTAACTAAACATAAGTACATTTTTCAAAGTACTAGTGTATAAGATACAATTTATAGTATTACATTACAGTTTACAATAACAGCTGGTGGAACCAGACACACTCACAGTTACAAGTTTTACTTAAAGGAATACAAATACAAAACATTGGTTTACAAACAGAACGATTTTAGGAGATTAAAACTACTTTTCATATACATCAGAAAATATAGGATTTTCTGGAAAAATTTACATATTCAAGAAACAGAAAACATACTTTCAAACATAAATACTTATGCACTCACTCAACTTTATGTTGATACTCTCTTTTCAAATTACTTGTATTCTCAGGGAATCAGTAGACAGGTACTCCCCGAGCTTTTGAGAGGATGGAGCTATTTTGAGTCATGTCTTCTTCTTTTTTATAACTATTTTGGTGTCAATATACAGTGATTGAACACATGTAAATACTTATACTTTTTAAATACAATGGTTGTTTGTACTTTGATTACTATGATGCATGTGTTGTGATACTACAAATGAAGTCATCCACCCTCGGACGTTTCCGCCGTCTAGTTTGGGGGTGTGACAGATATTATGTGAGAATGACTAAAAGAATAGGTTGTTTGGTATTGTGAATACATTTAACCTCACGTAACTATTTTCATTATCACATATATTCATTAATTAAATCGTCTATAAAGTTAATATGGACTTTTCTCTATTATTCTTATTTTGGCAGAATGTGTATAAAATACAAATATCAAGTACACATTATGACAGAATGACAGTCATATAAAAAAAGTCCATACTACCCTTATATATGAATTAATTAGTGAAATGCATGATAATGATAATAGTTAGATGATGTTGAACATAGTGACATTACTAAACAACATATTCTCTTAGTCATTCTGATATAATAGCATTTTCCACACGTCCGCACAATAGATGTTCTCCATATTTGAACTTAGCCACATACACACACATACACACACACACACACACACACACATATATATATATATATATATATATATATATATATATATATATAGAGAGAGAGAGAGAGAGAGAGAGCGAGAGGGAAAGAATATCAGATAAGAAGTTCAAATTTGGTAGGAAAGGTAAGAAATGCACCATTTGCATGTTTTTTGGTCAACCAAAAAAATGAATCAGTAGATGATATAAAAGTAATGTGATTCATAAAAAAAATCTTGGAAAAAGCATTGATGATTCATTTGTTTTCTGAATCAAGTTTTGATTTAGTTTTCGGACAACTTTAGTAAATCATCTCAAAAATGAATCATCGATACATTTTTTGGAGTGTACTTTTCAAATTAAATTATTTTTGTATTATCTAAAGATTTATTTGGTTGATTTGCCAAAAATCATACAAATGATGCACTTTTTACCATTCCTACCAGATATTTCTTTTTTAGTGGATCTCACTTTCTCTCTCTCTCTCTCTCTCTCTCTCTCCCTCCCTTTCTATATATATATATATATATATATATATATATATATATATATTGAGATTTTGAGTCTAGTTTTGAAGGAAGAAGAGTTCCAAAGAGTGTAGTATAGGCTACGATACAAGAGCATACTGACAACTTTTGGTTATGTCGAAGTTGAAGTGCACTCATGGTCAAAACTTAGGAAGACTAGTTTAAGCATCAGTATTGTCCCAAGCTTTGCTATTTGTAAAAGTTTCCATCCAAATCATCAATGAAGAAGCTCGAAGCTTCGGTACATGTCATATAGTTTCGAAGATCAAGTTTTGACTTTATTACTTATCTAAGGCTCAATGGTAAGGCCTAGAAATTTAGGTCAATGTCATTATAAATACATCTCATTTATTGTAACCCTAATGGGTATATGATTGTGATATACGAGAGTATGCAAGCCATTGTCGTGAGTGTACAGTAAATACATTGTTTTGTGTAGGATCATTAAAATCAATAAAAAATCGCTTTACTTTTCCTGTGGATGAAGCTTAATGAAATCGATCAAGTGAACCATGTTAATTCTACTTGTGTTTTTTGTTTTGTCTTAGTATCATTGGCCTTAATGTTGTCGAGGTTTCATCTTAATATCCGAAGAAGTCATCTATTATTATTGGAAGAGACAGGAAAATTAAGATCAATAAATTTGAAGGTTATGATTTTGGATTATGGAGAATGTAGATTAAAGATTATCTCCAAAAAAATTGCATTTAACCTTAAGTGGAAGAAAACTAGAACCTAGGAAACAGGAGGATTGTGATCTGTTTTATCAACATCCTCTTGGTGTGGTCAACTTGTTGTTAGAAAAGAACATTGCTTACAACATTGTTAACAACAAAACAACATATGGACTGATAAGGCATTGTATAACATGTAGGATAAATCCTCTACATTGCATAATATTTTGTTGACTAGACAATTGGTTAATATGATGAAGGAAGGAGTCTCTGTAACAGACCATGTACACGATTCTAATTCAATAATAGAGTAATATATGCTGGCATCTATGATCTAATATCCTTGATGAGGATATATAAAGGAAAATGCATGCAGTGTGTTGGTAGTCTAGTATGCCGAGCATCAAATATAAGGGAATGAAACACAATTGTTGGAATTTTAAAGAAAGCAATAACTTTAAAATTCAGTTCTTGAAAACTTTGATTGAAAAAGAAAGGGAAGAAGTGAATGTGGCAAACTATTTGAGGTTGCACTTATTTTCTACGTAGAGAGTTCAATTAAATATTGGATCACAGACTCGAGTGCTTTGTTTTATGAAATTCATTCTATAGAAGTAATGCAAAATTTCAGCCACTATTATGGAAAAATACTAGTTGCAAATAACAATAACTTATATATGAATTTGGGATGTTGTCTAGAAGATATTTTTGGGTTCAAAGTGGACCTTAAAGAATGTCACTTAAAGAATGTCAAGTAAGTTGAAACTTAAAGTAGATTAAAATGTCAGTAGGACAATTTTATGACAAACGACACTAAGTTGATTTCAACAATCACTAGTGGATATTAACGAAAGGGAACATAGTAATTTTTCAAAGTTATAAGTGATGAACATTATATATAGTCGAAGCTTCGATAGAATGAGTAAACTCATCAGTTGACGATACTAAAGATTCTACTTTATGGAAGCGAGGGCTCGTTCATATGAGTGATAATGGAATGAAGAAGTTGGCGATGTGCAAAATCCAGTCTTAAATTTATAAGTAGATTTCACCAATTTGAAGGATTATTACACATTTGGCCAAGTGTACCCAATCATATGACATTATAATGTTGGTAACATCGTAGTTGTCGAACTCAAAGGGAACATATATGATTCAATTCATAAATTCTAATTATGATTCAAACTAAAGATAATAAACTAAAAAGGGAATTTAATTAAACTAAGAAACAACTTAAAAGAAAACAAAGATGGAAAGCTGATTTGGAAACAAATAACAAAATGTACTATTACGTAGATTCAATTATGCCCTTTAGATACTATTGATTTTTATTCCATGTAATAGATATTACTCGTTATCACCGATCCCTAATGTGGTTAAGCCTCATGGTTTGATTCTAACCCTAATGATGCTAAGGACATCATCACATCAACTTAATGGTCATGATATTATGTAATTCCTATTATCAATATTTAGTTCTTATCATGCAAGATATGATATAATAGTTAATCTCAATAGCCATGAAAATTAATTGGTACATAGAATGGTCATCTAATACAATTCTCACATATTAAAGTTTATTATTGTTTTAACCAAACCATAGGATTTAAGCGATCACTAGTCATAATTACCCGTGGTCATGATCAATTATGATTCAAGCAAACACAATCATATTGGTCTCCTAAACTATATTAACTTAGCAATAGTAAAAAAGATACAAACTTTAACACATATAGATCTTTAAATAAAAAAATGATGAATTAAATAAATTAAAGTATCTAAATCGAAATCAAACCACAATTTTAGGATTCATTTAATTATAATAAAAAGAAAAAGGGTTTTAGCCCAAAATCATAAAGAAGTGCACCAAGAATTTAGAACAGTATGCTAAATATAGATATAGATTAAACCAACTGAATTTTGTAGTTATTTTTTTCGATCCTTAAGATTCCTACTCCTAGTTAGCCTTCCGACTTACATGTCTCCTTATGGTCCCTCAAAATGGCATATGTATTTTCAGTGTCTTCTCTTAAACATTTTTTAGGTTAAAGGATAACGCCTTATATAGAGATTTTCTGCCAACCTAATTTATGTGTTACATATAGACAGAGGAGGCGACACATATAACGAAATTCCTAGAGGGTGTTGAACAATACAGTTAGACACGATCCATACGTCAATAAGGCGTGTCTTGTACTGCTGCATTAACAGATGTTTCTGCTTATTTTGAATCCAATCCAACTTTATCCCTAATTTTTCTTGTTTTTTTCACACCAACTCTATAAATATTCAAAATAGCCATTCCTAGCATTATAAGCATCGTTTATCTTCAAGTGCATCAAAATATAGCTCAAAACATTAAGCTATTGCATGAAATATATGTATATAATAAGAGACATCATTGGATTCTAAAGGTAGGTTACAAGAATTTAGAAATGTAGCCATGGAACTATGTAAGCAATGTATAGAAAATAGAAGAAAGTTAATTTCACCTAGATTAGGAGGATGCTGAAGGCCAAGAAGCTAGAACTTGTTCATTAAGATGTTTATAGACTAACTTCAATCTCTTCAATACTATGTTACCTGTATAAATGATTACAAAAGGAATGTGAGGTTTTAGTTTCTCAAAGAATAAATTTAAAGTATTCACCATCATCAAGAAGTAGAAGGTTACTGTAGAGAATGAGATAAACCTCAAAGTGAAGTACCAAAAGTTAGATAATAGGGTTAAATACAACAGTCGATAGTTTCTTGATTACTGTGTTGAGCATGTAATTTAAATGTTGAAAATGGTTCTGGTTACACCTCAGTAGAATGATGTAGCACAAAGAATGAACCAAACATTGAAAAAAAGTTAAAGATAATCTAGGCAAAATCAGCCGCAGTTGGGGTGGGGAATTTAATGATAATGCTTTGTACAAAAATAATCTTACTTCTTCCTCATGTCAAGAAAAGAACTATGCATATAGAGATAAATTTATTTTATATGGAATTTATGAAGCTGGCAACATGAATCCTTCCAGTACCACAACAAAAAACAGAGGATCTGGATGTAATTGGGGGGGGGGGGGGGAAGGGGGGGGGGAGAGAAACTTCTGAAGACACTAGAGTTAGTGAGACTAAAGCCGAAGTAAATAATGTTGTAGGAAGTGATTTTTAAGTCGAAGTAAATAAAGCCAAAGTCAAAATTTAAAAAAGCCAGTAGAAGAGAAGCCACTGAAATCACAACTTCGGGTACACTTCTAATATCCACTTGGGGTGAGAAAACCTTAAATTTAGTATCCCTCTTCAACAAATTACTAGCTGATTACTGAGAATAATGAGTTGAAGACTTATCCAAAAGTCTTGAGGATGAAAGATTCCATATTATAGAAGAATGCTACAGAGGATGAGTTGCACTCACTTGAAATTAATGAAACTTAGTTACTTGAAAAGAACGAGAGATTGTCTCTTTCCATTTTACCAACAAAGAATAAGGCATAACTGAAAACGTGGGTATTTAAGGTCAATGAAGAAACCTATAGAAGAGATATGTACAAGGATAGATTAGTGTTAAAGGGTTTCCAACAAAAACAAGGGGTTGATGGCTAATTATGAGGATGGCCACAACAAGAATGGTCTATAGTATCGTAGTTTTGAAAAACTTACACCAAGAGAAGTTGGATGTAAAAAATTCTTTCTTTCATGATGGCAATTTAAATGGAACAACCAAAAGGTTTTAAGATTGTTGGTAAATAAAACATGATGCATAAACTAATGAAAATCACGTATGGATTAAAGAAAACTCCTAGATAGTGGTACTTAAAGTTTGATGGTTTAATAAAGAGGAATGGGTAAAAGAGATATGAGAGTGATGATTGTTGTTATCTTAAGTAATTTAAGTCATCTTATATCATCCTCTTGCTTTATGATTATGACATGTTGGTTGCGAGGCATGATATTATTTAAATCAACAAGTTGAAGAAGTAGTTGTCTAAGGAGTAGATATAAATGACTTAAGGGTTGTGAAGCAAATACTTTCCATGAGTATAGTCACAGACAAAGATTTATGTACTACAAAACTTTAACACAAAAAGTATATTCAGTAGTTGTCAGTGAAATTGAACATTGAAGACGTGAAGGCTAAAAACTACACTCTTATGAGTCACTTAAACCTACAGAAGAGTCAATCCATGAATTCCAAAGAGAGAAAAGTGCATAATGAAGGTCCCATATGCTTTTGTAGCTGGTGGTTTGATGAATGAAATGATGTGCACCACAACATATATCGATCACATAGTGCAGGTCATTATTAGATTTATGTCCAATCGATGAAAAAGGCATTACGAAGAAGTCATGTGGATGCTTTTCTTTTTGGAGGGAACTTCAGACATGGTTGTATGTTTCCGAAGGAAAAATATGGTTCTCGAAGGTTTTCCCCATATTGACATGGGGGTGGTAATGTAGATTCATATAAAAGCACCATATGTTATTTTTTTTATTAATATAAGAACAATCATCAATTACATGTCAATTTCTATAGGAGTATGTTTCTATATCAACCACCAAATGCAGAATATATGGATTTGGAATAAGCCAACACAGAACTTATTTGGTTGAAGAAAATCCAATCAATGTTAGGATCAAATCAAGAAGAGGATGACCTAAACTGATATAATCAAAGTGCACTTTATCTAGCAAAGAATCTTTTGTTTCACAGTAGGACAAGTAACATAATGTTGATGTGCTATTTTATTGAATATGCGCTCCAATTTAAGAAGATATGTGGTTAGAAGAATTCTATAGATATGATCACCAATGCAATAACATTGGGGAGGTAGAGGACATGCATGGCCTTAGATTGGCCTTTTGTAGAAATAAGTTAAGGTAGTAGACAATAGATGATTTGGGTTACATGTTGGATAACAATACAAGTTTTCTGTTAGACTCCAAGTATGAGATTGTTGAGATAAAGAGTCTAATTTCGAAGCTTGGAAAATCAATGTCAAAATAGTAATAAATATGTAATCTAAGGCGATAAATCAACTTTGATATTGTCGAGCTTTGGTATTACAAAATTTTTTGGTCAAAAATGGTAGCAAAGCATCTCCAACCTTTAGTACGGAATGTATAATCTTGGAGACCAACTTTTGACTTTATGCCATCCTGTAAAATGCCCATTGGCTAGGCACAAAATTCTAGATCACAGTAACTATAAATACATTTAATTTATTGGAACCCTAATATGTGTGTAATTATGATACACGAGAGTATGTCAGTGCAGGAAATACAAAGTTTTGTAGGCCTCATTGAAATAATAACAAATTCTTTCTAATTTTTACGTGAATATAGCTTGATCACATCAATCAAGTGAACTATGTTAAATCTCTTTATGTTCTTTGTTTAATCTCCATAGATACAATGTCCCACATCACTGTCCTGAATATATATATATATATATATATATATATATATATATATATATATATATATATATATATATATATATATATATATATATATATATATATATAGGGGAGGGTTAATGCGAAAATGCAAATAATTTGCGAAAACGCGAAAACAAGAAAAACCTATGATATTGTGTCACCTCAACATTATATTTTGGAAAATAATTCATCCAAACTTTGAAATACATGATGATAATCAATGATAGATGAGAAATTATTACATATTAGCAAAGTATGATGTTTAACATTTTTATTATGAAAACATGAATTTAAAAATGATTAAGCACGTGAAAAAAATATATTTATTAAAACCGTCTTTAAATCTATATTACCATAACACCATCCAATGTAAACTTACTATCTTTAATTTATTGCTAATAAATTTATTTTTTTATAGTACATGTGTTCGATTTTTATAAGATAAAATATGTTTTCGCTTTTTCGCAAGATAGTTATGTTTTCGCATGAACCTACTTCTATATATATATATATATATATATATATATATATATATATATATATATATATATATATATATATATATATATATATATATATATATATATCTAAAATGGTGAGTTGAGCAGCCTGCTTTGACGTTCTGAGGTGATGGATATCCCTCGTTGTTGATGAATCTATTGCTCCTCGTGATTGCCATATCGTTCTATGCAACAAAGAAGACATTACGTGTATGAACTTTATTATGATAGGGAAGGTTTTAGTTATGTTTTAACGCATAAGTCCTCCTTATTACTCCGAAAAATTATATGCCAGTTCAAATATATTATTTATACATTTTAGAATCTTAAACACGCAAAATGTCCTAATTCTAGGCCGACAACAGACCATAAACCTATTAATAGCAATTTAGATAGGAAACCTAAGGCATGCTATAATACACACCGTTTAGTACATAAAAGCAAATTAGGCATCTTATCCTAAAGTAAGCTAGTGCTTGTGTCAACTCAGGTGTATTACCCAAAATATAGTAGACACATATATCACGATCATCGCTTAGCATTCTAAGTTTAAGTTTTGAAATACTCCAAATTCCTAGTTTGATTAAACTAATGCCCTGATACCAACTATGACATCATTATTTTTATGGCTAGAAGAGACTATTTTATTTATGCTTATTTTAAAACAAAGTTTATATATAAATTCGGAATTTGTCCCATAAAAAGTAATTCCAAAGAAATGTTTTCTGTTAATTCATTAAAACATGGGATGTCATAATTGATACGAGAAACATAAGTATAAATGTAATCATTACTGGCCTTACACATCTAATAACCTATATTTCCTTTAATCTCTCATCAGATACGGACATGAGAACCTTCGTATCGATACATATGATACAAAGAATCCGAGTGGGTCAGGTTGGGAAACCTGGTGAGTACATATGGTTTTCAATCCATAATAATGTAGTTAATATGCTTAATTATCAAACAATTAACCTGATTACACATACGTTTTTCTTCTTTATTCATCCATAAGGATCTATCCAAAGGGTCATCTTAGTCATCGTTACTAACAACATTGTTTCAGGGATTTTCCGCATTACATGTCAGTAGGTTTCATTCCAAAGGATTTTTCCTAAGGTTCATCTTAATCATCATGCTGACAGTACCGTTTCAGGGATTTCTCCGCAATACATCTCAGTAGGAAGTAGAGTACATCAAATGGGTACAAATTCCATCAACTACAAGTTATAAACTTGCATGTGTTCCACGAGACTTTCTTGAATAGTCCTATGGTTTTCAGTTATACTTTGTTAGATGGCCATATTGTTAGTACAATAGTACCATTTCTACATTGTTAGTCAACTAGTACCAGTTCAACATCGTTAGTACACTAGTACCATTTCAACATCGTTAGTACGCTAGTACCATGTCTACATCGTTAGTACCCTAGTACCATTTCTACATCGTTAGTACACTAGTACTATTAAAGTTGTGACATCCTATTGTCATTTTCATTATTCATCACACTATTGAATCTTATCAGTCTTATCTTTCATCATACTATGGCATCTAACTTTCATCATACAATGGAATTTAATCATTCTAATCTCTCATTACCCTTCATTACCCAATGTATTATATTCATGAAAATACATATACGACATAATTCATATAAAATTTATCTTTATAATATTTCATCTAACACATAACATCTTTGCACATAAGCACATATATCATTCAATTATCTAAATACTTCATATCAGCATGCAAGATGAAAGTAACTATGCAGTCACTTGTTAAAGTGGATGACTGAAAAGTCAGGCAACATTTCGCTTCAGTACTTAGATTTTCTTTCTATGTGACCTAGGTTCATATCACTAAGTCTTAGTCTTTTATTCCTGGTGACTAATGATAGTCTAGATTCCTCACTAATCCCAATGTCTACATCAAGATCTATCATATAAGGAACAACCAGGTAGGATCGCAACGAGGTAGGGGTAAATCCCGCTTTAAACACCTAACTAAATCTAGCATAGACATCTCTACCATATGTAGATCAATCAGTATAATGACTTCGAATTACTGATAAATATTATTTATAAATTCATAACAACGACTATGAACATAAATATAAGTTACAATGAAAGCGATATAAATGTAGCTTAGATTACAGAGATTTTCTTGACAGAAGTCTAAAAATTGCACTAGCAGAATCCCGACTCAAGAGTTTCCACTTGCAGGGCTCTCAAGGACTTCATAGCTTCGCTACAACCTTAAACCAAAGGGATTTTACGGCCAAAATACAGAGAATGTTGAGAGAGAGAGAGAGAGAGAAAGAGTGAAATAGAGAGGGAGAAAGAGAGAGAGAGAGAGAGAGAGAGAGAGAGAGATAGAATGGTGTGAGGAATGAAAGAAACCGAGGACTTCTATTTATAGCAGGGGTGAACACCGTTTAGCCTAGATGTGTGTCGTGCATCTTGTTGTGGGTGACGATGTGGCTTCATTCATAGGGTGACACGTGGCAAGAATTCAGTGGTCCGCATCGGGCTACTTGTGCATGACACACATGCTATCGATGCACGCAAAATTTTAATATTTTCCAAAAATCCATATATTCTTCATAAAAACTCCATTTTCCACGTTCTTTATATCGACGCGTATCTATTGACGAGATCTAAAACTTTCGTTTAGTCTTCGTCAACTAATTATGTATTTATTTTTAAAGTTATAATTATTAAAGGCTTAGATTGTTAAAGTCCATATAAAAATCATAACTCCCTCATACGATATCCGTTATCGATTGTCTTTACATCGAGGGATTGGTATTGATGAGATCTTCAACTATCGTTTAGATTTTATTCCTAACCATCCACCGATCTTAATTTCGGTTTATTTGTCACACACTGTTGTTCTACAACTTCTAAAAATCATAACTTCCTCTTATCAAGTCAGATTTGGGAATTCCCTATATGCACGCTCTCGATTTTACAAATCCTGCGAATTTCGTTTAGGTTTTTTATTCTGAATAATCTGTTGGATTAGTGTCTAAGCCCATAACTATTTTGGTATGTACTTGACCCGATTGCGAGCATGGTCCTTTTGGGTTGCCTTCACCAAAGCAACTTGATAGGATGATTTGTGGAGAAAGAGATTAATTATGATTTATTAATATATTATATGAATAATATATTAAAAGAGAAATCATATTGTTTAATTAATATTATTGGTCAAGAATTAATGAGAATTAATTTTGTGGCTAAAAGACATTAATTAAATAAAGGGGACTAGAACTGTCAATTGTGTGATAGTTAAATATTGGGCTAATGGACTCCATAGAGGATGAAGTGGACGAAATCTATGGGGAAACCCATAAGAATTCGTCCAAGACTTCTAAGGAGGGAGTCCATGGGCTGCTTAGGGCCAAAGCAGTCAGATTAGGGTTTCCTAGTTCAAAACCCTAATAGCCTCACATATATAAGGACCCCTAGGGCACCAAAAACGTGGCTAGGCATTCCTTAGGGTTCTTGGACGTTTTTTGATGCCTCCTTCTCTTCTCCTAAGTCATCCTCTTGCTCTTGGTGTTTGTGAGCCATTAGAGGTGTGACATTTGTGACACTAAGCTTTCAGAAGCCAATTACAAGAAGGTATTGAGATTGTTATTGCTACATAACAATCAAGGTAAGATCTAAACCCTAATTTCATATGTTGTATTCGAAATTGGTATGCTAGATTTAGGGTTTGCAAGTCTTGGAAGTTTATTGCATGTACAATTAGAAAAAGTAGATCCAAGCATTAGGGTTTGCATGTACACCATAGGATTGATGTATTGATCAAAACTCATTAGTGGTATCAGAGACTAGGGTGTTCTTCTATTGTATTTGATGCAAAATTATGTTTTCAAAGCTGAAAATTTGCAAATTTCAAATCTGACCTGATTCACGTCGTGAACACAGTGTGTTCACCTCGTGAATTCAGTCTGACAACACAATTTCAAAATTTTTTGCCTTAATTTGCTTTGGATAATTACCATAAATTGTTTTTCAAATTAAAATCAGATTTTTCCTATTATGGTAATTGATATCCTAATCAAATTAATGATAATTGTCAATTTAAGATAATTACTTGTTTTATAAGATAAATTTAATTATTTGTATTTTTTATTTGAATTATCTTCAAAGGAAATTGAATTAGGTCAAATTTAGATAATCACCAATTATTTGATTAATAGTATTATTTGTAATATGATCTATAAGGTTTTGAAAAGTTTCAAAACTTGCCCTCAAGTTTTGGAATTTAAATTTTGATTAAAAGTTTTAATTTTGAAATGTTAAATTCTAAAACCCTAGTATTTGAATAGTTCAAATTGCAACCTTATGGTTTTATTAAATTAATTAAGTGTATAATTAAAAGAGAGTTAATAAATCCATAATTATATGGTTTAAGTTTAATTAAATTAAAAGTATAATTTATTGAAATAGACCGCCTAGTATTTTAAACGTATAAAATACACCTTATACTATATAACATTTAAAAGTTTAACATATTATATATGTATGAGTAAAGAGTCAGTCTTACCGTTAGTAGGCCTCATTCACGAAGCTGGTCTCTAAGGGGTGTTTAAGGAAATTGCCTATAAAATGGCGATTGAATGGGTATTCACTCTTACCCACCGCACTCTTGACTAGTGGAGGGTCGTTAGCCGAACTGGTAGGATAGGACACAACCTTCCATTCCAAGTATAATGAAATACGAAGTAACTAAAAGCTTTTATAAATTCCCAAATCTTAGTTACTTTAGGAAAAAGTGAATTTGATGCAATTCCATGGAATTACACTTTGTACCCTTGCCGAGACAATTAGTGGAGTGTGTGTGGTTAACCGGCACACTAAGTTGGGATTGGCATTGGTGGCAAAGGGTGACTCGATGTTTGTCATAGATCGATGGAGCGTGTGTGGTTAACCGACACGTCGATTAGGTGACTGTAACATTGAGGGCACCACGTACATTCACATGGTTATTCACACCTTATTTGTGATCCTCGGTATCCCAATCACAAATGAAGGGCATAATCGAGATTAAACATTCCATTGAAAAGTTCAATGAATCTCAAAGGATCTAGGAGTTTCAATTCATTTAAAACATAAACCTTCGTTTTTCATGGTGAAAATTGGTAAATTGTCATTTACCTACCTTCAAATGTTCTGAAATTTGGATTACGGCATCCCTCTTCCAAGTTGTAGAATATTGTGTTGGGTCCTAACCTTAATATCTCATTTGGGTGTTTTATTAAGGACCCAATCAACTAACTTGAATTTCTCCCGTTTTGTAGATGTCAAAGTCTGACAACTATGGTCTTCCTGAATCTGTTGGAAAAAGTTTTCAACATGAAGATGATGTTCCACGATTGGATTGTGGAAATCGAAATCATGCTTCACTTCCTCCACCTCCTCCAATAATTCTCCCTGCCCCACGTGTTCGAAGACTTGAAAAGTTCAAGGTCACTCAAGCCCTATTGGCAACAAGACACAAAGATGGAAAGTCTGAAGTTGCATATGGATAGATTGGGAATGTTGGGTGTCGATGTCTCAAGGAAGTTGGATGTTGACTTGGTTCTTCAGTCACTTCCCGAATCATATGGTGAGTTCATTAGAGAGTACTATATGATGGACCATGACGTGACCCTCATTGATTTAACTTATTTGCTTATTGCTATTGAATCAGAAATGATTTGGCGCACTGGTCGAGCAAATTTGTCTGGTAAATCAATATCCCATCCTTCTATGGGAAATGGAAACATTGGAAGTCCAGGAAAGTTTTCTCTACGCAAGAGAAAGGCTGAATCTGAGATATTCTCGTGTACCATCCCAAAAGAATCCATATGTTTCTACTGCCAAGAAAAGGGGCATTTGTTGCGAAGCTGCCCTGACTACCTAAGAGATCTAAGAAATGGGAGAGTCAAGATGTATGACTTTACTTTAGGTAAAATCCACTATCTAGCTCTGTTAAGTTCCTTTTTAGATTCTTAATACATGATGTGATAAGATTACATTTGGTGTTTTGTAGGATCGAAGAAAAAGGAAGCTTAAAAAGAAAGAAGTGAGCTGAATCTGGTCATGAAGAAATGGATTTCGATCGCATGATTCAAAGATCGGATTCTTTAGCTGCTACTTTAGAGTTAGGACAGATTGCTAAATAATATTTACATAGTTTTCATTTGTAATCGCATTGTAAAGACTAGATTTTTCCGCAATAAAATAAATTTTGATTTGTCTTATTTATGTTTCCTTGCGATGGATTTTATGAAAATTGGTGTTTGAATGTTTCTATTGTTAGCAATATTGTGAATGGATTTGATTCTTAGTTATGTTATTTGTAGTAATGTCAGAAATTTACCAAATAATGAAAGATTCTCATCGCCCAAGTTTCAATTGGACAGAAACTTGGAATCATGCAACTGGTATTGTATGATGAATGAGAAACTTTGTATTTGGGAAATTAAGACTAATTTCTTGTTCACATAAGTATGTGAGTCAAGTGATGGACTAGAATATCTAGTACGCATTGTTGTGCACTAGGTCCAGTCCGCCACAAAGAACGATAAAATATTCGTCATGATTTGCTAAAAGATTAGTAAATATGGTTATACTTAAAAGTTTAAGTATGATTCTGAATAGTTGAAAAGGTTTCAATAAATATCAGAACGAATAAGAAGAATCAATTAGGCAGAAAGATAAAAGTTTCTCCAATATGAAAAGATGGGAGAGTACTTAAGTATCTATTTTATGATTAACTTACTGATTTGAAACCGTATCACAAATGATCCTCTAAGGACACCTTAGTGTACTAGTGTTAGGTGCATTTCATGTACCCATTTTGTAGCTTTATTTCATAAAGTACATTGCATATAGGCTTAAACTCATGCATTTTGCATGTTTTTCGGGATTTTTCATGATGCAATTCAATTCACACACTTTTATGATATTTCAGGGACTTTTGAAGGAAGAATCTTAGTTGAGGTGATGAAGAGGAGATATGGACAAAGTTTCGGGACAATTGGAGCATCGAGGAGGAAGTTATAAAGAAAATGAAGATTTTGGCTTTACAGGAGTTTACACGGCCGTGTAAATGGAAGCCTATAGTTTACACGGGCCGTGTAAACGCATACTCGTGAGCAATGTACTTCGATGACCTGACAGATTTGAGCAATTTATTTTTTTGTATTTACACGGCCGTGTAAATGGTCAGTTATAGTTTACACGGGCCGTGTAAACGTGTCGCCAGTTTTTAAAACAGTTTTATTCTAATTTAAAGGAGGAACTGGTTCCAAAAAGAGGGGTCGACTTTTAGAGCAGAGAAAGCGATTTTCTTGAGGATTTTGAAGTTGATTAACACTTGGGAACATTTTATTTCATTTTGTAAGAACTTTAATTTCATTTTCTAGATTTGTGATCTTGTTCTAGCCATGATTGGCTAGAACCCTAGATTCTCCAACTTTATGTCTTGACTTCTAGTTGTGATTTCAATCATATGACTTGATGTTTTCTTTCAATTTTCTATCTAGTGAATTTGATTTTGTTTCAATCGAATGTTTGATTCTAATTGTGATTCTTATTGGCCATTTGAATTAGGGTTAGATCATTCAAGTTATCTAATTGCAAAATCCGTAATTGTTTTGTAAATTGGACTAGGTAACAAGCACTAAACTGATTTCTATTGAATGAATTTAGTGTAAATCTTATTCATACATTCTTATGCTCCCGAGCTTATGAGGAGTATTGAGTGTTGTTGGGAACATTCACATAAAGTTTAACGCAATCTTTCAACCTAATTCTAAGAGTTTGTTTAGATTAGATTGGTAAGGTTAGGATTAATTAAAGAGCTTCTTTTGGTTAATTATTGTGGTGAATGGGAAGTGTTAGAGCTTGTTAACACCTTCAAGTACCAACTTAGATAGAATTAAACAAATATCTTGTCATCCATGGAATCACATTGCTAATTTGTCTTGCATAGAGTTGGAGTACTTACAAATCTTGAACTTATTTCACTTAATCAATCATTTATTTATTGCTTTATTCTATAGTTTAAATCATTGCTTATAAATTCCCCCATATTCTGTGACCATTTTTGTACCTTACGCAAAAAGGTATAAACACTTGTCCCGTGTCTCTGTGGATCGACCCTACTTACCTTGTACTACGTTTTTAGTGCATAGTAGTAGTGTTTAAGGAGTCATTTGTACCCTTTATTTGTTGGGTTTGACACGCCCTAACAAATTGGCGCTGTTGCCGGGGACACGGTGTTACTAATTGTTTATGCCAAGCATTTTGTGAGCAGGTGCTTTTAAAAAAAAAGAAAAAAAAGTCAGGTAGAAGATAAGTTTTCAATTGAAGGAAGTGGCGAGAAGGTTAATGTGTTGTAAAGGCCCACCTACTTAGAACAAAGCACATTCAGGGGCCAGGTCGAGCCAACGACTTAAAACAAGGGCAGCTAACCGGGAGGCAACCCGGAGTTTTTTTTTCCTTTCTTTTAAAACTTTTTAGTCTTTGGTAAATTTCATTTTTTTTAATGTCCCAAATGGTTTTAAACTTATTTTTTATGCCTAGAAAATGAATCTCCGGCTCCAAAAATACTTCACGGATAGCTTGGGGAGGATGAAGAGGAGGTTCTCACCATAATTGCAAGGCTCCAATAACGATTTGGTAAATTCTTTCCATATCTTTAGTCGTTCATATTTTGCTTAAAAATTCAATTGGTATGCATCTGTGACTGTTTTGGACCCATTTCCAACCCAGTTACCATCCTCCATCATCCGACTTTCAATAGGCCGGCTATGCCTCTCTCCAAGCATCGAGGACGATGCTATATTTTAAGCTTGGGGAGGGGCATCC
This sequence comes from Lactuca virosa, assembly GCF_052849685.1. NCBI lineage: Eukaryota > Viridiplantae > Streptophyta > Magnoliopsida > Asterales > Asteraceae > Lactuca > Lactuca virosa. The sequence continues at coordinate 87,262,672 of NC_136426.1, forward strand.
ATCCATGCATAAATCCCGTTGCATGTAGGTTGCATTTAGTTTTGTACATATTGCATTAATTTTCATTTCATTTTCTTTTTCATTTTTTTTTCTGCATGGAAATTTTTTCAAAAACCAAAAAGATTTTCTTTCTATTCTAATTTTTATTATTTTCTTTGCATTTTGTTTGCATCTAAATTTTTGCATTGCATTCATTGCATAAAAAAAAACGATCAAATCCCAAGCAACCGAATCTTTTCAAAACAGTTGAGCTGGTAAATGAGTCATGTGCCTTGAAATTGGCTTGCTCTTTTTATTGAAAAATCTAAAAGCAAGTTAATCACACACGAACACACCTCCCGAAGCTACTTGTGCAAAACAGAAAGTGAGAAGATTGTCAACATTGGAGCATAACAGCAGGTATGAGTTAATTCTTTGGGACATATGACCGGTCTTATGAGTAGTAATGCTCAATTGAACTTAAAATGCCAAATTCAAAAGTTCATAAAAAGAATACAAAATCTCAACGTTCCGAGCCTTCCAGCGCTCTAAAAAGTCATTTCTACTCATTCCCTTTTATATACCGTGCTTGGGGACATAGCTTCCAACTATACCTACGGGTCTTTGCATGTTGACCTTTAGTCCCCCGAAAAATGTCTAGAAGTCCCTCACGGTAATAGACCGTGAGATGTCCCACAATAGAAAAGTCAAAGACGAAAATATAAAGAAATAGGCCTAACAAATAAATTAATAAGAGTGTTATATGTTATCTTATTTATATGAAAAAATAAAAAAAATAATAAAAAAAAAATTAAAAAAAAATATATTATTAAGTTAATCTGTGACCTTTGGGACTCGAACAAGTAAACTCTGAGGGGTGTTTTACACCTAATCGCCTAAAGCTAAATTGTTTGGGACTGATTGAGTTGAAAATTCGCTATACGGGTTCCATAGAAAGTCATGAACTTAATAACCAAATAAAGCTAATCTGTGGCCTTTGAGGTTCGGGCAAGTAAACCCGAGGGATCCTTTTAAATCTAGCACACTAAGGTCATTTGATCTGGATGTGTTGGTTGGAAGCCCGTTACACGGATTTCAAAGAAAGCCATGAGCTTTATTTGTAAAAAAAAATGTAATTATGAAGTTTGTATATAGTTGTGTTTATAGTTTAATTGAATATTATGTTTAGGAAAAATATTTGGCTGCCAAAAGATTCCCTTGGACTTGGATTTGAACCTATGACATTGGACTGAATGTTAATTACTTTGGTTGGTGTAAGTGGTTTGAAGTTTGTAACCAATCTGGATAAATATTAGGAATTTTTTTTTTTTATAAAAGATTTTTTAGAAAAAGATTGTTGTTGACCAACAAATAGCTGGAATCGGACATTGTTATATTTTATGAAACAAAGATGGTTGAGCATGTTTTGTCACATATAATTTCACGAGAGTAAGACCATAATTTGTTCCAAGAATTGACTTGATGATATTGAAAAGAAAAAAAAAGTGTTGTGATCTTTGATTCTGTTGAGTTGTATTAGGGAGTGGCCAAAGTCTTGTTTCTATTATCATATAATATTTTGAGAATAAAGCCAAGTTGACTCAAGGCATGACAGGTATATTCTCAACTATGGTACAAAACATGATTAATTGGGTTGGATATATTTTTTCATGTTTGTTTTGATTTCTTGCATCAAGTTTCAAAAAAAAAAGTTTAACTTTGATTTTCTTTTCTTCTCTTTTATTTTATTTTATCCGGTTTAAATTTTATTGTTCTTTCTTGAGGACAAGAAAGGATTAAGCTTGGGGAGATTTGTTAGGTGCATTTCATGTACCCATTTTGTAGCTTTATTTCATAAAGTACATTGCATATAGGCTTAAACTCATGCATTTTGCATGTTTTTCGGGATTTTTCATGATGCAATTCAATTCACACACTTTTATGATATTTCAGGGACTTTTGAAGGAAGAATCTTAGTTTAGGTGATGAAGAGGAGATATGGACAAAGTTTCGGGACAATTGGAGCATCGAGGAGGAAGTTATAAAGAAAATGAAGATTTTGGCTTTACAGGAGTTTACACGGCCGTGTAAATGGAAGCCTATAGTTTACACGGGCCGTGTAAATGCATACTCGTGAGCAATGTACTTCGATGACCTGACAGATTTGAGCAATTTACTTTTTTGTATTTACACGGCCGTGTAAATGGTCAGTTATAGTTTACACGGGCCGTGTAAACGTGTCGCCAGTTTTTAAAACAGTTTTATTCTAATTTAAAGGAGGAACTGGTTCCAAAAAGAGGGGTCGACTTTTAGAGCAGAGAAAGCGATTTTCTTGAGGATTTTGAAGTTGATTAACACTTGGGAACATTTTATTTCATTTTGTAAGAACTTTAATTTCATTTTCTAGATTTGTGATCTTGTTCTAGCCATGATTGGCTAGAACCCTAGATTCTCCAACTTTATGTCTTGACTTCTAGTTGTGATTTCAATCATATGACTTGATGTTTTCTTTCAATTTTCTATCTAGTGAATTTGATTTTGTTTCAATCGAATGTTTGATTCTAATTGTGATTCTTATTGGCCATTTGAATTAGGGTTAGATCATTCAAGTTATCTAATTGCAAAATCCGTAATTGTTTTGTAAATTGGACTAGGTAACAAGCACTAAACTGATTTCTATTGAATGAATTTAGTGTAAATCTTATTCATACATTCTTATGCTCCCGAGCTTATGAGGAGTATTGAGTGTTGTTGGGAACATTCACATAAAGTTTAATGCAATCTTTCAACCTAATTCTAAGAGTTTGTTTAGATTAGATTGGTAAGTTTAGGATTAATCAAAGAGCTTCTTTTGGTTAATTATTGTGGTGAATGGGAAGTGTTAGAGCTTGTTAACACCTTCAAGTACCAACTTAGATAGAATTAAACAAATATCTTGTCATCCATGGAATCACATTGCTAATTTGTCTTGCATAGAGTTGGAGTACTTACAAATCTTGAACTTATTTCACTTAATCAATCATTTATTTATTGCTTTATTCTATAGTTTAAATCATTGCTTATAAATTCTCCCTATTCTGTGACCATTTTTGTACCTTACGCAAAAAGGTATAAACACTTGTCCCGTGTCTCTGTGGATCGACCCTACTTACCTTGTACTACGTTTTTAGTGCATAGTAGTAGTGTTTAAGGAGTCATTTGTACCCTTTATTTGTTGGGTTTGACACGCCCTAACAAATTGGCGCTGTTGCCGGGGACACGGTGTTACTAATTGTTTATGCCAAGCATTTTGTGAGCAGGTGCTTTTAAAAAAAAGAAAAAAAAGTCAGGTAGAAGATAAGTTTTCAATTGAAGGAAGTGGCGAGAAGGTTAATGTGTTGTAAAGGCCCACCTACTTAGAACAAAGCACATTCAGGGGCCAGGTCGAGCCAACGACTTAAAACAAGGGCAGCTAACCGGGAGGCAACCCGGAGTTTTTTTTTCTTTCTTTTAAAACTTTTTAGTCTTTGGTAAATTTCAATTTTTTTTAATGTCCCAAATGGTTTTAAACTTATTTTTTATGCCTAGAAAATGAATCTCCGGCTCCAAAAATACTTCACGGATAGCTTGGGGAGGATGAAGAGGAGGTTCTTACCATAATTGCAAGGCTCCAAGAACGATTTGGTAAATTCTTTCCATATCTTTAGTCGTTCATATTTTGCTTAAAAATTCAATTGGTATGCATCTGTGACTGTTTTGGACCCATTCCCAACCCAGCTACCATCCTCCATCATCCGACTTTCAATAGGCCGGCTATGCCTCTCTCCAAGCATCGAGGACGATGCTATATTTTAAGCTTGGGGGGGGGGCATCCATCCATGCATAAATCCCGTTGCATGTAGGTTGCATGTAGTTTTGTACATATTGCATTAATTTTCATTTCATTTTCTTTTTCATTTTTTTTCTGCATGGAAAATTTTTCAAAAGCCAAAAAGATTTTCTTTCTATTCTAATTTTTATTATTTTCTTTGCATTTTGTTTGCATCTAAATTTTTGCATTGCATTCATTGCATAAAAAAAACGATCAAATCCCAAGCAACCGAATCTTTTCAAAACAGTTGAGCTGGTAAATGAGTCATGTGCCTTGAAATTGGCTTGCTCTTTTTATTGAAAAATCTAAAAGCAAGTTAATCACACACGAACACACCTCCCGAAGCTACTTGTGCAAAACAGAAAGTGAGAAGATTGTCAACATTGGAGCATAACAGCAGGTATGAGTTAATTCTTTGGGACATATGACCGGTCTTATGAGTAGTAATGCTCAATTGAACTTAAAATGCCAAATTCAAAAGTTCATAAAAAGAATACAAAATCTCAACGTTCCGAGCCTTCCAGCGCTCTAAAAAGTCATTTCTACTCATTCCCTTTTATATACCGTGCTTGGGGACATAGCTTCCAACTATACATACGGGTCTTTGCATGTTGACCTTTAGTCCCCCGAAAAATGTCTAGAAGTCCCTCACGGTAATAGACCGTGAGATGTCCCACAATAGAAAAGTCAAAGACGAAAATATAAAGAAATAGGCCTAACAAATAAATTAATAAGAGTGTTATATGTTATCTTATTTATATGAAAAAATAAAATATATATATATATATATATATATATATATATATATATATATATATATATTATTAAGTTAATCTGTGACCTTTGGGACTCGAACAAGTAAACTCTGAGGGGTGTTTTACACCTAATCGCCTAAAGCTAAATTGTTTGGGACTGATTGAGTTGAAAATTCGCTATACGGGTTCCATAGAAAGTCATGAACTTAATAACCAAATAAAGCTAATCTGTGGCCTTTGAGGTTCGGGCAAGTAAACCCGAGGGATCCTTTTAAATCTAGCACACTAAGGTCATTTGATCTGGATGTGTTGGTTGGAAGCCCGTTACACGGATTTCAAAGAAAGCCATGAGCTTTATTTGTAAAAAAAATGTAATTAGGAAGTTTGTATATAGTTGTGTTTATAGTTTAATTGAATATTATGTTTAGGAAAAATATTTGGCTGCCAAAAGATTCCCTTGGACTTGGATTTGAACTTATGACATTGGACTGAATGTTAATTACTTTGGCTGGTGTAAGTGGTTTGAAGTTTGTAACCAATCTGGATAAATATTAGGGAATTTTTTTTAGAAAAGATTTTTCAGAAAAAGATTGTTGTTGACCAACAAATAGCTGGAATCGGACATTGTTATATTTTATGAAACAAAGATGGTTGAGCATGTTTTGTCACATATAATTTCACGAGAGTAAGACCATAATTTGTTCCAAGAATTGACTTGATGATATTGAAAAGAAAAAAAAAAGTGTTGTGATCTTTGATTCTGTTGAGTTGTATTATGGAGTGGCCAAAGTCTTGTTTCTATTATCATATAATATTTTGAGACTAAAGCCAAGTTGACTCAAGGCATGACAGGTATATTCTCAACTATGGTACAAAACAGGATTAATTGGGTTGGATATATTTTTTCATGTCTGTTTTGATTTCTTGCATCAAGTTTCAAAAAAAAAAGTTTAACTTTGATTTTCTTTTCTTCTCTTTTATTTTATTTTATCCGGTTTAAATTTTATTGTTCTTTCTTGAGGACAAGAAAGGTTTAAGCTTGGGGATATTTGTTAGGTGCATTTCATGTACCCATTTTGTAGCTTTATTTCATAAAGTACATTGCATATAGGCTTAAACTCATGCATTTTGCATGTTTTTCGGGATTTTTCATGATGCAATTCAATTCACACACTTTTATGATATTTCAGGGACTTTTGAAGGAAGAATCTTAGTTGAGGTGATGAAGAGGAGATATGGACAAAGTTTCGGGACAATTGGAGCATCGAGGAGGAAGTTATAAAGAAAATGAAGATTTTGGCTTTACAGGAGTTTACACGGCCGTGTAAATGGAAGCCTATAGTTTACACGGGCCGTGTAAACGCATACTCGTGAGCAATGTACTTCGATGACCTGACAGATTTGAGCAATTTACTTTTTTGTATTTACACGGCCGTGTAAATGGTCAGTTATAGTTTACACGGGCCGTGTAAACGTGTCGCCAGTTTTTAAAACAGTTTTATTCTAATTTAAAGGAGGAACTGGTTCCAAAAAGAGGGGTCGACTTTTAGAGCAGAGAAAGCGATTTTCTTGAGGATTTTGAAGTTGATTAACACTTGGGAACATTTGATTTCATTTTGTAAGAACTTTTATTTCATTTTCTAGATTTGTGATTTTGTTCTAGCCATGATTGGCTAGAACCCTAGATTCTCCAACTTTATGTCTTGACTTCTAGTTGTGATTACAATCATATGACTTGATGTTTTCTTTCAATTTTCTATCTAGTGAATTTGATTTTGTTTCAATCGAATGTTTGATTCTAATTGTGATTCTTATTGGCCATTTGAGTTAGGGTTAGATCATTCAAGTTATCTAATTGTAAAATCCGTAATTGTTTTGTAAATTGGACTAGGTAACAAGCACTAAACTGATTTCTATTGAATGAATTTAGTGTAAATCTTATTCATACATTCTTATGCTCCCGAGCTTATGAGGAGTATTGAGTGTTGTTGGGAACATTCACATAAAGTTTAATGCAATCTTTCAACCTAATTCTAAGAGTTTGTTTAGATTAGATTGGTAAGGTTAGGATTAATCAAAGAGCTTCTTTTGGTTAATTATTGTGGTGAATGGGAAGTGTTAGAGCTTGTTAACACCTTCAAGTACCAACTTAGATAGAATTAAACAAATATCTTGTCATCCATGGAATCACATTGCTAATTTGTCTTGCAAAGAGTTGGAGTACTTACAAATCTTGAACTTATTTCACTTAATCAATCATTTATTTATTGCTTTATTCTATAGTTTAAATCATTGCTTATAAATTCCCCCTATTCTATGACCATTTTTGTACCTTACGCAAAAAGGTATAAACACTTGTCCCGTGTCTCTGTGGATCGACCCTACTTACCTTGTACTATGTTTTTAGTGCATAGTAGTAGTGTTTAAGGACTCATTTGTACCCTTTATTTGTTGGTTTTGACACGCCCTAACAACTAGTATGGCTAAGAAGAGGAGTCGGGAATTGTCAAAATGGGTTAGGTCAATAAGATGAATCGTACTTCGTTCCAAAATCAAGTCTTAGAGTCAAACTCCAAGATTGTGACTTGAGTGACATAATCTTAAGTAGAAATGTTCTTACCTTTGCACATTTTGGTAAGTTGTGATGTCTTGAATAAGACAAAGACCAGCTAGTACCTAATTATGTGTAGGTTTGTCTTGATAAAGACACACACTAACTCTTGAGTATTTGTTTGTCAAGAAATGTTTCTTGACAAGAGAATCTTATATGTTAAGAGGTCAGTGGGAGTCTAAATGATATTGGAAAGGTTCAAGAACTAATCAAGAGTAAACTTATGGTTAAACACTAGCACACGACTTGAGGTTTGTAACCTATCGTGTTGACATATTCTTGTTTCTATGCCGTTCCAGGTTGGTCAACTATGCATGTGAGTTCTATGAGTTCTCAATGGGTTGCATAGGGGCAAAACACCTTGATCAATGGAAAGTACATTGAAAGGTAGGGGTGAGCTACTAAATAACTTGGAAGCAATGGTGGGACCCTTGATGGCAAGAAATTAAGATTAGATAAGTTCGGTCCATATGAGTTGGTTTTGTCACAAACATTATCTTGTGATTGTGGTTATGACAAATTCACATGGATAGAAAACATACACCACAAAATCTAAGTGTCATAAGGTTTCTCTCCTTCATGAAAAAAGATTGTGAGGAAACGCTTTCACTAAGAAAGATTTTCGAGATAGCATTGTGTAATTTGCATTTCTCGAATTCGATTATGACTACGACATCCCTCTTCATAGTTAGAATTGTGAGATTTGGCAATTAGTTTAAACATTTAAGACTTATTGCTATAAGTTCTGAAATTGTTTAGACACACATAGAAGCTATGTAAGGAAAGGTGTATGAGTTTGAGAAGCTTAGATAAAGTCTTATCGAAGCATCTAGTATTAGAAATATGAACTTAAGAAATTCAATAAGCATTGTTTTCTAGAAGTTCAGTTGATTTCTGAATACATGTCAAAGCTAGTGGGAGCATAAGTGTTATGCTAGTAAGGAGATAATCATCATGTTAGTGGGAGCATGATTATTATTTTAAGTGTTGCAAGTTAGCAATATTAATTATAGAAAACAAAAGATTCAATTTGCAAAATTGTAAAAAGTTGAAAAGTTGTTTTGCTATAATTAAGGGAGATAATATTATACTTCGTTTTGAAATCTAAGAGCTTAGATCGAGAGATTTTAATAAAATCTAGTCAAATATATGAATTGTGTTCTCAAAATTCGATTATGATTACGGCATCCCTTTTCATAGTTCGAATTGTGAGAACATGACAAATAGAAAAATTATGGCAAAAGACTGGTAAAGTATCACGTCTTTATGTAAGACATTATGCGTCGTGTTCCATACGCTTCAAGTATAGGATCGATCGCATATGCTATATTATTTGGCTGTTCTAAAATTTTCCAAATGCCTAGGGCATTAAGAGGGAAAAAGGACTAGAACCTGACATGACTAAATTAATTAAACAACTGTCAAGAGGACAATCTAAGGTTCGCCAAGGATTGGTCGCTTATGAGCAGTTGGAAGTATAGTAACAAATGGACCATGCTGACATTATTATTATTAGATATGATTCTATTAATAATGAGTTGTCATATGGCAAATATAGAAGTGTTTCCATATTGGGAGTTGGACGTTAATAATCTATATGTCTAGATTAGAAAATTTTATGCAAGAAGGATGTTCAAAGGAATGTACTTTGAATGTGAGACTTCCTGTCTATGGAATTGTCTTGCAACAATGTCCAATAGAGGACTTTGTAATTTCATTGGCAATAGTCTTTGTGACTTTGGTGCTGCGACATTACGAAAGGATAATTGCATAAAATGTTAGAATCTAACATATTCTATAAGTGGCAAGAATTTGGTATTCTTACACTTGTGGTAAGGATTGGGGATTGTGAAATGAGTGTGATTGAAAATGTTATTCAATTATACTATTTCACAAAGTAAGGACCATAGGAAAACATAGTGTGCATGCTAAGAGCATGGGACAATTGTTGTTATAATTCAAGTAATAAGTTGATTACTCGAAACATTATACAATGAATAATGTGTAATCAATATGGTGACTAAATAAAAGGAGTTTTATTTATACTCAAAAGTTTGGGGCCATATTGGATTCGATTATTATTGTGTTTCACTTTGCATGTTTTGACTTCCTGAATAATAAGATTATTCGAATGTTCCACAGTCGCTCATACTTTGGGAAGTAGGTATGAAAAAAGATTGTCATGAATTGGTTGTAGATTGCCGCAAAGGTTTGCTGCAACGTTCATGAGTGCTTACGAATATGATTTGAGCATTGAATTAAACCCACGCTCACTTGGATCGCTTCATGGATTTTATCACGAGTGAATGGTGAAAGGATAATATCTTATATTCTTGAAACCGAGATGTGAGAGTTGTATCTTGCGAGTCGGTTACACATTGATAATATGTAAACGCACCAGTAACTTGGTGTTATAAAACGTATTGTTGTGTGTGATTCGGTGAGTAAGTACAAGCGAGCATTGAGTCGAAGTTTATCCGTTCCTTTTACCCAGAGTAGGATAAAAGCGATATCTGTGGGCCCCTCGATGATTTAGTGATGACAAACAAAAGTGCGCGGCCGGGCCATGACTAATTTGATTTGTTCAATTAGTTAGTCGTCGTAAATCGGAAATCGGGAAACAACACATAGACTGAGAGAATGATTTCAATCCATGTCTCACGTCTATACGATATCTAGAATGGAGGAATATATGATCCCTTATCTAAAGGACGCGTATCTGATAAGATCAAAGTTAACAACGGCTTTTGAAAGCTACGATTGCTGATCAGGATCTGAAGTCATACGTAGAATCGTTATTAGACTTATCCAAGTGGGAGACTGTTGGATTAGTGTCTAAGCCCATAACTATTTTGGTATGTACTTGACCCGATTGCGAGCATGGTCCTTTTGGGTTGCCTTCACCAAAGCAACTTGATAGGATGATTTGTGGAGAAAGAGATTAATTATGATTTATTAATATATTATATGAATAATATATTAAAAGAGAAATCATATTGTTTAATTAATATTATTGGTCAAGAATTAATGAGAATTAATTTTGTGGCTAAAAGACATTAATTAAATAAAGGGGACTAGAACTGTCAATTGTGTGATAGTTAAATATTGGGCTAATGGACTCCATAGAGGATGGAGTGGACGAAATCTATGGGGAAACCCATAAGAATTCGTCCAAGACTTCTAAGGAGGGAGTCCATGGGCTGCTTAGGGCCTAAGCAGTCAGATTAGGGTTTCCTAGTTCAAAACCCTAATAGCCTCACATATATAAGGACCCCTAGGGCACCAAAAACGTGGCTAAGCATTCCTTAGGGTTCTTGGACGTTTTTTGGTGCGTCCTTCTCTTCTCCTAAGTCATCCTCTTGCTCTTGGTGTTTATGAGCCATTAGAGGTGTGACACTTGTGACACTAAGCTTTCAGAAACCAATTACAAGAAGGAATTGAGATTGTTATTGCTAGATAACAATCAAGGTAAGATCTAAACCCTAATTTCATATGTTGTATTCGAAATTGGTATGCTAGATTTAGGGTTTGCAAGTCTTGGAAGTTTATTGCATGTACAATTAGAAAAAGTAGATCCAAGCATTAGGGTTTGCATGTACACCATAGGATTGATGTATTGATCAAAACCCATCATAATCTTCTATCAAAAATTTCGTTTATTTCTTATTATATCTTAATCGTCTTGCCCGAATCTACGGGGGTTACAAAAGGCAGGAGGGTATTTAAATTATATATGTTGGATTAACGTCTAAGTTCATAACTATATTTGGTATGTACTTGACCCGACCCGGCATGGTCCATTTGGGTTGCACTTCACCGGCACAATTTATATGGATAGTCTTTTGAGAATAGTATATTTATGATTTATATTAATATATTATAAGTTCTAATATATTAATATGGAATCATATTATTTAATTAGTATTGATCAAGAATTAATTTAGAATTAATTAAGTGATCAAAAAGAACTAATTAAATATGGACTCTTATATATATGGAATGGGCCAAGTTCATTTAGGTTGGGCTAAGCTTTCATGGATGGTCCATGGAGCTTTTAACCCATGGATCCTATGTAAATGAAAGGTCATGAGTATTAGGGTTTACATGGATGTAACCCTAATCCTCCATAATATATAAAGGGGTCATTGGCTCACAAAATTGGCACAAGTGTGTGAAAATAAGAGTGGGCCGATTTTAGTGTGCATACATATTCTCTCAAGTTCTTCCAAAGTGTTTTGGTGATTTGTGATTCCATTTGAGGCTTCCACACTATTGGGGCTAAGCTCTTAAAGCTTGAAGACATCAAGCTACATCAAAAGGTATGTCATCTAACTAGAACTTTGTAGTATAGGTGCTTCATAATATGCTAGTTAGGATGAAACCTTGGAATAGTTAATATTTGCATGTATAATAGAGAAAACATAGATCCAAGGTTTATAGGGTTGCATGTACACCATAGGAGTGTTAGAATGCTCAAAACCCAACAGTGGTATCAGAGCCATATTGTTTTCTGTTATATTGATGCAAATGTTTTATTTTCAAGTTGAAAAAAAAGGAAAAAAAAACATGACGTTTGTCAAATTTTAAGATAATTGCTTGTTTTGTGAAAAACGAATTATTTGTAAAATTTGAATCATTTGTTATATGAGTTGAATTAGGTGAAATTTAGTAAAAGATAAAATGATATGATTATTTTATTAGTTTTAAAAGTTTGATCTAAATGTTTTAAGGAGTTACATATTTTGTCATAAAATTTTGGAGCTCAAAAGTTTTTTTTAAAGTTGTGATCTTAAGGGTTTTTGAAACTTCCATAAGTTATGGATATGAAAGTTTTTTTTAAAAAAAAAATTTGATTCAAAGTTTTTATGGAGTTACAAAATTTGGTGTTAATGTTTTAAAGAATTCCATAACTTGTTCTTAATTTATGGAACATGGAAAGTTTCATCATAAAACACCATTAATTCCATAAGTTATGGAATCCAAAGGTTTTCAAGAATTACAAAACTTACCCTCAAGTTTTGGAATTTGAGAAAAGTTTTTTATGAAAAAAAGAATTCAATTCTAAAACTCTTGGGTTCATAACTTAAATAATTAATTAAATGGTTTTAATTTTGAGTTTAATAATTGGAATTATGATGTTTTGTTGAATAGTTCAAATTAACTCTTATAGACTTTATTAATAGTTAATTAAAGCGTTTAATTAAAAGAGTATTATTAATCCATAAATATATGGTTTGAGTTTAATTAAATTAAAAGTCTAGTTTAATTAATAGATTAAACCACCAAATATTTTAAATGTCTAAAATACACCCTTATACTATTATAATATTAAAAGTTTAATATATTATATGTATAAGAGCAAGTCGTCTTACCATTAGTAGGCCTCATTCACGAAGCCGGTCTATAAGGGGGGTATAAGGTTACTGCCTATAAAATGGCAGTTTAATGGGTGTCCACTCCCACTCACCGCTTCCTTGACCGGTGGAGGGTCGTTAGCCGAACATGTAGGACAAGGACTATAATTCTCCCTTCATTATAAGTATAATGATAAATACTAAGTAACTAAACACTTATAAATTCCCAATCTTAGTTACTTAGGAAAATGTGAATAAGGTGCTAATCCATGAAATTACAATTTGCACTTTGTTTAAGCTGTTAGTGGAGCGTGTGTGGTTAACCGGCACACTAACCTGGACTTAACAAGGTAGGCAAAGGGTAACTTAATGTTTATCATAGTATCGTTGGAGCGTGTGTGGTTAACCGGCACATCGATTGAGGGGTAAATATTAAGGGTACCAAGTATATTTGCATGGTTACTTCACACCTTGTTTTGTGATCATCGGCATCCCAGTCACAAAACCTGAAGGGCACACTCAAGATTGAAACATGTCATTGAAAAGTTCAATGAATCTCAAAAGAATCTTGGAGTTTCAAAACCAATTAAAACCTAATAATACATTTCGTTTATCTTGGTGGAAATTGGTGAATCGTCATTCACCTACCTTCAAATATTTTATAGCTTGGATTACGACATCCCTCTTCCAAGTTATAAAATAGTTTGTTGGGTCCTAGCCTTAATATATCATATTGGGTGTTATATTAAGGACTTAAATCAACTTTACGTGAATTTCTCCCATTGTTGATGTCTGGTTTAGACAACAATGATCTTCCCAAACCAAGCTTTCCTAATGAATATGACTTCCTGAGTTTGGCTCATCGAATTCATACTTCTCTTCCTCCACCTCCTCCAATTATTCTCCCTAACCCACAAGTTCAAGGTCACTCAAGCCCTAATGGCAAGCAAGGTCTATGTGTGATCACATCTTAGAGATGAAGTCACATATTGACAAGCCGGGAGAGTTGGGTGTCAAAGTCTTGAGAAAGTTGGATGTTCAATCACTTTCTAAGTCACATAGTGAGTTCCTTTGGGACTACTATGAAACAGACTATGACATGAACCTTAATGATCATATCTATTTGCTTGGTGCTGCTGAATCAGCAATGATTTGGAACGATAGTAAAGCAAATTTGATTAGAAGATCAACTTCCCAAAAACTTTATGGACAGTGACAATGGTGACACTGGAAATCCATAAAAAGCATTCTCTTCCCAATGGAAAGGGATTGGCCATAGTCAACCCGGTTGACCAAATGGTAAAGAGAAAGGCTAAGTCTGAGATAGTCCCATTACCAAAGGGTCCATATGTTTATTTTGCCAAAGGAAGGGGCGTTGATTGCAAAGCTGCCAAATTTACCTAAGGATGTTAAAGTCAATAAGTTTGACTCTACATCAGGTAGAGCCCATTATCTAACTCTGTTAAGTTCTATTCTGAGATCCTCATTACATGATGTGACTGGGTCACATGTTGATGTTTTAAGAATCAAAGAATAGAGAGAAATCTTAAAGGAAGTATATGCTGATTCTGATCGCGAAGGTGGATTTCGATCGCATCAGAATTTTGAGCAGTTGCTTAAGAAGTTATGATATATTGCTAAGGAATAGATAACAACAATTTTCCATGTGGATTGTAAGGATAAGTTTTCCGCAAAGTTTTAAAATAAAGAAAATTGTTTAATTTTATTTATTTGAAGTATCCTTACAATGGCATTTGTGGAAAATTGTTGCCTATATGATTCCACTGACAGCAATATTGGAAAATGGATTTGATTCTTTCATTTGTGGTAGTGTCTAAATTTACCAAATCAGGAAAGTTCCTCATCACCCAAGTTTCAATTGGACCGAAACTTGGAATCATGCAAGTTAAATAGTATGATGAATGAGAACTTTCAAGCATTGGAAAATCAAGACTAATTACTTGTTCACATGGATGTGTGAGTCAAGTGAAGGACTAAAGGGATCGAGTACACATTCTTGTGCACTGGTCATGTCCACCACAAAGCTCGTTAAGACTATTTGATTTACTAAAAATGGTTATACTTACAAGTTTAAGTATATAATTCTGAAACATTGGAAAAGTCTCAATGTATGGCAGAACGAATGGGAAGAATCAAATTAGGCAGAAAGATAAAAGTTTCTCAAATCTGAAAAGATAGGAGAGTACTTTAGTATCATGTTTGTGATCATCTTAATGATTTAGAAGTCATATCACAATTAGTCCTCTAAAGGTCATCTTAGTGCATTCTTATGACTAAGAAGAGGAGTCATGAATTGTTGAAATGGTTAGATCAGGAAGATGAGTCATATTTCGTTCCAAAACAATTCTTAGAGTCATACTCCAAGATTGTAACTTGAGTGACATATCTTAAAGAAAGGTTTAAAACACTTGTCAAATATAAGAGTAAAAGTGTCCTACTCTTGTACATTTGAAATTGGTAAGTTGTGATGTTTTGGATAAAACAAAGACCAACTAAGGCCAATTGTGTGAAGTGTTTGTCTTGATAAAGAATCCGCACTATCTCTTGAATATTTGGCAAGATAGTCTTATATGTCAAGAGGATAGTGGGAGTCTTAAAGATCCTAAAAAGAATTTCAAGAACTAATCAAGAATACAACCTGAGGTTCTTCACTAGCACACGACATGAGGTTTATAACCTATAGTGTTGACATATTCTGTGCCCATTCCAGTTAAAGTTGGCTTTGCATAGGAGTTCTGAAAGTTCTCAATTGGTTGCATAACAACTTGGAAGCAATGGCAGGCCCTGTACTGCCAGGTGGCAAGAAGTTAAGATTGCATAAGTTCAGTCCATATGAGTTTGGATTTGTCATTATCCTTGTCTTGTGACTATGGTTTTGATGATTCACATGGATAAGAACACATACACCATAAAATCTAAGGGTCATAAGGTTTCTCTCCGATTCATGAAAATGATGGTGAGGAAACACTTCCACCAAGTAGATTTGAAGCAGATGGCAAAAGGTCTAAACAATTGAGACTATGATTACGACATCCCTTTTCATAGTTCTGAATTTGTTTAGACACACATGCATGCTATCTAAGGAAAGGTGTATGATTTTGATAAAGTTTTATCAAAGCATCTCGTATCAGAAATCTTAACTTTGGTAAGAAAGTCAATAAAGTATTGATTTCTAGAAGTCCAGCTGATTTCTGAGTACATGTCAAAGCTAGTGGGAGCATAAGTGTTATGCTAATAATCATCATGTTAGTGGGAGCATGATAATTATTGTTAGTGTTGCAAGTTAGCAATGTTAATTATTGAAAACAAAAGTTTCAATTCGTAAGGCTGCAGGGATTGAAAAAGTTGTTTTGCTATAATTAAGGGAGATGATATACTTCATTTCAGTTCTAAAGGCTTAGATTGAGACCTTAATCATCTTTAGTCAAGAATATATATATGAATTTCATGTTGGATTGGTTCAACTTAAGGAAATTCTATATATTGCGTTCTCAAAATTCGATTATGATTACGACATCCCTCTTCATAGTCAAATTTTGAAAACATGGCAAATAAAAATATTGTAGCAAAAGACTGGTCTAGAATCATGTCTTTATGTGAGACATCATGAATCGTGTACCATTTGCTTTGGGTACAGGATCGATTGCATGTGCTATAATATTTGTCATTTCTAAATTTTTCCAAATGCCCAGAGGCATTAAGAAGGGAAAAGGTCTAGAATTGGATATGACTAAAATGATTAAGCAATTGTCGAGGACAATCTGAGGTTTACCAAAGATTGGTTGCTCAGGGACAGTTGGAAGTATAGTGCTAATTTTGGAAGGACCATATTGACATATTCTGAAAAGAGGAATCTCTTATTCAGAAGTGATAGTCAAAATGAGAATATGGAGTTGTCTCCATCGGTGGAAGTTATCTGTGTAAGATTAGAAAACTTAATGCAAGAAGCATGTCCAAAGCAATGTACTTTGAATATGAGACTTAGTTTCCATGGAGTTGATCTCCATTGGAATACCTTATAATGACTGTTGACAAGTCTTAGTGACTTTGTACATATTCATTACAGGAGGGTCAGTGCATATAAGTTTAAAATCTAAACAGATTTCGATAAATGATAGGAATTTGAAATTCTCACATTTTTCGATAAGGATTTGGGAGTGTGAAATTATAATCATTGAAATTATGTTCAATTGGTTTATTTCACAAAGTAAGGATCATAGACAAACATAGAGTGCATACTTGGTGTATGGCAAAGCTATTGTTTAAGAAAAACATAGTGTACATGCTTGGAGCATGGGACAACTAGTGTTTTTAATTCAAGTATAAAGTTGATAAAACCGAAACAATGAATAATGAGTAATCAGTATGGTGATAAGTAAAAGTGTTTATTTATATTCATAGGGTTTGATACCATATTTGATTCATTTATTCTTGTGTTTCACTTTGCATGTTTTGACTTCCAGAATAACTAAGTCGCTCTTCCTGAATGATTAAGTTATTCAAACCATCCACAGTCGGTCATATGTTGGAAGTAGATATGAATCAAGACTGTCATGGGTTGGTTTGTAGAGGTCCAAGTTAGTGGACAAAGTGGTGCTACAACACTCATGAGTGCTCATAAGTTCTGAGTATTGGATTCAACCCGCGCTCATTTGAATCACTTCATGGATTTTATCACGAGTGATCATGAGACGATAATATCTTATATTCTTCAAACCTAGAGATATGAGTTGTTACTATGAGTTGGTTATACATTGATTGCACGAAAACGCATTTGGTAACTCGGTGTTATAAAACGTGCATTTGTATATGATTCAACAAGTAGTAGAACAAGCCATATGAGTCGAAGTTTATCCATTCCTTTTACCTTCGGGATAAAAGCGATATCTGTGGGCCCCTCGATGATTTAGCGATGACACATGTGAGTGCTTGGCCAAGCCAGGATTGATTTAATTTGTTCAATCAGTCAGTCATCATAAATTGAAAATCGGGAAACAACAAATGGACAGAGAGAATGATTATAATCCATGTCTCAGTCCATATGATATCTAGAATGGAGGAATATATGATCCCTTATCTAATGGACAAGTCATTGACAAGGTCAGAGTTCGACAGCGGCTTTAAGAGCTACGATTGCCGGTTAGGTTTTGAAGTCATACTCAATAATAGTTTTAGACTTATCCAAGTGGGAGACTGTTGGATTAATGTCTAAGTCCATAACTATATTTGGTATGTACTTGACCCGACCCGACATGGTCCATTTGGGTTGCACTTCACCGGCACAATTTATATGGATAGTCTTTTGAGAATAGTATATTTATGATTTATATTAATATATTATAAGTTCTAATATATTAATATGGAATCATATTATTTAATTAGTATTGATCAAGAATTAATTTAGAATTAATTAAGTGATCAAAAAGAACTAATTAAATATGGACTCTTATATATATGGAATGGGCCAAATTCATTTAGGTTGGGCTAAGCTTTCATAGATGGTCCATGGAGCTTTTAACCCATGGATCCTATGTAAATGAAAGGTCATGAGTATTAGGGTTTACATGGATGTAACCCTAATCCTCCATAATATATAAAGGGGTCCTTGGCTCACAAAATTGGCACAAGTGTGTGAAAATAAGAGTGGGCCGATTTTAGTGTGCATACATATTCTCTCAAGTTCTTCCAAGGTGTTTTGGTGATTTGTGATTCCATTTGAGGCTTCCACACTATTGGGGCTAAGCTCTTAAAGCTTGAAGACATCAAGCTACATCAAAAGGTATGTCATCTAACTAGAACTTTGTAGTATAGGTGCTTCATAATATGCTAGTTAGGATGAAACCTTGGAATAGTTAATATTTGCATGTATATTAGAGAAAACATAGATCCAAGGTTTATAGGGTTGCATGTACACCATAGGAGTGTTAGAATGCTCAAAACCCAACAATATATATATATATATATATATATATATATATATATATATATATATATATATATATATATATATATATATATATATATATCGAAGAGTTCATGTATGGTCCCTGAGGTATGGAAAAGACAAGGGAATCTGTGATTCATGTTTGCGAGGTTTTGGTTCGGGTTTATTGTTTCATTAGAGAAAGAAGTATGCTACCATCAAAGTGCTCGTGGTTAGGAAGTCTTCTCATCACGTTTCTCAAGGACCCATTGGAATCTTTCATGTTCAGGAAGAATTCAAGGATTGGTCAGATCGTGAGTGTAGAGCAAGTTGTCGTCAGGATTATGTCTCCAAATGTATATGCGTTGTCCTCGCAACAAGAAAATGTTTGGTAAAGAAATCATGTGGTCAGTAGTTCCTTTGAAAAAGCATTTGGAATCTTGGTAAAGGAGCGTTTGTGCCGTTCATGTTGTGTATTAGAAGTGGAGGGCATGGTTTGATCGTGATATTGGTCGGTTATCTTTTGTCAAATATGCAGTGGTTGATCTGTTGGCCAGCTTCAGAGTTTAGTATGTGTATTTATGTATGGGATTCGTTGAACGGTGTATGAGATCTTTGGGTTTAGTTTATCGGTTTATTTCCGAGCGATTGGTCATTCCGTTCTTTGTCAGCATCCAGGGGATCGTTTGAGGGCATTCAAGAAGTAATAGTTAAATGTGTAATTGGATTTAGCGGTTGTCCTTTGTTAGTGAAAGTTTGGATGTTATAGCGATGTTACTCAATTTTCGAGATGAGACCTCGGGTTAATACAAAGTTCAGCTTGGGATGGAACGTCTATGGGGTTTGTATTTAGAGACGATCTGATTAGGGTTTTGACAACACTTTGGGTGATTATGGAGTCCTACTCCGAGGTAGGAAGGTTTATCAAGATAGGTGTGCATTGGTGGGATTTGTTCAGTTTCTTTGAGGTTAGGGTCTTGTTTCGGTTGTTGGGAGAATGCTTATGTTAGCGGTTGAGGTTCACATGGGGAGTTTCACCCTTTTGGGTAAGGTTGTGATGAAGAAGGAACACAATCCAACTTAGGAGCGTTGTGTGTTCATATGCATAATGTGAACTCTTGGCCATTCAAAAAATATTGTCGTGAGGGGTGTATCTGGACAGAGTAAGACATCCTGAGGACACTTGGTCTAGCCTTTTGGCATGGTTCTTGTTTGATTTATTGATTTTAAGTTGGAACAAGCGTTCAATTTTCTATCTTATTTCCAAGTTCCAGGAGACCATGTTTTGTCTGATGATGCATCAGTGCAACCTGGATTGTGGAAGACTGTGTTATGGACTTGTATGGACCTTGTGTATTTGATATGTGCTGAGTGGGATGTTGACTGGGTTCTTGCAGGTTGGTGGGATGATGGTTGTGTGCATATAGGTCCACTGAGGTGCTGGGCGTGAGTCTTTATGCACGTGGTTAGATGATGGCAAGAACGGTGTAGAACTATGAGCTTTTTATTCCAAGGGCTAGATGGTGTCACTACGTTTCGTGAACCACCATGGATTTGATTTATGTGATTTGGACCTAGCAGTTGTGTGGTGGGGACCCGTATCTTGGTTCGTTAGTCGTTTGGGTCGGCGTTTGTAAAATGTTGAATTGTTGGAAAAGTCATGGTTGTATATCAAAGTTCCAGGTTAAGTATCTTCTTAGTGGGTCCTTGCTTGTTTTTTTAGATTTCGTATGAATTAGATCATCGGTGATGGAGTTCATTGTGTGTCTCTTGGATGATTTGTCTGATGGTTGCTCACATATGCTAGTGTAGGAGTTTGGATGCCCCGTGATATTTTGTTTTAGATTGACCATTATTGCGCTCTCGGGAGCAATGGGAAAGTAATAACTTGTCAGGAAGTCAAGCGGGTATTTGAGGTCATTTAGGAATATTTTTTGGATTTAGGATTGGTTTTGATTCACGATCGAGATGTTTTTAGTGTTTGTATTATATGCTTGGTATTGTTCCTAATCAGGAACTAGGGGTAGGTATGACGAATGGATGATCTGTTGGGTTTTGAGCATTCTAACACTCCTAAGTGTACATGCAACCCTAAATACCTTGGATCTATGTTTTCTCTATTATACATGCAAATATGATTATCCAAGGTATTATCCTAACTAGCATACCAAAACATTGATTCTAGGATAATAAAATAGATAGAATACATACCTTGTTGTTGTTGCTTGACTCCATGAAGCTTGAGAGCCTAGTGCCCCAAGTGTGACACCTCAAATGGTTCACACAACATCATGAACTTTTGGAATAACCATGAGAAGAAGACATACATGTTCAAATTGGCTAGCCCTCAAAATATGTATCACTAGTGCCAATTTCTTGAACTAAAGGGGTTCTTATATAGTGTGGCTATTAGGGTTACACCATGTAACTCATGACTTTACCCATTCCTTATGCTCCATGGGTTTTAACCTCCATGGAGTATCCATGGATCACCACATGAGTTAAACCCAACATAAAGGAATCTTGGATCATAAGCCCACATATATAAGAATGAATGATTTACACAATCAATCCCCATATATTTAATTAGTCTCTTTTTGATCACTAAATTAAGTCCAAATTAATTCTTGATCAATACTAATTAAATAACATGATTTCATATTAATATATTAGAACTTATAATATATTAATATGTCACAAAATGTCTTTTCCTCATAAACGGTCTATCCAAATGTTCCGATGCCATGCAACCCAAATGGACCATGCCGAGTCGGGTCAAGTACATACCAATTATAGTTATGGACTTAGACACTAATCCAACAGTCTCCCACTTGGATAAGTCTAAAACTATTATTGCGTATGACTTCAGGAACCAACTGGCAATCGTAGCTCTCAAAAGCCGCTGTCGAACTCTGACCTTGTAGATGAACTCTGACCTTTGTCAATGACTTGTCCATTAGATAAGGGATCATATATTCCTCCATTCTAGATATCATATGGACTGAGACATGGATTATAATCATTCTCTCTGTCCATTTGTTGTTTCCCGATTTCCGATTTATGACGATTGACTAATTGAACAAATCAAATCAGTCCAGGCCCGGCCGAGCACTTACATTTGTCATCAACAAATCATCGAGGGGCCCACATATATCGCTTTTATCCCGAAGGTAAAAGGAATGGATAAACTTCGACTCATATGGCTTGTTCTACTACTTGTTGAATCATACACAAAGGCACGTTTTATAACACCGAGTTACCGAATGCGTTTTCGTGCAATCAATGTACAACCAACTCATAGTAACAACTCATATCTCTAGGTTTGAAGAATATAAGATATTATCGTCTCATGATCACTCGTGATAAAATCAATGAAGTGATTCCAATGAGTGCGGGTTGAATCCAATACTCAGAACTTATGAGCACTCATGAGTGTTGTAGCCCCTTGTCCAACATCTTAGACCTCTACAAGCCAACCCATGACAGTCTTGATTCATATCTACTTCCAACATATGACCGACTGTGGATAGTTTGAATAACTTAGTCAATCAGGAAGAACGACCTAGTTATTCTGGAAGTCAAAACATGCAAAATGAAACACAATAATAATAGAATCCAATATGGTATCAAAACCTATGAACATAAATAAAACACCTTTTATTTATCACCATATGATTACACATTATTCATTGTATACTGTTTCAGCTATCAACTTTATTCTTGAATTTAAAACAATAGTTTTCCCATGCTCCAAGCATGTACACTATGTTTTCTAAACACTAGTCATGCCATACACCAAGTATGCATACTATGTTTGTCTATGATCTTCACTTTGTGAATTAGATCAATTGAACATAACTCCAATGATCCTCTTTCATAGTCCCAAATCCTTACTGCAAATGCAAGAATTCCAAATTCATGCCATTTACTGAAATCTGTTAGATTCTAAACTTATATGCATTGATCCTCTTGTAATGATTATGCACAAAGTCACAAGGACTTGACAACAAACATTACAGAGCATTCCAAGGAGATCAACTCCTTGGAAACATCCGTCTTGCATTAAGATTCCTAATCTTACACAGATTGAATAATTTCCAACTTTGAAACATTTCCATATTCCATTTTGACTATCACTTCTGAACAAGAGTTGCCTCCTTACAGATTATGTCAATATGGTCCTTCAAGAATTATCACTATACTTCCAACTGTCCTTGAGTAACCAATCTTTGGTAAACCTTAGATTGTCCTCGACAATTGCTTAATCCTTTTAGTCATATCCAGTTCTAGACCTTTTCCCTTCTTAATGCCCCAGGCATTTGGAAAATTTTAGAAAGGATAAATATAGCACATGTAATCGATCCTATATCCGAAGCATATGGGACTCGAGTCATGATGTCTCACATAAAGACTAAACCAGTCTTTTGCTATAACATTCCCGTTTCTATTTGCCAAGTTCTCATAATTCAGATTATGAAAGGGATGCCGTGATCATAATCGAATTTTAGAACGCAAATAATGGACCCATATATAGAATTTCCTTATGTTGAGCCATTCCAACATGAAATTCATATATATATCATTGACTAAATACGATTAAAATCTCAATCTAACCTTTTAGAATTGAAATTAAGTATAATTTTCTCTCCCTTAATTATAGCAAAACAACTTTTTCAACCCCTGCAGCCTCACGAATTGAAACTTTTGTTTTCTATAATTAACATTGCTAACTTGCAACCTTTATCATAATTATCATGCTCCCACTAACATGATGATTATTAGCATAACACTTATGCTCCCACTAGCTTTGACATGTAATCAGAAATCAGCTGGACTTCTAGAAATCAATACTTTATTGACTTTCTTACCAAAGTTCAGATTTCTGATACTAGATTGCTTTGACAAAACTTTATCAATATCATACACCTTATCTTAGATAGCTCACAGGTGTGTCTAAACAATTTTAAGAACTATGAAAAGGGATGCCGTAATCATAGTCTCGATTGTTTAGACCTTTACCACTTCTCACAAGTCCATGTTAGTGTGCTGGTTAACCACACACGCTCCACTAACGACTTTGAGAATGCAAATATCACAATTGCTATCTAGCTAAAATCTACTTAGTGAAAGTGTTCCCTCACCATCATTTTCATGAATCGGAGAGAAACCTTATGACACTTAGATTTTATGGTGTATGAGTTCCTATCCATATGAATTTTGTCAAAACCATAATCACAAGACAAGGTTAGTGACAAATCCACACTTATATGGATTAAACTTGTGCAATCTTAAATTCTTGCCATTTGGCAGCTCAAGGGCCTGCCATTGCTTCCAAGTAGCTGTGCAACCAATTGAGAACTCTCAGAACTCCTATGCAAAGCCAACTTGAATAGGCACAGACATGTCGACACGATAGGTTATAAACCTCAAGTTGTGTGCTAGTGAAGAACTTTAGGTTTTACTCTTGATTAGTTCTTGAGACTTTCAAGACCTTTTAAGACTCCCACTGTCCTCTTGACATATAAGACTCTCTTGTCTAATATTCAAGAGATAGTGTGGATTCTAATCAAGACAAACACTTCACACAATTGGCCTTAGTTGGTCTTTGTTTTATCCAAAAACATCACAACTTACCAATTTCAAATGTACAAGAGTAGAAAACTTTTACTCTTACATTTGACAAGTGTTTTAAACCTTCTTTAAGACATGTCACTCAAGTTACAATCTTAGAGTATAACTCTAAGAATTGTTTTTGGAACGAAGTATAAATCATCTTCTTGATTTAACCACTTCAACAATTCATAACTCCTCTTCTTAGCTACCAGAATGCACTTAGAGGATGAATTGTGATAAGGTCTCTTAATCATTAAGATGATTATATAACATGATACTAAAGTACTCTCCCATCTTTTCAGATTTGAGAAACTTTTATCCTTCTGCCTAATTTGATTCTTCTCATTCGTTCCGCCATACACTGAAATTTTTTCCAATGCTTCAGAATTATACTTAAGCCTGTAAGTATAACCATATTTACTAAACTTTAGTAAATCATGACGAATAGTCTTATCGATCTTTTGTGGTGGACTTAATCAGTGCACAAGAATGTGTACTCGATCCCTTAGTCCGTTACTTGACTCACACATCCATGCGAACAAGTGGTTAGTCTTAATTTTTCCAATGCTTGAAGGTTCTTATTCATCATGCTATACAACTTGCATGATTCCAAGTTTCTATCCAACTGAAACTTAGGTGATGAGAATCTTTCCTTATTTGGTAAATTTAGACACTACCACAAATGAAAGAATCAAATTCATATTTCCACTCTTGCTCTTAATGGAATCTTATAAGCAACAATTTTTTCCTCAAATGCCATTTGTAAGGATATTTTAAAATAAATAAATAAAATCATCATTTTTCCTTTTATTTTAAAACTTTGCAGAAAAACTATCCTTACAATGCAAAAGCACATGAAAACTTTGTTGTTATTTATTCCTAAGCAATATATCATAACTCTTAAGAAGTAGCTCAAGAATCCGATCTTCAAACTATGCGATAGAAATCCATCTATGCCATCAGATTTAGCATATTCTTTCTTTAAGTTTCTTCACTTTTTCTTTGATTCTTAAAACATCAACATGTGACCCAGTCACATCATGTATCAAGAATCTCAGAATAGAAACTTAGTAGAGTTAGATAGTGGACTTTACCTGAAGTAGAGTCAAACTTATTGACTTTAACATCCTTAGGTAAATTTGGCAGCTTCGCAACTAATGCCCCTTTCTTTGGCAATGGACCCTTGATAATGGGACTATCTCAGACTTAGCCTCTCTCTTTACCATTTGGTCAACCGAGTTGACTATGGCCGATCCCTTTCCATTGGGAAGAGAGAGCTTTACTGGATATCCAATGTCATCATTGTCAATGTCCATAAACTTTTAGGAAGTTGATCTTAGCAAATAGATAAGATCATTAAGGGTCTTGTCATAGTCTGTTTCATAGGAGTCCCAAAGGAACTCACTATGTGACTTAGAAAGTGATTGATCATCAGCTTCCTCTAGACTTTGACACCCAACTCTCCCGGCTTGTTAATATGTGACTACATCTCCAAGATGTGATCACACATAGACCTTTGCTTGCCAATAGGGCTTGAGTGACCTTAAACTTTTCAGGAACTTGTGGGTTAGGGAGAATAATTGGAGGAGGTGAAAGAAGTATGATTTCCATGGGACATCATCTTCATTTAGGAAAGCTTGTTTCAAGAGATTTGGGAAGATCATCTTTTGGGAGATATTCAAGAGAGTTGATTTAAAGTCCTTAATATAACACCCAATATGAAATATTGAGGCTAGGACCCAACAACCTATTTATAACTGGAAGAGGGATGCCGTAATCCAAGTTATAAAATAGTTGAAGGTAGGTAAATGACGATTTACCATTTTCCACCATGAAAAACGAAATATAATTAAGTTTTAATTGGATTTGAAACTCCTAGATCTTTTGAGATACATTGAAGTTTCAATGGCATGTTTGAATCTCGATTGTGCCCTCTCAAGTTTGTGACTGGGATGCCGAAGATCACAAACAAGGTGTGAATAACCATACAAATTGACTTGGTACCCTTAACAATATTACCTAATCGATGTGCCGGTTAACCACACACGCTCCACCGATCTATAATAAAGTTAAGTTACCCTTTGCCACTCTTACTAGTCCATGTTAGTGTGCCGGTTAACCACACACGCTCCACTAACGACTTGGTAAGGTACAAAGTGTAATTTTATGGGCTAGCACCAAATTCACATTTTCCTAAGTAACTAAGATTGGGAATTTATAAATGTTTAGTTACTTAGTATTTATCATTAATACTTTTAATGAAGGGAGAATTATAGTCTTTGTCCTACCCGTGCGGCTAACGACCCTCCACCAGTCAAGGAAGCGGTGGGTGAGAGTGGACACCCATTAAACTGCCATTTTATAGGCAGTAACCTTATACCCCCCTTATAGACCGGCTTCGTGAATGAGGCCTACTAACGGTAAGATTGACTTTATCTTATACATATCTATATAATTAAAATTATAATAATAGTATAAGGGTTTGAATTTTAACTTTTAAAATTCTAAGGGCTAACTTGGAATTAAAGTATTCATAAGAGAAAACTTTTCAAATTCCAAAACTTGAGCGAAAGTTTTGAAACTATTCAAAACTAATTAATTCCATAACTTATGTGTTTAAAGTAGTTTTAATTAAAAAAACTCTTCAAGTTCCATAACTTGAGGACAAGTTATGGAAGACTTTAAACTAATAAAAGAATGTAACTTTTCTTTATTTTGTAACTTATGGAATTAATTAAGGTTACACATTTTATTACTTAATGAAGTGACTCTTGAACCTCCATAACTTGAGGAGAAGACTCTTCATTTTTGTAACCATTACCAACTTTTATGAGTTTTATGAAACTTAAATGTGACTTTTCATATAACTTGAGGACAAGTTACAAAAACACATTTTAGAATCAACTCTTAGATTAAAATGGATTGAAAAACACATATTCAAATAACTTTTCTATTAATCTAAGCAACTCATAAGAACAAGATAATTCAAATCAAACTTTTTCATGTAATTAGCCTAATCACTAAACTAATACAAAACATGAATTTATTGACAATTATCTTTGAAATTGGATTAGTATGAACATTACCACATCAAAAACAAGTTTATAAGTTCAAAAACAGCTTAGGGTAATGTTCCAAGTCCATTTCTAGCCAAAAACCTCGAAAATATGCTGTCTGGGGCTCCTACTCGTCGAGTGTATCAACCTACTCGCCGAGTAGGATGATTTTCTTCATGGACTCGGCGAGTTCATCAGTGGACTCGGCGAGTCCAGTGCCCAGAATGCCCGAAATTCGACTTTTTCAGCATTTTTCAGCAATTTGCATCAAGTATAATTGAAAACAAGCCTAGGCTCTGATACCACTGTTGGGTTTTGAGCATTCTAACACTCCTAAGTGTACATGCAACCCTAAATACCTTGGATCTATGTTTTCTCTATTATACATGTAAATATGATTATCCAAGGTATTATCCTAACTAGCATACCAAAACATTGATACTAGGATAATAAAATAGATAGAATACATACCTTGTTGTTGTTGCTTGACTCCATGAAGCTTGAGAGCCTAGTGCCCAAAGTGTGACACCTCAAATGGTTCACACAACATCATGAACTTTTGGAATAACCATGAGAAGAAGACATACATGTTCAAATTGGCTAGCCCTCAAAATATGTATCACTAGTGCCAATTTCTTGAACTAAAGGGGTTCTTATATAGTGTGGCTATTAGGGTTACACCATGTAACTCATGACTTTACCCATTCCTTATGCTCCATGGGTTTTAACCTCCATGGAGTATCCATGGATCACCACATGGGTTAAACCCAACATAAAGGAATCTTGGATCATAAGCCCACATATATAAGAATGAATGATTTACACAATCAATCCCCATATATTTAATTAGTCTCTTTTTGATCACTAAATTAAGTCCAAATTAATTCTTGATCAATACTAATTAAATAACATGATTTCATATTAATATATTAGAACTTATAATATATTAATATGTCACAAAATGTCTTTTCCTCATAAACGGTCTATCCAAATGTTCCGATGCCATGCAACCCAAATGGACCATGCCGAGTCGGGTCAAGTACATACCAATTATAGTTATGGACTTAGACACTAATCCAACATGATCATCAATCATAGATATGGTTTATGGGGTTCAGACTAATGAGTTCCCGTATCGTGATGTACAATGATTGAGTTGGTTGTAGTTGGAGGTTTGTGAGTTTCCATGTTTGAGTGGTTTCAACTTTGAGTTGGGTCTTACAGTTGAGGAGAGAGAGGTAGTTGTTGTAGTTGAGTATTTTCAAGTGATTGGATTGTGTTGGTGCTTATCTCAAAAATTCTAACGAGTTAAATATCGAGGACGAAATCCAGTTTAAGTGGGGGAGGATTATAACACCTAGTTTGTGGATGTTTCTAGTTTTCGGACATCGACCTATAATTTGATCAAGTGAAGGTCTTGGGTTTCAAGGGAATAAAGTTTAGACCTTATTGGATGTGGATATTGTTGGTTAAGTGATTTATGCTTTTGAATTGTGTTTTAGAGCCAAAGGGTAGAATGGGAAAGCATTATTTGGACTTTTCGATTAATTTCGACATTCATTAATTCAATTGTAATTGGATAGAATTATGAGGCTTGTTAATACCTTCCCGTGCATATAAATATCACTGAAGACGATTTGAAACGAGGGAGTTACGGTTGTTTAAAGTTCGAAAGGAATTGGGTAAAAGCCTGTAACCATGGCATGGTCAGCATGTGACCACGGAGTGGTAGTTGTGCAGCCCAAGCTGATGGAATTTAGGGTTTTTAATGTATTTAAGGGATTGGTTCCGTGTTTTATGGCATTTTCTCAGCCTTCATCACATATAGAGCTCCTTGGAAGCTACCCTAGCATCCCTCTTCAAAATTTGAGCATCTCTTATCTCCTTCCATACTTTTGGTTGGTTTTTGGTGGTTTTATGTGGTGCTTTCATGCAATATTGGTCTTTGGAGCTTTGCATTAGAAAATCTCAACTCCCATTCACCTTCTGGGCCTTTGTAAGCAATAAAGTTCCTTGATTTTTAGTATATTGTCCTTTGATCTTGAGGTAATATGAGTTTTAGTCCATAATTATAAGTTTTGATTGAGAGTTAAGAATAAAGTTTGTAACTTTATAACTCTCTGATGTCCCAGGTGCATCATATGTTTCAGATCTGAAGCGGTTCACTTATTTGATGACATGCATGGGGGTTTGATTTCATTTTTTCCATTTTGACCTAAGTTTGGAGGAGGACATGCATTAGACATACATTACGATTTTTATGGTCCTCTGTGATGCAAAGATGGTTTTTGGAATGTGTTAGGGATCGTGTTAATGGATTAAGCTCTTATGGAATAAATGTTTTTCTAACTGAAACCACGTCATGGACAAGGAAGGCCCAAGACATGGTGGCACACTACAACGCGACGATTTTGTCCGGTCTTGGCCATAACACGGAAAAGGGTCCACCATGGCTTGATAACTATTGACTTGTTGACCATTGACTTTTAAAAATTTGACTTTTGGTCTAACGTGGGTAGAATTGAGTATTCGTTCGAGGACTGGTCTTAGTTTCGAATTATGTAACTTATGTTAGCTGTTTAGTTGTTGGGGTTGCTGATGAGATGATGTTGTTAGCTTAGGTGAGTTTCCTCGTTCTACTATATATTGTAATATGTATCATAGGGTGTTAAGATGTTGTTAGACTATTATATGCTATTAGGTAGGTAGACTTGTAGACTGTTACCTGTAATGGTGATTTGTACGTTATCTGTATTGTGTATATATCGACATATTTATGAGGTTGAGACATACAACTTTGTGCGGATGGCTAATAGTGTGAGCGGTATAACTATAGGCTGAGGGCCAGAAAGGGGGTGAGTTGATTACAAGACCAATAAGGAGTGTTGTGAGACTAAACACTTACAAAGGGTGAATTGATGACAAGAAAAACAAGAAGTGTTGTGACTCTAGACATTCACAAGGGGAAAGTTGTTAGCAAGATCAACTACAGTGTTGTGAGCCTAGATAGTCGATGCTTGTTAGGTGGATTTGTCTTAGGTGCCGAGAGCCTTGGTTACATGTCTATTTGTATATTATAGTATATGGTATTTTGGGGAACTCACTAAGAATTGGCTTACAGTTGAGGATTAAATGTTTTTCATATATTTTATTAGTTCGTGGTAATTTAACGTTATTATAATAATTATTATTCTATACTTAATGTCAATTATATTGCAATTTTCAATATAATACACACACACACACACACACACACACACACATATATATATATATATATATATATATATATATATATAGTTAACTAAATAATTCTAATATGTGAAACGTACATATATTTTGTTATTGATTAGAGTCAGGTTTAGGTTAGACCAATAGCCCATTTTGTAATTCTATTTATATGAGGTTAAATCCTCATTATCACTATGAACCACTATTCTATACATGGTATAAGAGCTCTAGTTTAACACCCTACTACTGACCACAACCCGCAACTGCCATACTCCACTTTCGGCGACCTTCTCTAAGTGTTATTAGATGTGACTTTATTATGCTTCATATTTTTCCTTTTTTTCTTTCTTCTCCTAAATAATCAAATAGTCACCAGCACCAAACCAAAGCTCATTCCTCGCCTTTTTCTAATGAGTCGTGTTCTTCTTCGTCCTCCTCATATGGAACTTGCCTTCGAGCCTTCTGTCTCCTCCTTAACTAGTGTCTTCTTACTCAATTCCCTTTTTTCAAGTCAGTCTCTTCCGATGTTGCTGCTGCCTCCTTTCGATGATATCTTCTCCATCAGGCAGCCTCTGATATGCATCTCTCTCTCTCTCTCTCTATATATATATATATATATATATATATATATATATATATATATATATATATATATATATATATATCTGTCTCTCTCTCACACACACATATACTTTCTTTCTCGCTCTATCAAAACTAAAGTCGACGATCTCTTTGGAATTGGCTTCGTCTGCCGCACCTTGAGACCACTTATTTTCTCACTACTTCTAGTTGGACTCCTCTGCCACTAGTTTCATGATTATCGCCACTATCATCACTCTTTTCTTCTTATGCGATGGAACCGAATCTGACACTCTCTTCTACTCTGATGAGAAGTCACTATTAGCGGCCATCGTCAGAGCTTTGTCACAGCCGATGCCGCAATCTTCATGTATCTGTTTTTATGTTTTGGTTTTTTGTTTAATTTTCCACGTTAGTCATCTCCCCCGATCAAACTGTGGGGGATGTTAATGATTATAGATGGGTTAAAACTATATACCCATTAGGGTTTAGCTTACGTGAAGGCCCTTGTTTTTATTCCTATTTATATGAGGTTAAATTCTCATTATGAATCAAACAATCTATCATATAACATATTTGCGTAATTCAAAATAAAATATGAAAGTATGAACACTTTTAGGACAAACGACAAACATGCACACCATCTATAGTCTCGTATATTAGTGAGTGTAAACAAGACCAGTCCAAGTTGATTTGATGCATCAGACAAAATAAAAAAAATAAGGCCCTCGCAGTTCAAGAAATTAGTAAAGGAGGGTGGCGTTTTTGCTTTTGTTTTTTTTATGGGGCCTTGTTATAAATTTATCCTTATCGTTTTATGATAGTATTTGTTGTTACGAATATACCTAGTAGTTGTGAACTTGTGATGCATATCATTTTCAGCATAATTTTCGAGCAACAACGATATTGATTTTTGAATCATTTTCTAGGCTCCAACAACAATGATTTAAAAACTTGTGATGCTGAAGTTTCAAGTTATCTACAAGAATATTAGAAAGAAAGCAGCACATAATAACTTTTTATAGAAAAAAACTAACATGAATAAAGTGAAGAACGATAACCAAATCTTACAATTTATATGAATTAGAAATCAGATTTTCATGAATAACGAATCAAAATCGGTGAGCCTATTTGAAATCTTATTAACACGAATACCAAATCGGTTTTTTAAAGGATGTGTGAAATCAGGTTATCATAATCATTAAGAAAAAATGAAAGTGGAAATTAAAAAAAATGAAATTAGAAATTAAAAGGCTACGTGAAAAAACCATAATCAATTTATTATGAATTGATTTTTTGTTACTCTCGAAAAAATAGATTCATTGAGTCATGGATGTTGGTGAGAGGTCCAAAGATATGGTTTTTTTTATTTTTTTTTATTTTTTTTTATTTTACTATACTAACATAGTAAGATATGTAAATATGGGCGTGGAATCCATGAGTTATTGTCCATATTGCCTCACCCATTGACACGATCTTGAGTATAAACCGGCACCGGCCACATTCTTAATCACGGTTACTTTGGAACATCCACTTATTATTTTCTACTAATGACTTTCGTTGCTTCTTGTTGTTCTACGACTTGTAGTGGGGAATTCTCATTTTGTCTGCCACATCGTTTGAATTTTCCATTTGCTTGCATCATTTTGTGGGAATATCAAACATGAAATGATTGAAAATAACGAAAGTGTTTAGTTCTTTGATGGAATAAAGCGTCATTTACAATTAGTAATGCCCATTTTATGAATTAATTATCATTATGGACCGAATATATGAGTTGAAAGAGCTATTGTTGCAAGTTGCTTTTTAGGTGGCCAACAGATTATATAATGGATCTTTGCTATGTGAAACTCTTTAATTGTTCATCGTACTTTTATTATTATTATACAAAACTACATAAATGATCCTCATGATTATAGAAAATCAGAGATTTAATACGTAACATTTTTTATGCCCTTTCAATTTATTGTGTGGTTGATCTTTCATCCTTATAAAACGTGTATTCTATCATTTAATATATTTTTTTTATTTAATTTTAGACAAAATTTCAGAAATGATCCATGTATATCTATTTTTTCCTGATTTTGATCAAAACCAAGATTTTTTTTGGATTGATTGTTATTTTGAGATAGTTTAATTGTGAGTTTAGTCAATGGGTAAAGTGAAAAACCAAAATACTCTCTTGATACATTTTTGTGGGGTCAATCTCTCTCTCTCTCTCTCTCTCTCTCTCTCTCTCTCCCTGTGTGTGTGTGTGTGCATGTGTGTGTGTGTGAAGATGTAGATTTGGTTCTTGAACACATTCACTTCCGTCAACACATTAACATCCTCATTCTTCAATGGTCATGGAAACAAGGACAATCGCCGATCTCGTTTTTTTTTATCTGAAAATCATAGCTCAACCACCATCAGGACCACCGCCGGAAACCTGTAGAAGCCATTGGACCACCGACGATCTATGGAAGAACACACATAGCGTGGGATGAACACGATGTCTCAAGGGTGGGATGAAGCTAGTAGTCGCTTAACTATCAACCTCTTTCAAGGCACTCACAAGGGCTCGACCCTATCACCGTGTCTCCTTCTTCCTAAGAGCACTGAACCAAGCCCAAAGCTTCGCAAGAGCTAGAGGAGCTATTGCATTTCAATCTCTAGGATCGCAATTTCTGCATCCAAATCTCGCACAATTCTCCCTTATTTTAATTCCAAATCCTCAATTTCATATTCCCATCTCTATACATGTTAATCTATTTGCTGAATTAGATGTCTCGGAAGGAAGAGTGTAATTCTATCCTTCCAATGGTGATAATTCTGAATAAATAAATCAGAAAATGGAGGAGAACAGTGCACTCCATGTGCTTGATGAAACGCCTGAAAGAAAAGTACATTCATATATTGCAATATATGACAACATCATCAACTGAACGTGTCTAATTTCATACTTAATGACATAACTCCTTCACCATAAGAAAGCATCTATGTGTTTCTACGAATTCAAAGATGATAGAAAGACTCCATACTACAGGCTCTATAAATTTGATCATCATTGATGTTTTGGAAATGAAATACTTGTGAAATACAACTACATACCAAACAAGAAAAGAGAAGGAATTTGGAATGAGTTTATCATTCAGCCATTAAAACATCAAACCCAGTAGCTCACGAGTTGGGTAACAACACCCGTTTCAAGTTATATGAAATTGAGTGCCTTTGATCATCAATATTTTACTTGCGTGAAAGAAGGTTTACAAAGGTGGTTGTGAAAGCGTAATCTCAATGTCTATTTGTTTTTTTAGGAAGAACATTTAACACTGAGTTCCAGGCATATTTTCTTTTGTGGTTTTGACATTTAAGACTTAAAAGTATAAGGTTTTTTGGTCGCCACGACGTGTTGGTGATAGTACCATGAAATGGCAGCACCCAATGGAAATGCGCCCTCATTTAGGGCGCCACGATGTTGCAGCCACTTGCAGGCAAAACCCTAATTTTTTAGGCTTTAAACTCTATTTAAGGGATATGATGGCTATAGTTTGCTCACCCTCACCCTCAGCCACTTGCTCACCCTTTTGACCTAGATCAAACCGTTGCCTCTATTGTTGGGTTTTTGAAGCTTTTTGGCGGTTTTTGGTGATATTAAAGGAGAAGAAGGTGTCCCTTGAGCAAGATCCAGCAAACAAGTTCCCTCAACACCTTGTAGAATATATTATGGACTGTTGTAAGTCCTTAAGTTCCAATCTTTATGAGTTATGCTTCTAGATCTAGACTTTTATGCATTTTTCTCTATGTTTAGAGCGTTTGAGTGGATGGATTCCATGAAATTGGTAACTTTATGAATCCTTGAGGTCCCTTTAAGGTTTATTGTTCCAGATCTGAGGTTTAGTTGGGTTTTGGCTCATGCATGAGATTTTGAATCTATTTCCACCATTTTATGACCTGGCTTGGGAAAGACATGCATTGGACATACATGTCAATAAATCAATGATTTTTATGACTCAATGGATGTAAGGAAGCCTATCAGAAAGTATTAATGGGTAGCTTGAAGGATTAAGAAATTAATGAATTAAGTTGGCCAAATTAGGTCCCATGACATGGAGGTTTGGCTACTACGTCGTGGCGATAGGCAGTCTTGAGACTGTATTGTCGCAAGGCTACCACGACGTGGCTAATGCTTGGCCACGATCTGGTGGCCAGTTAAGTTGACTTTTGGCCATTGACTTTGACTATTGACCATTAAATTTTGACCAAGTTGACTTTTGGTCAACTTGAAGATTTGTAGACTATAAATTGAGGATGTACTTCTAATTTTGTATATGTGACTCGTAGCACCAGTCTTTGTTATGAGAGAAATGTATTGTTGTCTGGTAGCCTGCAAGGTGATTTTTCTCACTATACTTCGTACTATAGTATGTATGCTTTTGTGTAGGATATTGGTATGCTGTAGTGGTCTGTTAGATCGGTAGATTTCCATGATTACTTGTTTTTGTTGTTTATTGTTTATTTGTTTGCATATGTCGACATATTGTGGTTGGGTTGAGGTGGTCGTGCTTTATGCTATAGCCCAAGATACTTAGGAGGTCCAGGTGTACTGTAGGCCTTGCGAGGCCGTCCATTCAGACTATAGGCTCATGTGTACATGCATTTTGTGTGGGGTATTTTGGGTAACTCACTAAGCTTTAGCTTATTGTTGTGGATATAAATGTTTCAAGTACTTAAGAGGATCGGGGAAAGGAGAAGGGGTGATCGTACACATCAACTTGTTGATTTATCTTTTTGAGATGTTATTAATACTCTGATTTTTATGGTTATATACTGAAACAATAAATTAGATACCTTATGATTTTTATGGAAATGTCTTTGAAAATGAAAAAAAAATTACTATGGTTTTGGGACGCTACGGAACACGATGAAGCGTGTGTGTTTATGAGAGAGAGATAGAGAGATAGAGAGAGAGAGAGAGAGAGAGAGAGAGAAAGAGAGAGATGTGGGACCCTTCTTTATTTTTTTAACAATGATACTTAAATAAAAGAAACAAATGTTTAAGAACGTGGAAAAACAAATTAAAAGGTAAGATTAGTCTTTTCGAGTTTAATAGGGACCAATTCCATAATGAAATTAGATGTAAATGACCAGGAATCTAAAAAAAAAGTCGTGGTTTCGACCAAAAATCGAAAAAAGCACATACCACATGAACCATTTTTATATAAATATTAGAATAATAGGACCACCATACCCATACCCCATACACGAATACCCACACACATACCCCTTTTCTCTCTTTTCGTATTGCTGATAAAGAAAGGAAAGTCTAGGAGAAAGAGATAGAAGATTAAGAGAAAGAGAAAGTTTGTCACATCCCAAAAATCATAGCAATTTAAAATTTTCAAAAAAACATTTATATATAATATTTTACAAGAAAAGTCATTGTTTCCAAAGTAAAATCATATCAGAGTGTCTCGAAAGTCAATATCATGAAAATAAGACGATATGCACGATCAAGCCTTCGCTTTCCCACGATCCTCTGAAGTACCTAATAAAGTAAATTGAAACTGTAAGCCAAAGCTTAGTCAGTTCCCCCAAAGTACCATCACACAACACAACAAACAATAGCATGCAAATATGAACCTTCAACCTGACTGTACCACCTCACGGGGCCTATAACCTATCTGGACCACTCTACGGGCCTTTCACATGACTGGACCGCCTCTCAGGCCTACAGCCTATCCGGACCGCCCTAGGTGTCTTGGCCTTCAGCAAAAAGTAGGTCAGCCTCAACCCAACCACAATATGTCGACATATGTAACAGGTAAACATAAACACAGAGCCAACAAATACAGATAATCATACAGATCTACTAATCAGTCATATAACCATGATACAGTGATTAGAACTACTAATCAGTCATATAACATTATCCTATAACCATGATATATAATCTATTGGGCCGACATTGGTGCCTTCGACCCATGAGTACAGTGATGAGAACTCACCTTTCAGTCCGATGAGTTGCAGAAAAGTACACATCACCAAGTACAACTCCAACACCAACTCTACCAATCATATAAACGAAACCGGTGACCTAAGCTTAGTTAATAATCCAAAAAGACCTAAAATACCCAAACTACTATTAAGTCAATGTTGGTTAAAAGGTCAAGGTCAACAAACCAGCTGAGTCAATCCAACCGAGTCAACCCATCCGAGTCCATCCAGCCGAGTCAACACAACCAAGTACATTGGGCGTACTCAGCTGTATGTGGGGCGTACTCCGCTTGATTAAGAAGTCAGGGCTTTGACCGCATACGTGCAGCGTACCATTTGGTATTCCTAGCTGTACGCAGGGAGTCACCTAAAATTCTTATTAAGGGCTTAATACATCAAGTCCTTACGTATAAATCCAAATATAAGCCCAAAATATCATTATAAGTCATAAAGTTTCCAACTTTATGACTTTACATGGCTAGAAGTTCTTAATACCAACAAACCCTAAATTCTTAATCCATTAGGACATCCTTGCACATGCATGGAGAAGAACTAATATCCAAGATCATATTTTTCTGCTTCTAGACCTCTCAAAACGTCTGAAAGGTCAGCTTAAGTGGGCTAGAGCATGCCATGCTCATACAGGTAAACACTTGGGTCCAAAATGCTTCATCAATCAAGAACTAACAAGATCTAAAGAAATGCAAGCCAAGCTCAAAACTTTATACCTCTTTGAGGTTGCTAGGTAAATGAGGATTCCAAATCCAAAGCTTCTTCAAGATTCCAAGGTGGTTCTACTTCTTTCCTTCTCCTTTAAGGTCACTAAAATGCACACCAAAGGTCAAGAATGCCAAAACAAGGAACTAGGGTTTGGTAAGGTCGAATGGAGGTGACGTAGGCTGATGAGAGAATAGATTTGGAGGCTATAAAAATGTTTAAATAGGGTCCAAACCCTAAAAATTAGAATTTGGGATCCTGCCTCGTACACCCAGCCTATGTGCCCCAGGCCCATAAATTACAAAAAATGCCATTATGGACCGTTTTGCAAAATTTCTCATACAAAAGGGCTAAAAGGCAATGATCTTCATACTTAGGGTTAAAATTTGGAATTATGTCAACATCAGTATGTTACAATTCTTCCCCACTTGAACTAGACTTCATCCTCGAAGTCAGCTGTCGTGAACAAGTCAGGTTAATGCTCCTGCATCTCAGACCTGAGTTTCCACGTCCTTTCGGAACGCTTCCGATGTTGCCACTGTACCTTGACCAAATACACCACCTGGTTGCGCAAGGCCTTCTTCTTTTGATCCAAGATCGTCACTGGTCTGTCCACGTAATTCAGGTGATCATCATCCTGAATATCCTCCAAGGGAACCACCGCCGAATCATTAGCCACACACTTCTGAAGCTTCGAAACTTGGAAGGTGTTGTGGATCTGGCTGAGCTCCTAGAAAAAATCCAATATGTACGCTACCTTGCCAACCCTGGCTTCCAAGGTGATACCTTCAGCAAGACCAAATCCTCGACCTGGAACTCTAACTTAGATCGACGCTTGTCGACATAAATCTTCTGCCGACTCTGAGTAGTCTGAAGTCTATTCTTAATCTGTTGAAAGAGCTTTGTCGTCTGAAGAACAACATGAGTCCTTCCCATGAATCTATGAGCAACCTCTCCCCAACAAACCGGGGTACGACACTTCCTCTCATAGAGAAGCTCGAAAGGCGGCACACCGATACTGGAGTGGTAGTTGTTGTTGTACGAAAACTCAGCTAAGGGAAGGTAGGAGTCCCAACTCCCACCAAAATCTATGACACAAGCTCTAAACATGTCCTCAAGTGCCTGAATGGTCTGCTCACTCTGACCGTCCGTCTGTGGATGATAAGCAGTGCTGAGATGCAATCTTGTACTCAGTTCCTCCTGGAACTTCTACCAAAAACAAGACATTAACCGAACATCTCAATCAAATACAACGGAAACTAGAATACCATGTTGAGCAATGATCTCGCGAACATATAATTTGGCCAATTTCTCGGCCGACGAGCTCTCACAAATAGGTAAGAAATGGGTACTCTTGGTCAACCGGTCCACTATCACCCAAATCGCGTCATGCCCCTTAGCCGTTCGGGGTAGCTTGGTGATGAAATCCATAGTAATATGTTCCCATTTCCACATGGGAACCTCCGGTGGCTGCAACTTGCCATGCAGCCTCTGGTGCTAAGCCTTGACCATCCGACATGTCAAGCACCTCTCAACATACCAGACTATCTCTCTTTTCATGCACAACCACCAGTAACTAAGTCTTAAGTCCCGATACATCTTCGTGGCTCTAGGGTGTATCGAAAATCTGGACTTGTGTGCCTTTTCCATTATAGTTTTCCTGATCCCACCGAAGTATGGTACCTAAACCCGTCCATATCTCTCTTTTCATGCACAACCACCAGTAACTAAGTCTTAAGTCCCGATACATCTTCGTGGCTCTAGGGTGTATCGAAAATCTGGACT
Organism: Lactuca virosa; assembly: GCF_052849685.1. Taxonomy (NCBI): domain Eukaryota; kingdom Viridiplantae; phylum Streptophyta; class Magnoliopsida; order Asterales; family Asteraceae; genus Lactuca; species Lactuca virosa. Next base: position 87,302,122 of record NC_136426.1, read on the forward strand.
TGTGTGCCTTTTCCATTATAGTTTTCCTGATCCCACCGAAGTATGGTACCTAAACCCGTCCATATCAGGTCAATAATCCACGATTGTCAGTAGCAAACCTGTAAATCTCACCCTGAGTCTCTCCTGCTTCTAATTTTCCTTCTTGAATCCCTCAGTCTGAACATCCCTAATCAATCCCAAGAATGGAGAATCCATCAAAATCATCATAAATATGCCCCTAATAGCAGCATTAGCCGTCTTGTGGCTCAAAGCATCAGCCACCACATTGGCATTCCCGAGATGAAATAGAATCTCGCAGTCATAATCCTTAACTACGTCCAGCCACCGGTGCTGCCTCATATTCAGATTCAGCTGATCCATGAGATATCTCAGACTCTTGTGATATGTGTAGATGTTACAACATACCCCATATAGGTAATGCTGACAAATCTTGAGATCGAACACCATTGATCCCAATTCCAAATCATGAATTGGATAGCGAACCTCGTGTGGCTTCAGGAACCGAGAAGGATAAGAAATAACCCTCCCTCGCTACATTAGAACGGCTCCTAGGCCGGTGATAAATGCATCATAAATACCACAAAATCCTCAACACCCTCGGGGAGGGTCAACATTGGGGCCTCACATAATTTATGTCTCAGATTCTCGAATGTGGCCTATTGATCAAGCCCCTAATGGAAATCCATGCCCTTCCTCATCAGACGAATGAGGGTATTTCAATCTTGGAGAAGTCCTGAATAAATCTCCAATAATACCCAGCCAATCCCAAGAAACTCCTGATCTCTAAGGGAGACTTTGGAACCTCCCACTGCATCATGGCCTCAATCTTGGCCGGATCGACCAAAATATCATTTTGTTTAACGATATGTCCCAAGAAATGGACCTTTCATAACCAAACCTCACACTTCGAGAACTTGGAATACAACTGTTCTCGCCTCAAAACTCCCAGAAGCTCTCGAAGGTGCTCCTCGTGTTGCTCCCTGGTCTTGGAATACACCAATATATCATTAATGAATACAATAATCGATCGATCGATCATTGGCTTGCATACCTGATTCATCAAATCCATAAATGTCGCAAGTGCACTGGTGAGATCAAATGGCATCATCACGAACTCGTAATAACCATAACGAGTTCGAAATGTGGTTTTCTCCACGTCCTCCTCTCTAAACCTCATCTGATGATACCCTGACCTCAGATCGATCTTGGAGAGCCCATATGCACCCTGCAAATGATTGAGGCTATCATCAATCCGTGGAAGGGGATGATGGTTCTTGACCGTATACTTGTTCAACTCCCGATAATAAATTCAAATTCGGTATGAACCATCCTTCTTCTTGATGAAAAAATCAATGCTCCCCACGACGAACTACTCGATCTAATAAAATGCTTTTCCAATAGTTTCGAAAGATGAGAGGACAACTCCTGCATCACCAATGGTGCCTATCGATATAACGCCTTAGCAATTTGAGACGCATCCGGAACCAAATCAATCCTGAATTCAACCTGCCTCTCTGGAGGCACACCGGACAACTCCTCCGGGGACACATCAGCAAACTCTCTGACAACAGGCACATCTGAAATCGAACCTTGCTTCCTAACTTGTGTATAAACCACATAAGCAAGATAACCCATACAACCATGTTGAATATACTATTGAGCCCTGGCAGCAGAACAAAAGGCTGACCCCATTCTGGTACCCTCTCCATAAATAACCAATTCTCCCCCACTTGGGGTTCGAACTACAACCCCACCCTTGCAATCAATCATATCCCCGAATGTACTTAGCCAGTCCATCCCTACAATCACACACACACACTTGTCCCATGGGAATAGGGATCACATCAATCAGGTAAGGCACCCCAAAAATCAACAAGACACATTCATGAAAAACACTCGATGTAGTAATCCTGTGTTCGTAGGCGATAGAAACCCGCAACGGACACTCCGGCTCTCCAAGAGTTATATCAAATTTCCTACTAAAAGATTGAGATACAAAGGACCGACTTGCACCCGATTTGAATAGCACAAAAGCAGGCATGTAATTTACTAAGAAGGTACCTAGCAGAATCATAAACATAAGCATATCATAAAGTAACTGACAAAATGATAAATAGAAATATACCGGTAACAACGTCTAGCGCCGCCCTGACCTCCTTTACTGTGAGCTGGAAAGCACAACCTCGAGCCCTCGGGGGATCCGCACTTCCCTAGCGCCTATCTGTGATCCTCAAAGTAGCTGGTGCTAGATCATGCACCGGCCTCGCAGTGAGCAAGGGACGGTTGGCCTTAATATGGACAACTTGCTCATAGTGGTAACAAATCCTAATGATCGGTACTGGGGCCTCTGAAAACAGTCCTTGGAATAATTCCCCTCCTTACGACATTTGTGGAATCCATATGAAGATCGCCAAGCACCATCATGAGCCTTTCCGCACTTGCCACAAGTGCGACCCTTCTGTCCCCCAGGTCTCGAATCAGCAGGCTTAAACTGCTTTGAGTGCACAGGAGCCTTCCTCAGCTCCTTCTCCCCTGACCGGAGAAGGTACAGGGTGAAATTGACCTTCTGGTTAGCAGGGCAAGAGCATGTGAAGAAACACCCCTTTACATCAAACAACCACCTCATCACCACAATCGGGTCCTGAACACCATTGAACACTGGGGGCTTTCTATTGTCGAAGTCTCGGTACTGGAAAACTCTCTCCCCTAGAATCCCTGCTGCAGCAATAGCCGTAGTAGTTGCAGCAACAAAAACCTCATAAATTGCACCATAACGATCGTTGAAAAGCTCAATCATGGAGGTCTTGATATACCCAAACATCTTCGGTATAGACCTCCGGACAGCAGCAGCCACCTCAGTGGCGATGATCTCCCGAATCTGATAATCAGTCACTCCTGGCCTATCGTGGCCACACTTTCCAGAGCCAGAACCAGATCCACTCGTAAGCACCATACTGAAAATAAACCAAAATATATCATAAGTTTCACAATACACATAACTATAATCACGATACGAGACTGAACACTTGGGGTTTGTGACTTCCTTGCTACGCGTACGGGTCCTGTGCTATCAATAGTACGAGCCCATACTACCTTCCACACCCACCCGTATTTGTTACAAAGATCGTCACATCCGCCCTAAACAGATACAACAACTAGGAAACACATACATTCTATCCTCACTCTCTCTCGAGTTGCTAAGCACTCCTGATATGGTTGGCTGCTCACACACCTACTCATCCATGAAACTTCCACCAACCCTGCAACACTCGCGTTTTCTAATCATACATAACATTGGATGCTACAGACAGCCGAATACTTGATTCTAACCTAAGCCCTTCATCAGACAAGAACAAGAAATAAGGCTAAACAAAACATTCTTAGGTTATAAAATATTAGTTATGTACAACTATGATGCATACACTAAGAAAGTACAATAACGATGTCAATTCCATACAAAAAGTTACCCTAGGCTATCAAGCATCATACATCAGGCAATCCTATCATGCAATTCCTGAAGATGCCTAGCCTATCACTAGCATGTTGTTCTATCATAAATATTATATCAAATAGCAGTGTGGGTAACTTGGGGTATACTTTCTTGCTCCGGTTGATCATACACATCGCATCCTTCCTTGGTTACTTTTGAAAACAATTATAAAAACCATTTTAAAACTTTTGTAGTTCCCTAGTTTGAGTCTGGATTCACACGGATGTTTCTCCAATTGTCTCAAACCAAGGCTCTAAAACCAACTTGTAACATCCCAAAAATCATAGAAATTTAAAATTTTCAAAAACAACCATTATCCATAATTGTTTACAAGAAAATCCATTGTTTCAAAATTAAAATCATATCAGAGTGTCCCTAAACTCAATATCATGAAAATAGGAAGATGTTCACGATCAAGCCTTGGCTTTGCCATGATCATCTAAAGTACCTGAAACAATAAACTGAAACTATATGCCAAAGCTTAATGAGTTCCACCAAAGTACCATCACACAACACAATAAAAAATAGCATGCAAATATGAGCCTTCAGCCTGACTGGACCGCCACGCAGGGCCTACAGCCTATCTGTACCGCTCTACGGGTCTTCGACATGACTAGACCGCCTCGCAGGGCCTACGACCTATCCGGACCCCCCGGGTGTCTTGGCCTTCAGCACAAAGCAGGACCGCCTCTACCCAACCACAATATGTCAACATATGTAATAGGTAAACATAAACACAAAACCAACAAATATAGATTATAATACAGATCTACTAATCAATCATATACTACCATATCATTATCCTTTAACCAGGGTTCATAATCTACTGGGCCGGCGTTGGTGCCTTCGACCCATGAGTATAGTGAGGATAATTCACCTATCAGTCCGACGAGTAGGAGAAAAGTACAGAGCACCGAGTACAACTCCAACACCAACTCTAAACCGATGACCTAAGCTTATTTAATAATCCCAAAAGACCTAAAATAAGCAAAATGCTCTTAAGTCAACCCTAGTCAAAAGGTCAAGGTCAACTAACCAGTCGAGTCAACCCAAATGAGTATGATGGGTGTACTCCGCTGTATGTGGGGTGTACTCCGCTTGACTAAGAAGTTGGGGCTTTGACCGCGTACGTGTAGCGTACCATTTTATACGCCCAACATACGTACCTGGTCACCTCAAATTCATATTAAGAGCTTAATACATCAAGTCCTTATGTCCAAATCTAGATATAAGCCCAAAATATCATTATAAGTCATAAAGTTTCCAACTCTATGACTTTACATGTGTAGAAGTGCTTAATGCCAAGAAAACCTAACATCTTAATCCATTATGATATCCTGGCACATGCATGGGGAAGAACTAAGAGCCAAGATCGCATTTTTATGTTTTGTACCTCTCAAAATGCCTGAAAGGACAACTTAAGTGGGCTGGAGCATGTCATGCTCATAAAGGTCAAGACTTGGGACCAAAATGCTTCATGAATCAAGAACTAAAAAGATCTAAGAAACGCAAGCCAAGTTCATAACTTTATACCTCTTAGAGGTTGCTAGGTAGATGAGGATTCTCGATCCAAAGCTTCTTGAAGCTTCCATTCGGTTCTACTTCTTTCCTTCTCCTTGAAGGTTACTAAAATGCACACCGAAGGTTAGGAATGCCGAAACAAGGAACTAGGGTTTGCTAAGGTCGAATTGAGGTGATGGAGGCTGATGAGAAAAGAGACTTGGAGGCCATAAATATGTTTAAATAGGGTCCAAACTGTAATAAATAGAGTTTGGGATCCTACCTCGTACGCCCAGCGTACGATATGTATGCTTAATTTATGTGCCCTACACCCAAAAATTACAAAAATACCACTATGGGCCATTTTGCAACATTTCTCATACAAAAGGGCTAAAATGCAATAATTTTCATACTTAGGGTTAAAATTTGGAATTAACTTAACATCAGATGCTACAAAGTTTAACGTTCTTCATGTAATTGACTCTTTGACAAGCTTAATCTACTGCAATGATGCTAAAATGGATAGGAGAGGAAAACAATTGTCGGCCAAAAATTGAATCATTCCCCTAGCAATCAAGAGACCGATGCCTCACTTTTATTGGTTGTATTCCTGTCTTCTAAAACATAGGGTGTGATATTGAGCAATTCGATAGTGTGTGATGGGCAGTAGACCAATTTTGTGTGCCTTATAGTTGTCCACCGAGTATTATGTGTCTCCATCGAAGCCACAAAGCTTTGATAATAGGTTGTTGAATGGTGGGTTCAGCTTACAAATCTAGACTCATGTCATGACAATATATTTGAAGAATTATAATGAAAAAATTCAAAGGAAGGCTAAGACAACACATCTTCATTTCCTAAAACACCCTACAAATGATCGAACTTTTTTGCAACATCAGCCATATCAGAAGACTAAACTTTGTAACCTAGCATTGAGGACTTAATTTTCATTTATAGATTATGTCTCATTTGCAGGTTCACAATTTTTGGATTTTATACTTTTTTGTTATTGATATGTATATGGTGATGGTTTGTAAGTTCAGACTAAAACATGGATTTATAGGTTTTATAATCTTTTAGTCACGAATTTATAAGGAAGTTCAAGGTAGAATGGAGGTGTCAAACATGAATCACATCTCGTTGAAACAAATTCTCCAAAACCCAAGAACTATAGGTACTTTCATCAATGCTAACGGAGGAAGAGAGAGAGAGAGAGAGAGAGAGAGAGAGAGAGAGGAGAGATGGGGAAATGGAAAGCAAACAAAGAAAAGGTAAGATATATATATATATATATATATATATATATATATATATATATATATATATATATATATATATATATATATATATATATATAGAGAGAGAGAGAGAGAGAATGTAGATAAATGGTCTGCAAGAAGACGATAGGTATTGATGTGGGTGTAGATCTAAGGATGGGTGGGTGGGCCCATTGTATTTTTTAATTAATTAATATGTAACATTCCGTTTAAAATTAATTAAAAAATAATAAACTCTAAAGCCCCGAGATGTAATTATTATTATTATTTTATTTAATGGTAGCCAAAATCCATAATATTTAGCGGAGGGTTGGTTTCGGGGAGCCAAATGATATAATTTTAGATTTTGGGGGTAAAAGTGTAAGTTCCAGATTTAATTTGAAAAGGATTTCAGAAGTCAGGGTGTGTTTGGTAATTATTGGACTTAAATTGAAGGGATTTCGGAATGGGGAGGGACGAATGGTAAATTATGTACTTAAGTTGAAAAGAATTTGTTATGCAGGGGCTATATGGTAACTTAAGGATCTGTTTTGAAAAGTTTATGGGTAGGACGGACGGGAAGTGTCAAACTCATAGGAATTTTGTATGGACACGGGATTGGATCGGTAACTCCTTTTCCCTCCTGTTGGAGCATACAAACCCTAAACCTAATCTTCATCAGCTGCCATCATGGGAGCTCTCTCAGTCGCCGCCACCTTGCTGTGCCGTCCGCCGCACGCTAGCGTGCCGTTGAAGTGCCGCCACCACAACCTACTGCCAGCGACGTCGTGATAAGCGGGAGATACGCCAAAGACTGAAGGAGGCGCTTTGTCGTCGTGTGTGGATCGTGAGCCACCGGATACGCACGGGAAGTCCGCCCGTAACCCACCTTTCTCTCTCTCTCTCTCTCTCTCTCTCTCTCTCTCTCTCTTTCTCTCTTGTTCCATTTCAGTGGGTGCGACACCGGTATCGCCATTATAACCGCCGGTGGCCTTTGGCCACTACTTTCGCGGCCTTCCGGCACCGACAACCGCATGGAAGTTGGATGGATGGGTGTATGACTTCTAGTATATATGTTGTGTCGGTGTTGTGATTATTGTAGGAGCTATATTTGGCCAGGAAAACCAAGGAAGGGCCGCCACCACCACCGTGAGGTGGTGGCTGCCACCCACTGTCGCCATCCTGCCACCGCTAGCCACCATTTCCGATGGCGGTGTGCATTTGTGTGTGTTTGGACTATTATTTTTAGTACTTTTGGTATTGTCTTGGCCTAAAAACACAACCACCACCACCAACAGGTGGTAGCTGTCGCCGCAGACCGCCGTTGACCACCATTACCCGAGGTGTTAGTGGGTGGTGCCCAACTTATGTAACACAAATTGACCTTAATACCTAACCATTTGACTAATTGGCACACGATTGGGTTGGAAACCCTAATTAAGGTTTATAAAACCCTAATTTTGGGAATGCGAGTTTTGGATTTTTCGGGACCTGTGTTTGGACCATTGGATTTGGAACTTTGATTTACATCTGACCACATTGTATGTTTGGAATAGTGGAGTGATTGACTTAACAGATTAAGTCCTTAATGGGTTAAGTAGGAACACTTAACCCTAATCGTCATTTTATGTGAATAATCCTAATTAGGTTTGGGTTCTTGTTGGGTCATTTCATGGACTAAACTATTGTGGGCCTTCGTGGGCCCATTTGGGAACATGTTTATGGACTAAGGAAATTATTGGGCTTTAGGATAAGGCCTACTGGGGAGGATTGGGACCAATTTGGAAAATTGGGCCATAGGTGGGCCATAAGTGGGCCTTGATGATTATGAGATATTGGACCATCGGAATGCCAATTGTTTGGACTAGAATAAACGGTTGGGCCTCAAGATAAGTCCATGTAGAGATTTGTGCCCAATTTGGAAATTTGGGCCATATGTTGGGCCTTGGTTGTTTTTTGGGATTTTAGGCTTTCAGAGTGTGTGTTTGGACTTTGGTCTTGCAGCAAGTTAAGTTAAGTGTAAAATAGTCTTCTTACCCAAATCATGGACTTATGGTTATGTATTGGAACCCAATTATTAATTGGGTGTTGTTTTGATGTTGACAGTTTAGGATTCTGTCAACCAGCAGATAGAGTTTTATCCGCAAGACTTCAATAGTGCAAGGTGAGTCTCCTCAGCATACCAATGGGTCTAAGGCACCAAGGACGGCCCATTTGGAGATATGTTATACACTAGTTGATGTAGTGATATATGGCATGCTAGTTGGTTATATGCTGTGTGATATGCTATTTGTTTATGTGATGTCTGCATGAAAGACCATGGGGGGTGCCCATGACACTTGGATATAAGATCATGTGGGGGAGCCCATGGCTTTTCAGGTAAAGACCATGGGGGGAGCCCATGACACTTGGATGTCAGACCATATGGGGGAGCGCATGGATTTCCAGCTAAAGACCATGGGGGCGCCCATGGCACTTAGGTGTATAACCATGTGGGGGAGCCCATGACATCCTGGAGTAAGACCCTGGGAGGATCCCACGACATCCTTATATGTTTATATGCATTGTTTATGTGATATGTGGTATACTAGTTGTTTATGTGATATGTGGTATACTATCTGTTTATGTGATGTGTGATATGCTAGTTGTCTTTGTGATACTTGCATGAAAGACCATGGGGGAGCCCATGGCGCTTGGATGTCAGACCATGTGGGGGAACCCATAGATTTCCAAGTAAAGACCATGGGGGATCCCATGGCACTTAGGTGTAAGACCATGTGGGGGAGCCTATTGCATCATTGAGTAAGCCCTGGGAGGAGCCCACGATATCCTTATATGCTTATGTGATTGATATCGATTATATGATTGATATGGCCTATGTGATTGATATGGTTTATGCGGTTATGTGGATTATGTGGGGTATGCTCTGGGGACCTCACTAAGCTTCGTGCGTACAATTTTTTTTATTGGTTCAGGTGTCATCGATTTGGAATGAAAGGGCCCGGCTTGATCGCAGTGCACACACCCATGTTTTCCGCAATGAATGATTTTGGGATGAACTCTGATAAATGTTTTAATCAGCGATGTTTTGGAATGTTTGAAATAAATGATGTCTATGTTTTGGCTATATTTAAAATGAAATGTTTTTACCCTTAATTTTTGGGTCATTACAAGTTGGTATTAGAGGCTTGGTTTAACGGATCTGAACATACTTCCGGGTGTGTCTGAACTCAAATTGAGGATCTGTAAAGTTTTCAAAAGAAAAATGTTTTAAGGAAAGAGTTTCTAAGACAAGAAAGGGTGTGGTGCATGCAATCAGACAAGCTCAAGTAAGTTTCCCCAGAATACCCATATATGTATTTTTTATGATTTGATTTATGAATCTAAGAATCGCATGCTAGTTAGGGATAAGAGAGAAGCCTTTATATGTTGTATGAGATGGTAGACTTGCATGCTAGTGTTGAGTAGTCAGCGATAGATTGGCCTGATATGTGATGCTTGTAGCCTTGGAGATACTGGATGCTATGTTGTAATGTGAACGATTATTGGTATTAGTAACTGCTAGGTGTATGCTTTTAAAATTGAATACGGGTAGGATCTTATAGCCTTAGAATAATTGATTTGGCCTTATTTCCTATTCCTTCTCTGGTTGTGGCCCTAGGGTAGAGTCTATTATTCGACAGTCTATTAGATCCGGTTCTGTGTATAATTTGCATGCATAAGGCAGCCGGTAGTGAGGATGGATGGATGTAGATAGCATGAGTTGTGGTATGTGGGATGAATGTTCTATGATAGTTCTTTGGATCGGAGTGCTACTGCACGAATGCTGCTTGCTTTGTGCTTTGTGGAACTCTTGAATGATGGGAGTCAGGTACTAAGTGAATATGATGATATTCCGGATGTGGATGGCTGCCATCATGAGGAGTTCTTCAGCAGCTGATGGTTGGGTGAGGTTGGGAACCTAGGAAAGCCTAGGATATGCTACAGTGAGTTAGTGGGGCGGTTTGGTGAAGTTGGGAACCTAGGGGGAACCTAGGAGTTGCTTTGGTGGGTATTGTGTTGCTGTTTAGCGGATATTTGGTGCTCCAGTGGAGTAGGTGACTTAGAGGATTCGGGAGGATTGCTGAGGAAAGTATGGATATGTGTGGAAGGTAGTATGAGCCCGTACTACTGAAAGCACAGGATCCATACTTGAATCGGTGAGAGTCTTAGAGAATCTAAGAAGGTTATGGGAAGGAGAACTCTTGGTTATGATCTGATAGTGTGAATAGCTACTTTTCCAGAAGATGATGAGCACACATGAGGAAGGACCATGGTTTGGTCCCGGCTCTGGTGGTGAGCCAATTAGTACAAGGACTGCCAGGGTTTTGAGTTCACCTTGGATCTCTTGTATCAGGCGGCAAGGAGTGATTGTGCGATCTTTTGCACTTTCGGGATTGGAGACTATGTCTTGGGGGTAGTTAGTAGCCATTTTAGGGCAGAGGTTTCTTTGGCTACAACAGTTCAGCCGTGAATGATTGAGCTGGTGAATGTGCCAGGGTGCAAGACCCCGAATGATATGATTTCTAGAGCTCGAGAGCCGGGATTGATTTGGAGCACATTGGGAAGAAGGGACTAGATCACTTGCATATATTGGAGGGTCCCGAAAAGACACCCAAGAGTTCAGGTCAGCTTTTGAGAGGAAAGCAGGGCCGGATTCAGTGTAGTACTTGCGAGAAACTCCACGATGGAGTTTTTCGTTCCAAGGTTTTAGGTAAGTATATCGTTGGGTTTGTTTCCCTGCTTGTGTTTGGGTTATACCTTCAAAAATTGTCGTATGCCATTTGCATACCTTGAGTCACGAGGTGGTTAGTGAAAGGTTGTTTCCCTCTTTGCTGGTTTGGAGCGTTCAATGTTATCTTGGTCTATGGTCGAGATCAGTTCAGGGATGTGATGCGGAATGTCTACGGTCAGGATTGGTGACTCAGCCATTGTGTTTGGTGTCGACTTTTGTAAGCGCCATGGGAAGTGGTCCACTGCAGAGGCTTTGGTCTGGGCATCAGTTATTTGGACTTCAAGATATAAGTGTGGCATCATTTCAAGGCGTCTAAGATTATTAGTTTCGCTAGGATTCGAGAAGACTTCGCCTGATCTTTAGGAGTTGTGTGGTCTTTGGGGTTTGGTCCAGTAATAGAACACTAGCACGGGTAAGCAGCAGGTTGTCAATAGTATAGGTATTAAAGAGTAAAAATGATCGGGAATGCTTCAAATCTCATGTATTGTGAAGACTTAGTCGAATATAAGTGGGGGAGTTTGTAGTTCGGTAAAACACCCCAGCATGTGAATCGCATCTTTTTGGGGCTTGGTGGCATAATTTGGGGAAGCGGGTTGGGACTCCAGTCATGAATTGAGTTCATTTTGGGTGTTCGGTCGAGTGCGTGCTCGACTCTGTACGCGTTTCGAATTGATAGATTAGGGGTAAGGCATTGGGTTACGGTTGTGTTAAGGAAAAAGTGTTGTAAGACTACGGGGGAGCCGTAGCATTCACTAATGGTCAGTAGGGTGAAAGTGTTGTAAGACTATGGGGGAGCCGTAACATTCACTAATGGTCAGTTAGGATGAAAGTATTGTAAGACTACGGGGGAGCCGTAGCATTCACCAATGGCCAGTAGGGTGAAAGTGTGGTAAGACTACGGGGAGCCGTAGCATTCACTAGTATTCAGTGGGGGTGAAAGTGTTTTAAGACTACGGGGGAGCCGTAGCATTCACAAGCGGTCAGATAGTGCGGGAAGTGCAAAAAGACTGCAGGGTAGTTGTGGCATTCACGAATTCATTCAGATGACTTAGGCCAGGGTGGGCCAGTTCGCAAGGTTGTGAGTAGGTTACAACATAATTGGAATAAGGAAACGGTAGGTCGAAGGAGACCGGGTATGATTTAAGACTACATTTATTCTGGTAGCATTCACCTTTTTGCGTCGGATTCAGTGGTGACAGGTTGTCAACCTATCATGATCGGATGGATCAAAGGATTGAAGGAGCCATGAGTAGCGGCATAGATAGGGCAGTTATCGTTAGACGATGTATCCTTTGGAGGTTGCATGGGACTGTTGTGTGTGTTTTTGGCCCATCAATCGGTTATGTGTTGTAACATACACGTTTTGAAATCGTGTTTTAAGTAAATAATATTATGAAATATTATGTGATATTGAGTATTGAGTTCTAACAGATAGTTTTTACTAGAAATGAAGTAAAACTATGTTTAGAATCACTCATAAATTATTGGAAGTCTTATGAGATTCCAATTAAAAGCCAAATAGTGAAACTTAGCAAAAATATAAAATTTGAAATAAGTAAAATTTTATTATTGAAAGTTGTAGATAATCTCGTTAGAAACATGTAGGCGAAAACCTCGTCGAAATCCGAGTTATAACGAAGAAGTTATGACCAATCGAAGATCTGCGACAAAACCGGCACGGCTCCGAATGACGTAAAAAGTGAGTTTTTGATAAAATACTTTTTAGCCTTAGTGATCTAAATGAAAGTCGTAGTATTCGTTAAACCGAGAATTTTGATAAAAAGAACGCCAAAATCTGACTTCGTATGAGGAAGTTATGATTTTTCTAAGTTTCAGTTTAGTAGTAGACAGCTAAAAACTCGAATTTAGATCGAGTGATTTTTAGCCAACACAACCTAAACGAGAATCGAATTTCTCGTCAATAGTAGTACAACGGTAAAAAGTCTGACGAAAACAAACGTCGGATGAAGAAGTTATGAATTTTTAACGGATTTACCAGTCCCGGTCTATTAAAAATAATAATATAAAAATAAATTCAAAATTTTCCGACGAAGTCGAAACGAAAGTTGTAGACCATAATTTTCCCTACGCGTGCATAAAAAGAACTTCAAAAACGGAGCCCGTATGAGAAAGTTATGGATTTTACAAGATTGGGCACAATTTTCGAGAATTTTCGCATGAATAGTGCCAGCCACATCACCCTCGCTATGAGCTGGCCACGTATCCGAATCAGCTGCGTGGCGCGTCCGAGAAGCGACGCGTGTCGCACAGGTGTCCGAAGTCGATCACGTGATCCTCGCATGCATCCCTCGTGCCCGACCCGCGTGTCGTTTCCTGATTCGACCGAGGATGCTGGCACGATCCGAAGCGAGTAGCTGCGTCATCCGACCAATCCGAAGCGCACACCTGTTCCAGCCCTCGCATCCGAGCCTCGCCCTTCTGCCGCATGTCCGAGCTTCGTTGCAACCTGGCCCTTCCCTCTTGCTTCGGATCCGAGGCTCGCACCTATATAAGGGGTGCGAGACCTCCCGGGTAAATGTTAGAAAATTGGCAAAATTCACCCCTAAACTTATATTTCTTCTACTTCCACTTCCCCCGAAGCCCCGATATTAACTCCAACGCCCGAAACACGCCCCGAAATTCCCGAGAAGCCCGAAAAATTTATCTTTTCGGTTTCGAAGCCCAACCCTCGCAGGGCCCGGTTTTCAACGAAGAAAGCTTATTATAGTAACGAAGTGCTGCCCAAATTACTATTTTAACCCCCGGTTATTTCACAGTGAGTTTAATATATAGGAACAAGTGTATGTTATGCGTTATATGTGCTATGTGCTTTTCCATGTTATCATCTCGTGTTATTATTTCTGCTATTTTTATAGCAAGGCTATACCTCTGACCAGGAAGTGTATGGCATAGGCATCACTTGGGTATTGGTATGTACCGTTGACCATGAAGTGTATGACATAGGCATCACTTTGGCTTCGGCAGTATGCTAAGATAAGGCTGAAAGCCTGAATATTCTAGCAAAATGATATTCCTGAGTATTTTTTGTGCCACTTGTGCTGAAACTTTATTGATTGTATATCAAGTATGGAAATTGTTATGTCTCATTGATTGATATGGAAAGCTTTTCACATTATGCCTTTGTTGTTCCTTGTTCCTCCTTGCTTCTTCCATATTGAAGTATATATATGGAATAACGTTATATTGTATCTATTATTGAACTCACTAAGCGTCACCCTTACCCTCTCAATATTTAACAAATTGCAGGAGATAAGCATCCAGTATAGTTATATACTGGTAGAAGATTTCTGAATAGTTTGAAACTATTGTATTGATAGAAGATTTTCGAATAGTTTGATACTATTATATGTTGCACTCCCATATGTATAAAACTATAGAATCCTGGGAAGTTATGTAATATATAACACTTTGAAATAGTTGGTTTGTATCCAGTAGTTTGTAATCACTTTATCAATATAAAATATTGTTTTTATAAATATGCACGTAGCATGTTTCGGAGTAACAATTGTCAAATATGAAAGTGTGGGTCTTTCATGTGTCCGATATTTCGAGTAGTTGACAGATAAGGTGAGATCGGAGAGGTCTCGGCTGCTTTCGAAAAGCAGCAAGTGGTAGAAAGAAGAGTCGAAGTGGGTTCAGTGACTTGGAATTCATGTGTGGAATTGCTTGTATTCGGGGTATACGCTAAGTTGTTCGCAGTTGGGTTAAATAATCTCAGAGTGGTTGATTTGATCCTTGTTGTCCAGCTCTCGTCTGAGTCTAACCGTTACAAGGATAAGTCTCCTACTGAAAGGATTATTTGAGCTTCTGTCAGGTATAAGTATTATGTAGGGAAATTTGATATGTGACTCTGTTTTTTAGTGGGAACCTCAAGTTATCAGAAGTGGAGGAGCCAGTTGGGAGATAAGTGCAAGGAATTGGGCAATGGATCAGTGTGGGAGGTCTGTCAGGGAGATAGACCACCTCGAGACTTCAGGTTTCAGATTGAGTAAAGGTGACCATGTTACAAGGAATTAGTTTCATCTTCGGGTTTTAGAACCATGCGAGGGTTGGTTACGGTTGCCTTCGAAAGGCTAGGGTATGCTTGTGGTTGTGGCTGTGTTGCTCAAGTTATTTGGCATGTCAGGAGTGGTAAGGAATGATTTTGAGAACGAAATCTAATTTAAGTGGGGAGAGTTGTAACATTCCGTTTAAAATTAATTAAATAAATAATAAAATCTAAACCCCCGAGATGTAATTATTATTATTATTTTATATAATGGTAGCCAAAAATCAATAATTTTTAGCGGGGTGTTGGTTTCAGGGAGCCAAATGATATAATTTTGGGTTTGGGGGGTTAAAAGAGTAAGTTCTGGATTTAATTTAAAAAGGATTTCAGAAGTCAGGGTGTGTTTTGTAATTATTGGACTTAAATTGAAGGGATTTTGGAATGTGGAGGGCCGAATGGTAAATTATGTATTTAAGTTGAAAAGAATTTGTCATGGAGGGGCTATATGGTAACTTAAGGATCTGTTTTGAAAAGTTTATGGGTAGGAGGGACTGGAAGTGTAAAATGATGGGTTTTGAGCATTCTAACACTCCTAGGGTGTGCATGCAACCCTATGTGCCTTGGATCTATGTTCACTATTATACATGAAAAAATACAAAATTCCAAAGCATCATCCTAACTAGCATGTTATGGAGAAACTATACTATAAGAGTCTACTTTGATGACATACCTTTTGATGGAGCTTGAAGTCTTGAACCTTTAAGAGCTTAGTCCCAATAGTGTGGAAGCCTCAAATGGAATCACAAATCACCAAAACGACTTGGAAGCTTGAGAGAATAGTATACACTTGTTCAAAATCGGCTATGCCCTCTTTCTATACACTCTAGTACAATTTGAAGTGCCAAGGACCTCTTTATATAGTATGGTGGATTCGGGTTACATCCATGTAAACCCTAATACCCATGACCTTTCATTTCCACAGGATCCATGGGTTTAAATCTCCATGGACTATCCATGCAAGCTTAGCCCATCCTAAATGAACATTAGTCCATTCTATATATATAAGAGTCCATATTTAATTAGTCTCTTTTGATCACCAAATTAATTCCAAATTAATTCTTGATCAATACTAATTAAATAATATGATTTCATATTAATATATTATAACTTATAATATATTAATAAATCATAAATATACTATTCTCAAAAGATTATCCATACAAATTGTTTCGGTAAAGTGCAACCCAAATGGACCATGCTACTTTCGGGTTGAGTACATACCAATAATAGTTATGGGCTTAGACATCTAATCCAACAGTCTCCTACTTGGATAAGTCTAAAACTATTATTGCATATGACTCCAAGATCCTGACTAGCAATCGTAGCTCTTAAAGCTGCTATCGAACTCTGACCTAGTCAAATGACGTGTCCATTAGATAAGGGATCATATATTCCTCCATTCTAGATATCATATGGACTGAGACATGGATTATAATAATTCTCTCTGTCCATTTGTTGTTTCCTAATTTCCGATTTATGACGACTGATTAATTGAACAAATCAAATCAGTCCAGGCTTGGCCAAGCACTTAGGGGTGTCATCACTAAATCATCGAGGGGCCCACAGATATCGCTTTTATCCCTCCAAGGGTAAAAGTAATGGATAAACCTCAACCCAAATGTTCGCTTGTACTCACTCATCAAATTACACACAATGATATGTTTTATGACAACCAAGTTACTGGTTGCGTTTACATATGTCAATATGCAACCAACTTGCAACTACAACTTAAACGTCTCCATTTGAAGAATATAAGATATTATCGTCCCATGATTCACTCGTGATAAAATCCATGAAGTGATTCAAATGAGCGTGGGTTGAATCCAATACTCGAATCTCATTCCAGGAGCACTCATGAATGTTGCAACAACTTTTGCTATGTCTAAACACTTTAGACATCTACAAGCCCAATTCATGACAGTCTTGATTCATACCTACTTCCAAAGTAGGATTAACTGTGGAGAGTTTGAATAACCTTGTTATTCGGGAAGTCAAAACATGCAAGGTGAAACACAAGAATAATCGAATACAATATGGTCTTAGGACTTATGAATATAAATAAAACACCTTTTATTTATCACCAT
This sequence comes from Lactuca virosa, assembly GCF_052849685.1. Classification (NCBI taxonomy): domain Eukaryota; kingdom Viridiplantae; phylum Streptophyta; class Magnoliopsida; order Asterales; family Asteraceae; genus Lactuca; species Lactuca virosa. The sequence goes on from NC_136426.1 coordinate 87,319,295, forward strand.
ATTGATTACACATTATTCATTGTATAATGTTTCGAATAATCAACTTAATACTTGAACTGAAACAATAGTCATGCCATGCTCTAAGCATGCACACTATGTTTGTCCAAACAATAGTTATGCCATACTCCAAGTATGCACACTATGTTTGTCTATGATCTTTACTTTATGAAAGAGACCAATTGAACATGATTCCAATGATGCTCATTTCACAATCCCAAATCCTTACCCCAAATGTAAGAATACAAGATTCTTTGTCATTTACTGAAAACTGTTAGATTCTAAAGTTATATGCATTGATTCTCTTGTAATGACTATGCAGAAAATTCACAAAGACTTGGTAACAGACATTTACAAAGTATTCCAATGGAGATCAATTCCATGGAAACGAAGTCTCACATTCAAAGTACATTCCTTTGAACATCATTCTTGCATTAAGTTTTTCCTAATCTTACACAGATTTGAAGAATAACTTCCTCCTATGGAACCATTTCCATATTCCCATTTTGACTCTTACTTATGGACAAGAGTTGCCTCTTTTCAGAATATGTCAATATGGTCCCTCTCCAAAAATTTACACCATACTTCCAATTGTCCATGAGCAACCAATCTTTGGTAATCCTCAGATTGTCCTCGACAATTACTTAATCATTTCAGTCATATCCGGTTCTCTTCCTTTTTCCCTCTTAATGCCCTAGGCATTTGGAAAATTTAGAACGGATAAGTATTATAGCACATGCAATCGATCCTATATCCGAAGCATACAAGACACGATTTATGATGTCTCACATAAAGACATGATACTTGACCAGTCTTTTGGTACAATACTTCTTATAATTTGCCATGTTCTCATAATTCGAATTATGAAAAGGGATGCCGTAATCATAATAGAATTTTAGAATACAAATAATGTAATAATGAATAAATTTGATTAAAATCTCACAATCTAAGCTTTTAGATTTGAAATGAAGTATGAATTCCTCTCCCTTAATTATAGCAAAACAACTTTTTCAACCCTTGCAACTTCACGAATTGAAACTTTTGTTTTCTATAATTAACATTGCTAACTTGCAACACTAAACATAATAATCATGCTCCCACTAACATGATAATTATTATCATAACACTTATGCTCCCACTAGCTTTGACATGTATCCAGAAATCAACTGGACTTCTAGAAATTAATACTTTATTGACTTTCTTACCAAAGTTCAGATTTCTGATACGAGATGCTTTGATAAGACTTTATCAAAATCATACACCTTTTCTTAGATAGCTCACATGTGTGTCTAAACAATTTTAGAACTATGAAAAGGGATGTCGTAATCATAGTCTCAATTGTTTAGACCTTTGCCATTTCTCACAAGTCCATGTTAGTGTGTCGGTTAACCACACACGCTCCACTAACGACTTTGAGAATGTAAATATCACAATTGCTATCTACTTAAAATCTTCTTAGTGAAAGCGTTTCCTCACCATCATTTTCATGAATCGAATCGAAACCTTATGACACTTAGATTTTATGGTGTATGTGTTCCTATCCATGTGAATTTCTCAAGACCATAATCACAAGACAAGGTTAGTGACAAATTCAAACTCATATGGACTGAACTTGTTCAATCTTAATTTCTTGCCACCTGGTAGCACAAGGGCCTACCATTGCTTCCAAGTTGTTATGAAACCAATTGAGAACTCTCAAAACTCGTATGCAAAGTCAACTTTAACTGGAATGGGCACAAAAACAAGAATATGTCAACACGATAGGTCACAGACCTCAAGTCGTGTGCTAGTGTTCAACAATAGATTTTATTCTTGATTAGTTCTTGAACCTCTTTTAGGATCTTTAAGACTCCCACTGTCCTCTTGACATATAAGAGTCTCTTCCCAAGAACCATTCATTGACAAACAAATATTCAAGAGATAGTGCGGATTCTTAACAATTCACACAATTGGCCTTAGTTGGTCTTTGTTTTATCCAAAACCTCACAACTTACCAATTTCAAAAGTAGAAAACATTTTACTCTACATTTGAAAAGTGTGATAAACCTTCTTTAAGATATGTCACTCAAGTTACAATCTTGGAGTATGACTCTAAGAATTGTTTTGGAACGAAGTATGACTCACCTTCTTGATTTAACCACTTCAACAATTCATGACTCCTCTTCTTAGCCATAATAATGCACTAAGATGTCCTTAGAGGATCAATTGTGATATGGTTTCATAATCATTAAGATGATCATAAAACATGATACTAAAGTACTCTCCCATCTTTTCAGATTTGAGAAACTTTTATCTTTCTGCCTAATTTGTTTCTTCTCATTCGTTCTGGCATACATTGAAACTTTTCCAATGCTTCAGAATTATACTTAAACTTGTAAGTATAACCATATTTACTAAACGTTAGTAAATCATGACGAATAGTCTTATCGATCTTTGTGGTGGACTTGACCAGTGCACAAGAATGTATAATCAATCCCTTAGTCCTTCACTTGACTCACATATACATGTGAATAAGGAATTAGTCTTAATTTTTCCAAAGATGAAAATTCTCATTCATCATACAATATAACTTTCATGATTCCAAGTTTCGGTCCAATCAAAACTTGGGTGATCAGAATCTTTCCTTATTTGGTAAATTTAGACACTACCAAATATGAAAGAATCAAATTCATATTTCCAATACTGCTAGAAACATACAAACATCAATTTTTCATAAATGCCATTGCAAGGAGATATAAAATAAAACAAAAAAAAATTATTTATTTATAAAATGCGGAAATTTTTTTTCCTTACAATGCAATTATAAGTGAAAAAACTATGCTATTACATATTTCCTAGCAATCTCTCATAACTCTCAAGCAGTAGCTCAGAAATCCGATCTTCGAACCATGCGATTGAAATCCATCTTCGCGATCAGATTCAACATACTCTTCTTTTTAAGCTTCCTTCCCTTTGCTTGATCCTGCCAAACATCAAAATGCAACCTAGTCACATCATGTATTAAGAATCAACAATTAGAAACTTAACAGAGTTAGATAGTAGACTTACCTGAAGCAGAACCATACATTCTGATTAAACTTCTCAAGTAGTCTGGGCAGCTTCGATTCCAATGTCCCTGTCTTTGGCAATAGAAACACAGGTTCACATGGAGCAGTCTTAGATTTGGCCTTTCTCTTATGATCAAAACTTTTGACCATGCCCAATTCCTTTCCTTCAGGAGAAGGAATCTTTTCTGGGATGTCCATGTCAACTTGGGATGTTGACCTTCCAATCAGATTTTCTTGACCATTACGCCAAATCATTGTTGATTCGGCATCAATTAGAAATAGGTAAGATCAATTAGGGTCATGTTGTGATCTGTCTATAGTAGTCTTTAAGGAACTGACTCGGGAAGTGACTGAAGGACCCAGTCAATAGCCAACTTCCTTGGGAAGACAACACCCAACATCCTTAGCCTGTCAATATGCAGCTTCATGTCCAATACATGAGCACATATAGGTTTTCCATCCTTGTGTTTACTATCCAATAGGGATTGCGTGATCCTGAACTTTTCAAGTATTCGAGCTTGTGGGTCAGGGAGAATTATTGGAGGAGGTGGAGGAAGAGAAGTATGATTTCCATGATCCAATCGCGGGACATCATCTTCATTAGGAAAGCTTTTTCCAAGGGATTTGGGAAGACCCTAGTTGTCTGATCTAGACATCTATAATGGGAGAAATTCAAGTTAGTTGATTTAAGTCCTTATCATAACACCCAATCTAAAATATTAAGGCTAGGACCCAACACAATATTTTATAACTTGGAAGAGGGATGTCGTAATCCAAGCTATAAAATATTTGAAGGTAGGCGAATGACGATTCACCAATTTCCACCATGAAAAATGAAATAGGTATTAGGTTTTTATTGGATTGAAACTCCTAGATCTTTTGAGATTCATTGAAGTTTTCAATGGCATGTTTAAATATCGATTCTGCCCTCTCAAGTTTGTGACTGGGATGCCGAGGATCACAAATAAGGTGTGAATAACCATGCAAATTAACTTGGTACCCTTAATTTTATCACCTAATCGATGTGCCGGTTACCGACACGCGCTCCACTGATCTATGATAAACATTAAGTCACCCTTTGCCAGTCTTACTAGTCCATGTTAGTGTGCCGGTTACCCACACACGTTCCACCAACGACTTGGTAAGGTACAAAGTGTAATTTCATGGGTTAGCACCAATTTTTACATTTTCCTAAAGTAACTAAGATTGGGAATTTATAAAAGGTTTAGTTAATTTATATTTATGATTATACTTTTAATGAAGATTATAGTCCTTGTCCTACTCGTTCGGCTAACAACCCTCCACTAGTCAAGGAAGCGGTGGGTGAGAGTGGACACCCATTAAACTGCCATTTTATACGCAGTAACCTTATACCCCCTTATACTCCACTAGGCTTGGTTTTCAGTTATACTTGATGCAATTGCTGAAAAAATCGAAAATCTGGCTTTTTAGACAGTGTACTCGCCGAGTCCACTGGCGGACTCGCCGAGTCCAAGAGGAAATTCATCCTACTCGTCAAGTAGGTTCATACACTCGACGAGTAGGAGGCCCTGGATGCAGATTTTCGACTTTTAAGGCTGGAATTGGACTAGAATCATTACCCTAAGTTATTTTTGATCTTATAAACCTGTTTTTGATGTGGTAATGATCATTCTAAAACTCATAGGAATTTTTTATGGGCACGGGATTAGACCGGTAACTCCTTTTACCCTCTCGTTGGAGCATACGAACCCTAAACCTAATCTTCATCAGCCGCCACCATGGGAGCTCTCTTAGTCGCCGCCACCTTGCTGTGCCGTCCGCGGCTCGCTACCGTGCCGTTGAAGTGCCGCCACCACAACCCACTTCTAGCTACGTCGTGATCAGCTGGGAGATATGCCAAAGACTGAAGGAGGCGATGTGTCGTCGTGTGTGGGTTGTGAGCCACCAGAAACGCACGACAAGTCCGCCCGTAACCCACCTTTTTTTTTTCTCTCTCTCTCTCTTGTTCCTTACTGTGGGTGCGACGCTGGTATCACCATTGTAACCGCCGGTGGCCTTTAGCCACTACTTTCGTGTCCTTCCTGCAATGACAGCCGCATGAAAGGTGGCTGGATGGGTGTATGTCTTCTAGAATATATATGTGCTATCGGTGTTGTGATTATTATAGGAGCTATATTTGGCTAGAAAAACCAAGGAAGGGCCGCCACCACCACCATGAGGTGATGGCTGCCACCCACTGTCGCCATCCTGCCACCGCTAGGCACCATTTCCGGCGGCGGTGTGCATTTGGGTATGTTTGGACTATTATTTGGAGTACTTTTGGTATTGTCTTGGCCTAATCACACAACCACCACCACCACCAGGTGGTGGCTGCCGTCGCGGACCGCCGTTGACCACCACTACCCGAGATGGTAGTGGGTGGTGCCCAACTTATGTAACACAAATTGACCTTAAGACCTAACCATTTGACTAATTGGAACATGATTCGGTTGGAAACCATAATTAGGGTTTACAAAACCCTAATTTTGGGAATGCGAGTTTTGGATTTGTCGGGACCTGCGTTTGGACCATTGGATTTGGAACTTTGATTTACACCCAACCACATTGTATGTTTGGACTAGTGGAGTGATGGACTTAACGGATTAAGTCCTTAATGTATTAAGCCCTTAATGGGTTAAGTAGGAACACTTAACCCTAATCGTCATTTTATGTGAAAAACCCTAATTGAGTTTGGGTTCTTGTTGGGCCATTTCTTGGACTAAGCTGTTGTGGGCCTTCGTCGGTCCATTAGGGAATATGTTTATGGACTATGGAAATTACTAGGCTTTAGGATAATGCCCATTAGGGAGGTTTGGGCCTAATTTGGAAAATAGGGCCATAGGTGGGCCATAATTGGACCATCGGAATTCCATTTGTTTGGACTAGAATAAATGGTTGGGCCTCAAGATAAGTCAATGTAGAGGTTTGGGCCAATTTTGGAAAATTGGGCCATATGTTGGGCCTTGGTTGATTATTGGGCTTTTGGGCTTTCAGAGTGTGTGTTTGTACTTTGGTTTTATACCAAGTTAGGTTAAGGGTAAAATAGTCTTTGTACCCCAAGCATGGACTTATGGTTATGTATTGGAAGCCAATTATTAATTTGGTGTTGTTTTGATGTTGACAGTTCGAGAAACTGTCAACCAGCAGCTAGAGTTTTATCCGCGGGACTACAGCAGTGCGAGGTGAGTCTCCTCACCATACCAATGGGTCTAAGGCACCAAGGCCGGCCCATTTTGCGATATGTGATACAATAGTTGATGTAGTGATATATGGCATGCTAGTTGGTTATATGATATGTGCTATGCTATTTGTTTATGTGACGTCTGCATGAAAGACCATCGGGGGTGCCTATAACACTTGGATATAAGACCATGTGGAGGAGCCTATGGATTTTCAGGTAAAGACTATGGGGTGAGCCCATGACACTTGGATGTCAGACCATGTGGGGGAGCCCATGGATTTCCAACTAAAGACCAAGGGGGGAGCCCATGACATCCTGGAGTAAGACCCTGGGAGGAGCCCACGACATCCTTATATGTTTATATGCATTGTTTATGTGATATGTGGTATACTAGTCGTTTATGTGATATGTGGTATACTAGCTGTTTATGTTATGTGTGATATGCTAGTTGTCTTTGTGATACTTGCATGAAAGACCATGGGGGAGCCTATGACGCTTGGATGTCAGGCCATGTGGGGGAGCCCATGGCTTTCCAAGTAAAGACCATGGGGGAGCCCATGGGACTTAGGTGTAAGACCATGTGGGGGAGTCCATGACAACCTGGAGTAAGACCCTGGGAGGAGCCCAAGACATCCTTATATGCTTATGTGATTGATATGGCTTATATGATTGATATGACCTATGTGATTGATATGGTTTATGCGGTTATGTGAATTATGTGGATTATGTCGGGTATGCTCTGGGGAACTCATTAAGCTTCGTGCTTACAGTTTTGTTTATTGTTTCAGGTATCATCGGGTTGGAAAGAAAGGGACCGGCTTGATCGCAACGCACACACCCATCTTTTCCGCAATGAATGATTTTAGGATGAACTTTGATAAATGTTTTAATCAGCGATGTTTTGGAATGTTTAGAATAAATGATATTATGTTTTGGCTATATTAAAAATGAAATTTTTTTACCCTTGATTTTTTGGTCGTTACATAATAACTTAAAAGATATAACATAAATTAAAAATATAATAATGTAATTTTACATGAGTCAAGGAACAATTAAACAGAAAATTAAAACCACATAGAACATCCTCATAAAAGTATGGTTTGAACCTAAGAATTTTTTTAAATCACATGGACCATTTATATACTTAAGTTTTATTGTTGATTATAGTAACATGTAAGTACAAATATAGATAGTACATACCATGTAAGAGGGAACATATTTTCTCATGATAAAGGGGAGGGGATATGAAACACATATGAGTGTTGTGGATAAGTGAAACGAATATAAATTTATGAAATTCTGTAACTAGAGGAAACAATTTTTTTGGCTTAAAAAACATATTATGTGATGTATTGGAAAAACCACGTTTCAGGTGGCTTTAACTTAGAGTGTGTGTCTCATACTTTGTTTTTCTTTTCATGGATTACCCTAGTAGTTTAGGCCTTTATATATGATAATTTGTTACGTAAACTATATTTTGTTACACAGATAAAATTCGGTGTTTACCAACACACGTTATATAGAGGTAGAAACTTGTTATGTGTTGCTAGTTTTATTTGCCTACATATGAATAAAGTGTCACTATGTGTTGGTCATGCTTATAGGTACATATCATTCTACTCATATCAGTTATATATAGGTATTAAGTAAGCTATATGTATACATATGTGTGTGGAAAAACTAGTAATTATATGCGAGTAGAAGTATTATGATTTTTTTGAGTGACCATTGATGTAGAAAAGGACATGAACTATATGGATGACATCTCAAGTTACATGTCACGTCCTTACTATTTTGGAACTATGTGAAAAAATTAACATCTTAAGTTGTATGTGTGACTATGAGTTCACACACTAAAATCCTTAAAAGATCCATTATATATAATAAATATTTACTTGATAAAATTTATTATTCATCAGTCTTAGAATAAATAAAAAAATAATGAATATTTGTTTTGACCAACAAATTAAATAAGTTAACTTTATTTCATAATTAATAAAAAGTTTTTATTAATACCAAATATAGCTTTGGATTTACCTTAGTTGTTGTACCGATAAAAAGGCTTCAAAGGCATCGTCCAAAAGTTACTGATTAAGGAAAGGATTGGGGCATGACAAGGAATCACACGACAACCGTCAAAAGCGTAACTTCCCCCCCCCCCCCCCCCCCCCTTTTGTTCCTCATTTTGACACATATAAGAACAATAAGCAAGAAGAATGTGTCTTTGATCAAGTTGAGATCTAGCTGTCATCTGGATTTGCTTCAATGGTATTTACTTTTGATCACTCTATGTTTTTAAGTTGGTAAATGCTTGTCTATAGTGATTCATGGTTAGGTATTGATCATAAAATTTTAATCTACCGATGCTTCTGTTGTTTGTTCATTTGTCTATATGTTTATAAATGAACATGCAAGTTGTATAGAGACAATTTTAGATAGTTTTATCACCTTATGATTGTTGTTCTTAAATATTTAAGATAATGAATTTATTTAATTTCCTAAATATTTAATTTTATGGTTGTTTGCATGTTTATTTCAAACACATGATTTCAAAAGAGTTTTAAAATTAAATGGAAGTGTTTATGTAACACCCTATTTTCACCTAGCAGTATACACTATTGATAGACATTTTTATGGATGACTATTTAGGATATATAGTCTTCACAAAAGTCGTAGTAGTTGTAAAAACGAGAACGTATATATAAAGAGCGCCTAGATCTAACATCATATGAGGAAGTTATGATTTTTAGAAGTTTCAGTTCAACAGTATACGACATAAAAATGGAAATAAAAATAGGCTGATTGTTAGGAAAAACAATCTAAACGATAGTTGAAGATCTCATACATATGATTTCGTCGATATAAAGACAATAGAGAACGAAAATCATATGAGAGAGTTATGATTTTTATTCGGGCTTTAACAATCTATTCCTACTAAAAATATATCTTTAAAGATAAAGTGAGAATTAGCCAATGGAGTCTAAAGGAAAGTTGTAGATCTCATCCACGTGGATATAAAGAACGTCAAAAATGAAGCTCATATGGAAAAGATATGATTTTTTGAAAAGCTTGTTAGATTGCAGGCAAACTGGCGCATACAGACCAAGTGCGCGACATGCACTGACACACCACCCAGAAGCTGGCACATGTCACCACCTTGAGGATGCCACGGCAGCACCCCCGACCAAGAGCACGGTGCGCACCCGACCAAATGTGCGGCGTGCATCCCAAATTTACCTATAAATTGTTGCTTTCAGCCCTTATTCCTCACACCAATTCCCACATTCTCTCTGATTCTTTGAGTTTGGTTTCTGAAGTTTTTTTTAGGAGTTTAGAAAGTTTCATTTTTAGTGAAACTCTCAAGCATCAGAGGGCTCGAGAATTAGAAGCGCTCGGGGCGAAGTTCTCCGAGTGTAAAACTTTCTATAAGTTATCTTGGGAAAGAGTTAGGCTACACTTACTACGCTTTTAGTGTAACTTTATATTCATAGTCGTTATTACATATATATAAAAAAGATTTATCAATAATTCAAGTTATAATGTTAATTGATCTACTTACGTGAGAGGTGTCTATAATGGTAATGTTGCTTGTTTGTTGGATGTCAAAAAGGTTATACGTCGAAATGATCTTGCCTCTCAATTGTCCGGCCTGGTTGATCCTTATTTGATAGAACTCTCAGTATGCATTGGGATTAGTGAATGATCTAGCTTTCATTACCAGATTGCCATAGGAACTAATAAGTTATAGTATTATAGGTTAATACTTGTTAAAAGCATTACCCGCCGGTTGAATCGCCAGAGGATAGTTGTTAATCTTCTGAGAAACTGTCCACGTGAGTTATCTCACTTCACTATGTATTACAATACATGCCCATGTATGTTAGGATAGAAAACTAATAGAGTAGAGCTGATATAATAGTCTCTATGTGCTTAAGTGTGAACTGGTAGAGTAGAAAGTATAATTATGCATGTACTAGTGGAATCTAAAGTGCAGTCTCTAAGTGCGTAATTATTGTAATTAAAGAATTTGTTAGTGGATGATCGTGGAACAGTTAAAAAGGCCAGGAGCCTGTAGGCCTCGTGTTCACGAAATGTCGCATGGGTCATAATTACACATAGACCCATATTAACAAAATTGTGTTTAGGTCGTAAGTACACATAGACCAGTGTTAAAAAATGACGTGTAGGCCGTAAGTACAAATAGACCCAGGTTGACGAAATGGCATGTAGGCTATAAGTATACATAGGCATGTGTTAACGAAATGACGGTTTGGGTGAAAGTACACATATAATTGGCAGATTGTGAGCCATTATATGTATGCATGTGTATGTATTGTGGTATATGGTATTTTGGGGAACTCGGTATGCTTCGTGCTTACCTAGTTGAATATAAATGTTTTTAGGTACTCATGTGGAGGGCAAGCTTTGACTGTACACATGCACTTTTGCAACATGTTTCTGCATATGTAATTATACTCCGATATATTTAATAAAAAAATTAGGATGAAAATTAGGACGTTACAAGTTGGTATCAGAGCCCCGGTTTGAGTGAACTGGATGAACACTCGTAGGATTCCAGTCTCAGACTAAGGATCTAAGTAATTAATTTTTTTTTCATAAAAAGAATAATACAAAAGGAAATAATGCGATGTGTGCAGTCAGCCAAAGCTCAAAAAGGAAAGTGATTCCCAAAATATCTATATTTGTTATAATTGTTGATATATGAAATGTTAGAAATGCATGCTAGTATGTAGGCTAGGGATCTTTTCAGGAATTTCCTAATACATAAGATGCCTTATAGCTTAAAGATTTGCTTGTTAATTGTTGATTAGAACCTATATTGATATTAGTTAGTTATTTAACAAATACATTTGGTTGCATGTCCCAAAATTAAATAGTTTTAGATTGCCTAATTTGGCGCTATTTTGTAGCTCTCATATGAGTCTAACTATCATAGTGTCAGATCTTTCAGTCAACAGACTGACTGTTTTAGAGGCATGTAATCGTATTCGTCCGATAATTAGTTAATAATGGTAGAAGTTCTTCCTCACCTAATAGTAGGGTAAAGTAGAATGGAATCTTAAAAGGAAAGTCTAAGAAGATTAATATATGCTTGATAAGGAATATATTTGGGTGTCGGTAAAGATGCAAAGTCCTAGTGGAGTCTAAGAAAACCTGTTGTATATGCTCATGGGAAACATACATATGTTTATGGGTCAATGTATGTAGTATTGGAAGTGGCTTGGAAACTGCGAGAGATTTTTGGGACATTTATTAGTAGGTGTGAAAGGTAGTAGAGGCGTATACTACCCAAAGCACAAGACTCACATTTGGATCAGGAAAAATCTCAAGATTCCTAAGGCACTGGTAGTTAGATAGATAATGTAGCTAACACTATAAATTTGTTTTGCGTTATAGCCGGCGTTTCCTATTGTACGATGATGTCTAGAAGAGTGACTCTAGGGTTGGGCCTAAGTGGCCATAAAAGATCGAGTCTGAATGAAGTAGAATTGCGTAAGTGAGTTGTTTCTAATAACCTTGACCGATGAAGTCCAACTTTAGTCGTAAGAATGAATATGGACAATTGGAATGCGACAAAGTGATCGTCCCAGAGAAACGAGAAAGATGTAGTGAATTCAGCAACTGTCGTTGTTGCTATTAGTACGACTACGTTAGTAATACCCCCTTATATCGTTTAGATATGTATATATTAGTACATCACTAGATAAAATTATTCTTGTCTCGACTTTATCATATTTTGGTCATGTCATGCAAGAAGACCCCTTACAGTAGGCACAATTAGTAGTACTTCGAGGAGAATATCGAAGATCACAGGATATGACAGACATCAGTTTCCTCAAATTCAAAACGAACTACAATTCACGTAGGCAAGGCGTACTTAGATTTCAGCTAGTTACGAGCAGTAACATATGATGGGTCAACCCAAAATGGAGGAGAACTGACCCTCGGGGAGAAAGTAGGAAGGGCAGTTCAACTTTTCGATTTCGACATCAAGATCTAGGAGATTTGCATCGCAATTAGTTGAAGGTTGTTAGTTTTGGTTTCGTTATATGGGTAACAGAAGATGGAAGCCTTCTGCTAGAATACCCATAGGCTATGAGTTTCTTTCTTCTTGAGGAAAGGTTAGTCTTTAATTCCAAATGTCTAATAACATTTAGGAAATTGAAAAATTCTCAGGTGCGAGTCAGATAGCCAAGAGAACCATATAGGTTCGTGTCTTCGAGGATGTAGGATTTATCCTCGCAACAGAGGATCAGAAATCCAATAGGTAAGTATAGTTTTCCATAGAGAGCGTCAAGTACTCTAGAGATACACCAAACCTAGAGATTTCATTTCAACCATAGTAAGAATTTAGGTAACCCATGCCAAAGGATTTTAGCATTAGGATCAATATCAAAGGGTATAATGTTCTTGTAAGTACGATTAGAGACCCATAGGAGGAGACCATTCAAACAAGACTATGCACATCAAGCATATGGTAATACTTTAATGTTATTTTAGGCTTCAGGGTAGACTACATGTTTAGTTTAGTTATTACTTTAGTCGATAAGCGTAAGAATTAATAGAAATCTAGGATCAAATTTCAATGCTCATAGGTTAACATAGGATGACAGTTAGACTTTAGCACCCGTAGAATGTAGATTAAGGACCTCGAATTAGTTATGGCCTCAAAAGTTTAAAAATCAAGGATCTATTGTGATACGTAGATATCAAGGAGAGATGAAGATTGAGTTCCTTTAAGGACAGTCGGATAGTGGTTGTGAGTCTTCAACACCACTGAATGGTCGATTGTGAGTCTTCATGCCCGAGAGGGAATGATGACAAGAGCGATCTAGCATCAAAATCCTAGTAGTTGGAGAATGTCACGACATATCGTGAGTGGGTATAAGGACAAACTGCAGGAACGATAGTTATACCTTGATATAGGAAAATTAGTTAGAGCCTTGTGAGAAGGTTATTGGTGATCTAGTGTTCATTATAATGTAATAGGATGGAAGATAAGAATGTCTTCTAATGAGTCTGTCACCAATATTAGAGTATTTGTTCCAGAGTTTTCAAGTCAGTAAACTCGTTGTAGTAATTTTGGTTAAATTTCATGATGATAGAACACCTAAAGTAGGTAAAGAAACCAACTTCAATCTAGATTTGTGTATGTTTTAAGATATGTCGTAAGCCTTTTAGAGGCATGATCCAGAAAATACATTCCATTAGGATGTTGTAGATAAATTTCCTTAATTAATCGTCTTATATCAAGTCGACATTGTTCCTGATTAAAGGAAAAAATAAACATTTCATGCCTAAAGGTGATCATTTATCATAGAGTATAGATTCTAAAAAGTCCAGACCGACGAGTTTCTGGTTCTAGAAAAGTTCACGAGTAGTTCGGGAGTACGTCTACGGTAGAAAAAGAAGTTTTACAGCTAAATAAGTACAGAGGGATGAATTCGATGCGGAAACGATGGCTATATAGTTAGGTTGATCTAATGAAACCCCAGTAGGATATTGTGTAGGCGTTATCCTAAAGTGTGTCAGGAGTAAAATTTTGGGGACGAAATCTCTATAAGTGGGGGAGAGTTGTAACACCCTGTTTTCACCTAGTAGTATAAACGACTGATAGACTTTTTGATAGGAGACTATTTAGGATAAATAGTCTTGAAAAAATTCATATTACTCGTAAAAGCGAGAGCGTAAATATAAAAAGCGCCTAAATCTGACTTCATGTGAAGAAGCTATGATTTTTTGAAGTTCCAGGGCAACAGTGTACGACAAAGAAACCAAAATAGAAATTGGTTAACTGTTAGGAAAAACTATGCAAACGAGAGTGGAAGATCTCTTCCATATTATTTTTTCAATATAAAGTTATGATTTTTATACGACTCTAATAGTCTAAGCCTATTAAAAATATAGCTTTAAAAATAAATTTAGAATTAGCCTACGAAGTCTAAATAAAAGTTGTAGATCTCATCGATAGCTATGTGTGGATATAAAGAACATCAAAAACGAAGCTCATATGAAGAATATATGACTTTTTGAAGAATATGTTGCATTGCACACGAACTGGTATGCAGAGACCAAGCGCGCGATGCACATGTTGGAACCTGAAAGTGAACCTCTAGCAATCCTAAGTACATATTCCGAAGGCTGCTGGTTCCGAAGTGAGATGTGATCCGGAACCTTGTCCAGGGCTAAAGTAAAGGAGTGAAGTATTTTGAAGAGGAGCACATTCCGGAGCTAAACCTGATGTCCGGAATGTATAGTGATCCGGATCAAGCTGACATCTCCGGAACAACACTTGTCCGGAATGAAGTTGTTTTGTCTCTTGTGCATTTATTACTTTTGTCCTGTATTTTGATGTAACGTTTCATAGGACTTAGTCTAAAGTTGATTTAGGACAATCAGAATGTCAGACTTGTATCTTTTGTCCGGTCCTATGTAAACACTTGGGTTAATTCACTGTAACATTCTCTCCTATATATAGGAGCATTCAATACAAATCAACAACGGATATTTTCACTTACTTTTGGCACTTACTCTTATCACATTAAAAACATTCTTCTTGTTCTTCATTTATTAACTTTACCTTGATCATTATTTACTTGTTCTCAATTAATGTCTTGATCGTTTGTTGAATTGATTATCTAAGACTTGACTGGTCTTTCCAGTCTCGACTTGAACATCCATTATTAAGCAGACATTGATCTCAAGCATTCACTCAAGGTTTGAGTTCTCAAACCTTGTCCCTGCGCAAAGATCTTGTTCTCACAATTGGTATCAGAGCTCGAGTGGTTGTCCTTTGAATCCATAAGATCAGATTATAGTTGGTTTGAATTTACCTTGGTATTTCAACCATTTATGTGTTAAGGATAAAAGTTCTTCTATATACCACTTAAGCTTGAAGATATCTTGACTTCAATGGCTGCTTCAAATCCTCAACAAATGATTTCAATGCAAATCGCAAATAGCGTGGGTGGCCCTACACGTGCCCCATTGCTAGTTGTGGAAGAATATGATCATTGGAAAGTTAGAATGGAAAGGTTTTTACTAGCCAAAGAGAAAGGTGAACAAATCTGGAGATCCGTAAAAGAAGGCCCTCATATTCCTATAAGAACAGTTGTAAGAGATGCAGCTGCTCAGCTCATGCGAGAAGATGAAGTTCGTCCAGCCCCTCTAACTGCTGATGATATTGAGAAGCTGCATGCTGATCAAGTTGCCTTCTCGGAAATGGTGTTTGGTGTTCCTCCATCACTATTTGAGCACATCAAGCTATGCAAATCAGCCAAAGAAAATTGGGACACTCTTCAGGATCTGATTGAAGGTTCTCAAAATATGAAGGACAAACGCCTCACCTCGGTTGTCAATGACTTTGACACCTTCACTACTACTCCAGGTGAATCTGTAGCCTCAGCCTCCAACCGATATCGAATCGTTGTCAACAACATGACTGCTCATGGGATTGTTCGAACTCCTCTCGAGTACAATCTCAAGTTTATTAACAGTCTTGGTAAAGGATGGGGAAATGTAAAGTCCTGTCTTCAAAGCAATGGTTCCTTAAAAAAATTGAAACTCTATCAACTTTTTGATGAGCTTCAAGGACATGAATCAAACGTTGCTCAAACCATAAGAGAAATTTACGGAGGACCACTTGCTCTAGTCAGTTCCTTTGAATCAACCATTCCGAACCCACCTGCTCCGGAACCTTACAAACCCACTGTTCCATTAACTTAGTCATCCTTAACTTCTTTACCCACACACATCTATCCTGATGATGATTCCGAAACCTTAGATTCTGAACTCCGTTTCCAACAAGAATTTGCCTTACTCTTAATGAAATACAAACGACCTTTCAATCCCTCTTACAAGACATACCAAAACAGATTCAACGCTCCTCATCAAAACCATCCTCAACCATATTCTGCTCTGGAAACAAAACACACCTCCGAAAATCCTCCTGCATACAAGCCTAACCTCACTAAACCAAACTCAGCTCCAGAATCTTCTCAAAACTCCAAATCAGACAAACCAAAGATCTTGTGTCATAAATGTGGTCATGCAAACCACTTTGCCAAAGATTGTCTAGCTGATGCTCCACAAAAACCAAAAGTCAAGGACTCAGCTTATTATGTCCGAAGAGCACAAGAAATGGCTGAAAGTGAGAGAGCATTTGTTACTACCGTTTCAAGAGATGTCGAAGGATATTGGTCATCCGGAGATGATGATGATTTAGTAACTGGAAGAAACATGTGTTTGATGGCAAGACAAACGGTTGAATGTGATGAAGGTTATTGGTCTTCTGGATCTGAAGATGAAGATGATGTTGCTGAACCTCACTACTGCTACATGGCCACTAACGATCCACTAGGTCGAAGCATTGTTCAGCAGGTAAAATCCATGATCTCTGATAATAATTTTGATTTGACTTTATGTGAACCTTATCTGACCCAGATCCAAACAGATATGAACACCATCTATAAAGCCTATGAGTTTGCCATAGAAGCCAGTGAGAAGAAAGGTTGTGAACTAAGTCGTCTAAGATTACGTTTTGAGGAAAAGAAATTGAAAATCGAGTCTCTAGAGCATGAACTTGTAATGTCAAAAGATGAATGTATCATTTTGAAAGATAAATGTGAAATCACTTACTCTGAACGAAATATTTTGATTTCTGATAACAAACGTCTCAATGCCAAAATAGATGCTTTGCATAACTCTGTTGACATGCTTGAAGCTGACATTCGAATGACTCATAATTTTCGTCATCCATGGTCCAAAGCTCCTGGTCTCGGAAGTGAGTTTCCGAAACCAATTGTTAGTCCCCTGGAGGATTTGCAAAATCTGACATTCATGGGAGAGGTTCCGAACATTAAACATTCGGACACTCCTGTTTCTCCATTGTCACCCCTTCCAGAGGCTAAAAGATCTTTTGAGTCCCTAATTCCTGAGTTCCAACCAATAGTTGTCAAATGTCCTGATTCCACGTCTCTTCCGCCTCTGATAAACCTGGACCTGAATCGGACCACGGAATATCATTATAGTCTTCCAAATTGTGTAGACTATGTTCCTAAATGCAATCACGTCAACAACTGTGTGATTGAGGAAATTATTCCGGAAACAACTAAAGTCAATGCCTCGGAATTTGTATGGGCATCTCTAGATGATAAAGTTGAAGTCTCAAGCAATGTGTCCTCTGATTCATGTGAATCGGACTCCGTAGTTCTTTCAAAAACCAAATTGGTTCCCATTACTCCTAAGTTTACAAATCCATCCAAAGGACAAACTTTTGGATCCTCTCTTCTTCTTAAGAAAAAACCAATGTTGAATAGAAAAGATGTTGTAGATCCCAAGGTAGAAGCTAGAAATGCTTACAAAAAGGAAGTTAAGACTAGACAAAACACCAGGTTCCTTGCTAACTCTAAACCAAACTCATCTCGGAACTACACAAGGAAGTCCTTATGTCAAAACCATAGTCAAAATTCATTTGTTCCCACAAGGATCCTAAAAAGACCTTCCGAACCTCCTGTTCGTTCGGAACCAAAGGAAGTCCTTAACTCCAAATCACCTCAAGCTCATGTTAATGTCAATGTGAAAACCATCCGAAACACTTCGCCGACAACTCGAAATGTTTCATCTGTCTTTATTGCAAAATCTGATGGCACAATTTTTAAAACAAAAATTTGAAAGAACAATGTGTCATCAAACAAACCTACAAGTTCAAAAACCACTTTTTCAAAATCTTCAAATAAAAATCTTGTGTGGAAAATCAAAACATCTGTTAACAAAACAACTGTCTCGGAGATAACAAAAACTATCAATCCTTCGGATACCAATGTTCCGAAGAAGCCAGCTCCGAACCCACAAGTACTTGAATTTGACTACTGGATAGATGAAAAGACTTTAGCATTCTGTCTGTTTCCAAAGAACTCAAGTAATCTCACCAAGAAACACGTAGTTGTTCCAAAGTCACAATCAAAGTCCATAGTCCATGCCTCGTCCCAAAGTCTAACTCGGTGCCTAAAAGCTCCATTGCTCACTAATTTTGCAGGCACTTTGTGCTTCGGAGCAAGAAACAATATGGTATATTGATAGTGCTTGCTCCATGCACATGACGGGGCAGAAGGATTTTCTGCGAGATTTAAAGCTTTCTCCAAATGCTGGTTACGTGACGTATGGCAACAACTCCAATTCTCAAATTCGTGGTTATGGAACTCTCACCAATGGAAACTTCTCTATTTCACATGTTGCTTATGTAGCTGACTTGAAACATAATTTGATAAGTGTTGCTCAGCTCACTGACTCAAGCCGACGTGTGGAATTTTGCAAAAAATACAGCTATGTGATGAATGAAGACCGAAAAGAATGTTTGATAAAGTCTCTTCCCAAAAAAAACATGTACCCACTTGACATCAATATGATTATTGGCAAACCGCAACTCTGCCTTCTCTCCAACGCTGTTCCTGACGTCAATTGGTTATGGCACCGAAGGCTCGCACATCTGAACTTCCGGTACATGAATGATCTTGTATCAGGTGAAATGGAAAGAGGTTTTCCTCTTCTCAAGTTCGAAAATGATCATTTATGTGTTGCATGTGAGTGTGGTAAGCAATCAAAGAAGGGTCATCATATCATTATCGAAAAATCCATTTCGGATCCTTTGGAACTTCTGCACATTGATCTTTGTGGACCATCCACTGTAGAAAGTCTTCATCATAAGAAATACATTCTTGTGATTGTTGATGATTTTACAAGGTTCACCTGGGTCTTTTTCCTAAGGCTGAAATCCGAAACAGCCTCTGAGCTTGTCAATTTTATCAAAGGAATAGAAGTTCTTATCAAACTCCCGGTCAGAAGAATCCGAAGTGATAATGGTTCGGAATTTGTTAATTCCACCATCAGGACAGAACGTGAAAGGCTCAAAACCTTTTATGCCAAGAATGCTCAACCCTTCAAGGAGGTATGAACAAGAAAGAGGATCACCAAGGTTCATGGCTTTGGAAGAAAAATCTTGGTAAAATTTGAGCTGAACTGTCCTCTGTTCCGTTTCCATCTCCTCTGGAACAAACCAACTCCAAAGACTGTTACTGATGCGGATTTTCCTTCAATGAATCCGAACGACATCCTTACTCTTGCTTCTTACTTCAGAGAAAATCAAAGGGATGACATCAGTATGGGTGCCTATCACGTAGCTCTCAGCTTTCTCAAAGACTATGTTGCTGAGTTTTGCCGATGTGATTACAAACTTGCTCACCTCTACGGAACCGAACAATTCATTGCAAAGATCGACTTTGTTCTTCCGGAAGCTGACAAACACCTGGTTCCTACCAAAGCTCTGCAGAAGTTCATATCCCGGGCGTCCAAGTCTGATGCTCCGGAACAGGTTAAAGCAAAGTTTGTAAGTCAACTGACTTGGTACATTGCGGTGAGAGAATGGTTGTTCCGAGCATACACCTTCATCAAGGAAGAAATGAACTAAGCTAGATGGATTGCTAAGTTCACTTAGGGGGAGATTGTTGGAACCTGAAAGTGAACCTCTAGCAATCCTAAGTACATATTTCGAAGGCTGCTGATTCCGAAGTGAGATGTGATCCGGAACCTTGTCCGGAGCTGAAGTAAAGGATTGAAGTATTTTGAAGAGGAGCACATTTCGGAGCTAAACCTGATGTCCGGAATGTATAGTGATCCGGATCAAGCTGTCATCTCCGGAACAACACTTGTCCGGAATGAAGTTGTTTTGTCTCTTGTGCATTTATTACTTTTGTCTTGTATTTTGATGTAACGTTTCATAGGACTTAGTCTAAAGTTGATTTAGGACAATCATAATGTCAGACTTGTATCTTTTTTCCGGTCCTATGTAAACACTTAGGTTAATTCACTGTAACATTCTCTCCTATATATAGGAGCATTCAATACAAGTCAACAACGGATATTTTCACTTACTTTTGGCACTTACTCTTATCACATTAAAAACATTCTTCTTGTTCTTCATTTATTAACTGTACCTTGATCATTATTTACTTGTTCTCGATTAATGTCTTGATCGTTTGTTGAATTGATTATCTAAGACTTGACTGGTCTTTCCAGTCTCGACTTGAACATCCATTATTAAGCAGACATTGATCTCAAGCATTCACTCAAGGTTTGAGTTCTCAAACCTTGTCCCTGCGCAAAGATCTTGTTCTCACAGCACATTGACACACCACCCAGAAGCTGACACGTGTCACCTCCCAGACATTAACACGTCAGCACCTCGACCAACTGTATGGTGTGCACCAAACCATGTGTGCGACACGTATCTCTAATTCACCTATAAATTGTTGCTTTACATCCACTTATTCCTCACACCAATTCTCACGTTCTCTCTGGTTCTTTGAGTCTGATTTTAGGAATTTTTCGGGAGCTTAGAAAGTTTCATTTTTAGTGAAAGTACCAAGCTTCCGAGGGCTAGGGAATTAGAAACTCTCGGGTCGAAATTCTGCCATCGCAAATTCTGGTTTTTGCTAGAAACTCTCTGTAAGTTAGGCTATATATATATATATATATATATATATATATATATATATATATATATATATATATATATATATATATATATATATATATATATATATATATTAGTCGTTGTTATGGATATATAAATAAGATTTATCAGTAATTTCAGTTATAATGCTTATTGATCTACTTACGAGAGAGGTATCTAGAATGGTCAAGTTGGCTTCTTTGTTGGATGTCAAAAAGGTTATACGCCGAAATAATCCTACCTCATAAGTTTCCGACATGGCTGATCCTTATTTGATAGATTTCTCGGTATTCATTGGTTTTATTGAAAGATCTGGCTTTCGTTACCAGATTGCCACATGAAGTTATAAATTATAGTATTATAGGTTAACACTCGTTAAAAGCGTTACCCGCTAGTTGAATCACCAGAAGGATACCTGTTAATCTTCTAAGAAATTGTCCAAGTGAGATAGCTAACTATACTATGTATTACAATACATGGTCATGTATGTTAGGATAAAAAACTAATAGAGTAGAACTGATAGAATAGTCTTTATGTGTGTGAACTGGTAGAGTAGAAAGTATAACTGTTCATGTACTAGTAGAATCTAAAGTGTCGTCTTTAAGTACATAATTTTTGTATTAAAGACTTAGTTAGGGGATGACGGTGGAACGGTTAAAGAGGCCGGGAGCCTATAGGCCCGTGTGTTAACGAAATGTGGCGTACGCCATAAGTACACATAGACCCAAGTTAACGAAATGATGCATAGGCTATAAGTACACCTAGTCTTGTGTTAACAAAATGGCGCACAGGGCCGTAAGTACACGTACTATTGGTTGATCGTGAGCCATTATATGTATGCATGTATATGTAATGTGGTATATGGTATTTTGGGCAACTCACTAAGCTTCGTGCTTTCTCAGTTGAATATAAATGTTTTCACGTACTCATGTGAAGAGCAAAGTTTGACTGTACCCACATGCATTCACAACATGTTTATGCATAATGTAATTATACTGTGATATATTAAAAAAAAGGTTGAAAATATTGACGTTATAGTTTACAAATAGATTGTATGCATGCAATATATTTTGTGACATTAAAATTTGTTCATATTTTTTCAATAACATTGTAAAATTAAAACATGTAGATACATATTTGCATCCTAGTCAAACCTAAGTCATATGTAATCGAATTCACAGCCAGAAAAGACCGGTTTAATTTATCCTTTTAAAATAATTTCAGAGAAATCCTTTGTTTAAAAGAGTTCCGGAATTTGTTCCCAAAACGAAATATGATAAAATAAGATTTACCAAAGCATTTCTTAAAGAAATGTATTTTCATTATATAACAAAACTCGGGATGTCATGTTCCGATACAGAACAGAAGCATAAATGACACATTATAAGCCTTACAACAGTTATATCCACTATAGGCCTATACTCAAAATATCTTGATAAGTTGTTCAACTTATGCTCTCGCACGACTACCTGTAATACAATGAAAACTGAGTGGGTTAGGCTTGGAGCCTGGTGAGCATATATGGTTTTCAACCCACAATAAATAAATTTATTAATTTCATCAAACAACAATAACTCGATTACCCATTCCCGTTATCCTCTCTTTACGTCCCTAAAAACAACTATCACAAGGGACCTAGTCTAAGGATTTTCATCAGGGCGAAAACACTACTTTGGGGGTTTCCCAGCAATTTATGTCAAATAAAGCAACGATGTGGGGGATGGAGTACAACAAATGAACACCCAAGCTCATTAACACCTACAGGTTGCGAGCCTGCCAGCGTTCCACATGACTATCTAGAAAAGTCCGTGGTCATCATCCATACTCCGCTAGATGACTGTATCACAATACCATCGAGGCCTCTCATCATTTTATTTCATCACACATCAACTATCTACCAATGTTTTACCCAACATATTTGTAGATAAAAATACATATACAGTTGAATTTATTTAAAAATCTGTATAAATCATTCATTCATCATCCATCTTAAATAAATAAATAATATATAATCACATAGCACGTATTTTATATAAAATACTTCATATCTATGTGTAAGATGAAAGTGACTATACAATCACTTGATTTAATGATAATCGGACATCACTTCGTTTCCTAAAACGATTGTTTTTGACGAAACTGGGAGCTTTAATAAAAAACTGGGCTCTGCGAGGGTTGGGCTTCAAAACCGAAAATATAAAAATTTTCGGGTCTTCGGGCACTTCGGGGCGTGTTTCGGGTGTTGGAAATGATCTCGGGGCTTAGGGGTGAAAAACGGCAAAATCCCAAAATTACTCGGAAAGTCTCGCAGCCCTCCCTTTTATAGGGTGCGATCTTTGGATCTGAGGGCTGAGAATCGAACACGCGGCATTAGATGCGAGGGCCAGGTGGCTCGTGCGAGGCTCGGACACGCAAAGGGGCACGCGTCGCTCCGCAGTTGGACCGGCGCTTCGGATGCGAGGGAGTGCGACACGCGTTGCCAGCTGCTCGGATGACTCATCAGATCAGAACACGGGGCGGACACGGGGCGAGATCCGGACGAGGGGAATGTGGCCAATCCGGATAAGGCTTATCCATGCAAGATTCCTCGGAATTTGTGCCAAAATCTTCTAAAATCCATAACTTTCGCATACGAGCTCCGTTTTTGACGTTCTTTATATGCTCGCGTAGGGAAAATTATGCTCTACAACTTTCGTTTAGACTTCGTCGGCTAATTTTGAATTTTATTTTTAATATTTTTAGTTTTAATAGACCGGGACAGGAAAATCCATTAAAAATTCATAACTTCTTCATCCGACGTCCGTTTTTGTCTGTCTTTTTATCGTTGCACTACTATTGACGAGACCTTCGACTTTCGTTTAGATTATGTCGGCTAAAAATCAACCGATCTAAAATTCGAGTTTTAGCTGTCTACTGCTAAGCTGAAACTTAGAAAAATCATAACTTTCTCATACGAAGTCAGATTTGTGCGTTCTTTTTACGCATACTCTCGGTTTAACGAAGACTGCGACTTTTATTTAGATCACCAAAGCTAAAAAGTATTTTATCAAAATCTCACTTTTTACGTCATTCGGCGCCGTGCCGGTTTTGTCGCGAAACTTCGACAGGTCATAACTTCTTCGTTATAACTCGGATTTCGGTATTCTTTATATATCCGAAATCCTTGTCACGACCACTACAACTTCCTTCATAGATATTGGGTTTATCTAATATTTATTTTCAACGCTTGTTTTTATTCTTAATTAATTAAATCCTCATAATTAAGCATAAAACACATAATTCACATAATAATCACATAATTCCTCTTTATTTCTTCAACATGAGTTACAAAGGTTAACCTAGACTATTGCGTCAATATTAATGCCTAGCCTAGAAACACGGGCGTTATAATTCTCTCCAACTTAGGATGATTCCGTCCTCGGAATCATACATCAACAAACAAATGCGGATAGCGATTCATCATGTCACGCTCCGTTTCCCAGTTGAGATTTGGCCCATTCTTATGTTTCGAACGCACAAGCACTAAATCGACCATCTTGCGTCGAAACTTTTTAGTCTTACAGTCAATGATTGCTTCTGGTTCTTCAATTAACCTCTTGTTTTCATCCAACCTTAAATTAGAAATTGGAATTATGTTGGGCACATCTCCCGTGAACTTCCTCAAATAACACACATGAAAGGTGTTATGAATACCCTCTAGTTCTTCTGGTAATTCTAGCTTGTAAGCTTGATTCCCGATCCTCTGAAGAACTTTAAACGGTCCAATAAACCTTGTACTCAACTTTCCCCTTTTACCAAATCTTATAAGTCCCTTCCACGGCGAGAATTTAAGTAAAACCGAATCCCCAACTTCGAATGTTATCGGTTGTCTTTTCTTGTCAGCATAGCTCTTTTGATGATCTTGAGCAGCTAACATCATTTCCCTAGTCACTTTCAACTTTTCAGCAGTTTGATGGACTATTTCAGGTCCCATAAACTGCTTTTCCCCAGCCTAAAGCCAACAAGACGGCGTACGACACTTCACTCCGTACAAAGCTTGATAAGGTGCCATCTTGATGCTTGAGTGGAAACTATTATTATAGGAAAATTCTACCAGAGGTAAATGCTCATCCCGGTTACCTTGGAATTCCAGGGTACATGCTCTCAACATATCTTCAAGTGTTTGTATCGTTCGTTCGCTCTGATCATCTGTCTGTGGATGGTAAGCTGTACTCAAACACAACTTGGTACCCAATTCCTCTTGTAGACTTCTCCAAAACCTTGAGGTGAAACGGCTGTCACGATCTGATACAATCGTTAAGGGAACACTGTGTAGCCTCACAATTTCCTTCACGTAAGAATTCACAAGCTTATCCATAGACCATTTCTTGTTGGCTGCTATGAAATGCACACTCTTAGTGAAGCGATCAATGACCACCCAAATCATGTTGTGACCGTTCTTTGTTGTGGGCAGTTTAGTCACGAAATCGACGGTGATGTCTTCCCATTTACCTATGGGTACAGGTAAAGGTTCTAAACTCCGATATGGTTTCTGATGTTGTGCCTTAACCCTAGCACATGTTACACACTCGGCCACATACTTAGCAACATCGAGCTTCATCGTCGGCTACCAATAGTAGGTTTTTAGATCCCTATACATTTTTGTGTTGTCGAGATGAATCGAGTACATGGTCTTGTGAGCTTCTTCCATCAGAAGATCTCTTACTCCTCCCGTCTTAGGTACCCAAATCCTATCTTGGAATACCTTCAGTCCTTGACCGTTTGTATCAAACACTAACGTTTTGCCCAAAAGTTCTTTCTTTCGATCATTTTTCTCTAAAGCTTCCTCTTGAGCTTTCTTTATACTTTCCACAATTGTCGAGACAACTTCAATTCTCAACGCTCTTGGCCTTTTCTTTTCAAGATTTACCTTCCGACTGAGAGCATCAGCAACAACATTTGCTTTACCAGGGTGGTAAAGTATCTCACAGTCGTAGTCCTTGAGTAACTCTAGCCAGCGTCGTTGCCTCATGTTCAATTCCTTCTGATTAAAGAGATATTGAAGACTCTTATGATCAGTGAAAATTTTTCATTTAGTGCCATAAAGATAGTGCGTCCATATCTTTAAGGCGAATACTACCGCTGCCAACTCCAGATCATGAGTGGGGTAGTTCTTTTCATGCTCTTTCAACTACCTCGATGCATATGCTATCATTTTATCCATTTGGGTCAGAACACAACCTAACCCAACTCCAGATGCATCGCTATAAACTGCGAAGTCAATAACTCCTTCAGGCAAAGAAAGAATTGGTGCTTCACATAATTTCTTCTTTAACTTCTCAAAAGATTCCTTATGCTTCTCATTCCAAGTATAAGTAGCTCATTTGTGGGTCAAAGCCTTTAATGGAGTAGCGATCGTAGAAAAGCCTTGGATAAACCTTCGGTAATATCCAGCTATTCCTAGAAAGTTTCGGATCTCCGTGGGACTTTTTGGTTGTTCCCACTTCATCACAGCTTCAATCGTCGCTAGGTCAACCATTATCCCTTCTTGGTTAACCACATGACCCAAAAATTGGAATTCTTGAATCCAAAATTCACATTTGAAGAACTTTGCATATAGCTTCTCCTTTTTCATAACTTCTAGCACTTCACGCAGATGCTTGTCATGCTCCTGCTTGATTTTTGAATAAATCAAAATATCATCTATGAACACCATCACAGATTTATCAAGGTATGGTTTACAAACCTTGTTCATCAAATCCATGAAATCTGCTGGAGCATTGGTTATTCCAAACGACATAACCAAGAACTCATAGTGTCCATATCTTGTTCTGAATACAGTCTTCTCAATATCTTGCTCTCTTACCTTTAGCTGACGATATCCTGACCTAAGATCGATCTTCGAGAAATAGCTCGAACCTTGCAACTGATCGAACAGGTCATCAATCCTTGGCAACGTGTACTTGTTCTTTATTGTTGCCTTATTCAGCTCTTTGTAATCGATGCACATTCTCATGCTCCCGTCTTTCTTCTTTACGAATAACACCGGAGCTCCCCAGGGTGATGAACTAGGTCGAATAAAACCTTTGTCCAATAATTCCTGAAGTTGTGTCATAAGCTCTTTCATCTCTGTTGTTGCTAATCGATACGGTGCTTTTGCTATCGGCGTCGTTCCTGGTAGCAGGTCGATACGGAATTCCACTTGTCGATCAGGGGGTAATCCAGGAAGATCTTCAGGAAAGACTTCCGGATAGTCACACACTACCGGAATATTCTGCACCTCCTTCTTTTCCTTCGTAGCATCAATCACAAATGCTAGATATGATGTACATCCCTTGGTCAAACACTTTCTAGCTTTCATTAGGGAAATGATTCAAGAGTTTACTCTGCGTTTGTCTCTATACACCATAAACGACTCTTTCCCTGGCGGGTTTATTTTTACTATTTTCTTCCTGCACAATATTTCGGCATCATTAGCGCTAAGCCAATCGATTCCTAGAACGATGTCGAAACCATTTAACTCGATGGGCAATAATTCCTCGTGGAACTTATTCCCATTCAAGTCAATGAAGATGTTTTTCATACGATGGCTAACAGGTATAAACTTGCCACTAGCAACCTCGACTATTAAATCATTAACTAGTCTATCAATAGGTAAAGCTAGTTTTCTATCAAATTCATGCGAAATAAAGGAGAAATTGGCTCCATAATCAAACAAAATTTGGGCAGGCAATTCGTTTACGAGAAAGGTACCTGAAGCGACATCAGCTTCTTCTTTCGCAGCTTCAAATGTCATATGAAAGGCTCTCGCCTTCGGCTTTGGTGGAAGATTGGGCTTTGCTGCATCCTTCTTCTTTGGACAGTCTTTCAAAACGTGCCCTTCCTCTTTACATCCAAAGCATACCCTCTTGTTGGACGGACACTCATTGGCATAATGCCCAGTCTTTCCACATTTGTAGCAAGTCACCTCCTCACTACATTTTCCAGAGTGCTTTTTCTTGCACTTTTCACACCATTTCACTTCGCCTCCTCCTCTTCCTCCAAACTTCTTAGACTTTGAAAATTTGCTTTTCTTGTTGGAACCTGAAGTTCCTTCAAACTTTCTCTTTTCGCCAACTTCCGCCCTCTCCAGACCCTTCTCTCTGATCTGAGTCTCAACATTTTTAGCAACCCAGATGGCGGCTTTCAAAGTGGTTGCTTGCTTGACCATCGGACCAAATTCCGCTGGTAATCTGTGGGCAAACTTGTTGACCTTGGAGAGTTTAGTCGGAACTAGATAAGGAACAAGCTTCATCTTTTCCGTAAAACTAGCAGAGTATTCAGTAACGCTCATCTTTCCCTTCTTCAAATTCTAGAACTCATTATTGATTTCCAGAAGATCCTGCTCAGAGCAATATTGCATCTTCAGTTGCACCAGAAAATCCTCCCAAGACATTTTGCTTGCTTCACCTTTGGGCATTGAATCAGCTAGTAGCTTCCACCAGCTTAGTACTCCAGATTTTAATAGAGGAACCGCGAGAGCGGTCTTCTGTCTGTTGCTACACTCGCAACTCTCAAACATTGTCTCCATCTCGTAGATCCAGTTCATGACTTCCACCGATGTCGGGCTTCCAGATAGGCACGGTGGTTTGGATGCCTTAAAATCCTTGTATTTACATCCACGTCCCTCATTCCCTTCATTCTGATGGTTTCGTCTAACTATCAGTGGGTTGGCTTGACCAACAACCCCACTGAAGTTTCCTTCATCCGACTGCCCTTCATTCATTTCAGCCTGTTCAACAGGCATCGTAGTTTCTTTCCTATTCTGTTATAGTAATCGCCTTGTCTCTTCCATTTGGCGATCCAACATCATCTACATCATTGCTTGTACTCCAGCCATTGTCATTGGCTCAGGTCCAGCTGCTTCAACAGGTACTTACTCAAGTATTTGGGGTTGAGGTTGTTGATTCCTATTTCCGTTTGCATTTCCAACTCCACTGCGAGTTCTTGCCATTATAATCTATATACCAAATAAGGCAAATTTAGATCTTTATCCACGATCGATATTTTGAATTCTCCTTATCACTCTAAAACGTTTACATGCAAGTTCTAATATCGTAGCCGTACGCTTAGAATCCTAAACACATAAAGTTTCCAAATCTGGTCGGCAACAGACCATAGATCCAAACAGTTAACATCATATATGGCAAACATATAACATTTAGCACATAAAAGTATTTTAGGCAACTTTCCTAAAATATACTAGTGCTCGTGTCTAAAATATGGTAGACACCCATCTCACGATCATCACTTAGCATTCTAAGTTTAAGTCTAGAAATCCTTCAAATTCCTAGTTCGCTTCAACTAATGCTCTGATACCAACTGTGACATCCCCAAATTCACGGCCAGAAAAGACCGGTTTAATTTATGCTTTTAAAGTAATTTCAGAGTAATCCTTTGATTAAAAGAGTTGCGGAATTTGTTCCCAAAACGAAATATGATAAAATAAGATTTACCAAAGCATTTCTTAAAGAAATGTATTTTCATTATATAACAAAACTCGGGATGTCATGTTCCGATACAGACCAGAAGCATAAATGTCACATTATAAGCCTTACAACAGTTATATACACTACAGACCTATACTCAAAATATGTTGATAAGTTCTTCAACTTATGCTCTCGCACCACTACCTGTAATACAAAGACAACTGAGTGGGTCAGGCTTGGGAGTCTGGTGAGCATATAGGGTTTTCAACCCACAAAAAATAAATTTATTAATTTCATCAAACAACAATAACCCGATTACCCATTCTCGTTATCCTCACTTTACGTCCCTAAAAACAACTATCACAAGGGACCTAGTCTAAGGATTTTCATCGGGGCGACAACACTGCTTTGGGGGTTTCCCAACAATTTATGTCAAATAAGGCAACCATGTGGAGGATGGAGTACATCAAATGAACACCCAAGCTCATTAACACCTACAGGTTGCCAGCATGCTAGCGTTCCACAGGACTATCTAGAAAAGTTCGTGGTCGTCATCCATACTCCGCTAGATGACTGGATCACAATAACATCGAGGCCTCTCATCATTTATTTCATCACACATCAACTATCTACCCATGTTTTACCCAACATATTTGTAGATAAAAATACATATACAGTTTAATTTATTTAAAATCTGTATAAATCATTCATTCATCATCCATCTCAAATAAATAAATAATATATAATCACATAGCACGTATTTTAAATAAAATACTTCATATCTATGTGTAAGATAAAAGTGACTATACACTCACTTGATTTAACGATAATCGGACAGCACTTCGTTTCCTAAAACGATCGTTTTTGATGAAACTGGGAGCTTTAATAAACAACCGGGCTCTGCGAGGGTTGGGCTTCAAAACCGAAAAGATAAAAATTTTCGGGTCTTCGGGCACTTCGGGGAGTGTTTCGGGTGTTGGAAATGATCTCCGGGCTTCGGGGGAAGTCGAAATATTGAAAATATGAGTTTAGGGGTGAAAAATGGCAAAATCCCAAAATTACTCGTAAAGTCTTGCAGCCCTCCCTTTTATAGGGTGCGAGCTTCGGATCTGAGGGCTGAGAAGCGAACACGCGGCATCAGATGCGAGGGCCTGGTGGCTCGTGCGAGGCTCAGACACGCGAAGGGGCACGCGTCGCTCCGTGGTTGGACCGACACTTCAGATGCGACGGAGTGTGACACGCGTTGCCAGCTGCTCGGATGACTCATCAGATCAGAACACGGGGCGGACACGGGGCGAGATCCGGACGAGGGTGACGTGGCCAATCCTGATAAGGCTTATCCATGCGAGATTTCTTGGAATTTGTGCCGAAATTTTCTAAAATCCATAACATTCACATACGAGCTCCGTTTTTGACGTTTTTTAAATGCACGCGTAGGGAAAATTATGCTCTACAACTTTCGTTTAGACTTCGTCGGCTAATTTTGACTTTTATTTTTAATATTATTATTTTTAACAGACCGGGACAGGAAAATCCGTTAAAAATTCATAACTTCTTCATCCGACGTCCGTTTTCGTCTGTCTTTTTATCGTTGCACTACTATTGACGAGACCTTCGATTCTCGTTTAGATTATGTCGGCTAAAAATTAATCGATCTAAAATTCGAGTTTTTAGTTGTCTACTGCTAAGCTGAAACTTAGAAAAATCATAACTTCGTCATACGAAGTCAGATTTGTGCGTTCTTTTTACGCATACTGTAGGTTTAACGAACACTACGACTTTTATTTAGATCACCAAAACTAAAAAGTAGTTTATCAAAAACTCACTTTTTACGTCATTCGGCGCCGTGCCGGTTTTGTCGCGGAACTTCGACAGGTCATAACTTCTTCGTTATAACTCGGATTTCGGTATTCTTTATATATCCGGAATCCTTGTCACGACCACTACAACTTCCTTCGTAGATATTGGGTTTATCTAATATTTATTTTCGATGCTTATTTTTATTCTTAATTAATTAAATCCAATTATTAAGCATAAAACACATAATTCACATAATAATCACATAATTCCTCTTTATTTCTTCAAAATGGGTTACAAAGGTTAACCTAGACTATTAAGTCAATATTAATACCTAGCCTACAAACACGAGCGTTACAATATGAGACGTAAACATTTCATATGATAGTTGGTCAAAATCACATATAGATCTAAGAGTTGCATGCGATTATAATTGTGTAAGTGTTGCCTACTAACCAAACGTACGTAATGAAGCGTGTATGATAAGCATAATTTAATAATCAAACCTTGATGTCAATCTTAGCATTTATACATTTTTTTATTGAAACCAAAAGGGTGTTTAATTTATAATAGGTTAAATGTATATAAAAAATTAAAATTCAACTTTTTTATTCTATTCATGACAAACCATAAACATTTGTAAACTTCGTTTTTAGATTGCTATTGTTCCTTGATAATTATTATCAGACATGAGAACAAGCTACATCTTATTAAGCCACTTCAAAATCCACCTCCTGAAAGGGAACTTGATCAACAACATTATGCACGGTACAAGAAGTTTTATGAACAACATGAAGTTGTGCCTTGATAAATATAATAAGTTAACACCCATTAACTATTTAACTTCGACCACGCCGTTGTTGGTTTCATAAAAACTCTAAAGGATCTATAATCACAATATACGCGCGAGGGAAGTTAGCATGTCAAAAACCTCCATATTAAAAGGTATATACATGGTGTATCACTCGCGAATTCTGGCTAAACATTTTAAATATTATAAGTTATAAATATTCTTTTCATTGAATAGTTGAATCCTCGTATAGTATAATCGTAAATAAATAAGAATTAAGAATCTTTCGTACACGATACGAGTTATATAAATGATATTTATATATTTAATTGATGTTTTATGGACAAATATTATGGGCTTATAAAATTTGTATACAACCTTATTATAAATTTAACAAATTACGTTAAATAAACGTTTAAAAATAAAATATTATTTAGGATAAATAGCATTGACGAAAGTTGTAGTATTCGTGATCATGAGACCGTATATATAAAGAACGCCTAAATCTAACTTCGTATCAAGAAATTATGATTTTTCAAAATTTCGCATTCAAGACGATACATCAATGTGTGTCATAAAAAGTGAATCGAAGATTAGTTGCTTTTTCGCTGTACTCAAAAATACGAATTTGTCGATATAAAGAACGTTAAGAACGAAGCTCGTATGAAGAAGTTTTGAATTTTTCAAGTCTTTTACAATGTAATTATTATAGATTGTAAATTGAAAAAAAAAATATAAAGTAGCTGTTGAGGTGCAAAGGAAAGTTGTAGTACGTATCCATATGAAATCGAGGATATAAAAAACGTAGAAAATGAAGTTCGTATGAGAATGTTATGATTTTTCAAAGATTCAAGATTTTACTCAACATGAGCGACACACCACCACCCAGAGCACGACACGTAAGCAAACTTGGAGCCTACTCAAAGGTGTCTCGCGCCTATATAGGGGCACAATGCTCCCCCTTTCCAACCTATAAATAGATGTGAAAAATGTTCATTTCGTCACAAGTTTTCTACCAAATCCTATGGAAACTTTCCTCTCACCCCGAGCTCGATAGTATACTTTATATGTGAATTAAATACATGTTATTTGGAATATGTGTTAACTTTATATTTGATAATACTACATAATACTCTTTGCAAGCCATATATATATATATATATATATATATATATATATATATATATATATATATATATATATATATATATATATATATATATATATATATATATATATATATATATAAGTGCTAAAACTATTTTTTGTTAAACCACGTGACGATCTTATTACAAGTATTATTACTTAAAAATATTTAAGGTATAACCAATACTTATAGGTTGAATTATGTGCTGAATATAAATACTTGTATGATGGAAAGTATTTCATAAAATAGGAAAACAATTTTGGATGTTAATTACATGCATCATAGTATTTTCTAGTGATAAAGTAATACTTATAAATTATTCCTAGTTCCAAAGTAGGTTTAGCAATGGGTAGTATTGTCTAGTACATAACCCATACCCGACACGTGATAATGTCGTAGAAAAGAGTTGTACTCTCCGTTCCTCAGAACATGTGCAGATGTCTCGGTACCTGAGCATACTCAAGACTGATATCATAGATTTTGTATCGAGCATCCGATACAAGACCCTAGAAGAGATGCAAGACCATGCCAGGAGGAGGGAGATTGAGTTGGAAACTCAAGCGAAGTAAAAGAGGCTGACTCGAGCTCTGTCCCAGACTGCAGCCAAAAGATCCAAGCATATGGATTCGAGGCCTGGAGGACAGAAAGGTCCAAGGTGTGGAAAATCACATGAAGGGATTTGTCGTGCTGTAATATGCTACAATTACGGAAAGGAAGGAAATTATAGTCGAGGCTGTAATAAAGGAGCACACAGAGTGTGCATCTATTTCCACTGCAACCAAATGGGACATGTCAAAACCAATTGTCCTCTTTTAAACCCAAGAGGCATAATACAAGCTTTAGTACCTACAACATTAAGGATAATCGACAGAAGAATAGGTGGAGTTGAAGCCCCAAGGGTTAAAAGGTGAGCCTTTAAACTCATAACATAGGAAGCAAGGGAAGCACCATCGAACATGGTTGGTTGTTCTTCTGATTGAGGGAAAGCTCCATCATGAGTGAGATCACGTCGTAGAAGTCAATAGTGTTCTTAGGCTTCAAATAATGTAATAAACGTACGAAGACAATATTATAACGAATATGGGATGTTTACTTTACACCTGGTTGCTAGTGTTAAGGATAGTTAAAACGTTTGCATTAGTATATTTCAAAACAACTTATGCTTATCCTATTTTAAGCAAGTCACTTGTGAAGAATACAAGTAATAGTAGTAGTAGTACGATAGGAATGTCAAAGGTTATTGGATATCACAAATATGAGCTTTTTCAAAGTCCGGTTCCTGTGACAACCATCGAGGTTTCAGTACTAAAAGATGCCGCTCCGGTGTCTACCCGCAGAGTCAATATCAAATAAAATGCTTCTTCAGACTCTGAGGATGAAGAGGTTGAGAACATAGACACAAGATCAGATCCAAGGGTTATCACTCACTCATCAATCCAGGGGGAACCATTTTTGGTTCAAGGGGAACTCCCATCCTCAATTCCGGGGGAACCTCCATCAACTGCAGCTGCTCAAATTCCCATAGTCCAAGATACTGTTGGATAAGGTGTCTAAGTCCATAACTATTTCTGGTATGTACTTGACCCGACCCGGCATGGTCCATTTGGGTTGCATGGCACCATGCAATTGGATAAACTAAAATGAGAGAAATAACACTTATGGTTTATTAATATATTATAAGTTCTAATATATTAATAATATTATTTAATTAGTTTGATCAAGAATTAATTTAGAATTAATTAAGTGATCAAAAGATAACTAATTAAATATATGGGTAGATTATGTAAATCTTCCATATCTTATATAGTGGGCTAAGAGGCTCCATGGATTATCAAGTTGGATTCCACCCATAGGATGCTCCATGGATGCTCCATGGGAGTTACAAACCCATGGGTCATGGAAATGAAGAGTCATGACACATTAGGGTTTACATGGTGTAACCCTAGATGTGTCAACACTATATAAGAAACCCATTCTCCACCAAAATAGGTTGCACACAAGAATCAAGAGGGCTAGAGCCGATTTTGCAAGTGTAATATTCTCTCAAAAGTTTACTCCAAAAGCATTTGGTGTTGTGTAAAGCATTTGAGGCATCACACTTGGGGTGCTAGGCTCACAAGGTTTCAAGGATCATAAGCAACAACAAGGTAAGTTATTCTATCTTTCATGCAAGTTAAAATTTGTTCCCCATGTATGCTAGATAGGAATATAACCTTGGAATTCAACTTTGCATGATAATTAGACAAACACAGATCCGAGGTTATTAGGGTTGCATGTACACTTAGGAAGTGTTAGAATGCTCAAAACCCATCAGTGGTATCAGAGCCTAGGTTTGTTTGTTTGTTTTTTTTTTGTGCAAGCTGCTTGAAAAAAAATCGTTTTTCTATTTTCTGCTCATATGAAAGTTTGCACATTTGTTGTTGGAAATGGACTAGAAACATTACCCTAAACTGTTTTGATGTTTTAAAACTTGTTTTAGATGGTGTAATGTTTATGCTAATCCATTTACAATGGGAATTATCAAAATTACAAGTTTTTTTTAAGTGTAATTTTTGATTTTTGAAAGTGTTCATATTCATGTTCTTGAACTTATAAAGATTAGATGATCATAGGAATTATTTGTAACCTTCATGGTAGTTTAATTCATGATCATAATGTGTTTTAATGGAGTCCATAACTTGTTCTCAAGTTATGGAAAACCAAAAGTCTCACTTTTATTAAAGCCATTAAAAGAACACAAGAGTTATAAAAATGAAGAGTCTTCATTTTTATTACTCAATTAATTCATAAGTTATAAGAAATGAAAAGTTTTTGAAGTTTACAAAACTTACCCTCAAGTTTTGGAACAAGTAAAGTCTTGATTAAAACTTTAGTTCCAACCCTTAGAATTTTAAAAGTTAAAATTCAACCCTTATACTTTATAATATTATAAGTTACTAATATATATATGTATAAGATCAAGTCGTCTTACCGCTAGTACGCCTCATTCACGAAGCCGGTCTATAAGGGGGGTATAAGATTGTTGCCTATAAAATGGCAACTTAATGGGTGTCCACTCTCACCCACCGCTTCCTTGATCGGTGGAGGGTCGTTAGCCGAACGGGTAAGACAAGGACTTATAAATTCTCATTAAAAGTATGATGAATATTATAAAGTAACTAAATGCTTTTATTAAATTCCCAATCTTAGTTACTTTAAGAAATTGTGAATAAGGTGCTAATCCATGAAATTACACTTTACACTTTGTTTAAGTCGTTGGTGGAGCGTGTGTGGTTAACCGGCACACTAACTTGGACTTAACAAGGTAGGTAAAGGGTGACTTAAGGTTTATCATAGTATCGGTGGAGCGTGTGTGGTTTACCGGCACATCGATTGAGTGATAAACGTTAAGGGTACCAAGTGATTTGCATGGTTACTTCACACCTCGTTTTGTGATCCTCGGTATCCCAGTCACAAAACTTGGAGGGCACACTCGAGATTGAAACATGCCTTTGGAAAAAAAAAATTCATTGAATCTCAAAAGAATCTAGGAATTTCTAAGAACCAATTAAAAACCTAATATCTATATTTCGTTTTTCATGGTGGAAATTGGTGAATCGTCATTCACCTACCTTTCAAATATGTTATAGCTTGGATTACGGCATACCTCTTCTAAGTTATAATATATTGTGATTGGATCCTAGCCTTAATATTACATTTGGGTGTTTTATTAAGGACTCTCTTAATATCTAAACTCATCTTGTTCTCTTCTTTCAGATGTCTTCAAACAATGCTGCTTCTGGCTCTAATCCTAATGGCTCCTTTACCCTTATGAACTTGTGTGGGAAAGTCACTTTTGATGGATCCAACTTCAATGAATGAATCAGAAACATCAGGATGATTACCCGCTACGAGGACAAAGAATATGTCCTTGACAAGGAGCTTAAGGAGATTGATGAGACCACTGCAACTCCCCAGGAGATCGCTGACTTCCGGGCACATCAAAAGGGATGCTACAAAAGTGGCATGCATCATGTTGGCCACCATGACAGCGGAACTCCAAAAGTCCTATGAGGACTTCTACCCTTTTGAAATGCACCAAGATCTGATGGAAAGATACCATCAAAGTGCACGACAAGAGAGGTATGAAATCATATGCTCTATCATAACAACCATGATGAAGGACGGGGAATCCGTCGCGAGCCACATGCAGAAAATGCAAAGGTATGTGGATCGGTTGCTGAAGCTTAATGTGAACTTCCCTGAGGAGCTTGCAATAGATATCATTTTGCACTCCTTACCATCGTGCTATGATCAATTCCGCATGACATATCACATGAATAAGGAAGAGGTCACACTCAGCAAACTTCAGGGACTCCTCAAGACCGCAGAAACAGGTCTTAAGGGTAAGTCGGTTGTTAACACTCCTACTCCAAACTCCGCCCCGGTTTTGGCAATCGGGAAAGGTCGAGGGAAGAAGAGGAAGAGCTCTTCGAAGGGTACCAAGGCTAGGACCCTTGATGGCTCTTCTTCAAGTGGAACCAAGAAAGGTTTCGTCACTCCTTCTTCTGACCCTAAAGAGGCTGAATGCTTCTATTGCCATGAAAAGTCACATTGGAAGCGGAACTGCCCAAAGTACCAGCAAGATGTGAAGGATGGGAAAGTTAAACCCAACCATGAAGGTATTTACACTATCTTATCTAATAACTCCCCCCATTCTAACTCTTTGGTCCTTGATACCGGTTGTGGTATTCATATCTGTTCTGATTTGCAGGGACTAAGAAGAAGTGAGAATGTGGAGCATGGAAGAATAAACTTAATCATGGGGAATAGGAAAGCTTTACCTGTCACCAAGATTGGAGTTTATACTTTATCGCTAAGTAGTGGGTTTAGTTTAGATTTGAATAAATGTTGTTATTCGCCAGAAATGGCAAGAAACATTATTTCCTTTCATGCATTGTATAAACAAGGTTTCACCTTTTCATTTGATAATGAAGTTGATTCGATTAATGCTTTCTTTAATAATGTTCTTTATTTTAAAGCTTTACCTTGTGATGGTGTGTATGAAACTGTATCTGTGGTTGATAACTTAGGAAATAATGTATTGTGTATTGATTCTGTTAATGATAATAACTTGGATAAAGCATCATTATGGCATTGTCGTCTTGGACATATAAGCAAGAAACGCATAGGCCAACTCTAAAAGGATGGAGTATTGGAGTCATTTGACCTAAAGTCAGATGATAGTTGCGAATCATGCTTACTTGGAAAAATGACAAAGTCACCCTTCACAGGTTCTTGTGAGAGGGGTGAAGGTTTGTTGGATCTTATACACACGGATGTGTGTGGGCCCTTCAAACATGCCACAAGGGATGCTAATCGTTATTATTTGACTTTTACTGATGATTACAGTAGATATGGATATGTCTACTTAATCAAGCATAAGTCAGAGACCTTTGAGAGGTTTAAAGAGTTTAAACAGGAAGTCGAGAATCAATTGGGCAGGAACATTAAGATGCTTCGATCCGATCGAGGTGGTGAGTATCTTAGTTCAGAGTTCCTCGACTATCTTAGGGAATGTGGGATTGTCTCACAATTGACACCTCCCAGGACACCGCAGTTGAACGGTGTAGCTGAGAGGCGTAATCGAACCTTGTTGGATATGGTTCGTTCCATGATGAGTCGAGCTTCGCTACCAATCTCATTTTGGGGGTATGCCTTAGAGACTGCCGCCCATATCCTTAATCTAGTCCCTACAAAGAAAGTTGCCAAAACTCCTCATGAGATGTGGACTGGTAAAGTACCCAAACTAGACCATATCAAGATTTGGGGTTGCGAGGCTTTCGTGAGACGCGAGACTCATGATAAGCTCGAACCTCGAAGCGAGAGGTGTATTTTCATCGGCTACCCACAACAATCCTTTGGTTACCTCTTCTACAGACCTAGTGAAAATGTGGTCTTTGTAGCTAGGAGGGCTGTCTTTCGAGAGAGAGAGTTCATAAGCCAAGGAGACAGTGGGAGGCAAGTTGACCTTGAAGAAATTCAAGAGTCAAGTGGTGAAGGAACTTCAAACCCTAGCACTCAACTTGAGGAGGAAACTCCTGTTGAGCCAATTGACAAGTCTGTACCTCTGAGGCGTTCCACAAGGGTTAGGAATGCACCTGAGCATTACTATGGATTCCATATTACTGCGGAAGGTGATACACTTATCAGTGATGAGACACTGATAGGTCTGGATGAACCTAACAGTTACGCGGAAGCCATGGCAGGCCCTGAGTCAGCCAAGTGGAAAGAGGCAATGGACAGCGAGATACAGTCCATGTATGACAATCAAGTTTGGAACTTGGTTGAGAATGTATCAGGTCGTAAGACTGTAGGGTGCAAATGGATCTTCAAGAAGAAGACCGACATGGATGGTAATGTACACACTTATAAGGCACGACTGGTTGCAAAGGGTTTCTCACAAACTCCGGGAGTTGATTATGATGAGACCTTTTCTCCAGGGGCCAAGATTAAGTCTATTAGGCTTCTGTTAGCCATAGCCGCATTTCATGACTATGAAATATGGCAAATGGATGTCAAAACCGCTTTCCTTAATGGAAAGTTGGCTGAGGATGTTTACATGAGTCAGCCAGAGGGTTTTGTCAATACAGAGTACCCTAATAGAGTGTGTAAGCTTGAGAAATCCATTTATGGGTTAAAGCAAGCACCTCGCAGATGGAATCTTTGCTTTGATGAGAAAGTCAAAGAATTTGGCTTTTCTAGGAGTGAAGATGAATCTTGTGTATATGTCAAGGCTAGTGGGAGTATAGTTAGTTTTTTGGTATTGTATGTGGACGACATACTACTCATAGGAAATGACATCCCAACTCTGCAGGAAGTTAAGTCCTGGCTTGGGAAGTGTTTCTCTATGAAGGACCTAGGAGAAGCTGCCTATATTCTAGGGATAAGGATCTTGAGAGACCGGAGTAAAAGACTAATTGGACTTAGTCAGAGTACCTACTTGGATAAGGTGCTGAAGAGATTCGGCATGCAGGACTCCAACAAAGGAGAGTTACCCATCCAAAGTAACGCCAGATTGAGTAAGACACAAAGCCCTAGTACTGAGGCTGAGATAGCAGAAATGAGTCGAATACCTTATGCTTCGGCTGTAGGATCGATCATGTATGCTATGACGTGTACTCGACCTGATGTAGCCTTTGCTTTGAGCATGGTTAGCAGGTATCAGGGGAACCCTGGCAAGGCACACTGGACTGCGGTAAAGAATATCCTTAAGTACCTATGGAGGACTAAGGACTAGGTCCTTACCCTCGGTGGGAGTGAAGACTTGAGAGTTGTAGGGTATAGTGATGCTAGCTTTCAGACTGATAGGGATAATTTCCGCTCTCAGTCAGGCTGGGTCTTTACCTTAAACGGAGAAGCAATTTCTTGGAAGAGTTCCAAGCAAGAGACAGTGGCGGATTCAACTTGCGAATCAGAGTATATAGCAGCTAGCGAGGCAGCAAAGGAGGCGATATGGCTGAAGAACTTCATTGGAGACCTTGGAGTTGTACCAGCTATTAAAGAGCCAATGGAAATTTTCTGTGATAGTGAAAGTGCAGTTGCCTTAGCTAAGGAACCAAGGGATCACGGGAGATCCAGACACATCGACAGAAAATACCATTTCATCAGACATCGAATAGAAGAAGGACTCCTCGTGGCAAAGAGGGTATCATCGGATGAGAAACCAGCAGATCCCCTCACGAAGGGACTGACTCGGGTTAAGCATCTCCAACATGCTCGGAGCATAGGGCTGAAGGATGATATTAGATTTAGTAGTTAGATAACCTCGAAATTTGTAAAGTGTAATTGACATTAGATGATGAATAAAAGGTGTTTTATTTATGAGTAAAGTGTTGCTATCTCTTGTCGATCGTTTACTATATTTCTTTTGCATGTTTTGACTTCCAGAATAATTATGTTTGGTATATCATATTATTCGAACCTCCACAGTCGGTCATATGTCAGAAGTAGGTATGAATCAAGACTGTCATGATTGGTTGCATAGGTATAAGTTGTTGAACATGGCTACAACACTCATGAGTGCTCATAAGTTCTGAGCATTGGACTCAACCCACGCTCACTGGAATCACTTCATGGAATTTATCTCGAGTGATCGTGAGACGGTAATATCATATAAGTCTTCAAACCTAGAGATATGATTTGTTACTTATGAGTTGGTTATGCATTGATTATACGTTAACGCATTGGTAACTCGATGTTATAAAACGTGCTTTTGTGTATAATTCAGTGAGTGGTAGAACAAACATATTAGTCGAAGTTTATCTGTTCCTTCTTGGATTAGAAGCTGATATCTGGGCCCCTCGATGATTTTGTTTTGACCTATGTACCGGGCCCGGTCAGAACTAAGTTGATGTGTTCAATTAAGTTCTTTGTCAAACAAATCAGAAATCGGGAAACAAACTGCTGGACAATAAGTAAGACATTGTTCCATGTATTTGTCTGGCTGATATCTAGAACAGAGGATTATATGATCACTTATCTTAAATGGCGTATCATCATCTTCTCAGTTCCGAGAGACCTTGAAAGAGCTACGATTGCCGATCGGTTCCTGAAGTATTGTAGTTATAGTTATTAGACTTATCCAAGTGGGAGACTGTTGGATAAGGTGTCTAAGTCCATAACTATTTCTGGTATATACTTGACCCGACCCGGCATGGTCCATTTGGGTTGCATGGCACCATGCAATTGGATAAACTAAAATGAGAGAAATAACACTTATGGTTTATTAATATATTATAAGTTCTAATATATTAATAATATTATTTAATTAGTTTGATCAAGAATTAATTAAGTGATCAAAAGATAACTAATTAAATATATGGGTAGATTATGTAAATCTTCCATATCTTATATAGTGGGCTAAGAGGCTCCATGGATTATCAAGTTGGGTTCCACCCATAGGATGCTCCATGGATGCTCCATGGGAGTTACAAACCCATGGGTCATGGAAATGAAGAGTCATGACACATTAGGATTTACATGGTGTAACCCTAGATGTGTCAACACTATATAAGAAACCCATTCTCCACCAAAATAGGTTGCACACAAGAATCAAGAGGGCTAGAGCCGATTTTGCAAGTGTAATATTCTCTCAAAAGTTTACTCCAAAAGCATTTGGTGTTGTGTGAAGCATTTGAGGCATCACACTTGGGGTGCTAGGCTTATAAGGTTTCAAGGATAATAAGCAACAACAAGGTAAGTTATTCTATCTTTCATGCAAGTTAAAATTTGTTCCCCATGTATGCTAGATAGGAATATAACCTTGGAATTCAACTTTGCATGATAATTAGACAAACATAGATCCAAGGTTATTAGGGTTGCATGTACACTTAGGAAGTGTTAGAATGCTCAAAACCCATCAGATACTTCTGCAGGCTGCTCCCAAGTCGAGAGGGAACTACCTTTTCCTACCACAGAGTCATCTGACGTTGAAGATATTCCCTCTACCGCAACTGCTGATCACCAACAAACTCGTCTTCACATCTGGACAAAGGATCACCCACTGGGTCAAATCATTGGAAACCCATCCGCAGGTATACAAACTCGATCCTCTAGTGATTTAATGGAGCACTACCACTATGCATCTTTCATGTCCTCAGTCGAGCCTCGAACCATAAAAGAAGCACTCATGGAGCACGACTGGATCACCACAATGCAAGAGGAGTAGGCTAAGTTTGAAAGGAACAAAGTATGGAAACTAGTACCGAAGCCAAAAGGTCTCACAATCTTCGGTACTAGATGGGTATACAAAAAAAAGCTTGATGAGTCCGGTGCGGTAGTAAGAAACAAAGCAAGGCTAGTTGCTAAGGGGTACAACCAACTTGAAGGAATTGACTATGATGAAACCTATGCCCCCGTAGCCAGAATGGAAGCAATACGCATTTTCCTAGTGTATGTGGCACACAAAAATATCAAAGTACATCAAATGGATGTAAAAAGTGCCTTTCTGAACAAAGAACTAAAGGAAGAGGTTTACTTGCAACAACCTCCAGGCTTCGAGAGTCAAGAATTTCCAGATCATTTCTACAAGCTAGAAAAATGAGTATACAGTCTTAAAAAAGCTCCAAGGGCATGGTATGAGAATCTTTATGATTGATCCCACTTTGTTTAGAAGAGCAAATGGTAATCACTTAATGCTCGTCCAAATATATGTGGATGATATCATTTCTGGATCCACAGATCAGGGTATGGTGAATGACTTTGCAAAGCTCAGGACAAGTAAATTCCAAATGAGCATGAATAGAGGGACTAACCTCTTTCTAGGACTTCAAGTGAAACAAGTCCCTCAAGGGATATTTATTCATCAAGAAAAATATACCTCTGAGATGCTGAAGAAATTTTCAATGGATAATTGTTCCTCAGCCAAGGTCCCAATGGCCTTCGGATACAAGATTTCAGCTGATCTTATGGGAGAATCAGTTGTTCGCAAAATCTATCGTGGAATGATTGAGTCATTGATGTACCTAACCGCAAGTAGGCCAAATATTGTCTTTGCAACAAGCTTATGTGCTAGGTACCAATCTGATCCCAAAGTATCTCACTTGACCGCAGTCAAGCAAATTCTCTGATATTTAAAGGGAAGTAAAGCGCTAGGCCTCTGGTACCCTGCGAGAAATGATTTCAGCCTTCAATCCTTCACCGATGCGGATCATGCCGGATGCAGGTTAGATCGAAAAAGTACTTCTGATGGTTGTCAATTTCTAGGAGGAAGACTAGTCAGCTGGTCTTCAAGGAAGCAGAATTGTGTCTCGTTGTCTACTTCAGAAGCTGAGGATGTGGCCGCAGCCAGTTACTGTTCCCAA
The DNA here is from genome assembly GCF_052849685.1 of Lactuca virosa. Classification (NCBI taxonomy): domain Eukaryota; kingdom Viridiplantae; phylum Streptophyta; class Magnoliopsida; order Asterales; family Asteraceae; genus Lactuca; species Lactuca virosa. The sequence goes on from NC_136426.1 coordinate 87,363,096, forward strand.
GTTCTATTGATGAAGACTCAACACATGGATTACGGATACAGAATGCTACGAGTACCAATTTACTGTGATTCAGAGAGTGCTATGGCGATTTATCATAATCCTATCCACCATTCGAAGACGAATCACATTGAACTACGGTACCATTTCATCAAGGATCATATCCTCAAAGGTAACATCGAACTATTTTTTGCTCCCACTCACGAGGAAATAACAGATGTTTTTACCAAGGCACTTGATGCTACAAAACTAAATAGCTTTCTGGAAATGCTAGGAATGATGAACCCAGACCAAGAATTCTTTTTGAATTGATAGGCACCGCAGACCACATTTGGTCTCCAAGTGTGCAGGAGTTGCTTTTTTTTCTTTTCAAAGTAAAACTCTTGAAGCATTCTCCTCACTGTGGTTCTAGAATAATATATTCATCATATATCTTTTCAGTATACTTAGTATACCGCAATCATATATGATCTATCTATATTCTTGGGGTCCTTATTTCTTTTATTTCTAACTTCTTGTCAAGTGTTCCTTCAGCTCACGCTACCACAGTAAAACTGCATTCCACCGTAGTCACCTGAATCCATCCACAGTTTCAACAAATGACACCGCAATTATCTGAACTCAGCCGTAATTGCAATAAATGATTCCACAATTACTTCATAAAAAAATGAGACCTTTGTGTGCTATTTAATGTTCTTCATTAAATAAAAAAACATTCTTTACAACATTCATTTTGTTGCATTCAACGTTTCAGTCTCTTTCAAATTCACTTTTCTTAGTCAGACCTATTTTAGGCTAATAAACAAATAAATCGTTTTTCCATAAAACACAATCTTTTAAGAAATCTCTTTCCCCAACTGGTCATGGCTCACAGCCGTTTATTGTCAAATCCGTTTCAACTTCCTACTTTTTCACAACAGATAAAAACCTTCACCACACGATTTGCCGGCGTGATCATGGACCTGACATACACTTAATGCTCCTTATTTCTCGTAAATCTTTTATTTTTGATTTTCCTTATTTGTGGCTGATAATGGTAAAAACCCAAAGGTTTTTAACTTTAACAGTTATGAATAAATTAATTACTATAAGATTTCAAATCCGGAGGTATAAAAACGCCCAATTCCTCCTAAGATCGCTTTACGCTTTTTGAACCCTCAAAGACAATCTTCATCTTCTTTATCTTCTTGCTCAAACTCTTTCCTGCAAGTTCTAAAATATTTTACTGCAAACATGGTGAAATCGGGTGTATCCAAGAAACAATCAAAGGCATCTGGGTCTGCTCGTCCCACCGGTTCTGAAACCACTATCAAAGATCAATCTCCTTCCATTGCATCGAGCAATTTCAGGGCTATTTTCTAAGATCATCCGTCATACAACGACCCAATCAGACTGATGATCAAGTTTCTCCCAAAGCATCCACTCTATGGTTCCTTCAACACTTTCACTGAAGTAGTTCCATTACCGACTCTGTTCAAACGTTCCTTTTCTGCATTCCTTCCAAGCCATAACCTTCAAGAAGTACATCTTAACACGGTGGATGATTCACTGGTTGTTTTAACAAAGAACAAATTTTTGGAATCAATCAACCTTAGGGTTCTTCCATCGACGAAGTTCTACTCACCAAGCCCTAATGATGTGATCTCAACCCTGTACCAGATTGGTTACCAGAAGAAATTGAAAGGGATCGAAGAATTCAAGAAGAATCAACTTCCGACGGTGTGGCATTTCGTGTGTCACTTTGTGATCAGAAGTCTTTCTGGAAAGACAGGTGGTACTGACAACATGGGTATCAAACTACTGGAAATAGTGTGGAGCATTTACACCGGTAATGTCGTCAACTATAGACAAATTCTATGGGATGATTTCTTGCAGTACATTCCCAAGGAGGCTCCTAGAGAAGATGAAACCGAGCTCACTTTTGCTCGATTCTGGTCACTATGCATCTCAGATCTACACAAGGATGACATGCTTGATATGGGTGATGACTCCACTCTCTTTGTCACTCGCGATCTGAAAAGGTATACAACCTCTAAAGATCAAACTATTTTTGGACCCATTAGGAGATTACCTAGATATATTTTGGAGTCCATTGGACTCACGACTCATGAGGTAGCTGACCACATCATGGCTACGAGTGGTATTCACCTATACCACTCTTCCCTGCCCATACCAAGCCAGACTACCGCAGTCCTTATCGCAACCCAAGTTCCACCCAGTACCGTAGTCCCTCCTACCGGAACACAAGTCCCTCCTACCGCAGACCGGATTGTCCAACCCAAACTTAAAAGAATCAAGCAAGTTGTAACTTCATGAAAAGCACCTAGAAATGTTGTCAATAAAGGAGGTGAACCTACCAAGAAACGCAAGTCCAAAATCGCAGAATCCTCTGCTGCGGCTCACTCCACCCCTACCAGAACTCAAGACCCCTCAGTCAATGTGGAAGATGAAACTCATCATGAGTCTTAAACTTCAGGAGACATGTTCAGAAGGAAGAAACGAAGTTAACTCCAAGCCAAAGCCAAATACGCACCACGACTTATACCGCAGTCTCTCAAAAGTCTCCGGTAGTCCTTGGAGCTACCGCAGGCTTACCCGTTCATACCCCATCTCACTACTTAGATACAATAAGTGTATATGTTTCATCCCACCATGGAGACACACCCCCAGTCGCATCCCAGGTGGAACCCATTGGTTCCAGTCGCCCTAAGGTCTTTAGGGCATCACACTTACACTTCTTTGAGCTTGAGGAGTTAAACTCCATTTTTATTCGTGTCTCACGAACACTAGAAACACTAGTTGCACTGCAAGGCAATTCTTCCACCTTAGCCAAAACTGAGTCAAGGCCAAACTTGACTTTAGGTCAAGGAGACCGAGGAAGCTCAGGAAATCCTATCCCGCCAACATTTTACAGAAGTGGTCTAGGCCTGGGGAGCATAATTGTGCAAGGAACCACAAACCCGAGGGACACCTCGGTGCGTATTAAAGGAATTTGTGGTGTTTGTTCAAATGATTCTTCGTCTCGGTACCGTCCAAGTACTGAGTCCATAATCAGAAAATTTGAAGCTTTTCAGAAAGCAGTTCAAGCAAGAAGGGCACAGCAGAAACAACAACAACAACAACAACAACAACAAAAGGATGAGGCCCTTCAATCAGTTGTAAAGTATTGGGCAGACTCCTTCAACAACACCAAGACTGTTCACGATATTTTGCAGATTAAAGATTAGATGTCTCAAATAGAAGCAACAATGCAATAAGCTCAAAATCTAGAAGGTGGTGATGGTCCATCAGAGCCTCCCCCAACTACTGAAAATCATGACTCCAACAATGATGGAACCCCAGTGGAAATTAGTTCAGGTCCAATGTTTGGACTTGATGATATTGATCTAGTTGAAGTTCAGCAGCCTCCTAACTCAGAAGAATTCTTAATGGTGTTTGATGATGAAGAATCCAGTGGATCACAACACTCCACTTCAAAACAAAAGGCAAAGAAGAAGAAGAAGAAAGTAGTTGTATAAAGAAAGGAATTTCTGAGTCTCCAATGAAAAGTTGATCAAATTCTGGCCGCAGTCACCACCAGCCAACTAATAAACACAGAGACCCCTACACCGCAGTCTCGTGTTTAAAGGGTGGAACGGCTTGAAACAAGAGAATGACTGGCCATAGAACGCATCACTCTGAAAGTTGAAATGGGAATTCGAGCCTTGGATAATAGCCACACTGCTGATCAAGAGGAGTTTCTGGAAGCTGCTGAAAACCTCATCAAAGAGGTAACTGCATTAAAAGATGAATTCAAGACTTCCCTTGAAAAACAAGCAGCCAATTCCAAACCGTTTGTAGAGGAAACACACAACGCTTATGAATCTACCATTGCAGTTCTCCAATTAACCATTAACAACTTAAGGCGTTCACTCTCTGCCAACCCACATACTGCTGACATCCTCAAACTCACCAAGGTGATTCATCAACTGCTTTTCAACACTGAAATTCCTAACAATCTCCAAGTCTCTGATTTAATCAAGACTCAGTTCAACGAAACTTTCTCCAAAATCGATGGCAATGGTTTGAGGAGCAACAAATTGTTTCCTCCTCAAAAGGGGGAAGTGAGTCCCCTCTGTATTCTCATCCGCATATTCACCAAGCCCATTTACATCTATCTCCTCCAAGAATCCTACTTCATCATCCAATTCATTCAAGGATCCAAACTCTGCAACCATCTCCAAGACAAACTCCGCCAAGACAACCAACTCCAGTGCCTTCTCCAAAACAAACTCCACCGCAACAGGATCCGCAACAATCTTCTGATGAAACTCCCCCGCAGTTCAAAATTTTGGAACCCTACATGTCCTCGGTACATTCAAGTGACTCTCCATCCACTCAGCAATGGAAAAAAGATTGGAGGGTAGAGAAAGTTCGTTGAACAGATAGGGAAAGAGCATGGTTTTGACACAACCATAAAGGAGACCTTAATCAATTCATGGGTAAGCCTCATCCGAAGACTTCTCGATGATGATTACAGGCCCATCTTAACCTATGATAAACCCCCATCCGACGGATACTAGGATATTCAAATCTCTCCGAACTCAAAATTCTTTCCCGTCTTCGAGCCCTTTGATCTTAGCCTCCTAGATGATCAAAGACTTCCCCTCGATTTTGAACGTTTAAACCAGTTTCATGCTAAGCATCGAACTGCCTTCGAAAAGATCTGGTCCAATGATAGACCGGAGGTGGTCAAGAGTTACAAAGTGAGGAAATTCATGAAAACTGACTTTGTTCAGTATACACTCTCCCGGAGAGAAGCTGATTACATCCGGACACAGGTTGACTTCCCTTGCATGAACCCCGAAGAAGTTTTCCTTATTGCAAGGGTGTTCCAAGTCAAAGCCGAAAAGCACCCAAAAATGAAGATTGCATATGAAAAAGCCAGTGATTTCCTTAGAGCAATGATCTATGATTTCGGGAAAATTGATGCTGAAATTCACCCGATTTTGGCCAAGAACTTTAACTTTACAGCTCTTGAGCCCACACCAAGCTTCACTGAAGGTTATCAAGAAATTTCACTCGGAGCAACAAACTTTCTAGAGTTAGGAGTGATTTTCAAGAAAACCAACAGTGGTCTCAAATACTTTATTCCAGTCACCGCAATGCATAGGATGACTAAGAAGCAACTAGAAACAACTCTCACTTCGATCCAAAGATCTAAGAATACGACTGAAGAATTGAAGTTTGAAATCAACCGGAGGATCCAGTGGCTAGGTGAAGTAAGGAAATTTTGGTGGCTCATTATCGTTTTCCTGGAGCTCAACAAATGAAGAAAATTTGAAGAGGTCACTTTGGGGGAAATTGTTAAAGCAAAAAGTGACCCTCTTAAACTTAACGATCCGCAGCCCATTTTGCTACCATATCTCTTTTGGCTACCACAATAAGTCTTGCCACCGCAACAGATATTTGATCCGGAGTTTGAACCACAACCTCTTTACCACAGTGAATAATTTTATGTTACATCAACTGACTTAGTGTATTAGCAATACATTGTTTAGTGAACCTTGCATGGTCACTTAGAGTCATCAATTTATTATTGTTTACTCAAGATGTAACTTTATGGAACTGTATAAATAGAGTCTCAGTCTTTGTGTAAAAATAGATCTCTCCACCACTTCTTCTTATCATATATCTTATCGATCTTTCTGAATTTTCACTATGAAATACTAAGATCATTTTCTCATATCTCTATGTTTCTTATTATCTTCGAAGATCCTCTTCACCTTAAACTGATCACACATACTCACTTGTGTTTGAATGCAAACCTTGTTATGAATCAGTTTAGTGTATACTTGATATAAGTTGTTGTCATTTACATTTCCTTTACTTTTCAGCACTTTATAATTCCACAACTAACTATCTAATAAATCTAACTTATTATTGTTAAGATTTCATGATCCTTTGAGATTAACTTATTTCGCAACCATTATCTTGTACTATTGTTTGTTCAAGTGTTTCTCCCAAAGTTTTTCTCTTAACAAAATGTAGAAGCAAAATCCGCTTCAGATTCAATCAGTGACAAGTAGTGGAAGATAATGGGTCGGAACCAAGTGGGGGAGAAAGGACCCTTAACGAAGAAGTACGAGGAGCAGCTTGACTTTCGAATTAAACACTAAGGGATAGGACTAGTAGCACAGTTAGGTGGAGATTTTTAATTTCATCGTACGGAATACGACCCAAGTAGACAGAAGTTTTCATTTAGGTTTACGGAAAATAAAGAAGGAAGTGTCCTGCTAAGATTATCCATAGGGTATGAGCTTTTTTCTTCCTAAGGAAAGATTGGTCTTACCTCCCAAGCATCAGATAAGATTCAGGAATTTACCGAATTCACGGGTTCGACTCATACAATTAAAAGGACCCGATAGGTTCGTGCTTTCAAGGATTTAGGATATATCCTCACAGCCAAGGATCAGTAATTAAAAAATTCTATAGGTCACGTAAATTGCCATAAAAGGCGTCAAGTACTCAACACATATAGAAGACTTAGAAATTTGATTCAAACCATAGTAAGGATTTAGTAAACTGTGACAACCGACAATTTTTGACCAAGTCAAAGTCAACCAAAGTCAACAAGTCAAACCGGTCAACTCATCTATCCCTTGTATATTAGGGTTTCTATTACGTTTCTTATTGTACAACTCGCAATCCTAATACAGAGTATCACTTAGAGTTTTCACGTGTTCGGAAAATCTAAACCCTAATCAGGGTAAGTAATGAATCCACTCGATAAAACATTATTCCTTAACCCTCGGGGGCATATAACAATCATAACAAGACTTAAAGAGATGTACAAACCTTGCGTTACAAAGCCAAACACTTAATAAGGTCACAAACGAGATCTCTCTCAAGTCTCTCCCAAATCTCTCCAAGAATGTGAAATCTCTCCCAAATCTCTCTCAAAAGTTCCTTTAACTTTTTATAATCTTTCGGGTCATCCCGACACTTAACCGAGTCAAAAACCGCTTGAAACGGGGTAATATTTGGTAAAACAGCCTTAATAGACCGAAACCACCCTTTGGGGAGCGAACCCTCTTAGGACCGAAGGTCCCCTATAGGGACCGAACTTGCTAAGAACCGAAGCTTCCGAATCGAAGCCTGATGACCCGAACCTCGCATAGGACCGAACCCGAAGGTCCTCTCGGACCGAACCTCCCTTCGCATTCGCTCCATCTACTTTCGCCTTCGGTTCCAGCCTTCTCAGGGCCGAACCCTCGCACCTTCGGTCCCCCATGCGAGAAGCCTCGCAGATTCAGCCTTTCTTCCCGGTTTTCGACTACGACTTCATTTTAGGCCCGTTTTCCATTATTTTTACGCGGGAATTTCACCCAAAATTATATTTTAACATATAATACCCCTTAATTCATAATTAATCACTTTTTTGAGTGTAAATCTTATCCAAGATTAGTGGGTAGGATATTTTGGGTGGAGTGTTGACTTTACTTTAGTGTATGACACAAGCAACCATCCCATGCCTACTCCATGACCAACCCTTGTCCTTCCACCATACCTAGTTACTTCCATCGTCCTTCCCATCATTTTTCTTCCAGCCATACACTTGAACAAAAGGTAGAATCATTATCTCTCCTCCCTCATTCCTCTCATTTTTCCACCAAGTGACAAACTTCATTCTCTCTCACTTCTCTCTCTAAATTCGAGATTTCAAGGCTGGTCTTGGGTTTCTCCTCCACATTTGGTAAGTATCTTCCTCCTACACTTAGATATTCTACTATCCCTCATCCAAATCATTGATTGCTTACACAAATATTGTCATATTTGTTGTTAGATCTTCAAATCTTCAAGCATCTCCCAAGTGTTCTTGAGTTGAAAACTTCTTTTCTCCATCATCCATCTACTGAAATCACTCAATGTGAGTTCATACCCCTACATTTTCATGTTTTTCTTAAGTTTTAAGGGGGGGAATACAAGTTAAACCACCAAAAACTTAACTAAACTCAAACAACAGCTTTCATCAGAAACGTTGAGTCTTATTCACGGACTGTTTTGACTATCTTAAACTTAATATATTTCAAAAATGTTTTAGTATGAAAATAGTTCAGCTTCATACCTTTAAAATGACTACTTGCACATCTCCATACGATTTTGGTGATTTTTACAAAACTGCCTATCATCTCAGAAACGAATTCGGACCAGTCTGTGAATATGAACATTTTAACACAAGTTAAAGACTTCTAAAAATCATAATAAAAATTATGAATAAACTAGATACATTTTGTGAACTCTCAGAATTTACGGAATCAGTTTTCGACTTCGTATGATTTTTCTATGATTTTGTCTAAAACCGTGTAGAAAGGTAAAAATCTAGATAACATCTTATAACTTTCATCACACTTTGTAACTTGTTGAGCAAAGTGTTAATCTTTGAAGATTTCATATTTTACATGTGTTTCTTGTTGTGGTGTAATTATATAATAGAAAATACTCACTGAATTGTAAGAATTCTCCATTATTACCATTAGTACAAAAATAAGGCATGATAAACATAGTTATATTTTTGCTATACATTCGACTTACATAGAAAAGGGTCCTTATACATCACAAACAAACATGCTAGAACTATAATAGGTATAGTTAGGTTGCATATACATTACAAACATTTTGGATAAACTATAATATGCATAATTCATGTTCACTATCACTACCACTATTTGGTGAATTATGATATGTATAGTTTATGTTCACTACCAATACCACTTTTGGATAAACTATAATATGTAATTCATGTTCTCTATCACTACCACTATTTGGTGAATTATGATATGTATAGTTTATGTTCACTACCAGTACCACTATTTGATAAACTATAATATGCATAATTCAGGTTCACTATCACTACCACTATTTGGTGAATTATGATATGTATAGTTTATGTCCACTACCACTACTTGATGAATTATGATAAGCATAGTCTCGGTCTTTGGTTTTTAAGACTACATTCTATCTAGAATTGTTAGTTTTCAGCCATAATTACTAAGTGTATATGCTAGAGTTATATAGAATTTAGTCGTGATCGACTTAGAATTGGTGGGTCCGCTTTATTTCATGTTCCTTGTTTGGTTGTAGGCCTAGGGCAGACCCATTACATTCGACAGTCTATTTAACTTAAATTTTATATAACTTATATACACTTAGAGATTATAGAAGGAAACTATAGGAAATTCTAGGATGCACTATTTATTAATATAGAAACTTACGATTCACTCTTTAAGGAAAATATCGGATTTTCTTTGGAAACATATTTCTATTAAAACTACATTACGTCTAGAATTGCTAGGCTTCAGCTATAATTGCTAAGTGTATATGCTAGAGTTATATAAGAATTTAGTCACAATCGACTTAGAATTGGTGGGCCCGCCTTATCTCATGTTCCGTGTTTGGTTGTGGACCTAGGGCAGACCCACTATATTCAACGGTTTATTTAACTTAAATTTATATAACTTATATACACTGAGTAATTATAGAAGGAACCTACAGGTCTTTCTAGGGTTCATTATCACATAACATAGGAGCATTCATTTCACACTTAATTAAGAAAATATTGGATTTTCTGGAAACATACTCTGTCGCTTTTACAAGGAAAACGGTTTCTTTCTCAAACAAAACTCTTATGAACTCACCAACTTAATTGTTGACACTTTTTCAAAACTACTTGTATTCTCAGGAAATCAGTGAAACAGGAAAACCAACAGCATTTTGAGGATAGGACAATAAATCGTCAAACAGTTCATTTTGTCATCATAATGTAATTGATTTTGAAACATGTAAACTTATTCTATGGTGTAACCTTTTCAATTATATTTATGATGGTTGTATTTACTTTGAGCACTATTATACTCGTTGTTGTGATACTATACATGAAGTCCTCCACCCCCGGACGTTTCCGCCATCCTTGGTTTGGGGGTGTGACAGATAACTCGTTGTAGTAGTTAATTTTCAGGTTTCTAGGACACTTGAACTACGCATATAAGCTACCTATAATCTAGGATCGTAAGTGTTTTATGGGTACGTCATAGGGCACAAAGTCAAAATACTACACTGTAAGCCTTTTCTTGAAAAAGAATTTTGTTAGGTCGTCAAAGATAAAATTCTCTATTTATTCGCGTTAAAACAAGACAACATTGTTCCTAGTAAAATGAACAAATCATTATTTCACGTCTAAAAGTTACCATCCATCGTAAAATAAAAATTCCCAAGTGACGAGTTCCCGGTTTTGGAAGACTTTGCAAGGAACTTAGGAGTACGTCTAAGGTAGAAAATGAGGTTCTATGAGACATATAGATGCAACAACATCGACTAGAACTCTATAACTCTGATAAGATAGCTTCTAGGTGCGCTAGGAGCAGGGTTTCGAGGGTGAAATATTTGTAAGCGGGGGAGAGCTGTAACACCCCATTTTTACCATTTTGTAGGATTCAATATAAACCATTGTTTATAAAATTCTAAGTAGAATTATACACTTAGATCTGACTTCGTATGAAGAAGTTACACTTCTTCGAAGTTTCGTAATTAAATTGGCACGACTCTGCGTATCGTAAAAAGTGAATTTTTGATAAATCAGTTTTCAAGCTACTAAATCTAAACGAATGTCATAGTAGTCTTTAAACAGAGAGCATGCATATAAAGAACTCGCAAATCCGACTCCTTATGGAATATATATGATTTTTCGAAGTTTCTGTGCAACCGGGTATAGCAGTGCGTGACACAGAAATCGAATTTTAGAAAGACCGATTATTAGGAAAATTAATCTAAAAGAGAGTTGAAGATTTCTTTAATAGGAGTCTGTCGGTATAAAGAACATTGAGAACAGTGTCTGTATGTAGGAGTTATGCTTTCTGCAACGATCTCTAAATAGTCCAAGCCTATCAAAAATATAAATTTTTGATAGAGTGAGAATTAGCTGTTGGGATCTAAAGTAAAGTTGTAGATCTCATCCAGATATTTTCGGCAATATGAAGAACGTCGAAAATAGAGCTTGTATAAAGAAGTTACGCCATTTTGAAAATTTTGAAAAACGCACATGCAAAGTGCACAGCGCGTGCGATGACGTGGCGTCGTACGGAGATGACATGTGGCATGTTCGGGCGGCCGTCTCCCTCAAGAGACAATGCCACATGGCTCCTCAAGATCATGGCATGTGGTCCCACAAACATGGTACACGTGGAAAGCTTCTAGAAGCGCCGATGTGGACGAACCTGGAAGTGACACGTGTCAGAAGAAAGCTGGAGCCAACACCCCTATAATGCATTGAGTGCTCCTATATGTGCACGTCGCACATCACTTTTCTTGTCTATATATAGTGCTCTCCGTATGTGCTACATTCCCCACACCCCTACATATATTTTCTCACGAGTATTCCTTAGTTTTAAGGCATTTTCGTTATATTTTTGTACCTTGGCGACGCCTTGCGACACCCCTGAGTGCTCAACTAGTTGTAATCTTCGAGTAGGAGTTCCCGAGTCAGTAGTACTCTGTAAGTGAGCTACACTTACTCTGCCTTCGTGTAATTTATAATTATAGTTATAAGTCGTTATTAGGAACCGATAATTAAGATTTATCAGTAACTCCAAGTCGTTACACTGATTAATCTACTTACGGGAGAGGTGTCCAGATTGGCCACGTTGGCTAGGTTGTTGGATTCCAGGAAAGCTATATGCCGAAATGATCCTGCCTCCCAACTGTGTTGCCTAGTTGATCCTTACTTGATAGATCTATTAGTATTCATTAGGATTAGTTATAGGTATGGCCTAGATTACTAGATCATCATAGAAATTAATAAGTTATAATATTATACGTTAATACTCGTTAGGCGTGCTACCCGTCTATAGCATCACTAATCGGATTTCCCGGATCCTGTCAATCATCTAAGTAACTGTCCAGGTGAGTTCATCTCACTCTATTATCTATTCCAGTATATATCCATGTATGTTAGGATATAGGAACTAGTAGTATAGAGCCCATGGTATAGTTTTCTATGTGCATGTAGAGCCGAATATGTAGTAACTATGTGTGTGATTGTTGATATGCTTATAAGTTATTACAAATTAGTTAGGGGACGATGGTGGAATGACAAAGATGTCGGGAGCCTATAGGGCCACGTGTTACGAAAATTTCATGCAGGCCGTAAGTACACTTCGATAAGTGTTAATGAAACAGCATGTAGGGTGTAAGTACACGTAGACTCGTGTTGAAGACAAAATAGCGTGTAGGGCGTAAGTCTAAAATACGTATAATATTTATATACATGTATGTGTATTTTGGTATATGGTATATTGAGGGAACTCACTAATCCTAGTGCTTACCCAATTGTTATAAATGTTTTTCAAGCGCTTCATTGGTTCGTGAGCACTGTACTCATGCGCATTCGTAATCATGTTTTCCCGCATTATACTCTGATGTAATTGAATATTTAATAAATAAAAATGAAAATTTTTCTATGAAAAACGGGACGTTAAATTTATTCATCATGCTTAAAGCATATGAGACATCAGGTCGAGTACATGTCACGTCATAAATGATCGATCCTACTGTCAGAGCATATAGGACTTGACTTATTCTTTCTGTCCAATTCTTTACTAGTATTGGGACATTGATCCTTACTTAATCTTATTCCATATTGTATGGGTAGAAACCCTTTCTTGGAATCTCTCATATTGAACCTCATCAAGATTTTATCGAAGTCCGTATTTTGGCTAAGTCCTATTAGACAATTTGATCTATCTATATAAATCCTTATTCCAAGTATGTATTCAACATCTACCTTGTCCTTGATATCAAAAAAATTCCCAAACCAATTCTTTACACTTTTCAATGTTGGGACATCATTTCCTATAAATAGTATGTCATCGACATACAATACTAGTATGCTACAATACTCCTACTAGCTTTGACATAAATACATGACTTATCTCCAGTTATAGAAAATCCAAACTCTTTGAGCTTTTCTTGAAAGCAGAGATTCCATCTGCGGGACACTTGTTTGAGTCCATATATAGACCTCTCAAGTTTACAAACTATATTTGGATATTTAGGATCTATGAAACCCTTAGGTTGTGCCATGTAGACATCCTCTGTGATTTTTTTGTTATGGAGAGCAGGTTTCACATCCATTTTTCATACTTCATAACTGTACTGGTGAGAAGGTTTCCTCATAATAAAGTCCTTGAGTATGATTATAACCCTTGCAACCAGTCTAGCTTTGAATGTGTGCATATTCCTATCCATGTCGGTTTTTTTCTTGAAGATCCATTTACACCCAATGATTTTAAGGCCAAGTGTAGGGTCAACCTAATTCCAAACTTTTTTATCATACATAGACTAAATCTCACTCTCCATGCTCCTTTTCTATTTGGTAACCTTTTGTCCTGCCATTTCTTCCTTATAGTTGGATGACTCATCCATACAGGCCAATGATTTATCATTGTTCTATGTGTCTCCCTCTGCAGTAATACGGAAGCCATATAAATCAAGAGTAAGATGGAATCTATTGGATCTACTAAAATGAAGTGGAGATATTCCAGTTTCCTCAACAATTGATTCAACCACAGGTTGAGTGCGATTGTCAACAATTGGTTCCACTTCGGTTGACTCTTAAATTTATTTAAGATTTATTAGGCTCCTACTAGCTTCTTTGAATATGAGCTCCCTCTAAAGGAAGAAGCACCTTTGAGCGACAAACATTTTGTTCTCAGAGGTCTTGTAGAAGAAGTATCCAAAAGACTTTTGCAGATAACCCATGAAGTAACAATTCTCTGGTTTGGGTTCTAGGTTACCGTTGGCCTCACAATGAACAAAAACTTCACAGCCCCATACTTTCACATGTACAAGAATGGGACGTTTTCCATTCCACATCTTAGAGAGTATTTTAGCAACCTTTTTAGTTGGTACAAGGTTTAATATGTAGGTTGTTATCTCTAAAGCATAACTCCAGAAACTTATTGGAAGTGTAGCACGACTCATCATAGATCGAACCATATCTAATATCATTCAGTTTCTTCTCTCAGTAACACCATTAAGCTATGGTGTTCTGGGAGGAGAAAATTATGAAACTATTATGTATACCTTTAGATGATCCATGAATTCAAGACTCAGATACTCTCTGCCTCTATTGGAGCAGGGGATCTTGATCTTCTTGCCTAATTGATTATCTATTTCGTTTTGAAGATCTGAACACTTTAAAAGTTTCTGGATTCTATTTGCTTAAATGGATACGACCATATCTACTAAAATCATCAGTTAAAGTAACAAAGTATCATTCGCCATGTATTGTGGTGGATCTAAATGGTCAACAAACATCTGTGTGGATAAGGTCCAATAGATCCTTGCCCGTTTCACAATTACTTATGAATTTTTTTATCTTGCCAAGTAATCAAGGTTCGCATAAATCATCCGATTTTAAGTCAAATGATTCCAAAATCAAATCTGATTTGGAGCTTGGCGATGCAATTCTTGTTTATATGACAAATGTGACAATGTCACAAAAAAGACATATCCAAATTTTTTTCAGAAGAATCAATGTTTAAGATTAGATTAAAAGATTTACTAACACAAGCAACATACTCATGTATATATCATTGCAAGGAATAGGTTTGAAAATAAAACAACCATTTTTATAAACTAAAATATCACCATTTTCATCATCAAATGAAAACCGAAATCCATCCTTGAAGAATGCATATAAAGAAACAATGTTTTGTGTCATATCAGACGAGTAACAATAGTTTAATAATATATAGAAACACCACTACTAAGCATGAGCTTGTAATTCCCGATCCTTGTAAGAGCTGTAGTGCGTCCGTTTCCTATGACCAGGTTCAACTCCCCATGTTTCAGTTTCATACTTTACATTTTTCCCTACATATTCGAGCAAATTTGAGTACCACATCCAGTATCATGGACCCAAGAATTAGAAGTTGATGAACTATGGAGTTCAATCATAAACATACATGAAGTGCCACACCCTTTGACTTTGTTCTGCTTCAGATCCTCAGGTCCTCCAGGTACTTAGGGTAGCTACGCTTCCAATGCCCATTCTGTTGGAATTAGAAACAAATCACATCATTAGGGTCAGTGGTAGGGGCTATGTCGGAATTGACCTTTCTCTTAAGACTTTGTTTAAAATATTCAACCTTGGTCTTTCCCTTTCCCTTGGGATGAGAAACCATTTTCCTCTTTTCATTAACAAGGTTAATGGCCAAGACAGGAGCAGTGGAGTTGGAGCTACGAGTTTTGACCATACGTGCTTCGACAGTTTTCAACATGATATATATCTCCATTAAGGTCTTATCCAAATTCCTTTGCAATCTAGACACCTAAATTCTCTAGTATATGTATGTACGATTTCATTTTTTGAAAATACGTACAAATAGAATCCCCATCTTGATATTTACACGTCATTAGAGACTTTATGAAGTCGAATCATTTGTTCTAGATTCCTCTTGGAACATTTCCTTGAGCTTGTAGTGTATATCAAAATCACTACAGTTCTTAAATCCCTTTTGGAGCTCATAGGACATGGTCACTAACATAAGGTAAGCAACCTTAGTCCACTCATCGTAGTTCTTGTCGTAAGCAGACACTTCTTCATTATCAATTTCAGACAGTTCTCGGATATCCGCATCGAGAAAATACTCCATGTTCTCACACCTCCAGGTGATCCTCAATGTGCGGATCTAATCTAGGTAATTTGGTCCAATAAGTTTCTCCCTTGATAGAACTGATTGGACCGATAATTTGGAGTGAGGTGGTGGTGGAACATGAGGAGGAAGCTTGGTTTTGTTATTAGGAAAAGACATCTACAAAAGAGAGTTTTAGTTACTTTAGTTAATCCTTAAAACTAACTTACCCATAAATAATTATTAAACAATGCTATGATCCATATTTAGCTTTATAATGTGTAAATTGATGTCGTAAACACACCATGAAGTCATTTAAGTAGGCAATACTATTTACCAATTTCAGCTTTTATGAAAATCCTAGAACTTTTAAGATCCATTGACTATCAATGGCATGTTAATCTCAAATTATGCTCATCTCAATTCTATGTCATAGATGCCGTGGATCATAAAACAAGTGGTGAATCAACCATGTAATAATCGCATCATTTTTATTTTAAGTTACACTTGAGATTTGCGAGCCCTACATCATTATGTACTTATACTCATAAATTGATGTTCCGGCGAACCACACATGCTCCATAAACATATTATGAAGAAAATGTGTGTTTTTCATGGAAAGGACAAAATTCACACTTTAATTATAAAAATGGGATTTTTAATACTTTTATCTTGAACATTATTCTATCAAACCCTTTTGATAACTCCACTCTCAAAATACAAAGAGGTGGTGATGATGTGAAGCAATGAGTTTTTACAAAACAACTTCATTTGAGATCAATGAAACCTCCTTAAACCTCTTGTATAGCATTACAGTGGGTGAGACTAGTCATTGTAAGATTGATAATATTTTATTTAAACGTCTGAGGACACATGATGTCATTATCTCATACATATATATAAACTCTTAATATATATATATATATATATATATATATATATATATATATATATATGTATATATATATATATGTATATATATATATATATATATATATATATATATATATATATATATATATATATATATATATATATATATATAGAGTCAAGATCAAATAAGAAGGAAATTTTTGGTAGGAAGGTAAGAAGTTTTTTTTCTACATATTTTTTTCGCGAACAAACAAAATGAATCATTAGATGATTCACAAGAAAAAATTCTTAAAAAAACATCTCGACGATTCATTTATACAATGATTTTGTTGTTATTCACTAAAATTGTCATAAAAGTGAATTTTTTCTTAATTTACTTAAAAATGAATCATAAATATGTTTTTTTGGGAATTTTTTCTTGTGAATCATCTAGTGATTCATTTATTTTGTTTGTCAAAAAAATATGTAGAAAAAAAACTTCTTACCTTCCTACCAAAAAAAAATTTCTTACCGGATCTATATCCTATATATATATATATATATATATATATATATATATATATATATATATATATATATATATATATATTAAATTTAAGGTCATTTGTTATTTCTAATTAACATGTGAGGATAATATGTTAATAATTAATATTATTTAATATTTAAATTTAAAATTATAATTATAAATTTAATTTAATTTTAATTTACATATTTAAATTAAAGTCATATATAAATAATATTTAGATTTAAATGAAGAAATATCCAAAATTCAAAATACTTTAGATTTGTTTCTTGCAAGAAAAGTTAGCGAACTTGTGGAGAAAGTTAAGGTTCCAATGGACTCAATCAGAGAGGCCAGGTCACTCCCTACAAAAGGCGCGTCGTCTCCAGTCGATTTCTAGGTTTCCTTTCTAATTTTGTTTTTAAGTGTTTGTGGTTATTAAACCCTAGCTTAGGGAATAATTAAAAACGATAATATCAAGAAAAAGCAAAAATAATAATTTCTCACCCTAAAAACCTAAAATCGATAAATCGTAATTATACAAACAAGATTCAAATCAATTTGGAATAGTACGACAAGTAATCATGAACTAATGGATCTAATACTATTGTTAGGTTATAGGGCATTCTAAACACATGAATATAGCAGTGGAAGACTTAAACAAAATTCTTATGTACTCATGCAACCTATAATGATCTTGGTTTCATTCTATTACTACAACTACTTGAATATATAAAATAACATACCTATTTTGCAGCTAGAGACTTTCTAGCTTGCGATATTGTCCTTTGCAGCTTGCTTGGATAGGGAGGATCCAAAATAAATCCCTCTAATGGTTCACACTAAGGAACACAAAACTGGGAATCCGAAGAGAAGTATGAGAAGGATCGATTTCTACAAACCCTATAGAAGGTTGAGAAATTTGTCCAATGAGAGGAAGAAAGGAAGGGTCGAAAATTCTAAGGCAAGGAATAAGCAAAATGGTTCTACCCATAGCACCCTATTTATAGGCTACAAATACTTCATTCCAAATGAACTCCAATCCCACGTGGGATAAGCCTAAATTTTTCCCCTTCCTTATTCCTCAGGGATTCCGCAGTATTCCAATTAACTAACTATTAATTAATTAATGTTCAACCCCTTGAATTAATTAATTCCCAATTAACTCAAAAATATTTTCTAATTAATTTATTAAAGTATAATAAATTAATAAACTTTTTTTCTTCTTAATTCCTTTTCTTTTTAATTCCTTAAGTAGGTCATGAGGGAAACCCAAAAGGACCATGCTATTATTAGAAATATTATCAATAGTTAATGACATTGGACACTCTTTCCAACAGTCTCCCACTTGGAAAAGTAATCAACTATACGTTGTTTTATACTTCTCAAATAATCCACAAAGAATTATCCATCCAATGCAACTGCAACTGCTGACCTCTAGTCAAATCAGGATTTAGCCCTTAGATAAGTGATAAACTATTTCTTTTGAAACACCTAATTTCTAGATCAGATCAATTTAGGGCTTCAAGGAGTCAAAGACATGATTTTTGGGTAAAAAGAAGGCTCACGGCGTGACCATAGAAAGGTCACGGCGTGAGGAGTGATTACATGAAGATGCATAATTAAGTCAAGCTCACGACGTGAGCAATAAGAGCTCACAACGTGAGATGCAATACAGCCCAAGCCAATGATCTTTTAGGGTTTCCTTCATATTTAAACCCCATAAACTTCATTTTAGGGTTTCAAAACAACCTCCTTTGTCCCTAAGCTCAATAAAACCCTAAACCTAGCCTCTTATTGTGATTCTTGAACTTTTGGTGGAGTTTTGGTGGTTTGAAGAAGAAGATATCACCATTGAAGCATAGTTTCAGCTTGGAAGTTCCATTTGCAACCTCTAGCTACATATATGAACCATTTTGAGTAACCAAGATCCAACCTTTATGTTTCCTTGTTGCTAGATCTAAGGTTTTATTCATATTCATCCATGACTTTAAGATTTAGAGTGTTGTGATTCCATAAAGTTGGCAACTTTATGTATCCTTTGGGTCCCTTAGTACTTGTATGTTATGGATAAGAGTTTTGGAGGATGTTTGAGTTCATGCATGAGAATTTATCTCGTTTTTATTAATAAATGACCTAGCTTGAGCTCAATTCTTGTATTGACAAAAAAGACCTTAAATCATCAATTTTTATGATCCTAGGAGTGTTAGGAAGCATCCTGGAAAAGATGGGTTAGTAGCTTAATGGATTAAGAAGTTTGTGGATCAAAATGGCATTCAGACTGATCTCATGACGTGAGGATATGACTGTCATGTCGTGAAGATTATGAGACCTGACTATTTTGTCATGTAGTGGCTCACGACGTGAGCCATAGATGGTCACGTCATGAGGATCTACTGACTGTTGACTTTTGTTGACCGTTGACTGTTGACTTTTTTACCAAGTTTAACTTTGGGTCAAACTTGAGGGTTTTTGGCTATTGATTGAGATTCTATTTGGTTCTGGTGTAAGTGGATTCGTAGGAGAAAACAATGATGAATAGGAATCGTATCACAGTATTTTAGAGTTCTTCAATTCAGGTGAGTTTCGCCTCAATGTGTCGTGACTCGAAGGAACCAATGTTGGACTACTAGTTTTGGTTATCTTTTAGTAGAGGGATTCCATAGGCACTATACGTAGTGATGTAGGATAGATTGAGGAATCTTGATCTAGGCTTTCATTCGTGGTCCTTGTTTGGTTGTGGCTCTAGAGTACTATCTCACCTCTAAGTATATAAAATTTTGTGTTACTTGGATTGTTGGTTATGTATCCTGGTATATATGATGATGTTATGTTGTAGTGATATGTTAGATCTTTATCCTGGTATATAGGATGTTTTTATGTGGTAGTAATCTGTAGATTTGTATGACTATCTGTACTTGATGGTTATCTTTTAGTGGAGTGCCCTAGGGATTGTAAGTTGCCATGTAGGATAGCATAAGAACTCTTGATCTAGGCTTTCTTGCCTGTTCTTTGTTTGGTTGTGGATCTAAAGTAGGATTATCTGTATGGGTTGCTATTTTACCTCCAGTTATTTATGGTTATGCACTTCATGGAGGTTAGCTGGTAGCGGAACAGTATGCGGTGTGAGGACTAGTAGGTGGTAGTGAGCTGTATGATTGTTGTTTTCCTATATTATGTGCCTACTTGATCCTTTATTCTTTTATGTTGAAAATTTTTGGTAGTGGGTCAAGGCGGTCCTGATGTGTGTTGTAGGCCAAGATACCCGGTGTTGACCGGCTGTGAGCCATAGGCATAGAGGCTTGGGGTGAGCGGTTGGGTGAGGCGGTCGACCAACAGAACCTGCGCATTTTAATCTGATGATTGTGGGCCATTATGCATGCTTCTATGTTTATCGTATGGGGTATTTTGGGGGAAACTCACTAAAGCGTTGTTCTTACCAAATTGTTTATTTTGTTAGGTATCATTATCGTCATGGGAAGGCGAAGTTGGAGTGTACACACTAATCAACAAAATTTGAGGATTCCGTGTTCATTATAATACTTTGATTTTCAATAATTGCAATTAGGAATAAATGGTTTTCTTAAAATGGTTTTATAATTGCGATGTTTTACCTTAATAAAAAAGAAATTTTTTTGTTTTGAAAATTGGACATTACAAGTTGGTATCAGAGCCCTGGTTTGAGCGAATTGGAGGAACACATATGTGAATCGAGACTCAAACTACGATCCGAGAGTTTTTGCAAAATTTGTTTGAAAAAGAATTTATAATAAAAGGGTTGGGTTAGGGACATGGGCTCGGTCTATTATCATGTTCTTGTTTGATTGTTGGCTTGGAATTAGGAACATGGATCTTGAGTTAACTTTAGTTTTACAGGAAGATACTGTGTGCACAATAAGCCAGAGCCTGAATAGGAGAGTGGTTCCCAAAATACCATACTTGTTATATGCGTTGCGTTCTTGATTTTGTTGATATGTGAAATGTTAGAAAACATGCTAGTGGATAATGTAGGGTTCTTATAGGAACCGTTGGATAGAAGTGTCTGATTTCGATGATGCTTTATGATTTAGGGAATTGCCTAGTATATGTTACTTGATTGTGTGATTGCTACGTGTATGTTGATTAGTTGTATATGGTCAGGACCGAATAGCCTTAAAATGATCGACTTAGCCTTACTTCATGTTCCTTGTTTGGTTGTGCTATTTGGGCAAAGTTGATTATTCGACAATCTATCTGACCCCATATTATGTAAAAAAAGCATGATCAAAAGCAACCAGTGGTGCCGGAGCAAGGGTAATCATATGAAGAGTGCCTAGGAAGTTAGTTGTAGCTCATAGGAGAAGTAGGTGTTAATACACCTAAGGGTAGTCTAGTGTAGTGACTTAGGTCCTTGGGATGAATTCTTAATCAACTACGGATAGCTGGAAGGTAGTATAGGCCTGTACTATTGAAAGAAAAGGATCTGTTTATATTCTGGAGGAGTTTCAAGGTTACTAAGGAACTAAAAGGAGTGTGGCCTAGTGTGTTGAGCACTATTTTTTGATGTCTGATCTTTCCTTGGTGTAGTTCAGTATGGCGGCTATTGAAGGTTCAGGATTAGGAGATGGCGACACTCGGAGAGCAGGTCTGAGTGAGGAGGAGATCTGTGGGATCATTGGTGCCGAAGTGGCCAAGGCGTTCAGGGAGGCAATTTTGGAGTTTTTTGGGTTGGCCAAGACCGCGTTGATCGAGGAATTTTATCGACGCTATGTCGCTATCATGCAGATAGCTGTTGTCGCAGCCACAACAACCATCACCATTCTGGGATCTTAGAGAGGCGAGACGATGCAGTACCGGGAGTTCAGTTATACGAAGCCTCCAGAGTTCAGATGAGACAGGGACCCGATCATTGCTTCGAGATGGATTTATGATGTGGAGGGATGTTTCTTCACGTGTTCATGTCCCGAGGGCCAGCAGGTGAACTTTGCATCGAATCTTCTTTGTTGGGGTGCAAAGGATTGGTGGGAGGTTGTGACCCAGGGCTTTTCACATACACAGCGAGCTGCAGTGACTTGGGAGTTGTTTCTGGACATGTTCTGTGTAGAGTTTATTCCTCTAGTGGAGAAGGATCGATTGGATTAGGAGTACCTGGATCTGAGACAAACGACCGAGTTGGTGACATAGATCACCAAGATTTTCACAAAGAGGGCCTTGTTCTGTTCTAAGTTGGCTGCTTTTGAGCAGGCTTATATGACTCGGTACTTGAGCACGCTCAAGATGGATATTCGGAAGTTTGTGTGTACCCAACGATATAGTACCCTCGCTGAGCTTCAGGATGCCGCGAGGAGGCGAGATATGGAGATAGAGACCCAAGAGAGGGGGCAATGTCAGGCTCCAGTTCAGTCCCAGCCTGTAGCAAAGCGGTTCAAGTCCGACAGCTGATGTTTGGGATCGGTTGAGGGGAGGTGCATATCCTTTGTATGTCACAAGTGCGGTGAGGAGGGCCATTTTGGTAGAGATTACAGGCGGAGTGCGCGAGTTTTTTTTCTATTGCTATCAGGAAGGCCACATCATAGCTTCTTGTCCTTTTCTCGTTTTTGGTGAGGTGTGGGATCCTAAACCACTAGCTTGGCAGTTACCCGAAGGTCATCATGGGACGACCGGAGCCCTAGGGACCGAGATTTGAGTTGGTAGTTCTTCTATCTAGCAATTGTTACAGTATTGTTATTCATCTATAATTCTTGTTGTTTCAAAATTCAGTTGTAATGTTGGATGATCAGTTGAATGGAGTTATCTTATTTAGCCTGTTTAAATTGATTTCTTGTTATGAATGGATTAAACAACTTTGTCCTCAGTTGTATACGCATTGAATTTTTTATGAATGTTGTGGGGATTCAGATTCTCCTATGTGACAGGGTATCAGTGGTTGGGATCAAGTGGTGGAATTCAAGTTAGTCTGAGTATCGAATGATTGTGAGGTTGTCAGACTCTAGCATATCTCAATTGGGGGAGAGTGGAATCTCATAGCAGGAAGACCTTGTGCCAAGGTTCGGTTCTCAGTTGAATTTCTCCAAGTTCAAGACTTCTGCACAACTATTGAATCTTTCGATTTCGCGTCAAGATCATCGTCGGCTGTTGGATTTCCCTTCAAGTCATATTACTTTTACTTGTGAAGTCATATGTACGACATGCTTGTGCTTTAGACTCCAGAGTGTTAGGATCCCAGGTTGAGGGATGTGACGAGGGCTTCCTTGTTTTTTCTTGTTTGATTAGGGCTTAGAGGTTTGGGTCTGAAGGTTTGTAATGATCAGATACACTTCAAGTATGAATCAGAAACGTATAACTAATCTAAGAAAAAAAATAAATAGAAATTAAATAACACAAAAGTTCTCCAAATTGTTCCTTTTACTAAGAAAAGAGGTTTTGTCTTCACCAAGAAGACATGTTTGTCACAAAGACGATTGACACAAAGCCGTGTTCCGCAACATTAGGGTTTGCCCTAATGTTGTATATATACTAATCTATACATGTATATCCCATGATTCACGAAATTGTATCTAATTCATACTAAGAACCAATCTTATCATAAAGATATCGGATCTGTGATCTATTCTATACTTATCTATATCATTAAGTAACATACAAAGATTACACATAATAACTATACTAAGTGTTGATGTTGGTAAACTTGATACGTTGGCGCTGTCGACGTGTAGAAACTGACGCTGATAGATCAATGTGTTATGTGTTTGACTAATCTGATCATAAGGTGTGACCTTACAATATCCCCCTATATGATAATGTCAAAACTAAACTTCTTCTACAGAGTCATCGGAAAACCCATTGTAGAACTTTTCAGCTTCTTTCAAGACTTCATGCTTTACCCATCTAAATTGATCAAGCTTAAGCTCATCCAGTCTTATACTAAGCTCCAGTGATATCAGCACACAATATCCTCTTTCCAATTCAAAGTGACCTAGTCCTTCCGAGCGAATATGAAACAAGTGCTCAGTGGGAGCAGAAGGAAGGTCATTAGTGCGCTGAAAGCACATTTGATTTTGACTGTCGAGATAGAAGATCCCGTGCTCTGGTTCTGGAATAAACATGTACTGAATAGGTTCAACACCAGCTGGTAATTCATTGTTCATGTATCTGGTACCATAAGGAAGAAGAAACTTGGTATTTTTGGACTGTCGGGAGCGCATGTTCATCCTGATGAGGCTAATCTAGATGAACTAGCTAATGTATCATCGGATGACACTAGTTTCAGTTTATTTACTTTGTTGAGAAGATACTGGATTTCCAACTTCACTTATTGAGCATGAATACCCTTCTGTTTGTCGATAATTCCTTAAATTTGCATCCATTCGCTGTAGCCAAATTTAACTAGCTCACGAGCAAATACAACTTCAGTGTATTCATACTCTGTTTTTATCTAACCAAGTGAAGCTTTAGCGACTCGTTCTTTGGCTTGGTGCATCTTACTTTGATGATGGGATTAAACTTTGTTCTATGAGTCAGAACGTCTCCAAACTTCTTTCTATCAATCCAGTCATATAAGTCTGAAAAAAAAGTGTTGTTTTTACACATTGTTATTGAAAATCTTCTTGACCAGATCATCAGTTCTTTGAACATCATCATTCTTATCAGCAGAAACAAGTTCTTGAACAAGTTTGGCAGACAAACGTTCTTGTTTTCTAACTTCTTTCTTTTGTTGAACATCGACATTGTACTCCAGCATGATCTATCTAACTTCCTCGATTGGTAAGCTCCATGTTTCTGATAACTCATCTATATCAAAGATGATATTGCTTTTATTTTGAGGAGGACCAGTTGCTAAGGAATTTCCAGGTTCAGTGTTAAGAGCTCCCCCTGAGAAGGAAGCCTTCTTTTCTAGATGATTGACTAGGACACCATCATCAGAATCAGTGTCACTATTTGTATCTTGAGGAACCTCTTGACAAATCTCCCCCTCAAAACAAGAACCAGGATAGATAACATTTAATGGAACAGTAGGAACAACAACTTGTTGCATGAAACCAAGATCTAGAAACCCTTCATAGTCATCGGTTTCTGATTGGTCACCAGTGTCTGGAATGGGCGGATAAAATGTACCATCAACATCAGCAACAACAATCAATTTTTCACTTTCATTTTCAGCTTCAACCCTTCGAGTCATCTCCGACTGAGATGCAATAACCACCTGCATTTGCATTGGCTGAGGACCCTCTTGATAGTTCTCCCCCTTTTTGGCAACATCAGATTGGGGAAGAGAGTTATGAGGAGGAGAAGGAGTTCTTGAAGGAGGATGAGATGGTGGAGGAGGTGGATTTGTTGATGGAGGTGGAGGTGGAGGAGGATTATCACCTGTAGAATTTGGTGGAGTGTCATCAACAACCATATCATTATCATCATCATCGTCCAAATCCATAAGTCTCTTCATTGTAGCCACATCCTTTTCAACTTTAGTCAACCTTTTATACATTGACCGAGTTAAATTCACAATTAAAGAGAGTTATGAAAGCACAATAGTTTCAAAGTTGGAGCTGGACTCTCCCTGATCACCCTGATGAAGAGCAGAAGTATTAATGGGTGATGGTGTAGGGGAATCGTTTCAGCTTGATGAAGACTATCAGCTTGAGGAAAAGGAGACGGTTTTGGAGAAGGTTCATCCTGGATCATTGGCTCAGTAGTATCTCCAATAGGATGGGTTGATCCATGATGTTTAGTGTCATCAGCAGAGAAAGAGGATGAAGAAGTAGTTGAAAATCTATCTGCTTGTTCAAATTTAGAGGAGAGTTCATTTTCTGAGTGAATTCATCTCCCATGTCACCTACTGAGTCTTCTCATCTTTATCAGTATCTTCTTCCTCATCAGCCCCTTCTTTATTACCAGCTTCTGAATCATCATCATTCTCATCAGCATTATATTCTCCATCCCAGCATCATCATTATTATTATTCTCTTTAGAGTCATAGGATTCAACCACATAGGGTTTTTCAATCCACTTTTGCATCCTTGCAGTAATAAGCAAATCATCCTTAGATGGAGCATCATTCATAGTTTTCGAGGAAATGGAAGGAATTGAAATAAAAATTCCATGACTTTCAACATAACCTGTCATACCCCCAAACCGGAACGGCGGAAACGTTCGGGGGTGGATGACGTCATGTGTAGTATCACAACCATTGAATCATAGCAATCATAGTAAACTCAACCATTACATTGAATACATATATGAAAAAGGTTTACATCTGTTTAAAACTTGTTTGAATACATCAAAAGCGTAAGTAAAATATAAAGACAAGACTTTTGTTGCTCCGACTTCTCAAAACTCCAGGAGGTACCTGTCTACTGATTTCCTGAGAATACAAGCAGTTTTGAAAAAAGTATCAACATAAAGCTGGTGAGTTCATAAGCGATGTTTTGTAGTGAAAATCTGTTAATAAATTTGTAGAAATGTTGGTACATTTCCAAGAAAATCCAATATTTTCTTAAGTAATGAAAAATAGTCTTAAACCCTAAGACCAATTGTAAGTTCATTATTGAATTCTGTTCTTATGTCTGAAAGTACTTGTATGGAATCCCTGGCTACAACCAGTAATGTAAGTATCATATAGTATGAAAACCCTAGCTAACACCAATATGTATGGTAGTTTTATTACTTAAAATAATACTACTGAAGAATGAAATCCCGTAAACCAATGATTATTTTATACTTATTGTGAGTCGTATAACCATGCTTGATATGACCTAGTGACATTTACAAAGCTCTTCAAGTGTTGGTTAAATGACATTTGTCACCTCAGGCATGCCTGCCTAACTGTAGCTAGTAGTTCAGGTGTGGGATTGTCAATCCCGAATTCATCTACTCACAAATCTCACGTTCTCCCTCCAGGAGACTCTGGTTATACTATCATAGGATTTAAATTCAGTACACCTAAGGCTACAGTTTTGAAGTAGAGCCTCACAATTTTGTACAATCTAGTTTACATGTAATTCGGTAGTGTTCTCTTGTATTATAATCCGTTGAATACCATATACGGAAATAATTATACTTCAATAATTATGAAATGTCATATCCTTGTAGTAATGTATACCATAAACTAAATCTGCCATAGTTTATATGTTTAGTAGTGAATATCTCTGCATTCGTAAAAGCTATTTATTCAAAACCCCAAACTATACCTATTATAGCTTGCATGTATAGTGTAAATGATGTGAACATTGAATCTAAAAAACTATGCAATTTTGGTTGTAAGTTGAAAACGTCCCTTATGCTAAACATAGTACAAAAGGGATAAAATATCTAAATATTTTATACAAATATGAAAATCGTTTGTCTGTATCAATTGCATAGGTTTTATACTTGTTAAAAGTCCTTTTGTATTAGCTCACAAAAGCATTTGAGTTTGGCTTGTACCCCCCCCCCCCCCCCCACTGAAAACTTTTAAAAAATCATAAAAGTGTGCGGGTATGAACTCACCTTGAGTGAGTGGTTTATTCGAAAGATCGATATGGGATGCTGAGTGTCAAGTGAAGCCTTAAACACAATTGGATCCTATTTATCATGAATAACACATATAGGAGCCAAATTAGGGCATTTCACTACTACACATGATAAGAAACCACTCTAGGGACTTGGAAACACTTGAACTAAGTGTTAAAACCATATGGGATTGAGTGAAGGAGGTGTACGACCACCCTAAGGGTGTGTACGACATTGGGTATGCGGTCCATGAGTGTACGGCCGAAAACTCATGATGAGATGTGCTTTTGAGGTGTTTCCAAGGTTCTAACTAGCATCCGCGAAGTGTTCTAGGTCCCATGCTTAGTTGCAATGCAAGTTTGAGGCCAATAAATGTCATCAAAGTGGGTTTACGGCCCTATGGGGTGTGTGCGGCCGTACAAGGGGTGTTCGGCCATACACCCTTCGTGTTCATGCCCAGAATGATGACTTTAAGGTGAAAAAAGGGTAGGGTCATGTCCAACTAGAAGATAGGGGTCAAACTCTCACTTTGGAGAGCCTTTAAGGAGTGTACGGCCGTACTCCTTCAAAGGGTGAAGAACATGATGAAACTTGATGAACCAAGGCTTAAATCAAGAGGTCTTTCAATTATAACAAGCTAGAGGATGGAATACTCACGTTTTTGAAACCTTTGGGGGGTTCACGGTTGAGTAAGCTTGAGAGAAAGGGAGTAGTGTGCAGCCAAGAGAAGAAAGGAATGAAGGAAGGGAGGTCTACTCATATATATATAGGGGTGGGTAACCCACCACTTTGAGTATGTGGCCATGAGGGGGGTGTACGGTCGCACACCCATGTGTACGGCCTTACACTCCTCCTAAGAGAGTGTATGGCCCGATTTTGCTACTTTACGACTTGATAACTCATCCCTAATATCAACCATGGTTGTACTTAAGCTTAGAATACTTAAACGAACCCTTAAACAGTGCTAAAAGACAACAGAAACGAATCTAACATTGATCGAATTGAATAGTTGTAGAAGATAGAAGTTTCGCGTTGTCACAGCATCGCCCCGTTAGAGGGAGTTTCGTCCCGAAATTCAAGAATAGAATACAAATCATGAACTTGGAAAGAGATGAGGGTACTTCTGTTTCATTGAATCCCCGCGCTCCCAAGTGAATTATGGTCCCCGCGTGGCATTCCAGCGAACCTTCACTATCGGGATGCGGCTTTGTTTCGTTCGTTTGACTTCTCGGTCCATGATTTCAACTGGTTCCTCTACAAAGTGTAGACTCTCGTCTAGTTCGATCTCATCGAGGGGAATCACAAGTGTCTCATCGGACAGACACTTCTTTAGGTTCGACACGTGGATGACGGGATGTACGTTGCTAAGTTCTCGAGGCAACTGGAGTTTGTATGCAACGAGACCGATCCTAGCAAGGATCTCGAATGGTCCAATGTATCTTGGATTTAACTTTCCATGCTTTCTGAAGCGTATCATGCCTTTCCAGGGTGAGACCTTCAAAAGGACACGGTCACCAACCTAGAATTCCAAGGGTTTTCGTCTCTTATCGGCGTAGATCTTTTTTCTATCTCTTGATGCTTTTAGTCGTTCTCGGATTTGTACGATCTTTTCAGTCGTCTCTCGGATGATTTCAGGACCAGTGAGAGTGTTGTCGGAGACTTGACCCTTCACTAGCTGTGTGTCACCCACTTCAGTCCAGCACAGAGGGGATCTGCACTTACGGCCATAGAGGGATTCAAACGGCACAACCTTGATGCTTCTTTGGTAGCTGTTGTTGTAGGAAATTCAACCAAGGGCAAATGAGTGTCCCACGACGTGCCGAAATCGATGACGCAAGCCCTCAACATATCTTCCAATGTCTGAATTGTTCTCTCACTGTCCATCTGTCTGTGGATGATAAGTCGTGCTCATATCCAGCTTAGTTCCAAGAGCCTTCTATAGTGATTGCCAAAATCTCGAGGTAAACCTGCTATCCCGATCGGAGATAATGGATACAACCATACAGGTACCCCATGAAGGCGAACTACCTCTCGAATGTAGATTTGTGTGAGTCTCTCCATTTAGAAGTTTTCTTTGATTGGTAGGAAGTGGGCGGATTTGGTCAGTCGATTGACAATTACCCAGATGGCGTCGTCCCCACTCGGAGATCTGGGTAACTTAGTGATAAAATCCACTGTAATCATTTCCCACTTCCACTCAGGTATTTCTGGCTGCTGAAGTAAACCTGAGGGCTTTTGATATTCTACCTTCACCTTGGCGCAAGTCAGGCACTTGCCGACGAAAGTAGTGATCTCTGCTTTCATGTTCGGCCACCAATAGAGTTGTTTGAGATCCAGATACATTTTATCTGAACCTGGGTGAACGGAGTATCTAGTCTTGTGAGCTTCGTTCATAACAACCTCCCTGTAACCACCGTACTTTGGGGTCCAGATCCGGTTCATGAAGTAGTAAACTCCGTCTCCCTTGACCTCTAAGTTCTTTTCCATTCCCCGCAATGCTTGATCTGTCATGTTTTCTGGTTTCAAGGCTTCTAGTTGAGCCTCTTTGATTTGTGTGGATAATTGGGAATGGATGGTCATTGTCAATGCCTTCACTCTACGACCTGAATACTCCTTTCGGCTGAGGGCATCCGCTACCACATTGGCCTTGAAGGGATGATAGCGTATTTTGCACTCGTAGTCATTG
Organism: Lactuca virosa; assembly: GCF_052849685.1. Taxonomy (NCBI): domain Eukaryota; kingdom Viridiplantae; phylum Streptophyta; class Magnoliopsida; order Asterales; family Asteraceae; genus Lactuca; species Lactuca virosa. The sequence continues at coordinate 87,393,292 of NC_136426.1, forward strand.
AGTAGCTCTACCCATCGCCGTTGCCTCATGTTTAACTCTTTCTGATCAAAGATATGATGTAGGATTTTATGGTCGGTGAACACTATGCACTTGGTTCCGTTGAGATAGTGTCTCCAGATCTTTAAAGCGAAGACCACTGCTCCCAACTCTAGATCGTGAGTTGTGTAATTGACTTCGTGTGTTTTCAACTGCCTCGAGGCATAGGCGATAACCTTTCCTCGCTGCATTAGCACACATGATTGGATGCATCATAGTAGATAACAAAGTCTTCCGTCCCTTCGGGCAGGGACAAGATAGGTGCACTGCATAGGGACCGCTTCAATGTTTGAAACGCAGTGTCTTGCTTGTCTCCCCAACTAAAGGTTACACCTTTCTGTGTCAAGGTGGTTAAAGGCTTAGCGATTCTGGAGAAGTTTTGGATAAACCTGCGATAGTAGCCCGCGAGACCCAAGAATTGCCAGATTTCTATGGGTGTCTTTGGTGCTGACCAATTCTCAATCGCTTTGATTTTGGAAGGGTCCACGTGTATGCCTTCCTTGCTAACCACGTGAACAAGGAAAGTTACCTTCCTGATCCAGAACTCACACTTTGAGAACTTTGCATATAGTTTCTCCGCCCTTAATGTTTCTAGAACTTGTCGCAAATGTTGTTTATGATCATCTTCGCTCCGCGAATAGACCAGTATATCGTCAATGAACACGATCACGAACTTGTCTAGGAAAGGGCGGCACACCCGATTCATCAGGTCCATGAATACTGCTGGTGCGTTGGTTAGACCGAAGGGCATTACTACAAACTTGTAGTGTCCGTAACGAGTTCGGAATGCTATTTTGGGAACATCATTCTCATGAACTCGTAACTTATGGTACCCTGATCTAAGGTCTATCTTCGAGAAATAACTGGCTCCCTGAAGTTGGTTAAAGAGGTCATCGATTCTGGGTAAGTGATAACGGTTCTTGATGGTGAGCTTGTTCAACTCTCGGTAATCGGAGTGTAAATGATACCTATTATAGCTTGCATGTATAGTGTAAATGATGTGAACATTGAATCTAAAAAACTATGCAATTTTGGTTGTAAGTTGAAAACGTCCCTTATGCTAAACATAGTACAAAAGGGATAAAATATCTAAATATTTTATACAAATATGAAAATCGTTTGTCTGTATCAATTGCATAGGTTTTATACTTGTTAAAAGTCCTTTTGTATTAGCTCACAAAAGCATTTGAGTTTGGCTTGTATCCCCCCCCCCCTGAAAACTTTTAAAAAATCATAAAAGTGTGGGGGTATGAACTCACCTTGAGTGAGTGGTTTGTTCGAAAGATCGATATGGGATGCTGAGTGTCAAGTGAAGCCTCAAACACAATTGGATCCTATTTATCATGAATAACACATATAGGAGCCAAATTAGGGCATTTCACTACTACACATGATAAGAAACCACTCTAGGGACTTGGAAACACTTGAACTAAGTGTTAAAACCATATGGGATTGAGTGAAGGAGGTGTACGACCACCCTAAGGGTGTGTACGGCCATGGGTGTGCGGTCCATGAGTGTACGGCCGAAAACTCATGATGAGATGTGCTTTTGAGGTGTTTCCAAGGTTCTAACTAGCATCCGCGAAGTGTTCTAGGTCCCATGCTTAGTTGCAATGCAAGTTTGAGGCCAATAAATGTCATCAAAGTGGGTTTACGGCCCTATGGGGTGTGTGCGGCCGTACAAGGGGTGTTCGGCCATACACCCTTCGTGTTCATGCCCAGAATGATGACTTTAAGGTGAAAAAAGGGTAGGGTCATGTCCAACTAGAAGATAGGGGTCAAACTCTCACTTTGGAGGGCCTTTAAGGAGTGTACGGCCAACCTCATGAAGGTGTACGGCCGTACTCCTTCAAAGGGTGAAGAACATGATGAAACTTGATGAACCAAGGCTTAAATCAAGAGGTCTTTCAAGTATAACAAGCTAGAGGATGGAATACTCACTTTTTTTAAGCCTTGGGGGGGGGGGGGGGGTTCACGGTTGAGTAAGCTTCAGAGAAAGGGAGTAGTGTGCAGCCAAGAGAAGAAAGGAATGAAGAAAGGGAGGTCTACTCATATATATAGGGGTGGGTAACCCACCACCTTGAGTGTGCGGCCATAAGGGGGTGTACGGCCGCACACCCATGTGTACGGCCATACACTCCTCCAAAGAGAGTGTATGGCCCGATTTTGCTACTTTACGACTTGATAACTCATCCCTAATCTCAACCTTGGTTATACTTAAGCTTAGAACACTTAAATGAACCCTTAAAAAAAGACAACAGAAACGAATCTAACATTGATTGAATTGAATAGTTGTATAAGATAGAAGTTTCGGGTTGTCACATAACCTTCTTTTCGAGACAAGATAGGAAGAAGCCAACAAGGATAAGGAGCATTCAATGGCTTCTTGTTTCCAGTAATGCAGTCAACCATTTGATCAAGAAAAAGTTGAGTAAAGTCTAGTTTCTTGTTGTAAACAATAGAGTTTAAAATTCTTTGTTTAAAGAGATTCAATTGATCTAAACTTCCAGTCGTGTGACCAATACATTTTCCAATAACACCTGTTAAGTATTTCCACCCTACATTAAAACATTGACGAAGAGTGTTCTTGTATGGATCACGAGTGAGGCCTGGAAGTTTGAAGTTATACCCTAATTTTTCACAAACAGATTTGTAGCTTTCTTCAGAGAGTGTTTCAAAGTAACTTTCAAATCGAGGAAGACGAAGAGCAGTTCGAAAGGATTCCACATTGATGGTAACCCTATATTGACCATATCCAATTGCTCAAGTGATAGTTCGAGCAACAGTATCAATAAAGCATATATAGTAAAACTCACATACTTGTTTAGGGTAGAAAAGGTCCGGGAATTCATAGAATTCATTTCGAAGAGGATCGCTTTTGATATTGTCAACAAAGTCTTTGATTCCTGAGTTTGCGAACTGGGATTTCATATGAGAACGCCATGTTGGTGGATTGAATGATGATGGTAGAGTCAGGAGCATGAGGACCTTTGATGATGTTAGCACTAGGAGGAAAATCGTACAAGGGCTTTGACATGGTGAAAGATTTGAGGAAGATGACGATTTGGAGTCTTTTTGTGTCACACCCCAAAACCGGAAAGGCGGAATCGTTTAGGGGTGTAGGACGTCATGTTTAGTAACACGAGATATGTATATGGTAAGCAAGTAATGAACAACCATTTCATTTTGAATGAAAGTATTTACAATGTGTGTGTTCACAGAACATAGAATTCATAACAAATAACAAAACAAGACTTGAAGCTATACTGCTCCATCTTCTGAATTCCCAGCACGAGCACCTGTCTAATAGTCTCCTGAGAATACAAGTTATTTCAAAGAGTTGATCAACAATTAAGCTGGTGAGTTCATAAGATTTTAGTGATGTAAGAAAGTTGTAAAATGTTGTTGAAAATGTAGTTGAAAATGTAGTTGAAAATGTAGTTGTAACATGTAGTTGGAAAATGTTGTAAGTTGTAAGTTCTGTTTTGAAAAGTTTGCTTGTTCCTCTAGAAAATCCTATATTTCCTACTTTGATGGAAGTTTAAGTAAAATGACACTACAACCCTTTCTATGGGTACTAAGTGGATACGAATTATATAAGACTCAGAGTAAACAAACAATCGATTGTGCGCATCTTCCCCAAGCTCACAACCAAACGAGGAACAAAAATTAAGGCGGATATTACACATCCCATTGGTTGTTAGATCATCGTAGTATATAAACCTGGTGTATTCACTTGTTACTCATGGAGTTAATTGTAATGGTTCCTGTATATCTAATGAAAATGTTCTTTAAGAAAACCCATATTTCTTATAATAAAATGGTGACCACAGTGACTACTTTTATAATAGCTTGGTTTAAACTGATATATATAATCTAATATCGGATAGAAAGTTAATTGGGTGAATCTGCCCTAAGCCCACAACCAAACGAGGAACAGGAAGTAAGGCGGAAAGCACGCATCCAACTACCTATTGGGTATTAGTTTTATATATAAAAATGATGTATAAACTAAGGTATTATAGAGTTACTCACCTAAGGTCCTTTAAATTGTACTGGTTTAATAAAATGGATTAAACCCTTTACTGGGAAGTTTCTAGTTTTGTACCAAAAGTACTAATTTTGGAAAGTATGTTTTGTACTAGAAAAACTGTGCTTTGACTCTGTGTCCTATAACCTGACCCATACCTGGTACCCTTATGATGACTTAATGTATACTGAGCATACATATATATAGAATCAGATAGAAAATAGATTGGGTGAATTCGTTCCAAGCCCACAACCAAACAAGGAACAGGAAATGAAGCGGAGAGCACACATCCTATTACCTGTCGGACCCTATTGGTATATATATATATATATATATATATATATATATATATATATATATATATATATATCCTGTGATGTATACATTAAGGAATCATAAGACTAGCATTATGGTCCTTTCTTTTAAACGTAGCCTTCTACCAAGGCATCTTATGTTATGTGCTAGACTCGACGGTTCCGTTTGTCGTTTGTAAAAATGTATGTTTTCCCTAGTTTATAACTATCTTGACTCGAAAATAGTTTGAGTTTGTCTTTCAAGTGGTACTGTCACTTTATGAAAGTAATGGGAAATGTAAGTACATAGTTGTCGTTTATAATGACATGCGGATGTACTGATGACCTAAAAACATGTTTGTTTTATTATGGTCATAATGTGAAGGCTAGAACCCCTACTAAACGTTCTCCCTGTCTAGAGATTATGGGAACCAAACGCGACCTCTGCAAATTCTTGCAAGCCGTGTAATTCACATTTGTTATATGATCATGCATACCCAATATAACTATCACCTTTTGTTTAAAACAATGAGTTAGTGATCAATTGGTATAGTTAGATCATGTATGTTCTCATGCTATAGCAACCTAACTTGTTTGCTTTGTACTGTATGTTGTATGTTCTGTTTGTTTCTCATAATTGTGTGTTCTCTCTGTATGGTATTGTTTGTTTCTCTTCACTGAATGTTCTGTATGGTATTGTTTGTTTCTCTTCACTGTGTGTTTGACTCATGTATGAACTGACTCTTTGTGTGCTTCGTTATACTAGAAGTAATGAATAGCATTCTCCTAAACTATACCTATTATAGTTTACTAATGTTCTACTAGGACTGTTACTGAAAAGACTCGTTTATCTACTAAGTTATGTTTGTACTTTAAAAACGAAGTTTTGTATAACTATAAAGTAACATAACTTTAAAAGAGTTTTTGAAATGTTTTGACAACTTATAAATGACATAAGTAACATTTTGAATGATGTTTATAACAAACATTTACACAATTATCATTGTGTTCAACTTGTATCCCCCCCTTAAAACATTTAAAACAGTTAAAAGATTCATTACGGAGTATGAACACACCTGACGTGGGTGATTCAAACGGGTATGCGTGTAAGGATGAGAAGTTCCATGAATGAAGTCCCGAGACACAATAGGTCCTAAATGACATATAATGACACATATTGGCATGAATATAGTGTTTATAAACAACTATATGAAAGGAAACACCTTCCGGGACTAGGAAACACTTTGACCAAGTGTTGGAATCACATGTGATTCAACAAAGGGAACTGGAATTGCCATAACTTGAGTTTACTACCATGGGTTTACGGCCAAAGGGAGTTTATGGCTGTAAAATCATGGTCAAACATGCACAAGTGTTGGTTTGAATGCTATAGATGCTTTAGGGACTTTTACTCTACACAAGGGTAAGAAAGACCAATTCAACGAAGGCCCTTGATGAGTTTACGGCCCAAAGGAGTTTACAGCCGTAAACTCATGGTCATTTATGTATTTGATAGGAGTTTAAGGTCCTACAATCATCAAGGAAAGGTTCCAGTTCACTAGTTTTGCCTCTAGGATGGTTTATGGCCCTTACATGCCATAACATTGAGTTTACGGCCAAGGAAGATCTTGGGCCGTAAACTCAAGATGTTCTTGGGAAAATGCATGTTTCAAGGGTGTGATTCAAGGCTTTCTAGTAGATATGAAGTATAGGGAAGAGTACTTACGATTTAGAAGCTTGAAATGGTTGATATTCGCCAAGAACACTAGCGTGTGTTCTTGGTGTTCTTGGTGAAACTTGAAGATCTAAGAAAAGAATGATTTCTATGGATGAAATCATGGAAGGATACTAGATTAAGAGATGTATCAACGAATCTAGGAAGAATACTTACATCTTTTGAAGATCTAGGAAGGAAATCTTGATGATACTTGAGAGAGAACTCGAGTTCTTGGGGTTGAAAGGCAAGAAATGACTAGAAATGACCAAGTATCATATATATGCACTTGAGTTTACGGCCACATGAGTTTACGGCTGTAAACTCATTGCCTTGTGGCCGTGAACTCATGTTGATGAGGTTAAGGTTCGATTTCCTATATTGTGGGTCTAGCAGGTACTTTCTAACACTTATTCCTTAAGTGTTTTAGGCTTAAAACTCCTTAAAATGACCTTTAACCGGGCTAGAACTCAGTACCAATGAGTTTGACACTCAGTTGAGTTGATTGACTGGGCTTTAAAATCAAAAAATTTCCGGGTTGTCACATTTTGAGAGAGAGAGAGAGAAAGAGAGCTTAATTGCTTGAATTATTTGAAAAAATGACCTAGGTTGAAGAATCCCCAACTTATACCCAAAAAGTTTCTTCCTTTTTACGTAATCATGAGTGACGATATATGCGTCGTAAAGATCTCGTATCCCAAGATAATGAAGAATCTTTTTAGAAGTTATCTAAAAAATTACCATTGAGACAAGGAAGTTACATCAGTGGCAATGAGCATCAGCTAAAGTGATCAGCAAGTAAGATTATGATGATCATATAGTTAGTTTGTGAGGTCTAATAGTCTGGCATAAAAATACCATTCACTGACATAGTATTTCGAGATCTCATCAGTATGTGGTGTCATACGCTGAATCATAAATCTCTTTTATTAGAAGAAAAATGTCAAGAGTAGATAGGTGCATGTAATATATCATGGACAATGATATACCCTTCGGCACAGATTTGTCAAGCTCTCATCAGCATATGGCACATTACACTGAATCATAATACTTTAAAATAAGAATGTAAGGGTAAGAATGGATTGGTGTGTGTGTGATAGCCTATGGTATATAGACTAACCATCAGCACAAAATTTGAAACTTTTATCAGTGTGTGGTTTTACACAGTGAATCATCAAGCTCAGTTAAGAATATAAAGGAGAGAATGGATTGTTTCAATCACATTAAGGTGAAATCAGCATGAATCATTAACATTTTAACTCATCAACAAGAAGTGGTTTAAACTTCCGTATTATAGAGTAAGTTGCACCTCAAACTAGGAGGTCAGGGACATGAACAACCCTTTGTCGTTTAGGGACCTGACAAGTATCTCTTACGCTAATGACTATGCAATGAGGGTAAGCCATTGGGTTATGCTCAATGTTTCAGAAGAACATTAGACCTGATGCATACGACAGGCATGCTTCCAGGGACAGGGTCATGTACAGATGATTAAATTAAAAATAAACACGCTAGCTTTTTTATCAAATTTTTATTTGGACTAGGCGATCTCACTCTGAGAGTTTAGAAAGTGCAAAAAAATCAGCGTGAGAGGGTGACTCAATGTTTCCAGCAGATGGTCTTGCTGATGAGAAACTTAGAGAGATTTTGTCACATACAGTAGCATGCTTCTAGGGACGATGATGTGTCAAAAGTTGCATACTAGGCTCAAAATTGCTACCATAAGATTCCATTTTATAAAAATGGTACAAGATAAGAATAAAATAATTAGTCAAACAATAAAATAGTTGAAACAGGGAAATATGTGCAGCTTATTCAGAAAGGTGATAAAAACTCGTTCCATCAAATCCTTGGAATTGAATGGTCATTAATGCACTTCCATTTTTCGATATATCTACCCTTAAATTTTTAGCTATCAAAGAGCATAAACAAGATCAACCATATCAAACAATAACACAATTCATAGTCAATAAGGAGAGAGAATGCCTTTAATCGTTGAGGTTATGCAGATTGATTCCAAGCTTCATGTTTACCAAGAAAAAACGAAGAACATGAACTAGTCTTTTGTAACCAAAGAGTTAGAGGGATCCAATATTTGTAACCTTCGAGTTATGAGAGTTACCAAGACAGAACTCGAAGGTTCCATTCATTGAGATCCATGAAGTAAGAGAAGGTGGGATCACTGTCTTATTGAAGACGCCTTTGGATCTTTGAGGTTATGAAGTTCTAATGACAAAGTTTATGGAAATTAGTCGTGCTAGGTCACCTAACTTCATCTCATCCCATTGAAACATAAATAGGTTGTTCAAGATAGAAGAGATATGTCCCCAGAAGAACACTTAGTGGCATAGTTATCCCCCATCTGATCTCATCCTCATAAAGCAGTATGTCAATCAGCGTGTGCATCAACGTTAGTGAGAGGGCAGTTGTTGCTGAAGAAAATATGCAGAGTCGGCGTCAATTGGCTCTTACAAGGAAGGTGATGCATTCACGAAGTAACACACTGATTCCTTCAAGGTAGATCACTCAGATAAGATCAGTATTGATAGAGAAGATCATGTAGGAAATGTTAGTAGAAAAGGAAAGTGTATTCACAATGTATAGTTCTTTGGTAAATAAAATAACATTTTTAATGAAAACAAACCAAAAATAAATTAAAAGTGTAGCAACTTATGTCATAAAAAAATTAAAAGAAGCAATGCATAAAACAAAAATAAAGTATCAGTGTCAAAACCAACAAATCAAACCATATAAATATCGTTCTCTCGGAGAGCAGAAAGCACGATTTTGTTTTCAGAATCAAAGAATTTTCCCTGATGACTGCTGAAAAGAACTTTGTAGCCAACACCACAAAGTTTACTAATGGAGATAAAGTTGCCTTTCAAACCTTCTACATAAAATACGTCCTTCAGCTCATTCATCCTACACTTAAAAGTTCCAACACTTGTAACAGTTCTTCCACTATTGTCACCAAAAGTCACCATTGGACCATCTTTCTCTGCAAAATTTGTTAGGAGAGACTTGTAATCGGTCAAGTGTATAGAACTTCCACTATCTAAATACGAAGTTTGACCAAGATTTGGACTTGATCCTTTAACAGCGTGAGAACCATCAGTGTCACAAATTCCATTAGGGGAAAGAGCCATGAGACCCGTAACGTTCAACGCCTCATCCTCAGATGTCTCCTCTTTATCCATCCATTCTTCATGGTCCTCTTGTTTTGCAATGAAAGCTTTCGGCAGAGAGTTGCTTTCCTTCTTCATATGAGCCGCCACATTTTTGTACAAAACTTCGTAGTTCTCAGGACTTTCGGCTTCTTTCTTTTCCTTGCAAGCTCTGGAAAAATGGCCAGGGATCCCACAATTAAAGCAGTTACTTGATTTTTTCTTCTCTGAAATGGATTTTCTCGCTGAGCTGCTTCCCGTGAATTGAGCTCTTCTAACCCCATTTGCTTTGCTCTCTTCATATCGCTTGACGATAAGTGCGGCGTTAGAAACAAGTTCATCGGTGAGATCTTCATCACTTTCATCACCCTAATCTGACTTGTCTGAGTCGCTGATGTGCTTCATTATTTCCTTTCGATACATCAGTGCAACAGACTTTTCCTTGTTTGAGTCCTTCATGATTACTTTGTGAAGAGCTTTGATCTCTTCATAATTTTGCAGATTACCAAACAAAGAATTCAGATCCATAGTATTGATCTTTTCACCATTCTTGAGAACATCAGCAAGATGTTCCCAACTTTTTCCAAGAGAATCGAGAAACTTCATAACCAATTGTGATGAGTGCTTGACGATTCCCAGCCTACGCATATCACTAACTAAACTGTTAAACCTATTGAGGGTTTGGGTAAGAGAATCACCTTGTTGAGCAAAGAAATGCTCATATCTACAATTAAGATTATTGATGGTCATAGCCTGGACTTCCACGGTGCCATCATAAGCCACTATCAGTGTGTCCATCATATCTTGAGCTTATTCACAATTCTGTACGAGACGATCCATGTGGTATGGAAGAGAATTTCCAATAGCGGCCCTGACTTTTACAACAAGACTGAGTAGTCTATTGTCATCGTCATCATAAATCGTTGTTGGCTTTTGCTTCAGGGTGCCAACGAGAGCCTTGTTTACCATGGGTTGGTACATAGGAACACGGGGACCTTTTTCAACAATATTCTCCTCTCATAGTTAATGTTTTCAATAACCACCATGGCCTTGGTTTTCCACATGGCGAAGTTGTGTTACTCGAAGGGAGGAATTTTGTTGAGACCAAAGGATTTGGAATTGCTTGAAATCGACATGATAACTTGAGTGTATCACAAACCTGCTCTGATACCAATTGAAGTTTTGTGATGATCGGATACAACTAAAGTATGAATAAGAAAAGTAAAACTAATCTAAGTAAAATAATCAATAAAAGTAAATAACACAGAAGTTCTCCTAATTGTTCCTTTCACTAAGAAAAGGGGTTTTGTATTCACCAAGAAAACAGGTTTATCCCAAAGACGATTGACACAAAGCCGTATTCCACAACATTAGGGTTTGACCTAATGTTGTGTATATATATATATATATATATATATATATATATATATATATATATATGTATATATATATATATATATATATATATATACAAATTTATACATGTATATCCCATGATTGACGAGATTGTATCTAATCTATACTAAGAACCGATCTTATCATAAAGATACCGGATCTGTGATCTATTATATAATTATCTATAACGTTAACTAATATACAAAGATTATACAAAATAACTATATTAAGTGTTGACGCTGGTAAACTTGATACGCTGGCGATGTCGACATGTAGAAGCTGACGCTGATAGATCAGTAGGTCATGTGTTTGACTCATCAGATCACAAGGTGTGACTTTATAGGGTCACGACCCAAACACATGGTAGGATTAGTTAAGTCTTGTCAACCCCGAGCGATGTTATCGGTTACAAGATCGGGAGTAAGCTCGAGTGTTGTTGTCAGTTAATAGATCAGGGGTGAGCCTGATTATTGTCAGTAGATAGCTAAGCAGAATTGTTGGAGCCAAGTTGGAGTGTGGTCTAGTTTTATATGTGATCGTTGGGTTTGCTCATGTTGGTGCATTTTCAAGCAAGTTTAGTATAGCGACAATTGGCTGACTAGATCTAGGACCGATCAAAACTGTGGTTATCGGTCAGCATAGTTGATGGAAAGGATGGTTTAGCCTTGTTTTCTAGGTTTTGTAAGGATTTCTCACTAATGTGTCGATGTGTGAGGTAGGCAGTTATGATGTAGGACGAAGTTACTAATTCGCATATTGATGAGCGATGCACGACCGGGAGACCTTTGTCAGGTTAGGATTGGAATTCTAGGGTAGCATGAGTAACAATGGAGCGGTTCAGTTTACCTAAAGGTTGTCCACGATTTCGGGACCTGAAGGTCCTGGACTGGAAAGTGAATTCTTCTCTTGTGGATTAATGAAGTTGTAGGGAATTAATTATCATAAAGTGCTTCTTTTTTTTAAGGCCTGCATAGGTGTTGGGAGGTAATCGATCGTGATGAGGTGTTGCAGTGGTTGTGCCTCAGACCACTAGAGTCTCTGCTAAAATTAGCTTATGAGCCTAGCTTTGGATCTTGAATGATATCGGTGCGGGTCTTGGCATTCAAGCGATCTCATATTATGTTAAAGGATTCGGGTTTGAAAGACATCAAAGGATAATTTCTAGAATATGAGTGAGAAGTGATTTCGAGGACGAAATCGAATTTAAGTGGGGAAAAATTGTAACACCCGTTGTTCCATATTGGATCGATTTAGGGATTCAAGGAGTCAAAGACATGGTTTTTGGGTAAATCAAGGCTCATGACGTGAGCATAGAAGTGCCACGACATGAGGATTGATTAAATGAAGATGTGGAATTATGTTGAGCTCACGACATGTGTAATAAGAGCTCACGATGTGCGATGCGCTGCAACCCAAGCTAATGATCTTTTAGGATTTCCTTCGTATATAATCCCCATAAACTTCATTTTAGGGTTCTGAAACAGTCTCCTTCGTCCCTAAGCTTAGTAAAACCCTAACCCTACCTCTCACTGTGATTCTTGATATTTTGGTGGAGTTTTGGTCGTTTGAAGAAAAAGAGATAACAAATGATTGCAACCTTTAGCTACAGATCTAGACCATTGTGAGTAACCAAGATCCAAGATGTATGTTTCCTTATTGCTAGATCTAAGTTTTTATGCATATTCATCCATGACTTTAAGAGTTATAGTGTTGGGACTCCATAAAGTTGACAACTTTATGAGTCCTTAAAGTCCCTTCGTGCTTGTATGTTATGGATTTGAGTTTTGGAGGATGTTTGTTTTCATGCATAAGAATTTATCTCCTTTTTCTTCTGAATGACCTAGCTTGAGCTCAAGTCTTCTATTGGACATACAAGACCTTAAAGCATCGATATTTATGATCCTAGGAATGTTAGGAAGCATCCTAGAAAAGATGGGTTAGTTGCTTAATGGATTAAGAAGTTTTTGGATCAAAATGGCATTCAGACTAATCTCACGACATAAGGATATGCCCGTCACGTCGTGAGGATTATGAGACCCGACTGTTTTGTCCTGTAGTGGCTCACGATGTGAGCCATAGATGGTCACGTCGTGAGGGTTTGTTGACTGTTGACTTTTGTTGACCGTTGACCGTTGACTTTTTGACCAAGCTTGACTTTGGGTCAAACTTAAGGGTTTTGGCCTATTGATTGAGATTCTATCTAGTTCTAGTGTCAATGGATTGGTGGGAGCAAACAGTGTTGAAAAGGGATCATATCGCAGTGTTTCAGAGTTCTTCGATTCAGGTGAGTTTCGTCTCATTATGCCATGGGTCGAAGGCACTAATGTCGGCCCACTAGTTTTGCTTATCTTTTAGTATAGGGATGTCATAGGGACTGTATACAGTCATGTAGGATAGACTGAGGACTCTTGGTTGAGGCTTTCTTGCATGTTCCTTGTTTGGTTGTGGATCTAGAGTAGGATCATCTGTTCGGGTGTCTATCTCACCTATAAGTACATACGGTTATGAATTACTTGGATTGTTGGTTATTTATCCTGGTATATAAGGTCATGCTATGTTGTGGTGATCTGTTAGATCTATATCATGGTATATAGGATATTGCTATGTGCGGTGATATATAGATCTGTATGACTATCTGTACTTGCTGGTTATCTTTTAGTGGAGTGCCCTAGGGACAGTAAGTGGTCATGTAGGATAGCCTGAGAACCCTTGATCTAGGATTTCTTGCATGTTCCTTGTTTGGTTGTGGCTCTAGAGTATGATCATCTGTTCGGGTGGTTATCTCACCTTTAGTTACTTATGGTTACACACTTCATGGAGGTTAAATGGTAGAGGGACAGTGTGCAGTGTGAGGACCAGTAGGCGCTAGTGAGTTGTATTATTGTTTTTTGCCTGTATTATGTTCCTACTTTATCCTTGATTGTTATATGTCGAAATATAGTGGTAGTAGGTTGAGGCGGTCCTACTGTGTGCTATATAGTACAAGATACCCGGTGCGGGCTGTCTATAAGCTGTAGGCACTAAGGCTCGGGGTGAGCGATTGGGAAAGGCGGCAGGCCAAACAAACCCTGGGCATTCCATTCCGAATATTGTGGGCTGTTATGCATGCTTGTATATTTATCATATGGGGTATTTTGAGGAAAACTCGCTAAGCCTTGTGCTTACCCAATTGTTTATTGTTTCAGGTATCATTGTCGTCATGGGAAGGCGAAGGTGGGACTGTATACACTCATCTACAACATTGAGGATTCCCGTTCATTATAATACTCTAATTTTCAATAATTGTAATTGGGAATAAATAGTTTTCTTAAAATGGTTTTATAATTGGGTTGTTTTACGTTAATAAAAAGAAAATTTTTGGTTATGATAATGGGACATTACACATTTTTTCTACAAGACATTTGTTGATGGCTTTTGATATATAAAATAGAGAGTTTTTCATAAAAACCAGCAATGGAAGCTTTAAAATTTTCTAATAAATTTCGAGTAAAATAACAAACCAAACGATTAAGGATCCTTTTAAATAGGTTAGAATGATATTAAAAAAACCATAATGTGTTTTAGAATGACAACCTTTGAAGCCTTTCGACCCTCTTGGATTTGGGTTGTTTATCTAGATGGCAAGACCAAAGAGGTTGAACTTCTCTATAAGTAATCCACCACCAAGAGTAAGTTACCTAAAATGCTAGTTTTCCTTCTTATATGCTTTGCTCTTTAAGCCTTTAAGTACTTAAACAATTAATCACTAAAGGAAGACACAAAGTAAGAACCAAATCTTTACATTTGAACTTCAAAGGACAAATTACACGAATGGTCCCTATGGTTTGGTGTTTGTTACGCGCCTAGTCCCTAACTCCATTTTTAACCCTGCCAATCCTTAATAGTTTGGTTTAGTGCACGCTTGGTCCCTCATCTAACCTTCCGTTTGATTTTGGAGTTAAAACCCATGCGTGCCTTGCACATTGAGGGTTATTTCCGTCATTTTACTTATTCATCCTTCAAAAACCCTAGATCAGTGCATCCCCCTTTTCTTCCTCTACGTTTGTTCTCTCATTTCATCTCTTGTTTCTTTAATGGACAAAAAATCAACAATGGTGAAATGTAATTGCGGGCAACCAAGTGTTATACTGACATCATGGACCGACGACAACCCCTGAAGAAAGTTTTATGGCTGCACAAAGAAGGTAAGGTCGTTTTGATTCTAACTCAAGCTTTTGTGTGACAATGACCGTAAATCTGTTGGATTTGAACTTGACAGGGACCTAAATGTAAGTTTATTGGATGGGTTGATACGGAAGGATGTGCACGATGTACTAGGATAATTCCAGGGCTGTTGAAGGCTAAGAACAAAGTTGAAGCTGAGAATCGGCTGCTGAAGATAATCATTATTTTAAGTTGGGTGTTCATAGGAATCATTATTTACAAGTTGTTGGGCTTAAGAAGATCCAACTAGTATGCTATGTAGGATATTTATGTCTTTTTTGAACTTATTTTGACTTCTATGATCCATGTAGTTGGTTGTTGTATGTGAATTTGAAGTGTTTCTGGAATGTATTTTGATTAAGTGTTTGGGAATTTGATAATATTTTGGTTAACTGTTTGATTAAGTGTTGCTGGAACTTATTTTGACTTCTATGATCCATGTATTTTAATTAAGTGTTTCTGGAACTTATATGGAAAAGTGTTTGATTAAGTGTTTCTGGAACTTATATGGAAAAGAAAACACTAACAATTGACAAAAACAACCAATAACATATGCTAACAATTGACATAAACAACCAATAACACAAGTGGGATTTAATAAAGGGTAATTTAGTTTCCATACTGTCCATAACATACTTTTATACATCAACAAAATGATTAACCAAAAGAAACACAATTTACCCAAAAGTATTAACCATAAGGACACAGTTTAACCAAAAGAACTGATTAACCAACAAAACATACTTTTACTAATGGACCAAGTCCCTTTCCCTCAACCATATTTTCCTTTTCCCTTACCAGAACCACCAGGACCACCAGAACCACTAGGAGCACCAGGAGCACTAGATTTTTCTCCCTTACAACTCCTTGCATTATGACCAATGTTGTTGCACTTTGAACAAGTGACCGACTGAAGGACTCTTGATGCACTATTACCCTTCACCATGTCATCAATTTCATAAGCTGATTTTCTGCGTTTCTTCTTTGGTCTACCTATTGTGACACGATGTTTAGGAGGAACCAAAGTTGTTGGACACACAGACTTTTCCCACATGCTTCTCCCATTAATGGGCTCAACTTTGAATGAGTACATCTGTTTCCAAGTTTTTAGTCAATATACCTCATGCACCCAAGTTTCTGGTTTTCCGACATCCTTACTATTCTTTTTCATCTCCCATATAGTAGCAACAGCATGTTTGTATGGCATCCCAGTGAGTTCCCATTTCCTGCAGGAGCATGTTTGTTGAACCACATCCACCGCGCACTGGTCCATCCAAGGGCCACTTACCTTATACTTACCATTTCCACAAAAAACAGATCTATAATCTTCTGCCTTTTTTTTATATTTTCCAAAGTCTACATAGCTGTAGGTGTCAAAGGACCAATACATTTCCCAATGGCCACTTAAACTCCTTTGCTGAACCAAATTTTTGGAAAATATAGAAGGGTTCACTAACAAGTGCTTCATCATTCTCATGTGCCCTTTGAATTGCTCTTATTGACTTCTTTCTTTGACCATTAATCCCCTCATCTGATGATGAATCAGATGCTAAAAAGTCAGTGTTAATCACCTCTAAATCTTCATCATGTGTGCCTTCATCAACCACAGTGCTAGACGACCCTCCAACCCATTCCACATATTTGTCGATATTCATTTCAAAGTCTTACATATCCACATTAATATCATCCAATATATTGTCAATGTCCACAAAAAAATCACTATCATCACTTTCATCATTGTCACTCTCTAACTCACCAAACTTACCAAAGTCATTAGCATCATTAACCAAGTCATTCTCCATATGATCAGTGAGAGTAGCATCATTACCCAAATCATTCGCCATATGATCAGTGAGAGTAGCATCATTACCCAAATCCTTCTCCATATGACCAGCGGGTGTAGGATCATTACCCGATTCTTTCTGCATGTGATCCATGCCATCCTCCAAGTCAACAGCAGGTGTGTCATGCCACTCCAGGAACAGTCTCTTTGAACATGATGGAGGTTCAGTAATCTCTGTTATACAAACTTTACTTTGGGTTGGGGACATTAAATAGGTGTGCAAAGTAGTTTTGTCATGCTCTATATATACGCCAATTAACTTATGCTTAGCCACAAAACTCCCCAAATAACGAACATCTTCATCACTAGCTAAAGCGAATAACCCAAAATCTAAATCGCCAAAAGGCCTTTGAAAGTGATAGTAAAGTGGTTTACCTACTGGAGCATACCCTAGGTCTTCCATCATCTCATCAATGTCATGAACAGAAAAGGTATTAATGCCCAATAAATCAACAAATGTTTGCTTCCTACGAATATACTTCCTTCCAGGAAAGCTTGTAAACTCACCTCCATGGTGCATTCTTATTGAAAACACTGTCGGATGTCCAGCTGGAGGAGAGAAAATCGTTTTTATCTAACAAAATTAAACCTTTAACAGTCAATATCATTCAAACAAAAGTCAATCAAACATACCATAACTTTGATCAACGTCGATTTCAGCCATTTCACCACGAATGCGCCAAAAAACCATTGCAGTTCTTCGTTCTTGCAGCCGTCGCTCCTAGGGTTTTCATGTAAGGATTTTGCACATAGCTGTGTGTTTTTTTTGGTATACGATTGTGTTGTACAATGTAGAGTATGATCGTTTAATTGAACGCATCGATTTCTTAAACTGGCGGTAGGATGAATAAGTAAAATGACGTAAATAACCCTCAACGTGCAAGGCACGTGGGGGTTTTAACTCCAAAATCAAACGGAAGGTTAGATGAGGGACCAAGCGTGCACTAAACCAAACTATTAAGGATTGGCAGGGTTAAAAAATGGAGTTAGGGACTAGGCGCGTAACAAACACCAAACCATAGGGACCATTCGTGTAATTTATCCAACTTCAAAAGATGAGAGGGAAAGAGGGCATGAAACTTATGGCTTGTGTCTGTGTGTGTGTGTGTTAGAGAGAAAAGAACTAGCCAGAAAATACATAGAAAGTGTCTCTTATATATCACATGCAAGGTAAAGTCTTTTCATTGTAATACTCTAAAGTATTATAAAACATAAAGCTAAGGGAGACAAGGCATGGAGGCAAGACATGGAGGTTGACAAGGTTGACAAGCAACCTTCATATCTTCTTGCAACTTTCGGCCATAGGGTCAAAAGAAGAAGACAAAAATGTTTCACTAGTTATTTTAACCAAAGACCAATTAAATAACTAAACCATGGTAAGCCAAAGTGTCCAAAACTTTGTACATGACTAATTAATCATACTATATGATATAATTACTAGCTTGTTCTTTCTTTTGTTATTGTTTTCATAAAACAACAATTATTCTCTAATTAAATTAAAGAGTTGAATTTATTTATTAATAATCAAATTATTAATAAATATTTAATAAGTACCAACTTGATTAAGGTGTGACCATATATGATCATATGTCCTTTGTAATATCATTCAATAATGATTCTTAGGCATATAGATCCAATATTTGTATGAATCTAAGATATGGGTAACGGTTAATTTCAGCGTTCAAGATTATGTTTATTGATAAAGATTATTAACAACTACATAAGACTACTAAATTGATCATATCAATTCCAGGGCTCGGCCAAGCACTTTAGATGTCAGCACCAAATTATCGAGGAGCCATAGATATCGTTTCTCCTGTTAAGGAAGAAGGAACAAATAAACATTGACTACCTAGTTTCTCCTGATAGGTGCGCATGTGTACATGCTCATGTATACATGCTAGACTCATCCCACTTTGAAATTTATCCCTTCAAATTTCCAACACGATGAGTTTGGAAAGGTCCAAATTGAACCCGTCCATAGCAAAGTTTAGCATGCTTATGTACATAGCTGTAAAGTCCCGGCTAGTCTATGAGTTTTAGTTTATGAGATAATGACTTGAGAGGGTACAAACAATACCCTTTTTATATATTTGGTCACTTAACTTTTTTTGTGCACTTTTAGCCATTGAAATTGTTTTTTTGTTTAAAACATACCATCATGACCGATAATAGAAGGTTTTTCCGGTTTCCGAAGTCTTTTCCGGCCAAGTATGATTTTTTCGGTCATCCTCTCCGGCCAAAATAGCTTTTCGGGCGAGTTGAGTTTTTGACACATTTTTTCAGATTTCTTGTTTCTCTTTCTCTCTATCTCTCTCTCTCTCTCTCTTATATTTTGTTTCCATATTTGTAGGTTTTTATGTGTTCTTGTTCTTGGAAAGATTTCTGAAACCCTAGAAATCAAAAATCAAAGCTGATGAACAACTTGAACTCAAAGCTGCCATGGAAATTGAAAAAAAAAACTCTTTAGAAATTGAAGCTGATGAAAGGGTTGGTCTCGATTTTATGTTTGGAAAAACTCATCAGAGACAATTTCTTTTTGGTTGTTTGTAAAACCTCATTAGAAATCGAAGTTGATGAAGGGATTGTGTTCATGGTTGAAGAACACACCCCAAAAAACGATTTTGATTTCTCATCCATGACATATTTTGAGTTTATCCATGATAGTTTTTCATATCTCGTTTCTAAAACCCTTCATCTTCAGAGAGTTTAAACCCTTCATCCATGGTAAATTTCGATTTTGTTTCTTGAACCTTTCATCTTCTTCGAGTTCGAACCCTAACTCACTTCTGACGATGAACAAACTCTAACAAAAATCAAATATTTGAATCATTTTGTATGTGTGTGTTCTTCGACCATGAACACATACAAAAACCCACAAAACTGAAAAAATAAATAAATAAATAAATAAATATAAGAAAGAGACAAACAAATAAATCTGTTAAATATGTCAAGAACTCAACTCACCAGAAAACTTATTTTGGCCGGAGAAGATGACCGGAAAAATTTTATTTGGCCAGTTTAGACGCCGAAAACAGGAAAAACCTTCTATTGCCGATCATAATGGAATGTTTTAAACAAAAAAAACAAGTTTAATCGTTAAGAGTGCACAAAAAAAAAAGTTAAATGACCAAATATATGTACAAAGAGTATGATTGGTTACCCTCTCAAGTCATTATCCGTAGTTTAATTATAAAATCGAATAAAAACTTATTTGAAATTGTGAATTTTATTTGTTAAAAACCTTTAAAAACAAATGTTTGAAATAAGTGTCTTAAGTTAACTTATCATTGTCATTATGCAAATATAGATGCCACAAATAAATAAGTTTATTTGAAGATGAACACATCATTGCGCTTCACTGTCAACTTTGTATATGAAATAGAAACGGACTTCCTTGCATATGGGCCACAAAATTTTGTAACATGTTCTAGTGCGTACAAACAAGTTCTATTTTCTTAAATGGGCTTAAAATGTTATCACATAGCTACTGATATCAGCGAATAATACTTTCCTTTTAAAAATAAAATACCGCATAAGTCATAGCCATATATGCAATTAAGGGTATTTTTGGTATATTAAAACTACACAGAATTTTAGTCATTTTATGTAATTTTTACTATATTTGATATAAACCTCAAGACTAGTCGATGAATTGGGATGAACACACACATCGAGAAGCAGCAAAACAAAGAATGAAGCCAGTCAACCTATGAATTTGGGTCAATTCTGAAAACGAAAAATAAGGGCTTAGTTGTATAAAAACCGTCGTGATAGAGAGACGAAAGAGGGTTGATGGTATGATTGGAGGAAAAATTAGGTCTTACTTGCGTGCATACCTTCAAAATCGAAGCCAAGCAGGAATTCGGTTTTGATTTCTTCCTGTTTTGTTGTGTATTTGTTCGGATTCTCAAAAACGCCGATCGTCTTCGTCAACGATCCCTGAGGCTTCGTCTTCGTAGATTTTGTTTGGATGCAAAAAAATGAAAATGGAGAATGTTCAACTAATGTATTGGTTAAACGGATGAGACGGTGGATATTATAATTGGAGGAGAAAGCCGGTGAGCGGATGACTATATGCGCATTGAGGGAGGAGCCGATGAACAATAACCAGTTCAGTCGGTTACTGTTCATAAGCCAACTCCCTTTTAATATATATATATATATATATATATATATATATATATATATATATATATATATATATATATATATATAATGAGTACGAATTTTAATGTTTGATAACCTATATAATTTAGTTCAAATATGCCTAACTAAACCATTGTGATAGTTCCACCACTTTGATGGTGCAATCTCGGAGACCACCTGTGTAAAGGTAACAAAAGATAAAAAAAAAACACAGTGATACAATTCTAAAAATCAATGAAAATTTGAGACAAATAAAACATACACATTCGAGTTACTTCAAGTTTGAGTCGTGTTCAACATATCTCAGTTGCGGTACTCGATGAAGAAGCGTTGTGGTGTCCAGCATATCACAGGTGTGGTGCTTATGAGAAAGGCATGTTGAGTCGTGTTGGTAACTTTAGTGTCACCATGTCATTTTAAGTAACTTGAACTAACACGTGAGCTTTGGGGCTTCATAATTTCTACTCTAATATATGTACGAGGTTGTGCGGAGTGCACGCATGTATAAGATCGAAATAGAAGCCGATCGACGACTAGTCGGGGGTCTGGGGGCAGCGCCCCTTTGGCGGGGTCTAGGGGCAGTGCCCCTAGCGGGGTCCAAGGGGCAGAGCCCCTGGCTGGGAACATAGTGGAAAATTCAATTTCTTGAGGGTGATTATGGTAAAACTAACGAAACTCGTTAGTTTTGGTAACCCTATATCCTCATTAAATCCGGATTAATATTACTTGCTTCCAAAGCAACTAATGACGGCCCAACCCTAATGAAACCCTAATCTTGTTTAATATATAAACAACACTTCCTCTACAGAAGAGGGTTACGATCTTAAGCTCTCGTTTTTCATCATACTTTCACAGAATCCTCTAGCATATTGGCTTACGTTTTATGTGTCTAGAAACGTAAGTGTCCACTTGGATTATCCTAGGCTGAATTTCTTGTAACCCAGACATAGGGTAGAAATATCAGTTCGGAAAGTGATATCACGATCCAAGTTGGTATCCAGATCTCCACCACAAACCCTAATTTCCAACAATCGAACTGATATTTCCTGTTTCTGGAGATGGGTGAGTTAATCCGCGAGATGACCACTAAGTTTGCAAAGCTGGAGAAGTTCGAAGGTGTTGACTTCAGGCGGTGGAAGAAGACGATGCACTTCATGCTGACTACTCTCAAGGCAGCGTACGTGCTGACTACTCCTAGACCAGTCGAGCCTGAGGAAGGTGTTGTTGAGACGGCTGAAGAGACAAGAAAGAGATAGAAGTGGGACAATGATGACTACATCTGCAAAGGTCGCATTCTGAACGGTATGTCTGATGTTTTATTTGATATCCATAGTGAAGCCTTGTGTTCCAAGGAGTTGTGGGACACTCTTGAACTGAAATACATTACTGAGGATGCTTCTAGCAAGAAGTTTCTGGTCAGTGACTTTAATAATTATAAGATGGAAGATTCAATGTCTGTCACTGAACAGTACAATGAAGTCCTTGGCATATACGGTCAGTTTAAACTGCACCGTATGAATATGGATGAATCCATTGTTGTGTCCACTATCATTGACAAACTGCCGTCCTGGAAAGACTTCAAACATAACTTGAAACATCAAAAGGAGGAACTGTCATTGGTTCAACTTGCTAGTCACATTAATATTGAAGAATCTCTTCGCGCGAATGAAAGTGACAAATCTGAAAAACCCAAAGGAAAAGTTGAACCTGGACAGCCCTCGGTTCATATGGTTGAAAACAAACCAAGGAACAAGAACCACAAAGGACATGGCAAACGTAAGCAGGAACATGTCCCAAGCAACTCCAACAAAAAGAGAAAGGATCTGGTTTGTTGGAGGTGCAATCAAGTTGGGCATTGCAAGCGTGATTGTCGTGTGAATTTGGGCAACAATGGTGCTGGAAACAGTGGAGCCAATGCGAAAGTGAACGGGTCTTCGGCCCAAGTTAAAGGAGGTCAGTTTTTGACTAACTTTGATAATTCTAATCAGAATTATGTTGTAACATCCAAAATTCTGGTATGTCCTGAAACCCTAAGAAATGATAAGTTTGCATGATTGGTCCCTTAAGTACGTTGGGCGTACTTAAGTGTACGCTTGGCGTACTGCATGAAAAATGGTTGCGGGGATTCAGGGTACGCCGGGCGTACCTTGAGTTACGCGGGGCGTACGCGCCAGGGACGCAAACCCTAATTTTTCTGGACTTAAGGCCTATTTAAACAACTTTAAGTCCCTTGGACTAAACCCTAGAGAGCCTCCACAGCCTTAGAACGTCCATATACTCCTGGAAACCTTGTGAGATCATTCTTAGGCCTTAAAGAGTGCATTTGTGGCCTTTTTGTGTGTATTTCAAGAAGAAGGGGTGGTCAAGCAAGCTTGGATCAAGAGGGTGCTTCAAGATCCTGCACCAAAAACATCTTGCAAAGCTTCTGGAGGTAAAAAGCTTGCATCTTTCCTTTCTAATATTTAGATCTAGCTAGGGTTTTGGTGGTTTGTCCCTTTTATGAACTTTTGACCTCTTTTGTGGAGTTAAGCCTTCCCTTTTGATTTGAAAGTCAGATCTGAGGTCCCCTGGTCATTTAGAAGTATAAAAATGGAAGCTTGATGAGAGTTGTGACCTTATGCTTGGGTAAAAGACCTTAAAAAGGTCTTAATAGGTTGGTTGGGAGTGTTTAAGACATGCAAGGGCATAAAGTTTCCAACTTTATGCCTTGGGACATCTTTTCAATCTTAGATCTAGCTTCTGGACGTGAGAGATTCGAGCATTAAGCACTTGATGGGAAAAGTGCTTAATACGATGGTACGCTGGGCGTAACTGTCTGTACGCAGCACGTAGTCACTAGACCCTCAGTACGATGCGCGTACCAGGGAGGTACGCTGGGCGTAGGCAGCTCAGATGGGCCCTAATCTGTTTTGGGCCTTTGGGCCTCTTTTAGCTAATGAGCTTGTTGGACCCTGTAAGATTGAGGCCTTTTCATCTGTTTGGGCCTAGAACTTATTGGTTGGGCCTTATTGGGCCAAGGGGCCCATTAAGGATATTGGATTTTGGATTTTGGGGCCCAATTTGCAAGAAAGGGGTAATTGGGCCTTGGGGGTAGAGTTTGAAGGTTGGGCCTTTCCTTCGGTAATTTACGGTCTTATCATTGATTATATATTATTGTTATTATTCAGCTTGGTAGGTTGCAGATTATTGGGAGGGCAGTAATTGTATTCATCGGACGGAGGTGAGTCTTCTCACCATACCTATGGGTCTACGGCACCAAGGCCGACCCATTATGTGATCATGTTATGTGTGTGTTATTCATTTATGAATTGATATGTTGTGTGATATTATGTTGGTATGGAAGACCCCGGGGGTAGCCCGTGGAATTGGATATAAGACCATGTGGGGTAGCCCATGGCAGTCCTAGGTAAAGACCATGTGGGGTAGCCCATGGCATTGGATGTAAGACCATGTGGGGTAGCCCATGGCGGTCCTAGGTAAAGACCATGTGGGGTAGCCCATGGCACTCTTGTTGAATCGTATCACATAGTTTCTATGGCATGTTTATAGCTTATTCTTAGCTATCAGGATATGTGTATGTGAATGTGTGTGGTATGCTCTGGGAAACTCACTAAGCATTTCGCTTACAGGTTGTTGATTTGTTTCAGGTACTTCCGAGCCTAAGGGCAAGGGCAAGGCGTGATGACGTGGCGTGCACTCTATCTCTCTTTGATGTGTTTGGGACCCTCTGATGTTTTAAAAAGGAAAACAATGAAGTAATGAATGTTGATTTGAAAATATATGTTTTGGGATTTTATGGTTTAGGAGATTGGCTTTGGTTTTAAAAGAGAAAAATATAATGAAAATTTTTCTTTGTAAAATTTGGGTCGTTACAAGTTGGTATCAGAGCCTTGGTTTGAGGGATCCGGGCACATCCTCGGGTGTGTTAGGACTCAAACTAAGAAGGTGATAAAATGTTTTCAAAAGTAACCAAAAAGGAATTAAAAGAAACTCAAAAGATGAGAGTGCAACGCGCGTGATCAGCCGAGCCAAGTAAGTAGTTTCCCAATTTGAATAGCCATGCTATACTGATATTTAAGTCATGTTGCTTATATGGAACCTACTATGTGTATGTTTTTAGAATTATATACGGTTAGGAGCTTATAGCCTCAGAATGATTGATTTGGCCTTATTTTCTTTTCCTTGTTTGGATGTGGTCTTAAGGTATAATCTCTTATTCGAAAGTCTATTTGGTCCTTTCTGTGTATAATTTGCATGCATAAAAGCAGCCTGTTGTGATGGGTTTGATTGTCATGGGTAGGACAAATCATAGGGCAGCCCAGGATTTGTTTCGGGTGTTAGTTGTGGATTATGGTATTGTATTGGGTTCTATTGGAGTCATTAGGTAGAGCAGTGGGGGAAAGGTACGGGTAGGTGTGGAAGGTAGTATTGGGCCCGTACTACTGGAAGCACAGGACCTGTACCCAAAGCCATGTTTTACCTGGGGCTCCAAAGGGGAGGGAAACCAGTATGAAAGAACCCTCGTTATAGATATCCTGATAATTATGTTTTGATATTTCAGTTCAGCATGGTGATGACGCGGTTTGGAGCAGGGGGATAAGGATCAGGATCTGGGTCCGGGGCTGGGTCAGGCGGCCCTACTGATGGTATTGACGAGAGGCTGCGTGAGTTGATTGCGGCCGAGGTTACAAAGGGCATCCTTGACGCTACCCCAGTCATCTTTGGGATGGTCAAGGAGGGCATGATGGAGATCATGGAAGAGAGGATTAGGGCATTCAGGGCTGATGTTTCTACGGGTCAGGGTGGAGCCAGAACTCCCTCGTTTCGGGAGTTCAAGGCATGTGGAGCTCTAGAGTTCTCGGGGGTCAGGGATCCCATTGTGAGCAGACGCTGGGTAGCGGACATTGAGAATGCCTAGCGCACAAGTTCTTGCCCTGAAGAGGCAAAGGTTGGATTTGCCTCCTGTATGCTGAGGGACAGGGCCCGAGATTGGTGGGGCGAAGTTACTAGCCAGGTGGGGCCAGCCGGAGTGGCTTAAATGGCATGGGCTGAGTTTGTTCGGCGATTTGATTTAGATTTTGCACCACCTATCGAGGTGCAACGACTTGTGAGGGAGTTTCATGACCTTCAGCAGACCACCGAGACCGTGGCGGAAATCACTGCCAAGTTTCGGGTGCGAGCGTTGTTGATCCCACAGTACGCTACGGACGAGGATATGAGGCGGACGAGATATCATTCCATGCTGAGGGATGATATTCGGGAGTTTGTGAGCTTTACAGGGTGCAAAACCCTGAATGAGATGGTGGAGAAGGCCCGTGAGAGGGAGATGGAGTTGGAGTCCCGCACGAAGCGGAAGACTGAACAGGTACAGGCAGCAGGGGCTCAGGCTAAGAAGCCTAAGACCTCCGATTCTTCGGGTAGGGGCCATCAGGGCCGGGGCCGGTGTGCCAAGTGCGGGAGGTTTCATAGTGGGACTTGTCGGACAGCCGGGATATCAGGATGTTACTCTTGTGGCCAGCAGGGCCATATGAGTAAGGATTGCCCCAAGAAGGGCTTGATATGTTTTCACTGCAACCAGACAGGCCATAAAAAGGATGATGTCCGAAGTTGCAAGGAGGAGGAGGAGGATCAGTGGCGGCGCCCGCGCCCGCCACTATGAGGATTACTGACGGTCGCCCTGTCAGGGCGGAAGCTCCATCGGTGAAAAGCCGTGCTTTTCAGCTGACTACCGAGGAGGCTCGGGCAGCGCCAGACGTTGTGGCTGGTATGTGTCTACTCTTCTCTACCTTGTGTTGTTAAATGCTTATATGTATGTATTATGTTTTGTATAGGGACCTTTTGGTCAATGGTATGTCGGCTTATGACTTATTTGATTCGGGTGCTACCCGATCGTTCGTATCTATTGCGCTTAGCAAGAAGTTCCGAGACGTGCCGGGGACTCTGGATACCCCGCTCGAGGTGGAGATTGCAGATGATCGCACTGTGAGTGCTGCGAGAGTATACCAGGACTGTATCCTGATTGTCCATGGCGAGAGGTTTCGCGTTGATTTAGTTCCCATACCGTTGCGAGGACTGGTTGGGGGCCAACGGGGCCATGATCGATTGTGGGCGACAGTTGGTCCGGGTCCGAACCCCAAAGGGGGGAGAGTTGGTCATTCAGGGCGAGAGGGCCTCGTAGGGCCCGACCCTCTGTTCAGCCGCGAGGGCTAGGAGGTTTTTGTAGCAGGGCTGCACGGCATTTTTGGCTTATGTTACGGACACGCGAATAGAGGCGGTAGCAGATATTGACAGTGTGCCGATAGTGCAGGACTTTCGGGACGTTTTTCCCGAAGAGTTGCCTGGGGTGCCTCCGGAGAGGTAGGTGGAGTTTCGCATCGAATTGGTGCCAGGTGTCGCCCCGATAGCCAAGGCACCGTATCGGTTGGCACCACCTGAGATGCAGGAGTTATCTACGCAGCTTCAAGAGCTGCTAGACCGAGGGTTCATCCGTCCGAGCAGTTCTCCATGGGGAGCACCGATCCTTTTCGTGAAAAAGAAGGACGGATCGCACAGGATGTGCATTGATTATAGGGAGCTGAACAAGTTGACAGTGAAAAACCGCTATCCTTTGCCAAGGATCGACGACTTGTTTGATCAACTTCAGGGTGCATCTTGGTTTTCCAAGATTGATCTTCGGTCTGGGTATCATCAGATGAGGATTAGGGACGAGGATATACCGAAGACAGCTTTCAGGACTCGTTATGGGCATTATGAGTTTGTGGTGATGCCATTTGGGCTCACCAATGCCCCGACAGCATTCATGGATCTCATGAACCAGGTGTGCAGGCCGATGTTGGATCAGTCAGTGATCGTTTTTATTGATGATATCTTGGTTTACTCCAAAACCAGGGAGCAGCACGAGCAGCACTTGAAAGAGGTGCTGGAGACTTTGAGGGCGGAGAAGCTTTATGCAAAGTTCTCCAAATGTGATTTCTGGTTGCGGGAAGTGCAGTTTTTGGGTCATGTCATCAATCAAGAGGGTATTTCGGTTGACCCAGCTAAGTTGGAGGCTGTGATGCGGTGGGAGGTACCGAGGAATGCCTCAGAGATTCGTAGCTTCTTGGGTTTAGCGGGTTACTACTGGAGATTTATCCAGGATTTCTCCAAGATTGTTGTGCCCTTGACCCGTTTGACCAAGAAGAATGTGACTTTCCGGTGGGATGAGGATCAGCAGAGGGCTTTTGAGACACTGAGGCGGAGATTATGTGAGGCTCCAGTCCTGGTACTGCCTGAGGGGTTGGATGATCTAGTGGTATATTGTGATGCATCGATATCAGGGTTGGGTGCAGTGTTGATGCAGAGAGGGCATGTGATTGCTTATGCCTCGAGGCAGTTGAAGCCTCACGAGGCAAATTACCCCACGCATGATTTGGAACTGGGGGCGGTGGTGTTTGCCCTCAAGATTTGGAGACACTATTTGTATGGAGTGCGGTTTATTATTTATACCGACCACAAGAGTCTAAAGTATTTGATGGATCAGCAGAACCTCAACATGCGACAGAGGAGATGGTTGGATGTACTAAAGGATTATGATTGCGAAATCCTATACCATCCAGGGAAGGCCAACGTGGTGGCCGATGCTTTGAGTCGTAAGGCGACGGGGTCCCCGATTAGGGACATTTGTATGAGGATGACAGTGATTTCTCCTTTGTTGGAAATCATCAAGGGGGCTCAGGTTGAGGGGGTGAAAAAGGAGAACTGGAAAACAGAGAAAATTCGGGGTCAGTATCCCTTGTTTGTCAAGGATAGTCACGGTCTTTTGACTCAGTGTGGCCGAGTGTGGGTACCATTGGCAGGGAGCGTGAGGCAGAGACTATTAGAGGAGGCGCATAAGTCCAAGTTTTCAATACATCCAGGTGCAACAAAAATGTATATGGACTTGAGACTGAGTTATTGGTGGCCCTGCATGAAGCGGGAGATCGCTAGGTTTGTGGAGCGGTGCTTGACCTGCAGAAAGGTCAAGGCCGAACACTAGCGGCCTCATGGCAAGGTTCAGCCGTTACCCATTCCCATGTGGAAGTGGGAAGAGATCACTATGGACTTCATTACGAAGCTACCGAGGACGGCGAGGGGAGTGGATGCCATATAGGTTATTATGGACAGACTAACGAAGAGTACCCATTTCATTCCGATCTCCAAGAGTATATCCGCAGAAAAGTTGGCAGATATCTACGTACGAGAAGTGGTGGCTAGGCACGGGGTGCCGGTGTCAGTGGTTTCAGATAGGGATGTTCGGTTTACATCTAGGTTTTGGAAAAAAAATCCATGAGAAATTGGGGACTCAGCTACACTTCAGTACAACATATCACCCTCAGACTGACGGTCAGAGTGAGAGGACGATCCAGACATTGGAGGACATGCTGCGAGCATGCGTGCTGGATTTTGGAGGAAGTTGGGATACGTACCTCCCACTGGCAGAGTTCTCATACAATAACAGTTATCATGCCAGTATCGATCGGGCTCCATTCGAGATGTTATATGGTCGGAGGTGCAGGACCCCAGTGTGCTGGGATTAGGTTGGTCATCGTGTGATGGGAAGCACGGAGGTGGTACTCAAGACCACCAGGTTGATTCAGCAGGTGCGCGACCGGTTGCGGATCGCGCAGAGCCGTCAAAAGAGTTATGCTGATCGACGACGATCAGATCTGGAGTTTCAGGTGGGGGATTTTGTTTTGCTGAAGGTGTCACCCTGGAAGGGGATTATCAGGTTTTGTAAGAGGGGCAAGTTGGGGCCTCGATTTATAGGCCCGTTCAGGATCATAGCCCGAGTGGGCAAGGTAGCCTATCACTTAGAGCTTCCAGAGGGACTTAGTCAGATTCACAACACCTTCCACGTGTCTCAGCTTCGGAAGTGTGTTGTTGATGAGTCCGCGGTTATATCCTTGGACGATATTCAGGTGGATGGGGGCCTGAATTATGTTGAGAGGCCGGTTGCCATTCTAGACAGGAAGACAAAGGGACTTCGGAATAAGAAAGTGAAGTTGGTAAAAGTGCAATGGCAGCACCGAAAGGGCTCCGAATGGACCTGGGAGCCAGAAGAGGAAATGCGGGAGCATTACCCCGAACTGTTTTCAGCTGCAGACTTCGAGGGCGAAATCTAGTTCAAGTGGGGGAGAGTTATAACATCCAAAATTCTGGTATGTCCTGAAACCCTAAGAAATGATAAGTTTGCATGATTGGTCCCTTAAGTACGTTGGGCGTACTTAAGTGTACGCTTAGCGTACCGCATGAAAAATGGTCGCGGGGGATTCAGGGTACGTCGGGCGTACCTTGAGTTACGCGGGGCGTACGCGTCAGGGACGCAAACCCTAATTTTTCCGGACTTGAGGCCTATTTAAACAACTTTAAGTCCCTTGGACTAAACCCTAGAGAGCCTCCACAGCCTTAGAATGTCCATATACTCCTGGAAACCTTGTGAGATCATTTTTAGGCCTTAAAGAGTGCATTTGTGGCCTTTTTGTGTGTATTTCAAGAAGAAAGGGTGGTCAAGCAAGCTTGGATCAAGAGGGTGCTTCAAGATCCTGCACCAAAAACATCTTGCAAAGCTTCTGGAGGTAAAAAGCTTGCATCTTTCCTTTCTAATCTTTAGATCTAGCTAGGGTTTTGGTGGTTTGTCCCTTTTATGAACTTTGGACCTCTTTTGTGGAGTTAAGCCTTCCCTTTTGATATGAAAGTCAGATCTGAGGTCCCCTGGTCATTTAGAAGTATAAAAATGGAAGCTTGATGAGAGTTATGACCTCATGCTTGGGTAAAAGACCTTGAAAAGGTCTTAATGGGGTGGTTGGGAGTGTTTGAGACATGCAAGGGCAAAAAGTTGCCAACTTTATGCCTTGGGACATCTTTTCAATCTTAGATCTAGCTTCTGGACGTGAGAGATTCGAGCATTAAGCACTTGAGGGGAAAAGTGTTGAATACGATGGTACTCTGGGCGTAACTGTCTGTACGCAGCGCGTAGTCACTAGACCCTCAGTACGCTGCACGTACCAGGGAGGTACGCTGGGCGTACGCAGCTCAGATGGGCCCTAATCTGTTTTGGGCCTTTGGGCCTTTGGGCCTCTTTTGGCTAATGAGCTTGTTAAACCCTGTAAGATTGAGGCCTTTTCATCTGTTTGGGCCTAGGACTTATTGGTTGGGCCTTATTGGGCCAAGGGTCCCTTTAAGGATATTGGATTTGGATTTTGGGGCCCAATTTGCAAGAAAGGGGTAATTGGGCCTTGGGGGTAGAGTTTGAAGGTTGGGCCTTTCCTTGGGTAATTTAAGGTCTTATCATTGATTATATATTAATGTTATTATTCAGCTTGGTAGGTTGCGGATTATTGGGAGGGCAGTAATTGTATTCATCGGACGGAGGTGAGTCTTCTCACCATACCTTTGGGTCTACGGCACCAAGGCCGGCCCATTATGTGATCATGTTATGTGTGCGTTATTCATTTATGAATTGATATGTTGTGTGATATTATGTTGGTATGGAAGAACCCGGGAGGAGCCCGTGGCATTGGATATAAGACCATGTGGGGTAGCCCATGGCAATCCTAGGTAAAGACCATGTGGGGTAGCCCATGGCATTGGATGTAAGACCATGTGGGGTAGCCCATGGCGGTCCTAGGTAAAGACCATGTGGGGTAGCCCATGGCACTCTTGTTGAATCGTATTGCATAGTTTCTGTGGCATGTTTATAGCTTATTCTTAGCTATCAGGATATGTGTATGTGAATGTGTGTCGTATGCTCTGGGAAACTCACTAAGCATTTTGCTTACAGGTTGTTGATTTGTTTCAGGTACTTCCGAGCCTAAGGGCAAGGGCAAGGCGTGATGACGTGGCGTGTACTCTATCTCTCTTTTGATGTGTTTGGGACCCTCTGATGTTTTAAAAAGGAAAACAATGAAGTAATGAATGTTGATTTGAAAATATATGTTTTGGGATTTTATGGTTTAGGAGATTGGCTTTGGTTGTAAAAGAAAAATATAATGAAAATTTTTCTTTGTAAAATTTGGGTCGTTACATATGTTTATTATGTTTCATTTATCCGTGAATCATTCTATGTTCTGGATGATGATGTTGCTTGGTGGATCGACTTCGGAGCAACGAACCATGTATGCAAGGATAAACAGACGTTTGAAACATTAACTCCGCTTGAAGATGGGTTGGTGCTGAAAATGGGAGACAATTCTTTTATTCCTATTTATGGTTTAGGTGTCGTGTGTCATGAATTTACTTCTGGAAAGACAATTAGGTTATTTCATGTTTTGTTTGTTCCTAAAATTCGCAAGAATCTTGTTAGCTCTAGTTGTTTGAATTTTGATGGTTTTAAACAAGTTATTGAGTCGGATAAGTTTGTTTTGTCTAAGGGTGGAATGTTTGTTGGCTTTGGATATTTAAATAATAGAATGTTTCGTTTAAATATTGTTGACAAATTATTATCTGTTCAAAATTCTGCATTTCTATCGTCTGCTTCTAATGTTGATAAATCTATGCTTTGGCATGTAAGATTAGGTCATGTGAACTTTAGAAGGATGTATGAGATGTCAAAACATGGATTAATTCCAGCCTTTGATATGACATCTGATAAATGTAAAACATGCATGGTTACAAAAGTGACAAAACAGCCATTTCCTAGTGTTACTAGAAATTCAGCTGTTTTGGAACTTGTACACAGTGACCTGTGTGATTTTCACTCCACTCCTTCTTTGGGAAATAAAAAGTATGTTGTCACTTTTATTGATGAATGCACTCGGTTTTGCTATGTGTATTTGTTGCATTCTAAGGATGAAGCCTTAGACAAATTCAAAATATACAAAACCGAGGTGGAATTGCAATTGGGCATTCCGGTTAAATGTCTCAGGACTGATAGGGGAGTTGAATATATGGATCCCATATACTTCCAATCAGTGGGTATCATTCATGAGACCACGACACCTTACACGCCCCAACAGAATAGTATTGCTGAACGCAAAAATCGAGTTTTAAAGGAAATGGTAAACTCGATGTTGTCTTACTCGGGATTGAGTGAAGGATTATGGGGAGAGGCCATGTTAACGGCCTGCTATCTATTGAATAGGGTTCCAAATAAAAGGAACAAAACAGTCCCATATGAACTTTGGTTCAAGAAAAAGCCGAATTTGAGTTATTTTCGGGTTTGGGGATGTCGGGCAGTTGTAAAACTCACCGAGCCCGAAAAGAAGAATTTAGGAGAACGTGGAATTGATTGCATATTCATTGGATATGCTGAACATTGCAAGGCATATAGGTTTTATGTAATAGAACCTAATGATTCGGTTTCGGTTAACACTGC
The DNA here is from genome assembly GCF_052849685.1 of Lactuca virosa. Lineage (NCBI taxonomy): Eukaryota > Viridiplantae > Streptophyta > Magnoliopsida > Asterales > Asteraceae > Lactuca > Lactuca virosa. The sequence goes on from NC_136426.1 coordinate 87,426,450, forward strand.
TATCGAATCACGAGATGCAATTTTTGATGAGATGAGGTTTTCATCGATTCAAAGGTCTAAGGATCTGACTTTTGGTGCTAATAAAGGGCAAAATTCAGAAAGTCAAGATGGTGGTATCGTGCAAGAACCACAAGATATTCGTAGAAGCAAAAGAGGCCAAATTGCGAAAAATTTCGGATCCGACTTCCAACTATACTTGGTGGAAGGTTCAAGGGATGAAATTAGTCTTGAATACTCTTATTGCTATAGTATTGAAGATGATCCTAAGACTTATCAAGAGGCCATGGAGTCTCGTGATAGTGCCTTTTGGAAGGAAGCAATTGATGATGAAATGTCATCAATTCTTGAGAACAACACATGGGTGTTGTCGGATTTGCCTTCGGGTTCTAAACCTCTTGGTTGCAAATGGATTTTCAAAAAGAAAATGAATGTTAATGAGACTATTGACAAATTCAAAGCCCGGTTAGTCATTCAAGGTTTTAGACAAAAACCCGGTATTGACTATTTTGATACGTATGCTCCAGTTGCACGTATTTCTACTATTAGATTGTTGGTTGCCTTGGCAAGTATCCATAATCTGGTCATTCACCAAATGGATGTGAAAACAGCATTTTTAAATGGTGATCTTGACGAGGAAGTTTACTTGAAACAACCAGAAGGTTTCATTATGCCCGGTAAAGAGCATATGGTTTGTAAACTTGTCAAATCTTTTTATGGGCTGAAACAAGCGCCTAAAGAATGGCATCAGAAATTTGATGAAGTTATTTTGTCCTCTGGTTTCAAGACAAACCAATGTGACAAATGTGTTTGTAGTAGATTTGATGATGCTATTAGAGCTGGAGTGATCATTTGCTTATGTGTAGATGACATGTTGATTTTCGGTACCGACCAAAATCAAGTGGATGAAACAAAGAAAATGTTATCATCCAAGTTTTCTATGAAAGATTTAGGAGAGGCTGATGTAATTCTTGGAATAAGAATTAAGAGGATGAACAAAGGATTGGTAATGACTCAAAGTCATTATATTGAGAAAATTCTGAAGCGGTTTAATTTTACAGATTGTTCTCCTGTGAGTACTCCTATGGATCCAAGTGTGAAATTAATGCCAAATAATGGCGTTCCCATTTCACAATTGGAATACTCTAAGGCTATTGGTAGCTTGATGTATGCCATGACGAGTACCAGACCTGATATTGCTTTTGCTGTGGGTAAGTTGAGCAGGTACACTAGCAATCCTAGTGCTCAACCTTAGCAAATAGTGAATAGAGTATTAAAGTATCTCAAGGGAACCATGAATTATGGTTTGAGTTACTTGGGGAGTCCTTCGGTTTTAGAAGGTCATTCAGATGCAAGTTGGATTACCAACATGGAGGACCATTCCTCAACTTCTGGTTGGGTATTCTTGCTTGGGGGAGGTGCCATCTCTTGGGCTTCCAAGAAGCAATCTTGCATTACAAACTCGACAATGGAATATGAGTTTGTTGTGTTAGCAGCTGCTGGTAAAGAAGCAGAGTGGCTAAGGAATTTAGTCTATGAGATTCCTTTGTGGCCTAAACCGATAGCACCTATTTCTATCCTTTGCGATAGTGCTGCCGCTTTGGCTAAAGCATATAGTCAGGTTTATAATGGCAAGTCTAGACACCTAGGTGTTAGACATAGTATGATTAGAGAATTAATCATGAATGGTGTGATTTCGGTTGAGTTTGTGAAATCGCAACAAAATTTGGCAGATCACTTGACTAACGGTCTGAAAAGAGACTTAGTGCACAAGTCTGTAATCGGGATGGGATTAAAGTCCATTTGATTCTATAATGATGAGACACCCAATTCCCTCCTAATCTAATGTTAGGAGTTGAATTCAATGTGGAAAGCTGTCACACCCCCAAACCAGAACGGCGAAAACATTTGGGGGTGGATGACTTCACGTAGTATCATAACAGTTGAATATTGTAAAGAAAGTAAACACAACCATCATAAATATAAGGAAAAGTTACATTGTTGCAAGCAATACATGTTTCAAAAGAATATTACAAATATGATGATTTAAAATGTTTTGATAACAGACGCCTTAGCGTTCCTTCTCCAAAAGCTGATGGTTACCTGTATTACTGATTCCCTGAGAAATACAAGTTGTTTCGTAAAAGTGTCAACAATTAAGTTGGTGAGTTCATAAGCGTTTTTGTTCTAAAATTTGTCTGTCTTTTTGGTAAAAATAACTGAACGTGTTTCCAGAAAATCCAATATTTTCCATGTATGTGTAGTAGTTTGTAAAAGTTTCAAAAAAACTGAAATGCAATAGTATCTTTCATGCTGAAAATGGTGTAAATGGATTTATACATATATAATGTAATTTCTCAGCGTATTTACTAGTTTCGTAAATCAAGATATTTCGATACTCATGTGAGTTTTATAACCATGCTATTGACCCGGACTGCCTGTAACAACGTTCTTCAGGCGTTGTAGTGTTATGACGTTTGTCACCCTAGACCTGCCGGTCTAACTATAGCTAACAGTTTAGGTGCGAGATTGTCAATCCCATATAGATCTATACATAAGTATCACGCTCTCCCTCCAAGAGATTATGGTTTATAATACATGACTTGAAATGCGTACTTGAGAGTACGTTGAAGCTGAATGTCTCACAACACTTAGTATCAATAGATTTACGAAAAGAAAAGTCTATATTTCTTGTAAATGAAAATATCTCCTTTTTACAGTGATTATGTAAAGATGTCATGAATAACTCATAAACTATACCCATTATAGTTTTTCGAAAGTGTGTTCCATTTGGTGATAAAAACTCGATGTAATACCAACTTTGCATGTAAAGTGTAACGTTGGTATCAATGTTATTTAACATTTATAAACAAAATGTAGGTAAAGTATTTGAATCCATATAAAACGATGCGTATCTTAAAACGTAAGTTTTTCTCGTATTTCAATTGCATTCCCCCCTCAAAAACATGAAAAAGATGTGAAAATGTAGGGGTATGAACTCACGTGGAAAGTGTGGTGATTTGAAGAAAACGAGATTTTCTCGGACGGCACTTCTACCGGAAAGTGGTGAATTTTTCGGGAATCTTCGAGCTTCGGACCTTCGTCGGGACTCGGGTACGTAACCGGGGTGTCGAGGTCGTCTCGGGGTGCTAACCGAAGAGTAGAAGTGAGAGAGAAGAGTGGAATGAGTAAGAGAAGTGGGAAGTCTCGCATGCTATTTATAGGAGGGGGAGCTGCCCTCGTACGCTGGGCGTACACCGAAATACGCAGGGCGTACATCATACGCTAGGCGTACCCTCGTACGCGGGGCGTATGTCCGCGATGACGTCTCCGGTCTCCGGTCTTCAGATGGGACTGCAGTAGAGGGTGTAGGGGTGACGTGGCCGATCCGAGGTCCTCCATTCGGTACGCTGGGCGTACTCCTTCGGATAAGCCTCGAAGTGTGTAACAAAAACTTCAAAAATGCGTAACGTTCGCATACAAGCTCCATTTTTGACGTTCTTTATATCCACGCGTAGGCGAGAATATAATCTACAACTTTCATTTAGACTTCGTCGGCTAGTTTTGAACTTATTTTTAATTATATATTATTTAATAGGTCGGGACAGGATAATTCCGTTAAAAATCCATAACTTCTTCATCCGATGTCCGTTTTCGCCTGTCTTTTTACCGTTGCACTAATATTGTCGAGATCTTCAATTCTCGTTTAGGTTGCGTTGGCTAAAAATCGCTAAATATTTAATTCGAATTTTTAGCTGTCTACTGCTGTTCTGAAACTTAGACAAATCATAACTTCCTCATACGAAGTCAGATTTGGACGTTCTTTTTATGTACGCTCATGGTTTAACATAATCTACGACTTTCGTTTAGATACTTAAGGCTAAAAAGTATTTTATTGAAATTTCACTTTTTACCCTTGATAGTGCTTTACCGGTTTTGTCGTGAATATTTGATTAGTCATAACTTCTTCGTTATAACTCGGATTTGAGTGTTCTTTATATTTTTGAAAACCTTGACACTATATCTAACATTTTATGCAACCCAATTGAGACTTTTGAACAATTCGCTTTTGATGGTATTTTTATTGATTCACCAATATATTTTAACATCTGACTTTTGAACATTACAATGACTTGAAATACTGGGTTGTCACATCATCCCCTCGTTAGAGGAAATTTCGTCCCGAAATTTAATCTAAGACAAAGTTTATGGACTAGGAAAAAGATGCGGGTAGTTTTGCTTTATCTGATCCTCGCGCTCCCAGGTGTATTCAGGTCCGCGCTTGGCATTCCAACGGACCTTCACAATGGGTATGCGACTTTGTTTAGTTCTTTTAATTTCTCGAAACATGATCTCTACGGACTTTTCTACGAAGTGGAGACTCTCGTTGATTTCAATTTCGTCCCGCGGGATGACGAGGGTCTCATCGGACAAGCACTTATTTAGGTTCGACACGTGAAAGGTAGGGTGTACGTTATTTAGTTCCTGCGGTAATCGAAGTTTGTATGCCATCGGGCCAATGCTGTCAAGGATCTCGAATGGTCAGATATACCTAGGGTTGAGTTTCCCACGTTTTCCAAAACGTATTAATCCCTTCCAGGGGGAGACTTTCAATTGTACTCGGTCCCCATCCTGGAATTCCAAGGGTTTTCGTCTTTTGTCCGCATAACTCTTTTGTCTGTCTCTTGAAGCTTTTAATCGTTCTCAGATTTGGACAATCTTCTCAGTAGTTTCCCTTATGATTTCCGGGCCAGTGAGAGTGATGTCTGGTACTTGACCACTTGCTAGTTGCGTGTCACCCACTTCATCCCAGCACAGAGGTGATCTGCACTTACGGCCGTAGAGGGCTTCGAATGGAGCAACTTTGATGCTAGTGTGATAGCTATTATTGTAGGAAAACTCAATGGGAGGTAAATGAGTATCCCAAGCTTTACCAAAGTCTATCACAAAAGCTCTTAGCATGTCCTCTAACGTTTGAATGGTCCTTTCACTCTGCCCGTCTGTCTATGGGTAGTAGGTTGTACTCATGTCCAGCCTAGTTCCCATGGCTTTATGCAGTGACTGCCAGAATCGTGATGTGAATCGGCTATCCCTATCGGAGATAATAGATATCGGTACTCCGTTAAGGCGCACTATCTCCTTAATGTAGATCCTTGCCAGCTTCTCCAGTTTGTCTGTCTCTTTTATTGGTAGGAAGTGAGCGGATTTGGTTAATCTGTCGACGATTACCCAAATGGTGTCAAGTCCACCCGTACTCTTAGTTAACTTGGTTATGAAATCTATTGTTATCCGCTCCCACTTCCACTCGGGTATCTCTGGCTGTTGAAGCAATCCCGAGGGCTTTTGGTATTCTATCTTATCCTTGGCGCAAGTCAGGCATTTGCCCACAAAGGTAGCTATTTCGGCTTTCATGTTCGGCCACCAATACAACCTCTTGAGGTCTAAGTACATATTGTCTGAGCCGGGATGTATGGAGTAGTGAGTTTTATGAGCTTTGCTCATGACAACGTTCCTGAATCCACCAAATTTTGGTGTCCAGATCCGGTTCATCAAACAACGAACTCCGTCATCCCTGACTTCAATATTTTTGTCCATTCCTCTCAATACTTCACCTGCCATGTTTTCTGGCTTCAAGGCTTCTTCCTGCGCTTCTTTGATTTGTGCGGACAGGTCTGAGCGGATGGTCATGGTTAATGCCTTTACTCGGCGGCCCGAGTACTCCTTTCTGCTCAAAGCGTCTACAACCACGTTGGCTTTTCCGGGGTGATAACGAATTTCACATTCGTAATCATTTAGTAATTCCACCCACCGTCTTTGTCTCATGTTGAGTTCTTTCTGATTGAGGATATGCTGGAGGCTTTTATGATCGGTGAAGATTGTACATTTCGTGTCGTAGAGATAGTGTCTCCAGATCTTTAGAGCGAAGACGACCGCCCCTAGTTCAAGATCGTGTGTGGTATAGTTGACCTCGTGCGTCTTGAGTTGTATCGAGGCGTATGTGACGACCTTCCCTCGTTGCATTAGGACACATCCAAGTCCCTGGTTCGACACATCACAGTAGAGCACAAAGTCTTCTGTTCCTTCTGGCAAATATAATATAGGTGCGCTGCATAGGGCTCGCTTCAGTGTTTGGAACACAGCATCTTGTTTTTCTCCCCAGCTGAAGGTTACACCTTTCTGAGTTAGGGTGGTAAGTGGCTTAGCAATCTTTGAGAAATTTTGTATGAACCTTCGGTAATACCCAGCGAGGCCCAAGAATTGCCGGATTTCCGTTGGAGTCCTTGGAGTTGTCCAGTTCTCGATTGCCTTGATTTTGGAAGGGTCCATGTGTATCCCTTCCTTGCTGACCACGTGACCTAGGAAATCTACTTTCCGAATCCAAAATTCGCACTTTGAAAATTTCGCGTATAGCTTCTTCGTCCTGAAAGTTTCCAAGACATGTCAGAGGTGTTGACTATGTTCCTCTTTACTCCTTGAATAGATAAGATATCATCTATGAACACGATTACAAATTTGTCCAGGAAAGGACGATATACTCGGTTCATCAGGTCCATGAACACCGCCGGTGCATTTGTCAACCCGAAGGGCATTACTACAAACTCGTAGTGACCATAGCGGGTTCAGAATGCCGTCTTGGGAATGTCTCTTTCCAGAACTCGCAGCTGATGATACCCAGATCTTAAATCTATCTTGGAGAAGTAGTTCGCTCCTTGTAGTTGGTCGAACAGATCGTCTATGCGTGGTAAGGGATATCGGTTCTTGATCGTGAGCTTGTTCAGTTCCCAGTAATCGATGCACATGCGAAAAGATCTGTCCTTCTTCTTTACGAACAGAACCGGTGCTCCCCAAGGCGAGAAGCTCGGCCTGATGAATCCTTTGCTGAGAAGTTCGTTCAGTTGGCTGGACAATTCTTGCATTTCTGCCGGTGCTAGACGGTACGACGATTTTGCTACTGGGGTAGCTCCGGGAATCAAGTCGATTCTGAACTCGACTTGACGTTCTGGTGGGACTCCTGGAAGATCATCATGGAAGATGTCGGGGAAGTTGCAGACTTCCGGAATGTCCTTAATGTCTTTCGTTTCTCGTTTCTTATCTACCACGTGGGCTAGGAAGGCATGATATTCTTTGCGCAGGTATTTTCGGGCTTTGACGCAAGAGATGATTTGTAAATTGGTATCGGGTTTGTCACCATAAATGACAAGAGTTTCGTCACTTGGCAGATTTAGGCGAACAACCCTTTCATGACATAGAATATCGGCATGGTGAAGGCTTAACCAGTCCATACCGATGATGACATCAAAGTTTCTTATGGTGATTGGCATTAGATCAATTTGGAAAAAAGTGTTCATTTAAAGCTAGGGTACAACCTACATACAAATCATTTGTGCTTTCTGTTTTACCATTTGCCATTTCTACTGTAAATGTCTTATTGAGTGCTTGGGGTTTTTGATTAAGTAAGTGTTTGAACTTATGACTCACGAAACTTCTCTCCGCACCACAGTCAAATAGTATGCATGCATAAATGTCGTTGAGGAGAAACGTACACGTAACCACCGTGGGATCGGCTATTGCCTCGTTCTGCCCTATTGCCATCACTCTTCCTACGCTGCCAACATTCTTTGCCTTAGGGCAATCCCTCTTGTAGTGCCCAGTTTCCCCACACCCATAACATGCCTGGCTCACTCTGACACCAGGAACTTGGGTGATTGGCCGCGCCGGTGCCTTACAAAAACGGGCAGTGTGCCCTTTCTTGTCACAGTTTTTACAGTGCATTTCTCGCCAATTCCCGTGGTGATGGTAATTGCATTTGTTGCACTTTGGTAGGTTCCCAGCATATTGTTTTGTCGGCGTAGGGGTAACGGGAACAACGGTTGGGGTAGTAGCGGCATGGACCACCACTATCTGCTGTTTCTTTGAAGGTTCTTGCGAAGATTGAAATTTCCTCTTGTTCCAAAACTTCTTCTTGTTGCTTTTGTTGGCATTGCTGGTATTGTTGTTGCTTCCTTTGATTGGTTATGGGACGACGGTCATGACATCTTGGCAGAACTCATGATCAACGAGGGACTATGCCAGTTGTTTGGCACTGTCGAACGTCGTGGGTTTGGAAGCTAGCACACTTCCTCCAAGCTGGGGCGACAGCCCCCAGATATACCTTTCCACCTTCTGGCTTTCTAGGGCCATCATCCCTGGGCAAAGTATTGTCAAGTCACTTAACCTATTCGTATAGGTTGTGATGTCCGAGCCCACCATAGTAAGGCCCCAAAGCTCCTGTTCGAGCTTCTGAATCTCGCCCCTTGGGCAGTACTCTCGCAGTAGCATCTGTTTTAGGTTCTCCCATCCCATGGAGTTTGCCACCACCAGAGTTAGTGACTTGACGTGGCCATTCCACCACGTTAGGGCTCGTTCGGAGAAAGTACAGGTGGCAAATTTTACTTTGCTCTCTTCGGGGCATGAGCATATCTCGAACACGGCTTCCGTTTTCTCTATCCATTGCGATAGAGCCATTACTCCCCCGGTTCCATTAAAGGGGATGGGTTTGCTGTTGGAGAAGTCCTTTTAAGTACATTCCCCGGAACGACCCTGGTTTTGGCCATTAGTAGAGCTGTTTATTCCTCCTCCTGATCCATTGTTACTCATTTGCGCCATTGATGCGGTTACGACAGCTGTTACAGCGGCCTGAAAGGTAGCAGCATCCATCGATGGAGGGGGTGGTGGAGGTCGTGTTGGTGCTCCTGTAGTATTGAGGCGTCGGGGATTCCTTCTTGGCGGCATGATTCTGCCATAAGTTAAGATACAAATTCTTGATAAGTTTTCAGAAATGATTACGGAAGGTTTTAGTATTATATGTTTTGCGTTCTGAACATTACCGAATTTTGTAAGTTAATGGAAACTTTCAATAATAAGTGCATGATTTCCTTAGTATTTTAAGAACTTAATGGAATACTCAAAGAAATAATAAATGCGTGTCAATTTCATTGATATTAATATTTGATACAACGATCGGGAAAATTTGACCTTACTTAGGACTAGGGTACATCAATGAAAAAGGGGAAATTTGACAGCATTTCGGCCTCCGAATTATGTACTCACAATCCGTCGGGTTTACATTTATAAAAGAAAGAGTAACACCAACACTTAGTCGATAGGTATATACATAGCGCCAGGAGTACGCGCTCTACTCCGAGCGGGTAGCACGCTGCGGACCATGGTATGTGGTTGTGGAAGCCTTAGCTCGGGCTACTTGTCGTTCAGCCTCGATGACGCGCCTCTCCAATGCAGCTTGGCTTCTACGGAATTCCCTTACTTCAGCTCTAGTAGCAGTAATTTCCTTCTGAAGGGAAAAGGTGTGCTCTATTGTTCGTTCATGTTCTTCGTCCAGACGACGAAGTTGTACTGCAATGACAACAGCAGTGGCTCCAATGTCCAAAATTTGGCTGGCATTCACTCTTGTTTGCTCACCTTGGTTGGAGATGCAACGAACCATGACAGGGAGTGCCCTGTCAGCCGAACCCCCGTTGCTGAGGTTATAAAAGCCTCGTGTCATGCCGTAGGGTGGGCGTTGTCCTTGTTCCCTGCTCCATCGTTTCAGATCCATAGCCCAGCGGGGCGCCGGGCCCTGAAAGTTCCTTTGGGGATTTGCTGCTCCTCGGGGAGGATTGTAGATCTCTGGTTCCGAGGCAGTGCTCCCACCATCTCCTTCTTCTTCTGAATCCTCATCTGGGTCTTCCTCGGGATCCTCTTCGGAATCCTCTTCTGGCTCTTCCTCACGAATCTATTTGGGTTCTTCCTCTGGGTCCTCCTCAATCCAGCCTCCATTACCCTGGTTAGGGTAGTAGGGATCCCCGGGAATGTGAAATCCTGCCATTTTGTCCGGTCAAGAATAGAGGTAAAAGAATTATATATAAAACTTAGGAGTAAAAGGGTAATTTTGATGAGGATAATTTGACGATTCCTATTTCTAACTAAATATCGAGGTTCGCATGATTATAACAGTTCTTTAAGTTTTTCAAAATACTCCTATAGTATTTCAAATGTGTAAGCTTGATTCTAGTATTTTATTTTGGTAAGTTCTTGACTTGTTTCTCACTACGACCATTCCCCGACATACGTTGGTCACATCGCGGATAAATATAGTTGATCAGGCTATATTTATTCTCGATCTGATTACATATCCCGAGGCCTAATCGTAACGTCACAACTTGCCTTTATACTTTTGTAGAAATGTTGGTCATGATACTAGACCGATGCATGCGTGTACTTATACTTTTATAAAACTAGCATTTTATTTTCTCAAAAGTATAGTTTGTGAAAACGTCTTGTCAGAGGGTTTTAGTCCCTTTGCACTTATAGTTTGTATATCTTATGTGGTTCGATATACTTAGTTCACTATAAACAATGCTTTGATACCAATCTGTCACACCCCCAAACCAGAATGGCGGAAACATTCGAGGGTGGATGACTTCACGTAGTATCATAACAGTTGAATATTGTAAAGAAAGTAAACACAACCATTAAAAATATATTGAAAAGTTACATTGTTGCAAGCAATACATGTTTCAAAAGAATATTACAAATATGATGATTTAAAATGTTTTGATAACAGACGCCATAGCGTTCCTTCTCCAAAAGCTGATGGTTACCTGTATTATGATTCCCTGAGAAATACAAGTTGTTTCAAAAAAGTGTCAACAATTAAGTTGGTGAGTTCATAAGCGTTTTTGTTCTAAAATTTGTCTGTCTTTTTGGTAAAAATAACTGAACGTGTTTCCAGAAAATCCAATATTTTCCATGTATGTGTAGTAGTTTGTAAAAGTTTCAGAAAAACTGAAATGCAGTAGTATCTTTCATGCTGAAAATGGTGTAAATGGATTTATACATATATAATGTAATTTCTCAGCATATTTACTAGTTTCGTAAATCAAGATATTTCGATACTCATGTAAGTTTTATAACCATGTTATTGACCTGAACTGCCTGTAACAACGTTCTTCAGGCGTTGTAGTGTTATGACGTTTGTCACCCCAGACCTGCCGGTCTAACTGTAGCTAACAGTTTAGGTGCGGGATTGTCAATCCCGTATAGATCTATACACAAGTATCACGCTCTCCCTCCAAGAGATTATGGTTTATAATACATGACTTGAAATGCGTACTTGAGAGTACGTTGAAGCTGAATGTCTCACAACACTTAGTATCAATGGATTTACGAAAAGAAAAGTCTATATTTCTTGTAAATGAAAATATCTCCTTTTTACAGTGATTATGTAAAGATGTCATGAATAACTCATAAACTATACCCATTATAGTTTTTCGAAAGTGTGTTCCATTTGGTGATAAAAACTCGATGTAATACCAACTTTGCATGTAATGTGTAACGTTGGTATCAATGTTATTTAACATTTATAAACAAAATGTAGGTAAAGTATTTGAATCCATATAAAACGATGCGTATCTTAAAACGTAAGTTTTTCTCGTATTTCACTTGCATTCCCCCCTCAAAAACATGAAAAAGATGTGAAAATGTAGGGGTATGAACTCTCCTGGAAAGTGTGGTGATTTGAAGAAAACGAGATTTTCTCGGGCGGCACTTCTACCGGAAAGTGGTGAATTTTTCGGGAATCTCGGAGCTTCGGACCTTCGTCGGGACTCGGGTACGTAACCGGGGTGTCGGGGTCGTCTCGGGGTGCTAACCGAAGAGTAGAAGTGAGAGAGAAGAGTGGAATGAGCAAGAGAAGTGGGAAGTATCACATGCTATTTATAGGAGGGGAGCTGCCCTCGTACGCTGGGCCTACACCGAAGTACGTTGGGCGTACCTCGTACGTTGGGCGTACCCTCGTACGCGGGGCATACGTCAGCGATGACGTCTCCTGTCTCCGGTCTTCGGATGGGACTACAGTAGAGGGTGTAGGGGCGGCGTGGCCGATCCGATGCCCTCCATTCGGTACGCTGGGCGTACTTCGAAGTACGCTGGGCGTACTCCTTCGGATAAGTCTCGAAGTGTGTGTCAAAAACTTCAAAAATGCGTAACTTTCGCATATTAGCTCCGTTTTTGACGCTCTTTATATCCACGCGTAGGTGAGAATATAGTCTACAACTTTTATTTAGACTTTGTTGGCTAATTTTGACTTTATTTTTAATTATATACTATTTAATAGGCCGGGACAGGATAATTCCGTTAAAAATCCATAACTTTTTCATCCGATGTCCGTTTTCGTCTGTCTTTTTACCGTTGCACTACTATTGTCGAGATATTTAATTCTTGTTTAGTTTGCGTCGGCTAAAAATCGCTCGATCTTTAATTCGAATTTTTAGCTGTCTACTACTGTTCTGAAACTTAGAAAAATCATAACTTCCTCATACGAAGTCAGATATGGACGTTCTTTTTATGTACGCTCATGGTTTAACATAATCTACGACTTTAGTTTAGATACTTAAGGCTAAAAAGTATTTTATTGAAATTTCACTTTTTACCCTTGACAGTGCTTTACCGGTTTTGTCGTGAATCTTCGATTAGTCATAACTTCTTCGTTATAACTCGGGTTTGAGTGTTCTTTATATTTTTGAAAACCTTGACACTATATTTAACATTTTATGCAACCCAATTGAGACTTTTAAACAATTCGCTTTTAACGCTATTTTTATTAATTCATCAATAGATTTTAACATCTGACTTTTGAACATTACAATGACTTGAAATATCGGGTTGTCACAAAAGCTCATACTTATAGATTGGAATATATGAAGTATTCATCCCAGGTATGTGTTCGGTTCTGCAAGTTAGCCAGGTTGAAGTTTAGCTTCTTAATAATTCCTTTGGTAAATGTATGTGCAGATACATGGAAAGGAGTTACCTACGTGATTGTGAAGTGTAGCCACATTTCAAGAGGTTGTGGACTTGACCTTGATATGATCATGAGAGGATTGGGACACATAGCTTTATAATAGTGTCGAGTTGTATTATGCTAGAAATTCAATAAACGAGTATGTATTTTACTTTATAGTATTCAAATGGGTTGATGGGTTCAATTCTTAGTACACCCTGATTCTCGAGTATTTGCAAATGTATGATACTAAGTGGAAATTCAATCGTTTCGATATTTTCATTATGTACTTGTTTGGTTTGTTTGATAAGGTTATGTTTGTTCAAGGGTTACACTAAAATGGGGGAGGAATGTTGGTGATTTTAGTGTCACCATGTCATTTTAAGTAACTGGAACTAACATGTGAGCTAAGGGGCTTCATAATTTGTACTCTCATATATGTACGGTGTTGTGCGGAGTGCACGCATGTATATGATCGAATTAGAAGCCAATTCGACGACTAGTCGGGGGTCCGGGGGCAGCGCCCCTGGGTCCGGGGTTTCCAAAGGGTCGGCGCCCCTTTGGCGGGGTCTAGGGGCAGCGCCCCTAGCGGGGTCCAAGGGGCAGAGCCCCTGGCTGGGAACATAGTGGAAAAATCAATTTCTTGAGGGTGATTATGGTAAAACTAACGAAACTCGTTAGTTTTGGTAACCCTAAATCCTCATTAAATCCGGATTAATATTACTTGCTTCCAAAGCAACTAATGACGGCCCAACCCTAATGAAACCCTAATCTTGTTTAATATATAAACAACACTTCCTCTACAGAAGAGGGTTACGATCTTAAGCTCTCGTTTGTCATCATACTTTCACAAAATCCTCTACCATATTGGCTTACGTTTTCTGTGACTAGAAACGTAAATATCCACTTGGATTATCCTATGCTGAATTTCTTGTAGCCCAGTCATAGGGTAGAAATATCAGTTCGGAAAGTGATATCACGATCCAAGTTGGTATTCAGATCTCCACCACAAACCCTAATTTCCAACAAGTCGGTGACGTTTCATAGGTCCAGCCCACAAGCCGATTTTATGTCCTTCAAATTAGCCACATTTCATTATTGTGTTCTTTATTAAAATCTATCTTTAGTATATATGTAGACGTAACTCGATTTCTCTAATCGATTAAATCACTTTTGATTATTGTTTTCTTTATTTTATTTACGTCTTTTATTATCGTGTTTGTGTTTATTGACTCTTTAATCCTAACAAAGACAGAGACTCAAACATTCCTAGAATTGTCACATTTGAAGGCTAGGTTAAATTCATTGGCAACTATTGACCGCCAGGATGCTCTTGTAAGGATACTCAAGCCATTTTTATCTTAAGTATTTCCTTATATCTTGGTCGGATTTTGTACGAATGATGTGTGTAGGGCAGTAGGAAATGTGTTTTAGTGATCAAAAGCTAGCAGCAATAGAAAAAATACAACCAATTGCAACCATTTCAATCTTCAATTAGAGACCATGTGTTCAGTATGATACTATTAATTCAACCAAGTATGATAAGAATCTTAACGCTTCTAATTCAACCAAGCATTAAGTAGCTGAAATTTGATTTAAATAATGCGTCAAATGCAAGACGCATTAAGTATGAATAATACAAATAATGATTAATGTCAAGAATTGTAGAGGATGTAGACAGACTTTCATTGCAAAGAAGACAAGACACTAAAGTGATGCAGAACGCATTTACCGTAAATGTTAAAATTGAAATATATACAGTTTCGGTTTGCACCGTAAATCAAACTGATCAACGTTTTTTTTAATCAAAGTTGATGTTAATTAACAGAGCACAAAAAAATTGAAAATTTTGTTATAATTAGTTTTTTTTTTATAAAACTAAAGTTAAATATTGAAAAAAAAACAACAAAACGAAATGAGTTTCTTCTCGAAAAAAAAAATTTATTTTTTATATATCATAATTGATCTCTATGGAAAGAGGATAAAAAATCGTGAACATCGGTACATTCATTTTTTCCGATAAAAGAGGTGCCTTAAAAAAATTAAACGAAAAAAAGATGTGAGTTTTTTTTGGTACAACGGTGGCTTTTATGGTTTAATCTGGTGTATGTGCGTCCAATGTACAAATCTACATCCATTTCATTGGCCGTTGATCGTTTTAAATTTCGACACTCAGGATTGGTTTCGTGGTTCCTTGTAATAATGGTTCTCTATTGAACTTCAAAATATATATATATATATATATATATATATATATATATATATATATATATATATATATATATATATATATATATTCTACCTAATAAAAGAATCCTTTGGTCCACGTGACATCTTTTCAACTTAGAATTTTACAAAGTTAATTACCGATTTTGCCATTCTCCGTTTTCTTTTCCCGCGATCGCTTCTAATGACACTTTCAAATTGAATTACAAATCATTTATCCCTCAACTAGTCAACCTATAATCTCTTCTCCAATTTCGCCTTCTCGTTTTTGGGAACCAAATCACTCTCTATCTTTCCGGTTGTGACATCTCCATTTTGATGACCAGAAAATCAGAGTATCCTTTTTGAAAAATTGTATTGCGGAAGTTGTTCGCAGAATACATCATAAAGATGTTATCAAAGCATTTCTGAAGAAATGTATTTTTATTTAAAACATTGGGATGTCAACGTCAATACAGAAACATAAGCATAACGAAATATTATAAGCTTTACAGTACTTAAACTTGTGGCCTAATACTCATTGAATCTCTTAGCAGAATGTATCTTTCATATAGCCACCTATAATACAATAAATTGAGTGGGTCAGGTTGGGAGACCTGGTGAGTACATAGGAATTTCAATCTCACAATGTTATAGATGATATATATATATATTTTAGAATTCGCAATATACAATTTCACCTCATATAAGAAATTTTACCCCACCCCGTCGATCCTCACAACGACTCAATCCATACTCTCGGATCTAAAACTAACAAATTTACCTAATCCATACTCCCGGATCAGGTATGTCTAATCCATGCTCTCAGATCAATGACAAATGACTATGTCCACTCCATTCTCTCGGACTAGGGACGAATGACTATGTCTAATCCATGCTCTCGGAATAATTAAAAATTTTAAAGTTCCACCCTCAGTGTATATCTCACCTGTACTCATAAGAATATACTACCCGATATTCATCTTAATTAATTTAGGTTTATTATGTATCCTAAATTATCATTTATTATCAGATATGATCTTAACACGTATTTTAGGCAATATCAAATATTTTACACATAAATATATTTAATACTTGTATTAAAATCATGTTCATTAAAGGGACTATGCACTCACTTGTTAAAGTGATGATTCATAATTCGGGCAGTGCTTCGCTTCTAGCAATTGTCTTTTCCTTTGACGAAACCTAGTACCATTATCACTAAGTTTTAGTCTAATATTTATTGCGACTAATTATTAGACTATATTCATCATTAACTCAAAGTCTACTTCAAGATCTATCAAGTAAGGAACAACCAGGTAGGATTATATCGGAGCTAGGGTCCGTTTCGTATACGAAGTATACTGTTTGGAAATCCCATTTTAAACACCTCACTAAATCACAGCGTAGAAATCATCCCCGTAAGTAGATCAATCAGTATAACAACTTGGAATCACTGATAAACCTTGTTTATAGGTTTATAATAACGATAATGAACTTAAACATAAGTTATACTTAAAGTAGGGTAAACATAACTCACTTACAAAGGGGTTTAGCGAGGAACCTGGCTCTGCGCGTGCAGAACTTCTGAGCCGAAAGCTCTTATTCTCAGGGCTTTCCGGTGCTCGGGACTCGCTTCTAACACTTAGGAAGTGCTAGGGAAAAGGTCTTGGGACCTTGGGAGGGGGGGGGGGTTGGGAGAGAATGGAGTTGAAAGGTGTGAAGAATGGAGTGATTTTCGGCTCTATTTATAACTTGTCCAGGGGATCTTCACGTCGTAAAATTAACCTTCGCGTCGTGACCTTGCGTAGGCACCAAGGCTTCGTCTGGTGCTGACACGTGGCACAGGACGCAAATAAAACAACCATTCTTAAAATATTCATAACTTTTGCATACGAGTTCCGTGTTTTATGTTCTTTATATCCACAGGTAGGTATTGACAAGATCTACAAGGTTCGTTTAGACTCCGTCGACTAATTTTGAATATATTTTGAAAGTTATATTTTAACAGGCTTAGATAGTTAAAATCCGTTAAAAATTCATAACTTTGTCGTCCGACGTCCGTTTTCGACTGTTTTTATATCGTTGAGCTCCTATTAACAAGATCTTCAATTCTCATTTAGGTTGTGTCGGCTAAAAATCTATCGATATAAAATTTGATTTCCGGACTGTATATTCCTCTGCAAAATCTTAGAAAAATCATAACTTCCTGAAATGAAGTCATATTTTGACGTTCTCTATATGCACACTCTCGGTTTTAATGTATACTATGACTTTCCTTTAGATCTCTAAGTCTTACAAGTAGCTTATCAAAAATTCACTTTTTACGATACGCGACGTTGTGCCGGTTTAGTCGCAAAACTTCGACGGGTCATAACTTTTGCGTTTTATGTAAGATTTCAATGTTCTTTATATGTACGGAATCCTTATAACATATACTATAACTTTGGTTAAGATTATTTATCCTAAATAATCTTCTATCAAAAAGTCATTTTAACGCTTATTATCTCTAAATTGACTAGCCTGAATCTGCAAGCGTTACAATTATCTCCCCCTTAGGATGATTACGTCCCAAAATCACCAACAAAACAGGGGTTGTAAAATGACTCCTTACATTATCTTTTTGTCCTAGGTAATAACCGTAACTCTTATGTCCTTTTAAATGAGTATCTATCTCTTGGACTTCTTGACTATTGACGGTGCTCAATCTTGCACCCACTCTTATTAATATGTTGGACTTTCAATCGTAAACTTCGAGTTACAAAACTGATTCTTATTGGAGACTCCTGCTCCTTCTTAACAAACTTATCTTAAGATAAGTTCTTTACTTCTATTATTGTAACAGACCGATGGGTCATGTTCTAATGACCTCTCATCGTATGATGCAACTCTTTAGCCATAGGTCTTTTTAGTCAGATTCCAGAATGGAAGATACCTTCCTTTATGTTCCAATGTGATATAATCACATTCTAACATGTAGCACTTATAGCTACAAGCTTCTTACTTTAACTAAGATCTTGATACTTCTATGGATCGCTTCGATTATCTTTCACTTCAATCTTCTGGCTTAAGTCCGATGTTACATCGAACTTGGTTCTCTAAACCAGGTAACATATTATCTTAGTAGGACTCGATTTGATATGACCACTAAGGACAGAATATCAATCATATTTTTAGTCATTACCGAAATGATGATAACGACAGACATAAACAAAACAAAATCAATTACTATTGCATTGTTAACCTTGTGACTTTCCCTGATCCACGTGCAAGTACTGTGCTTCCGGTAGTATAGGCCTCTACTACCTTTGACACCTACTCATACTTGTCCCAAATATTGTCTCGCAGTCCCCAAGTTCTTATTTCCTAAAATCACAAAATGATTTAACACATACGAATGTGTCTAAATAATCATAAAAAATTCCATAAAATCTACTAGGACTTCTTCTATGCGTATATTCAATATCAATTTTGTTTCAACTCGGTTGGTGGTGGAAATACCAGATGATGGGACAACTTCAGGAATTACACCATTCATTATATCATCCCGCCAATCAAATGTGTACATTTGGATCTGCCAATCAAATGTGTACATTTGGACGAGAATATAGATAGAGCAGGTTTAGACGTGTAATCCTCCTTGTTACTCTAAAAAGTTACATGCTAGTTCTAATACTGTAATTAAACGTTTAGAAACCTGAACACATAAAATTTTCAGATCCGATCGGCAATAGACCTTAGATCCGATCAAATAATAACATCCTAAAGCATTTAAGGCATCTTATAGCATAAATCATTTAACACATAAAAGCAATTTATGCATCTTTCCTAATATAAGCTAGTGCTCATGTCTATTCAGGCATATATCATAAATATAACAGACACTCATCTTACAATCATCGCTTAGCATTTTAACTTTAAGTCTAGAAATTTCCTACAAATTTCCTAGTTCGCTTAAACTAATGCTCTGATACCAACTGTGACATCCCCATTTTCATGGCCAGAAAAGACCAATTTTTTTATGCTTATTAAAAAATCAGAGTATCATTTTTGAAAAATAGTATTGCGGAATTTGTTCCCAGAAAACATGATAAAGATGTTATCAAAGCATTTCCGAAGAAATGTATTTTTATTTAAAATGTCGGGATGTCATCGTCAATACAGAAACATAAGCATAACGAAATATTACAAGCCTTACAGTAATTAAACTAGTGGCCTAATACTTATTGAATCTCTCAGCAGAATGTATCTTTCATATAGCCACCTGTGATACAATAAACTGAGTGGGCCAGGTTGGGAAACCTCGTGAGTACATAGGGATTTCAATCGGTGTTTCCACATGAAGTGTTTAGATTAGTCGGTGGTTGCCATCTATACTCTGGTAGATGACGACATCGTAACATCGCAACATTGCAGGTCAAGGTTACGAAATCTCCTAATCATCTCTCATCTCGCATCACCTATTTATTGTTATCTATTTATCATCACCAATTTATCATCACCTTTCTATCATCACATATCTCTCATCACCCGTTGCTACCCAATACATATTTATAAGTATATAATACTTATATGATTAAATCAGTTAAACATCATCTCATAATATCTTATCTAACACATAATATTCTCGGCATAGATAATAAGCACATAAGCATGTAATTATCCAGATACTTAATATCTATGTGTAAGATGAAAGTAACTATGTATTTACTTGTTAAAGTGATGATTCAGAATTCGGACAGTGCTTCGCTTCTAGCAATTGTCTTTTCCTTTGACTAAACCTAGTATCACTATCACTAAGTTTTAGTCTAATATTTATTGCGACTAATTATTAGTCTAGATTCATCATTAACTCAAAGTCTACTTCAAGATCTATCAAGTAAGGAACAACCAGGTAGGATTATATCAGAGGTAGGATCCGTTTGGTATACGAAGTATACTATTTGGAAATCTCACTTTAAACACCTCACTAAATCACAACCTAGACATCATCCCTATAAGTAGATCAATCAGTATAATGACTTGGAATCACTGATAAATCTTGTTTATAGGTTCATAATAACGATAATGAACTTAAACATAAGTTATACTTAAAGTAGGGTAAGCATAACTCATTTACAAGGGGGTTTAGCGAATAACCGGGCTCTGCGCGGGCAGAACTTCTGAACCGAAAGATCTTCTTCTCGGGGCTTTTCGGCGCTCCGAGACTCGCTTGTAACACTTAGGAAGTGTTAGGGAAAATGTCTTGGGACCTTGGGGGGGGGGGGGGTTAGGACAGAATGGAGTTGAAAGGTGTGAAGAAGGGAGTGATTTTCAGCTCTATTTATAAGCTGTCCAGGCGATCTTCACGTCGTAATATTAACCTTCGCGATGTGACCTTGCGTAAGCACCGAGGCTTCACCTGATGTTGACATGTGGCGCAGGACGCAGATAAAACAACCATTCATAAAGAAATCATAACTTTTGTATACGAGCTCCGTTTTTTACGTTCTTTATATCCACACGTAGGTATTGACAATACCTACAACTTTAGTTTAGACTCCGTTGGCTAATTTTGGAATTATTTTTAAAGTTTTATTTTAATAGACTTAAGCAGCAAAAGTTCGTTTTCGACTCTCTTCATAATTTAGTCGTTTTAATGTGCCAACGTTTACAAGGTAATCATTTACTTTTCTTTATTGCTTTTTGAAAAATTTATGGATTCTTCCCATATAAATATGAGTCCATTTATGTGGTCACTTTTTTGGCTATTTGGGTCTATTTGGATATTTGAAGACAAACATAAAGATAAATACAACATAATGTAACACTTTTTATGTTACATATATTTATGCATTGTAAACCCTATAAAAATACATGCTCCGGTTTACACAAATTGTATTCGTTCATATGCAACTTTCTAAACGAGATTTTAGAGGTATGGTCTTATACTTTTTGGATTTTTTTTCTCAACAATAAGGGTATTTGTTTATCAAGTTTACTGATGTATCATGAGAATTGGATGTCTTTTATAACCGGTTGTGTTGAACATGGAAGGATAATCGGATGTAGACTCTTTTGGTCACTGTAGAAAGTGAGAATGATGATTGGGATTAAAGACTTTTCTGCTCCCTAACCTCTAAGTGTTATAGTAGAAAAAAGGTTGTAAAAAGCACTAGAGAATAGGGGATGATGTTTGAATCATGAAGTGGTGGTGTGTATGGGTATTCCCTACATCTGTGAAAAGCCATGTTTTATAACCTTTTGATATGCACATACACTTGTCCTCTTGTCTAATCTCTATTTCATTTGCACCAAGTTCCTTCCAAATATCTCATATATTGACTAATCTTGATTTTTTGTCCTTAACGTCACTTCCATAATGGATCAAACGTTCTTTGGGGACATGTATATATCATCCTACTTTAATTCGGTTATCTATGTTTTATTGCATCCTACTTCTATTTCTTTCTATTTTACTAACTATCTTTACATATACATTGTCTAACCTCTGTTCTATGTTTTAAATCTAATATTGTATATTTTTACATACAATACCGAATAACGAAACACACGTTAGTATAGAAAAGGTTTTATGTCCGTATAAGGGAACAAATTAATAGATACAATTTTCATTTCATGGGCACTCTTGATTCCAGAATTTAACTGTATAGTCCCATGGTGTTTCAAGATACATTTACCCCTTTTGGAAGCTTCATTGCTTGTCAATGTTCATGTAATTTCCCTTTTTCATATTTTTTTTTGTAATTGAAAGATATAAAATTTACCAAGTTATCATATACATACTTTTGTTTTGTTGATAAAACATAAGCTTTTGAGTAAATGATATATATATATATATATATATATATATATATATATATATATATATATATATATATATAATCAATATAAAAGCCTAAAAAACGCATATCTTACTAGTTAATAAAAATCTATAAATCTTTGATTTTTCTTTACCATTTTAATTATCAAATATCGTTTTGTTTCTTACCCGTCGTTTATACGGGTTGTAACCTATTATATATATATATATACTAGATGTGTGTCCGCACAAAGCAGCGGCGATAAAAAAACTCTTTTGGCGAATAATTTTGTATAGGAAAATAATTATTATATATTATTATTAGTTATTATGTAATAAAAAATTAACAGTTTTAATTAAAATATTTATGGTTTGAGCTTATATTTTTATTGTGTGTTTATGCATTTGATGTAAATTAATTATTATCAGTGTCTAGTTTAAACAATGTAAATTAATTTATATAGACAAATCTAATATATTAAAATTTTCATTTTGTTCCAATTAAATATTTAATAACCTTCCTTAATTCAATTCTTCCGAAATTTGGCAAGTATTAATAATCTTGTGATGCATAATTGATTTGTACAAAATGTTTTGTATCTTATACCTCCTATCATATATATATATATATATATATATATATATATATATATATATATATATATATATATATATATAACCAAATTATGTATGAGTGAGCTTTTGCCTATTCATTTCCGGTTCATATTTTTAGAGCCAAAATTGGTAAAAACAAATTCTCATATTTATATCTTTTCTCCTTATGAAATTTTAATCTAAATAATTTCATCCTTCATAATTTAAAATGAAACTAGTGGATGCCCCCCATCCTATTGGCACGAGTTTGAGTGAGTTTCGACGAAATTTCTAGCATTCCATCTTTTTCCTATTGAAACATTGTACTTTGAGGAATATACTCATTTATAGCATTGTACTTGTGTTTTCAGGGCATTCTACTCACTTATAACATGAAAACATTGCATTTTTTCTATTACATACTTTTCTTAATGTATCCTAGACACCTATCATTTATCTGTTCAGTACTTTATCCATATACTTTATCCATACAAAGTTAGTGAAGAAAAAGAAAAAAGAAATTGCTCCTAATAAACTTTTTCTTAAAGGGGTGATAACTTTATGAAAGTTAACATAGACTTTACATGCTATTGTAAGAATGTGTAGTCATGAACCTAATTGTTTCATATTTTCCATGTTGTCCTCTACTTTGTGAAGGATTTATTGAAGGCATAACCATTTTAGAGTGTTCCATTGTATGATAGGTTATAGCCTAGGAGATTCGGATGCTTTATGTTCAGTTAATTGCTATGTGTATGCTTTACAAGTTGTATATGATTAGAATCATATAACCCTAGAATGATCGATTTAGCCTCATTTCGTGTCCCTTGTTTGGCTGTGGACTTAGGGTAGAATCATCATTTGGCAGTCTATATGATTTTATTTTTGTGTATAACTTGCATGCATAAGGCAACCACTGGTGGTGATTAAGGTTCTCGGTATTATGAGGAGTGGGAGTTGAGGATTTCTAGGAAAGTCTAGGATATGTATGCGGTTCAGCATATGATTGAAGTATAGTTCTAGTATGGTGACTTAGAAGAATCAGGGCGGCACTTGAGGAAGATACAAATTGGTGGGAGATGTAGTATTAGGTCTGTACTACTGGAAGCACAATATCTATACTTGAGACAAGAACAAACCTGGGGATTCTAAGGAAACCTGTATGTTGCAAGTTCCCTCAAGTTTATGCTGATATTTTATATGTTTGTTTTTCAGTTTGAGTATGGTGATGATCACTAGAGGATGAGGTTCTGGCTCAGGTTCTGGCTCAGGTTCTGGTTCAGGTTCTGGCTCAGGCACATAACCAATTGATGAGAAGCTATGTGTGTTCGTTACGGCCGAGGTTACTCGCAATATTTTGGATGTTACTTTTGTGATGTTTGGTACTATCAAGAAGGGGATTATGGAGCTTGTGGATGATCATCTTAGGTCCTTTCGAGTCGAGATTGCTTTGGGTCAGATTGGGGCGCAAACTCCCTCGTTTTGGGAGTTCAAGGCGTATAA
This sequence comes from Lactuca virosa, assembly GCF_052849685.1. Taxonomy (NCBI): domain Eukaryota; kingdom Viridiplantae; phylum Streptophyta; class Magnoliopsida; order Asterales; family Asteraceae; genus Lactuca; species Lactuca virosa. Next base: position 87,450,371 of record NC_136426.1, read on the forward strand.
AGCTCCATAGTTCTTTAGGGATAAGGACCCCACCGCAAGCTGACGCTGGATCGCTGGCAGAAAGAATGCTCAGCGGAAGAGTTTTTGTCATGATGGGGAAAAGGTGGAATTCACATCTTGCCTGCTGAGGGTCCGAGCTCGTGACTCATGGGATGAGGTTGGCCGAGTAGTAGGGTATGTGGCTTTGGCATCCATGACATGGGAGGAGCTTGTTCCGAGGTTCCAGAGGGAGTTTGCACCAGCGATTGAGGTGCAGCAACTAGCGAGGGAATTTCAGGACCTTCGCCAGACTACTTAGACTACTGCAGAGATTACCGCCAAGGTCTGTGAGATAACTTTATTGGTTCCACAATACATAACTCATAAACAGATTGTTGATGCAAAATAGGATTATGTTAGATTTGTTAATGCTTGTGATAATTGTTTGAAAATATATTTTTTGCATCTTGTGTATGGTTATTCCTTGGAATCGGTTGATATGGTATATGCATGTTTTGTGTTAGCTGTAATTACATGCGATTATGATATTTAAATAATTGATAGTCATATGCTATAATATGTTGATAATATGAAGAATTTTATTACATGATTTATTTCTCATTAAGTTAGTATGAGTAACATGTCTATTTTGATGTATTGGTGTTTTTGCGGGGCTTAGTGGTGGTATGGGTAGAACCTTGCAAGTCTAATAAGATAAAAGAGCTTAAGCCATATCGGTTGTGAGTTGCATGGTCTTTCTAGATGGTCGTGTGGCACATGGTTCGCATGCACCCTGATGTACGAGAGCTGAAGTGGTGTTGGTCTTATGGTGTGGTCGGATCAATCATCACATGGGAATCGGGAGATGTATGGGTAAATTGGCACCGTTTGTACCGGTCCTGAACGATACCTTGAAGTACTTTTACATTGCAGGTTGGAGTAGCCCAAGTGGAAATATGGGAGTTGGTGAACTCGGGTGGAAGTCATGAGCCACTTAGAGCACTAAACAAGTTGAGCACACGAGTAGTGAATGGGGGTAAGTTGTTCGATAATATGTCATTAAGGAACTCCAAAGTAGATAATCGGTTGGATTAATGTAACATCCTGTTTAGAAAGAGTTTCTGATTTTGGGATTATGGACAATAAATGGATCAAGTAAAGGGCTTGGGCTTTAAGGGAATAGGTTTTAAACCCTATCAGATGTTGATAATATTGGTTATGTAATCCAAGCCCTTAGTTTGTGTATCGGAGCCAAAGGCAAAATGGGAAAAGTAATTTGTTAGGCTTCTTGCAAGGATTATGGGTTTTGCTTTGACATGTGTTAAGCCAAAGTTAACTAGACAGAAGTATGGGGCTCATTAATACTTGTTTGAAGTTGGAGTGAAATTGAGTGAAAACCCATTCTCATGAGGTGAGAAGTAATTCTCACGACGTAAGAGTCCTCACTAGGTGAGAATATATTCTCACGACATGAGAACTGTACAACCCAAAGCCCACAAAACTTTTAGGGTTTTCAAGGTCTTTAAATGTAAGGATTCATGTTTTTAAGGTGTTTTCCTAGCCTCCATCGTATCTAGAACCTCTTGGGAGAAACCCTAGCCTCCATTTCAATATTTGAGCTTCCCATCTCCTTTCTCATCTAGTTTTGGAGTTTTTGGTGGTGTTGGAGCAATGTTTTCATGCAAGATTGATCCTTGAATCTTGGGAATTGAAGATCTCAACTCTTATGTACCTTCTAGACCTTTCTAAGTTATAATGTTCCAAGATTTATTGCATTTCATCTTTGGATCTAAGTATATTTGTTGTTTTGGTCCATTTTAAAAAAGTTTTGAGTGAGAGTTGGGAATAGAGTTTTCAAATGTATTACTCTCCAAGGTCCCAAGAACATTTTATGTTTTAGATCTGGACTCCACCACCTTTTGACCAGTTTAGAATTTTTTCTTGGACCTCTTTGACTAGGAAAGTTATGATCTTTTGCCTTCTGTTGTAGCCATGCAAGTTATCTTGGTCCTTTAGGCCATTTTGGTGCATGAAAGTTTAGATCTTGAATGATTGTGGCATTACTATGGACAAAGTAGGAAACTTTATCCATCTATACATCATGTTAATTCAGATATGAAGGCTGAAGACTTGGACTTAATGGATTTAGCTAAGAAAGATGCATTCTTGGTTCCATTGGGACTTAAAGACTAGATCTTGGTTGTTCAGACCATCCTAATAGACAATGTTGGAAACTTTATCCATTATGAACCTATTTAGAAACTATACATGAGGTAGTGGCCTTGGTGTGAAGAGATTAGGCACTTAATGAAGATTTTGTCCTCCTGACCAGAAGTCACGACGTGACATAGGATGTGTCACGACGTAACGGTGTCCAGAATCGTGATTGTTTTGTAGTTGCATTCTCATGACATTACTTACGAATGGCTACGACATGGCTTTGACCATTAACTTTTTGACCGGTTGACTTTTAGTCAAACTTGGGTAGAATTGAGTATTTGGCTAAGGGATGGTCTCGGTTTGGTTTTAGGAAGCTTGGGTTGACGGTTCTGATGTTGAGGTTGTTGTTGGGCTTCTGTCGAGTGGTTCAGGTGAGTTTCCTCACTATGTCTAATGGTCAAAGGCACCAAGACCGACCCATTTGTTGTGTTATGTACTTGATGTATGTCCCATGTATGATTAATTGTTATTCACATATGTCAACATATTCAGTTGGCTGGGTTGAGGCTGGAATCCAACAAACCCGATGGGTGGGTTGAGGCACTGCTCTGTGCGGTTGACCAACAAACCAGAATGGTTGGTTTGAGACTTTGTTTTAACAAATCCGGATGGTTGGGTTGAGACTCTGTGTCAACAAACCCGCATGGTTGAGTTAAGACTTTGTGTTAACAAACTAGGGATAGTTAGGTTGAGTCCATGAGCCAACAAACCCTAATTGCATACACTATAACTGTATATTCCGATGTGTTGGGTACTTTAGGAAGTCACTAAGCTTTGGCTTACAGTTTGGTTTCATTGTTTCAGGTACATCAGATGATCAGGGCAAGGCAAAGACATGATCTTACACATCATTCTTGGATATTTTATTGATAGATGATTTTGGGATACTCTGATTTATGGTTATGCCTTTTGGAAACAATGTTTTGTAATACTTATGGGTTATTAAATGGTTTTAATATGAAATTTTGTATCATGATTTTTGGGATGTTTCAATTTGGTATCATAACCCTGGTTTGAGAGAATTAGATGAACACTTGTGTGATTCGAGACTCAATCTAAGGATCTGCAATTTTTTTTTCAAAATTAACTCTAAAAAAACTGACAGAAAGAATGTGCTATGTACAATTAGCCGGAGCCAAGGAAAGTGTTCCTCAAGATACCTACACTTGTTCTGTATATTGTTGTTATGATAGAACTTCAAGATAGATGTAGGCTAGGGATATTCAGGAATTGCGTGATAGAATTGCCTGATTTATGATGCTTGATTTCGTAGGAGAATTTCTTGTTATTTTATATGGAACTCACATTATTACTATGGTTACTTAGTGTATGCATCATAGTTGCACATAATTAAGATTTTATAGCTTGAGAATGTTTGATTTAGCCTTATTTCATGTTCTTTGTTTTGTTGTGGGCTTAGGGTAGAATCAAGTACTCGACTATCTATTGAATCTAGTGTTATGTATGATTAGCATACACGAGCGACTGTAGGGTTAGTGGAGGTTTCATGAGTGGGTATGGTTTGCATTATGCCACCATGATGAATGATTAGCCACTCTCGAGAGAGTGAGTATAGGATATATGCGTATCCTAAGAAGTGCTTTAGTGTGATTGGTGTGCTACTTAGCGGGTTTTGGGAGTATCAGCAGGAATAGTTACTTAGAGGATCCGGAACGATTCTTGAGGAAGGTACGTATAGGTGTGGGAGGTAGTATTGGGCCCGTACTATTGAAAGAACAAGATATGTACTTGAATCTAGGAAAATTTTGAGGATTCTAAGGAGCTGATTGAGGGTAGATTGTATGGTTTGGCACCATGATTCATTGAAATGTATTTCCTTCTTATCTGGGTTTTTTTAGTTATGGTTGGTCAGGTTGAGGATGGTTCAAATGATTGTTTGGGCCTTAATGGTCATGTCATTATTGGGTTTGAATGGTACAAACCTAGGTGAGTTAGTTGATTTTGAGGTCTCGAGGGCCTTGCTCGAGGTAGTGCAACTTGACTCATACGACTCAAGAAGGAAGCGATTGTGATGATTGACTCGAGGATTGCATCTGGAAGCTGAGTGATTGACAGATGGATTGGGATGTTACTATCTATAATTGGGGTTATGTTCTTCCATATTTCTATGTTCGGAGGAGAGAGAGAGAGAGAGAGAGAGAGAGAGAGAGAGAGAGAGAGAGAGAGAAAGAGAGAGAGAGAGATAGAGAGAGAGAGAGAGAGAGACAGAGAGAGAGAGAGAGAGCAAGCATGTGATTTTAAGAATTGGGATGTATACCCAACATGGAGCTAGTTAGTTGCAGTTTTTGGCAGTAAGTACGATAATGTGGGAATATACAAGTGTATCCTTGTAGTATGGTTGCCTTGAGATGAGATCAAGGGTCTGCTTTCTTTAAATATAGTCAATTTAGGTGCTAGTTGATTGTTTCAGCTGATCAGGGAAGTGAATAGGAAAGGACAACTATCTTTTGTCTCTAATGAATTCCAACTATGAGAATGATGCCTCTTATATTTATGAATAATTTTCTTGAAGAATTGATGATTAGGGATTTACAGACTAGGCGTGTGGTATTCCATTTGTTTCTAGATAGAGAATCGGTGTTATGAATGGACAAAATTATTGCTTGTGCATCTACATGGGATTCTTGGTGTTAGAGAAGTTTATGATTGGGGAGTTTCCGAGGTCTCCATATGAGATTCAGAATCCCTTTTAGTTTGCTTGGTCTTTATCTGGAAGATCATCTTTCATTGTATTAAACATTCCAAGGGTCATGGATGCTATGTATCAAGTTGAACCGGTTAGAGTTTTGGCCTATTTGCAATGTCAGTTGGTGGTAGGTCGAACCCTAAGTGGTGGAGAACTGGGTTTTCTGCATGGAGGAATCACCAATATGTTCGAGTTTACAGTTTCAGAAGAATGGGTCATATAGATTTATGGTTTGGGTATGTGAGACTTTGGTTTAAGATTTGGTGAAGACGGGGGCGCAGAGCAGGTTGCTATCAGATATAGGTACTCAGGATTGCATGAGTTGTCTTTGCAACAGGAATATGTGGACAAGGATCTTCTTGTAGTCATCATTTCCTTTCGGAAACACCAATGAATAGGTCAAGAGGTTTTTGGGTTACTCAGGTTGAGTATCAGTTGTTGAGGGATTTGTCAACTCATTGTATAGATTGTTATCCATTGTCTAGGCTGGGCAGTGGTTGATCGGTCAATCAACTTCAATTTTGGTATGCTTAGTTCCACATAGGTTTTGTTTAGTAGTATAGTGGGTCATTGGTTTAGTTTTCAATGCATTCTCGATCATTGGTCATTTCGTTTGTCATCGATAGTTGAGGTCCTTCAAAAGTTTCGAGCTTTATGAGTTGAAGTTCAATGGATGCGTCAACCTATCATCAAAATGTTTACATTGTATAGTTTGGTTTTTGGGTACGGGTACCCTCAATTGTTGGTTATGGAAGTATTGTTCATAGCAGGCTCGGGTTTGGCAGTCGTCCTTGTTTATTAGGAGATTGGATGATGAAGCGGTGTTGCTTAGTTTTTCAGGTGTGGCTTTGGATCTTCACAGAATTCAATTTTGGCAAGTCGCATTTGCAAAGTTGGTATTTTCGATTGATCTGACCAGGGTTTTAACAGCATTTCTAGATAACTTTGGAAGCTTTATCGAATTAGTTACGTATTGGTAGGATCTATTTAGTTTCAATCAAGGTGTGGGCTCTTTGTTTCGGCCATTCATGAGGATGTTTTTGTTAGCGGTTGAGGTTAGTCATTTCGGTTAGATCTACTAGTACCTCACCCTTTAGTTATGGTTATGAGGAAGAAGGAATGCAGGAGATCCACGGTTGGTTATGGGGTCTCTTGAGGGTGTGTAATGTGGCAAGTCCATTAGATATTGGCATGAGGGGACTATGTGGACTGAACAAGATTGAAAAGTAACACTTGGTTCAAATTATTGGCATGGTTCTTATTTGGGTTGTAGCCTTTGATTTGAATCAAGACTACAACCACCTATTTTATTTGTTGGTTGTGTGCGACCAGGTTTTCGTTTGATTTTGCATTGGTAGCAACCTGTACTGTGAAAAGAATTATTCATTGTAGAAGGGTATGGCTCGTGATGTGTTTAGTTAGTGTTTGAGAGGGATATTGATTGGGTTCGTGTAAGTAGGTGGGTTGATGATTGAGTATCTTTAGGCCCCTATGCTGCTGTTCGTGAGTCTTTAGGTCAATGATGGAATGACGGCAAGATCGGTATAGTACCGTGAACTTATCGTTTTAGTGGTTAGAACGTGTCACAATGTATCGTGAACAAGTAGCTGTATGATTCATAGGGGTGGGACCCGATAGTCATTTGATTGAGACTCTTAGGTCTCAGATCATTAGTCTTATTGGCATGTTTGGGTGTTAGTGCATTGTTGGGAATCTGGGGACTTAGTGACCAGCTGGTTCAGATCATGTGCTCAGTAATAGGTATGTTTTAAGTATTAATGGTGCATCGAAAGTCTCTTGTTCAATATTTGCATATTGATCCCCATTGTTTCCGAGGTGTTTATTAGGTGTTTGGTTACCAATGTTAGGTATCGGTTCTGAAATCTTGAGTCACGAAAGTCGATGTAAATATATCGAGTGATTTGTTAGGTGGATGTACATCTAAGCTGACGAGGGATTTGGATGCAACATGAGATTCTTCGATTGACCATCATTTTGCTCGTGGGAGAAACGAGATAGCGAAGACTTGTCAGGAACTCAAGTATGTATTTAAAGTTTTTGGCACAATTTCCGGATTTGGAGTTCGGTGAAATTCGCAATCGAGATGTCTTGAGTATTCTTTCTACATTGTTGGTGGTGTTCCTAGTCATGGACTAAGGGTAAGTATGATAGATGGATGATCATAAGTATTAGGGAATGGTTTTGGAGCTTAGACTAATGGGGTTCCGGTTTCGGGAAGTATATTGATGGAGTTGGTTGTGGTTGTAGTTTTGAGATTTCCCGGTTTGAATGGTTTTCAGTGGAAGTTGGATCTTAAAGTTAGGGAGAGAGAGATAGTGGATGCAGTTGATTATTTTTAAGTTATTGGGTTGTTTGTTGGCAGCTGTAGGTTTCTGAGTGATCTCTCGACTTCTCTGTATAAATGCCTTGATTGACGTTGTTTTAAGAGATCCTAACCAAGACGGATTTCGAGGATGAAATCCAGTTTAAGTGGGGTAGAGTTGTAATATCTTGTTTCGAAAAAGTTTCTTATTTCGAGATTATGGACAATACACAGATCAAGTAAAGGCATTGGACTTCAAGTGAATATGTTTAGAACCTATCGTATTTTGATAATATTGGTTATGTGATCTAAGCCTTGGTTTGTGTTTTGGATCCAAATGGAAAAATGGGAAAAGTTATTTGTTAGGATTCTTTCATGGATTGTAGTGTTTGGTTTGACATGTGTTACACCAAAAATAACTACGTAGAAGTGTGGGGCTCATCAATACCTTTCCATGGATATAAAGATCGCCAAAAATGTAGTTGAAACGAAGAAGTTATCACTATTTAAAGTTGGAGTGAAATTGAGTGAAAACCTGTCCCCCACGGGGTGAGAAGTAATTCTCACAACGTTAGAGTTCTCACGAGGTAAGAATATATTCTCACAACGTGAGAACTGTGCAACCCAAAGCCTACGAAATGTTTATGGTGTTCAAGGTATTTAAATGTAAGAATTTATGTTTACTGTATATGATTGATACGATTTTGGATGAGTTTTTTTTGTTAATTTAGTGGCCGGCTTTGGTGTGTGTGGTTGGTGCAGTCGTACAGACCCTTCTATCGTAAATGACCACTAAATTCACCGCTAGATCTATAGCTATGGTGTTTTTTTTCATAAAAAAACTATTTTGTATTGATTATTATTTTAAAAACTTGTTGTGACAAGTGATCATACACAATGTAACATTTGAAGTCATGTTAATTATAAAAATGTGACAAAAAGTCAAAATCTCATTACAAATTCAGTATATGTTTGTGGGTTATCAAAAATATAAGGATTTATAGAGTAACTACATTCAAGAAAAAATAAATTTTTTATTTCATGATAATAATATCTATAAAAGTTTTTATTTTTTTTATAAAACCTACCAAAAAGTAAATAAAACAAATATAAAAAAATTAAAAGTTCATAACCTAAGAAATCATAACCGTCGAAGCTACTTGTCTAACATCATATGAAATTAATATATTTGAATTTAATAATAGAGAATTTAAGAAAACTCTTTATATTATAAGGCTCAATTTTGTTTTGGTAGAAAGCTTCTGAAATATTAGGAACAACTTGTTTGTTATATTAGATTTTTTCTTCATTTATTACAAAATATCTTTTTTTTGTTGGTTCTTAAAACATTTTTAGACAAGTAATTATGACAGATGTCCATCTTAAAAAAGGTTGTAAACGTATATATTGGTAAATCGGGGTTTGACCCATTTTTCTCCGTTTCGGCAAAGTAAATTTACTTAAGGTTAAGATAAATAAGGGTTATATATATATATATATATATATATATATATATATATATATATATATATATATATATATATATATATAGTTGAGATCGGTTGATAACTTATAGTTTCTCGAGAACTCGAGAACTAAAAGTGGAGCGCTGAATCAAAATTAATTCATTAAGGACATGATCGTCATCTTACCAATCTCATTTAATGTTTAATTTTTTATGTTATTGAATATATTAATATAAATGTCTAAAATTTTACATAATAAATCAAATTTTTAGATTTTTTTTAAAATAATATTTTTCGATTTTTTTTAAATATGCAGATTTTTTAATATTTTATAGAAAACATGAATTTTTGAAAAAAAAAATTGAAAAAAATATTTTTTTAAAAAAACTAAATATTTTTTTAAAAAAACTTGCATTTTTTTCAAAAAAAAACTGTAATTTTTTTTAAAGAAAACTGCATTTAAAAAAAAATAGTAATTTCTTTTTAAAAAACTGCATTTTTAAATAAAAAAACTGCACTATTTATAAAAAAACTCCATGTTTTTAAAAAAAAACTGCAATTTTTTAAAAAAACAACATTATTTTAAAAAAGTAAATTTTAAAAAATCAACAAATTAAAAAAAAAAGAGCTAGAATATTTAAAAAAATACTCTAATTTTTTTAACAGTAAAAATTAAAGTTTTAGGTGCATATATAGATATTTTTTCAAATGCATATATGCATATTTCTTATATATAATATTCGTAAGTAAATAATAAAAAATTTCATTTTTATTAATTAATCTATAAACCTAATAGTAAAAGTATTTTATTCGATATAAAATAAAATATAAAAAATAAAAAATGCTACAAATTTCAACGCATTTTCATGTCTTCGTGTTAATATTTCCTTATTTTCTTCAATTTATCATTTTTCACATCTTCAATATTCACCACAATTTCTTCCAAATCTACAAAAAAATTAAAAAAATTTGATTGATGCAAAAACACTCACAAAAATACATATCTGATTTTCATGTGATTAACATATGAATCAAACGCGATTCACATATGAATCACATGAGATTCACATATGAAACACATTTACATATGACATCATATGTAAATCACATATGAATCACATGTGAATCATATGTGAATTACATATGATTTACATGTGAATCACATGTAATTCGTATGTGACTCATGATTTACATGTGAATCACATGTGATTTACATGTGAATCACATATAATTCATATGTGATTTACTTGTGATTTACATGTGAATTGCATGTAGTTCGTATGTGAATTATATGTGAATCATATGTAATTCATATGTGATTTATATGTGATTTATATGTGAATCACATTCACATGTAAACCATAGGTGAATCACATGTAATTCATATGTGATTCACTTGTGATTTACATGTGAATTACATGTAATTCGTATGTGAATTATATGTGAATCATATGTAACTTATATGTGATTTACATGTGAATCACATTCACATGTAAATCACAAGTGAATCACATATGAATTACATGTGATTCACATGTAAATCACATGTGATTCACAAGTAAATCACATATGAATTACATGTGATTCACATGTAATTCACATGTGAATCGCATGTGAATCGCATGTGATTCATATATGAATTACATCTAAAACATATTTGTCACCTCTATTTACAATAACTTCTTTTGAAACAAGTTTTTAAAGGCGTCTTATAAGATTGTTTAATCATAAAATTGAAGATATTTTAAACATAATAATGTAGTATTGATAAAAAAAATCACCGAATTGAATTGACGTTTGGTAGGTGTTGGTCTTCTTCAATAGCCGAATGAATGCATAAAACTCGGATGGTGAATGGTCAACTGAGAAGGTGCTTCCTGTTATCAACACAAATTGTAGATTTTGGTGAGAAGATGGGATGAAATAAAATATAAAAGTAAATTCAAAAAGAAAAACATATTTATACCAATAACATAAATATGCATTTAGAACAGTCCATGGTAGCATTAAAAATTGAAAAAAAAAGATTCATCATCACACACTATAAGGAGGAATTATGTATTGTTATAATAATGTACCCTTGTTTAGCAAGCTCTTGAAGAAGCAGCCCATTGGTTGTTCCAACATCAACAACACTCCATCCTGCTAAATCTTGACTAACAAACTCAGAGACAGAGTCATCATCAATATCATTATGCTGATTTTGTAATTGTCTTTGTGAAATCTCAACGCATAGCCCTTTTGTCCACAAAGCAACTATTTCCATCGCATCTGCTCCAAACCTTAACAATTAAAAAAGTTATACAAAAAAGAAGGTATCAGTTGTAGTCAATTTAATAGATAAGCATACCAAACTGATATCATATACAGCAATAGAAGTTGATTGATTAACAAGCAGATTATAGTTACCTCCTTATGGTGTCATGATCTTCATATGTATTTATGGCGAAAACCCAGTAATGCAGCCACATATCTACAAAATATGTTACCCCTTAAACTGCATGTTCATAAACCTCCACAAATTTATCAATAGACCCTAATCTTGCTTCATGATCAGCATACTTCTTCCAGTAGCCATAACACAGAGGAAATTCAGCCAAAAATGCATCATAAACTTTCCTGATCTTCAACACATTGGCCTGTCAATGTGGTGTAAAATCAATATAGTGAAGAAAAAAAGATAGATAAAATGAATGTTGAAAAAGTTGCCTACCTCTGATGTTTTCTCTGTCTCCTCTATTAGTGCAGTCCATGCATTAAAATCCAGTGAATAGGCTTTTACCATGTTCCACAATCGGTCTTCTTCAGGAGATAATGTTGCATTAATCTCAAAAGTCAGACCCAAAATTAAAAATAATAAAGAATGTAAAAGCCATGAAGATATACCAGAAATATCCACCAATTGTTGTGTAGATGCAGAAGTATGAACACTATATGAACCAACTCCATTCTCACTAACATCTTGTGAGGCAGTAGATGGAACCTGTTGACCAACATCTGTAGCCTCTGACTTTCCAGTAATATCAAAGGTTATATTATCTACATATGTGTTATCAGTAGCAACAAATGCAACTACATCTCCACTAACTGTGGCTTCGGCAACATTTCAAGTTCTATCACCATAATCAGAGGCGGAATAAGAAGGAGATGAATAATCATCGACAGCTGATGTTTGAGAAACGACTGTTTCATCATCTCCCATTGTAATAAGAAGATAAATATGAAACCTGTACAAAAAATGGCCGCAAATACATAAGCAAGACAGATAAGAGTGATTATGAAGCAATGATACATCAATTTGAAATTAAAGAAAGCATTACGTAAACAGAATTTGAATGATCTCGATATTGGAAGTGTATGTGCAAACTTAAGAGTACTCTCAACTGTTATCAGGGTAGAATTGGTGTGTGTCTGATTAGGGGGGAAATATGCTAAGCCATAAAAAGGAAAACCTTTATTTTTGGAAATAACAATAACAGAGAGATGTATTGCCGATATCCTATACATCCCCTTTTAGTATATATTCTCAATGTAGCTTTTCTTATGATCAATGAATCCAATATTATTGTATGCTCTAAAGTGATGAATTTCAAGCCATAAAACCAAACTCAAAAAATATGAACGGATCACACAGCTGCAGGGTTTACTTATATTTATATGTTTCATATTGTCATATTTACATTTCTCTAATTCAGTAAACTCAAAGGAATGAACATGCTCAATCTGCTTGGAGTGACTAGTTGCTCTCCTATCTGTCTCACCCTTCACAGAATTACATCCACCATGTGTGTAGATGTAGAACAACAATCTTAGTACTATTAACATAACTACATTTTACAAAATAAAACTTAGAGGTCATGAAGCAGATCCAGGTTCAATGCACAGTTTTGTCAGTTAGCACCAAGCCATAATCAAGGATCTTATACAGCTACTTCCAAACTGAAAACCATATACAACTTCTGGCACTGTATTATAGACACCCTAGAGGTGACATTAAAATCAGAAATCAATGTCAAACTCCAACTATAGACACGGGGAGGATAGGCAAAAGGGAAACTGTCAAACCTGAGCACATGTGCTTCCTCTCTTGACTGTATAACTGCATTGGTAGTGAAGTGGCTAGTTATTTCTGATAAAAAAAAGGATAATAGAAAAGTTTGATATTCAATAGAATATGTGATATAGGCAAAAAAAATAGTGTTTTAATGGAACGTTTATTTGATGTTCAACATTAGAGATCTAACATCTAAATGTCAGAAACTATATAAGTAGAAGTCAACCAAGCAAGAAGAGAAAGAATGATGTGATCGATTAAAGAAGAGAAGAGGTCCAATTTCGAATTTGGTACCTGCAATTTTTTTCTTGTGTGTGGCGTCGATCGAAGGTGGAGACAGAAGAAGAGCTCTATCGGTTTCTCTATTGATTTTGGGGATGTGATAATTTGAAGCAAGAGCATGAAGAAGGTACGTAAGGAGAGCTACGATTTTTTTCTTGTTTCCTTGGCTCCTACGATCAATTTTGCAGAAGGTGAGGGAAGGCGTGCCTATACTAGTCGATTCTGACCTGCATCTGTGATCGATTTTAGGAGAAGAGAAGAACCCTTCGGATACCAACACGCACACTATAAATTAATAATATAGTAGATGATTTCATTAAGAACAAGCCGCTGAATGCATGACTATTCTATTTCAGTAGCATATCTCTGTCAACAATCAGTTTCGAAGAATTGAATTTGGAGAAATTGATTCCCAACCAACTGTTCATCTGCGATCCACGGTTGAATCGATTTTTGGTTCATTCATTCGTCAATTAGAAGTCGACAGTGGTAGTGGTAGCCGATGAAGGGAAGAAGGAGGTGGTGATTAGAAGGCGTCGCAGAGGGAAAAGGGGAGAGATCGCTGAAGATTTGGAGGTGCGCCATTGATTTTTTACAGTGAGAGAGAAAGAGTTTGGACGTTTGGTTCCTTACATTTAGCAATTTATTGATTATTTCCAATAACACCCTTAGATCAAAAAAACTTAGGTACCCTCATGTCTTTTTTTCCCAATTATTTACAAAATTGCCCTAAGAATTCTCAGCCCTCTATTTTTTTGATCTAACGGTCTAAAATTAGTTCTCGGGTTCTCGGGAAATTTTAAGTTCTCAAATGATGCTTCCTATATATATATATATATATATATATATATATATATATATATATATATATATATATATATATATATATATATATATATAAAGAGAGAGGAGAGAGATTTTCATTCCTTGTATACTCTACTCTTTTCTTTACACAATATTTTATGTACCATAACCATTCGGAATATAGAGTTCATATCAAATAAAGGTTTAACCGTTGCAATAGTCGTATCCATTGTTATTTGGTCTATTGTGGTTAGTAAGATTGATGAATTAGGTGAAAGTATGGACACAAAGAGAAATTTTTTTTTATCAATATATTGTATCTTATACACACATCTCCACTATGGAATGAAGAATGATAATATTTAGGAGTCATTAAAAATCAAGAATACATTCCTCTGAGAAATCTTTCTCCTATTGGGCACTAGTATTTTTTAACGTCTAATCAGATCGGATAATTATTCAAATTAAGAACGGAAGTTTATTGCTTTTTGACTCCCTATAATGAAAATGCAATTAATTGAATCCGCAGGGCCTATCCGTTTATTAATTCATCCTAACTTGAAATTGACTTGGGTTTGCTCCCTTTCACTAATTTTCACTAATTTAAAGAAGGTTTTGTACCGAGCCATAATAAATTATTTTCAGAACTCTTAATTGATGACATGTTATTTTTTCCATTCATTCCTTTTCATGGTCTTCCAAACTTTACCGATGGTATGGATTAATCACTCGCCTCATAAAATGTGTAAAAGATCCTAATCGCACTTAAAATTGGAGTACTCTAATGTTTAGTTATCAACCCAAACAGAGAACGGGTATGTAGATACAATCAAAATAAAAAAAATGATGAAATAAAACCATTAAAATACGAAATCAAAAAATATAAAAAAAATTTATAATATATTTGGAACATAAAAATGACTAAGTTTGATGAATTTTTTTTTGATAAAAAAAAAAAAGAAATTAAAAAATGTTAGACCATCTCCTATTTCTATGTTATCAGCATTTTTCAATAAGAAACGTGGGTATAAAAGGTAATCCAAGGAACTCATATTTTGAATTAACTAAGGTAAAGAATCAACTGATGAAATTAAATAGAGCTACTTGTTAATGTATACTTATTTCTTTATTTATTGATGTTCGTGTAGGTTTTACGTACATATATAGTATATGGTCCTTTGTGTATTTATTTATGTAACATTGCATATATATTGATGGTAATCTAATGCAAAGCATGTGAGGGTTATTTCCACATACATGGTATCAAGCTATTGGGGTACTCGGCGCATCAAAGAATAGGCACATCACTGATTTTTTTCCCATTCAAACACAGTGTCACGCATCACAATTGATCGTTTTTTCTCTATTCGTTCGATCGATCTTACCTGTTTCCGACTTCTACTCTAATCCTCCTACTACACTTATTGATCTTCGAACTTTGCTGCCTACTCCAATCAAGCTTCACAAATTTAGGACGATAGATCTACTCATTCCCTCCACCTACGGTTAGTTAATCTGATTAATATTACGTGTTTTTATTTTTATTTTGTTCTTCGATTTCCCATTTATAATGAGCATCCCATCTGGTTCTTCTACCAACGCCCCTATTGTCTAACAACTTGTGTATGCAGTCACCAATGTCTACAATCAATTCAGTTGTAAACTAACCTGTGATGGCTCCAAATACAAACTATGGTGTCGTGTTTTTAAATACATTTGCACAGGTGCTAAGGTTATTGGTCATATCACTGGAAAATCCAAGCCTAATGGTGAAGAAGATGAAGATTGGGCATCTATTGACTCCCGTGTGAAGTCATAGTTTTACTTCACTTGTGATCCCTCAGTTTTACTAATTATCACTACTTACTCATGCACTATAAAAGATACATGGGACAACCTTCATGACTTTTTCTCAACAATAAAATGCCTCGGATGCTTCAACTCCAAGAACAATTTCATAATAAAAGAAAAGGTTCTTCCTCTATTCATGAGTATTAATTGTCACATTATAAAGCACCTTGCAGATACTCTCCATGATGTTGATGCTGAAATATCTTAAATGGAACTTGTTATGAACATCCTTCGTAGTCTACCGACCTCCTATCAAAGTATTATTGATTTCATCATGAATACCAAGCCGTTCTCGTCCTTCTTAGAGGCCAAAAACATGTTTCTCCTACGTGAGAATCATGAAGACAATCATGACCCGATGCTAGACCCGAACATCACTACTACGACTCTCTATTCCGCATCTAATCATACCGGGAAATCGAAAAATAAATGGAATAAAAAAAGTAGCAATAATCGGGATACTTCCAACCGGAGGTAATAATAGTTTTTCTACTAATACTCATTGCGAGTTGCAGGGACAAATACAAATACATATTCACAAATTACTAGAATTATGGGAACACATCCTTCAACTACACAAGTTTTTTAACTCAATAATTTAATAGTCAAAGTGAAAATATTCCCACTAGGAATTTTTTTTCTTCCTGCAATTCACGCCTACAACAACCCTTTTGGCGCATATAGTCCAGCTCATGCAAACATTTATGGTGCTTGCCCAGGTGCAGCAGCCAAATACATGCCAGCTCGATTTCATGGACAGCAACCTACTGCTCCGTTTGCTGCTCATTCACAGCTCTCAACCCACGCTGGGCAGCCACATCAGCCTCCAAACAGGCCCATGTTCACTGCTGGACCCACACAACACGCAAGAAATTTTTTTTTCTTCGCAAGGCATGATTTTTCCAACACAACAATAGCCTACATATCTAGCTTCTATTTTTCAATCCATGTCGCTTCAACCGCCTATGGATAATAAGTACTACATGGACATGGGTGCAACTTCTCACATGCCGTTCAACCAATGTATCATGGTTTCACTAACAACTTGTAATTCTAGGTCCATAATGATTGGTAATGGTGCTATAATTCCGGTTTCTTACATTGATCACACATTTCTTCCATATTTTCTCATGACAAATTCTTTTAAAAAATGTCCTTGTTTCAAATAAAATGATAAAAAACTTAGTTTATGTTCGTAAATTTATTACTGATAATTAGGTTTCTGTCTCTTTTGACCCGTTTGGTGTTTCTGTAAAGGATCTTGATTCTGATGCTCTCCTACAACCAAGGTTGTAAAACACGTTTGACGTTAGCTGGTTGGTGCACTAAGGTTAATGGATTAATCGACTAGGCGGAGATTAATCGGGGGATTAATCACGGACCATTAATTGCTAATTCGTTAAATTTTAAAAAATTATATATGAATAATATCATAAAAAAGTTCGTAAATACCACTAATATCATAATAAAATAAGTTAATATGATTAATATAACAGTAATCATTCGTCAAATAGTTTCTATTGAGTTAGAACTTATTCAAAGTGTTAAAATTTCATCGTTTTATATTACTTCACACATTTTGTAGGTAAGGATTAATCGCTAGGCGTCCTCGAATCGGTAAGGTAGCGCCTAGGGATTAATCGAGACCTAGTAGAGATTTTTACAACAGTGCCTACAACAATGTGATAGTGTTGGCGATTTGTATCTATGTACTCCCTCTTCTATTCCTTCAGTCACCGATAGATCTCTCACCATGGTGTCTCTTCCAACATGGCATCTTCAATTAGGACATCCTGGCTCATCCTTTCTCAAGTTTTACAGTATAGTGATTTTATTTCTAGTAATACAAATAAAATTCCTTTTGTTCATGCTTATCAACTTGAAAAACATTGTCGTTTATCTTTTTCTCCTTTTTTGTTTAAAACTACCCATGTGTTTGAACTAATCCATTCTTATTTATGGACATCTCTAATTACTAGTTTAAGTGGTTTTAAATATTACATTTTATTTCTTGATGATTTGTCTTATTTTGGTGGGTTTTTCCTCTTCATTCTAAATCTTAGGTGTATACTGTTTTTTGCAATTTTAGAATATATGTCAAAAATTAATTTAAAACTTGCATACAATTCTTTCAATGTGATAATGGACGCGATTTTAACAACCATCTCTTACTTACCCATCTTCAATCTAATGGTATTGCCATTCACTTCTCATTCCCTTATACATCACAACAAAATGGCAAAGTAGAACACACCTTCCAAACTGTCAACTACATCATACACACATTTCTATTCCAAGTGCCGTTAGCTCCTAAATTCTGGACCAAAGCACTTCTAACTATTGTTCGTACCCTTAATCTCCTTCCCACCACCACTCTCTCTCATATAAGACGCCCTTTGAGGTTCTATTTGGATTCTATCCCAAGTATGATCATCTTCGTGTCTTTGGATGCTTGTGCTACCCTAACATGTGACAACTAGGAAAAATTTCATCACCGATCACCATTAGGAAAGAGTAGGAAAAGATTTAATGTAACAGATTAGGCTTCTACTATTAGATTTATACCATAATATAGTCAAATATGTTGTTACATTTATAGTTAAATCGACTATTAGACTCAAAATTAGAATCCAAAAAGTTGTACCATCTTTTAAAACGGTTTAGATATTTAGATAGTACTCATCGACGTGATCTCAAGGATATAAAATTCGTAACAATCGAACTCCGATTGGAGGAGTTATGGATTTAGTTAAAAGTAAAATCAACTGCGTAATTAAAGTTAATTACGTGAAAATGGCATCAAGAGATTGATTGAGTTTTTGTTAGTGTCGTCAAAAGGAGAGTTGTAGTACTCCTTGAGATAAAAACTTTAAGATAAAGGTATATAGTGATACTTATGAATAATAAAGGTATATAGTGATATTTATGAAGAGTTTTTATAAAATAAAAGATTCAAAGAAAAGATAAAATACCCAAGGTTAAACTGTTAGTGAACTTAAATTATTCATGCTTTAACCTTGATTAAATTCGGCTACGCCGACCTATAATCTTTAATCGTCAAGAGAGTGTGAAAGATATGTATAGATTTATAAGATGTTTGACACCCCCACCTGTGATTGCTAGCTACAATCCCGGCAAGGATACATTTCTTTAATCAATTAATATTATGATGTCTGATGACGCGTCGTGTGAGGTTATTATAAGTCTACAACGTCGATTACAGGGGCTCATGGTAATGCGATTAACAACCTTAAGTGAAAGGATTACAAATAGGGACGCCTTTAAGTATTTAAAATGTTAAGATGTCCTAAGATAAGATAGATGTAGCATAAATAAAACACCCTAAAATAATTAGGAGGTCAGGATTCTCAAAAAATAAAATAAGATATTTTAAAAGAGATTATTCCACAAAGAAATGGATTTTTAAATCTAAAAGTTCATATAAAGCAGAAAACTAATAAATACCTATGAAATCACCAACAACCTATTGACGTTTTGAAAATACATGTATTCTCAAGGAGATGAGTGTAGAGAATGGACAGTCTGAAGAGGGAGTCATCATGGAAGAATGTTGGAAGTCTATTTGTCATATGTTTAATTTCGTTTAAGATGTATGATTGGTCTAATAAAACAATGCAAGCCCTTCATTAAAATAAATAGAAGTATCATTTGTAATATACTTGTGTGTAATGTTCAATATATTTGATTGCCAATATCCATTTAACCCCACGTCACACTGCGTGACGTTTCCGCCGCCGGTTGGGCAAGATGCGACAGATTGGTATCAGAGCCTCATGTTATAGATAACTAATAATTCCTTAGGAACTACGACTATAACCTAGGACATATACTCTAAACTAGTTAACCCTACTGACGGGAAAAGTATCTAGTTTTAACTTCCACTTGGGTTGTTGGATTTCATAACAACCTTACGCCAAATAGTCATACCCCGTGACACTTCTTATCTGGCTGATCCTTACTTGATAGTCTTGAATTATTACACATAGGATTAATAAAATAAAATAAAACAAACATAACAAGAAATAGAGTTATATACGAACTTATAGAAATATACATAGATACCCAAAAACAATGTCCATTAAATCGTAAACTCAAGGTTTTAGAGCCGAAAACCATACCTCGTGTTAATATAGTACTGTGGCCACACCACAACTACATCTGGAATGCGCACTAAGTTATATTATATTCCAACTTACGCACACTTAAATCTAAATACTATAGTTGGCAATCTAAGCACTTAAGGATTTATGGATTGGCATCATAGTTCGACTACCTAGGATCCTTAGATATAATGAGCGCCAAGATCACTACATGAGGATTCTACCCATAGTTCGAGGGTGACGATCTAGAGGTTCTTATCCGATATACCCCTTTATAGAAAATCATAATAGATCCGGTATTGTCTACTATATACACTTCTAACTGAAGATTATTCGTATTATCGATTTTATTCTATCTCTCATAAACATCTAACATGTTTGATGTTTTTGGGCGGTCGAAGAAGCATGATCATCAAGAGCTCATTGATGGAGGATATTTGGGAGTGGGTATCTCATCCTTCCTAAGATAGTGATCAGGTGGTTCCCCACTCTCCTGTGACGAAAGAGGCAAAGTATGATCCCAACATTCCTAGACCGCCTACATATGATCCCAACATTCCTAGACCGCCTACACCTGCAGATGTGGAGGAGCCATCTGAGGATGAGTAACCATTCAATGATGCAGAGCCATTGGAGGATGTACAACATGATGAGGAGGTAGGCAGAGACCCAGTTGACAACTTGCCATATCCAGACTCATCATCCTAGGATGACGCGAGCGATCATTCTAAGGCTCAGGAGAAGCACACTTCCGAGTCAGAGCCTTCACTGGAGATTCTAGCCTCACCTTTAAACCATCCTTCCGATACGTGTACTTCAGGACCTCGATTTATTTACACCCGATGTAAATCCATTCCCATACGATCCTGGAAGCGAGTGACATTATCCCCATCTTCCCCGAGAGTCTCCAAGAAACTATACCCTACACACAAATGGGCCCCTCATGTAGACGAGTTGATCGAGGAGGATAGCATTGGAGTGTACGAGGTTGGAGAGTCCTCAAAAACACCATTGAGAGATCATGTCCTAGAAGATCCTACTGACAGGCAATTTTTGTAGTGGTTCCCCGAGTGACATGACATGGTGATAGGATATACCATGTAGAGGTGGATCATGACTCGATGAGAGAGAGATCGGGTTGTTGAAGGATAAAGTGCGAGAGTTAGAGTAAGGTCGGGAGTCCGACGAGATGAGGATCCTTCATGCTTACGAGCATCTAGACGAAACCCATTCTCAGGTGCAGTTGCATCAGATAGTGATAGACGGGTTGGAGCATCATTTGAATGTGATGAAGTATAGAGCCATGATGTCAGAGGTCAACATTGTTACCATAAAGGTGATGGTTGGGTACCTACACCATCAGATGTCACATCTTAGGTCGTTAGTGGTTGTTTATTTTGATATATGGTAGATGGTCAAGCTAGGGAAGCTCATGACTCTATTTTTGTGTTTGGAGGAGGGAAAAGTAGGGTAGCAGAATATAGGGTATTGCTACGTATTTTGTGTAAAATAGACACTTACCTGTTCAACCTACATCACTGTATATTTTCTTTTTCTATATAAATTGATGTAAAAATCATCCAAAATCAATATTTTTAATCCATTTTGTATATTGTGTTATTTGTTTGATTTGTTTTTTTAACCTAGTTAACTCTTTTAACTAAATTCTCAAAAACAAACTAGTCATCACAACTAACTTACGCCTTAAATTTAGAACCATGCTTGTCACAAGAGGACGATCTGAATCTAACCCTGAGCCCATGAGTTTAGCCGCCATCAAAGCTTTAGTAACTCAACGTGTATCCAACACCCTAGCAAACCTAGAAGCCAATAGGAACACCTATTCAGGAGGAAATCGAGGTGAGAGTTCGCAAGAAGATAATCGAGGTCTAAATAGGGCTTCTTCATATAAAGACTTTATGAACTGTAAGCCAATATCTTTCCATGGAAACGAAGGAGTAGTTGGATTGACTCGATGGATATAAAAGATGTAGTCTGTTTTCGAGATAAGCTTATGTGCGGAAGACTGCAAAGTTAGGTTCGCTACTTGCACATTGGCAGATGCTGCCCTAAGTTGGTGGACCAGTTATGCAAAAACCATGGGCATCACTGTAGCGAATGAAATGACTTGGAGAGAGCTGAAGTAGCTTATGATCGATGAATACTGCCCCGCGTCAGGAGATGTAGAATCTAGAATACGAGCTATGGAATCTGACAATGAAGGAAATTGATGTCGTTGCATATAAAAACCATTTCAATGACCTTGCTACCTTATGTCCCAGAATAGTCACCCCAGAATATAAGCAAATAGAAAGGTACATTTGGGTTTTTCCCTAGCCCATTCAAGGATTGGTTACTACTTAAAATCCAACCACCTATGAAAACGCTAAGAGACTAGCTTTTAGCCTGATGAATCAAGACACTCGTCATGGAAAATGGTCAAGAAGGCTACTCTCTTAAGGTCGGAGAATAGGAAGAGAAAGATTGGAAAGGAATCCAAGGGAAGGGCTAGGCAACCAACAGAGAGGAAACGGGAAGCAGTTCAAGTGTTTGCGGTTACAACTCTAGTATGGACTACTACAAGAAGTAGTCTAAGGTGTAACCAGTGTGGGTATATTCATTCAAGAGATTTTTGGATATGCACAAATTGTGGTGAGAAAGGTAATCTTGCAAATAGGTACAGGACTCCGACAAATCAAAGGACGACAGCAACAACAAAAATATCAGGAGATAAGGCATGTTTCGAGTGTAAGGACGTGGGAAATTTCAGGAAAAATTATCCAAGGTTAAGGGAGCAATGTAGATCTTGGGCATTTGTTATAGGAGCACGAGAATCCATGGAGGACCCAACAGTAGTTACGAGTGCCTTCCTAATAAATAACTAATATGCCAATGTACTTTCGATACGGGTGCCGGTAGAAGCTATATTACCCCTGATTTTACGAAACTATTAAATCACCATCTCGTAAACTTAGGGAAGCCTATAGGGTATAAATGGCTAATGGCCAACTCGGTAGTACCCAAGAGATACTCAGGAACTGTACCTTAACATTAGATAATCATACATTCCTTGTCGGCCTTATGCCTATGGTCATTGGTAGTTTCGATTCCATTATCATTATGGATTGGTTATCCCCTAACCACGTCGAAATCTTATGCTGCGAAAAAGCATTGTGTCTACCCTTACCTAAAAAATAATCCATAACCATATTCGACAACAAACGTAGTAGAAACCTTAGGATCATTTCCTGCATGAAGGTCAAAAAAATACTTGCCGAAGAAGTACTATGACTTCCTAGCCCACATCGTGGATAAGAAGAACGATATGAAGAGGATCGTAGAAGTACCTCTGGTATGAGATTACCCTGGCGTATTCTCAGAAGAGCCACCTAGATTGGCGCTAGCTCGACAATTAGAGTTTACGATCGATTTAATCCCTGGAGCCGCCCCAGTAGAAAAGTCTCATTATAGATTAGCACCGTCAAAGATGCAAGAGCTCTCAAGTCAGGTACAAGAACTTATTGACCAGCGTTTCAATAGAATAATTTTCTCACGTTGGGGTGCGCCCGTCCTATTTTTCAAGATGAAATAGGGATATTTCCGGATGTGTATCGACTATAGATATTTCAATAATCTAACTATCAAGAATCGGTATCCACCACCCCGAATAGATGATCTCTTCGATCAACTAAAAGAATCCAATTACTACTCCAAGATCGAATTGAGATCGGTATATCCTCAACTTTGACTTATGGAAGAGGACATTCCAACGAATGCTTTTAGAAGTCGATGTGGTCATTATGAGTTCTTAGTCATTCCTTTCAGGATAGTGTGCTAAAAGATGACTAATTAAATATATGAGTTGATTATGTAAATCATCCATAACTTGTATAGTGTGCTAAAAGGCTCCATGGATTATCAACTTGGGTTAAACCCATTGGATGCTCCATGAAGGCTCCATGGAATTACAAACCCATGGTTCATGGAAATGAAGAGTCATGTCACATTAGGGTTTACATGGTGTAACCCTAGATGTGACACACTATATAAGGAACATGATACTCACCAAAATTGGCTACACGAAGAACAAGAGAGGGCAAACCGATTTTTACAAGTGTTATACATTCTCTAAAGTTATTCCAAAGCATTTGGTGTTGTGTGAAACATTTGAGGCATCACACTTGGGGTGCTAGGCTCTCAAGGTTTTCAAGGAATCATAACAACTACAAGGTATGTAATTCTATCCATCTTTTTGATTAAAAGTTCCCCATGTATGCTAGATAGGATTATGAACCTTGGAAATCATATTTTGCATGTATTATAGACAAACATAGATCCAAGGTTTTCTAGGGTTGCATGTATACTTAGGAGTGTTAGAAATGCTCAAAACCATCAGTAGTATCAGAGCCTAGGCTTGTTTGTTGATACTTGATGCAAAATAGGGAAAAAAGTCGATTTTTTTGCTGTCTGCATGATGAACTCGCCGAGTCCATGGGGGGACTCGCCGAGTCCATGACTAAACTCATCCTACTCGTCGAGTAGGTTCGTGCACTCGACGAGTAGGAGCCTCAAAATGCAGTTTTTCGACTTTTGCTGCTGGAAATGGACTAGAAACATTACCCTAAACTGTTTTGGTGTTATTAAACTTGTTTTAGATGGCGTAATGATTGTTCTAATCCATTTACAATGGCTAATATCAAAATTACATGATTATATGTGTTAATATGTTCTTGAAATTTTGATATGATTAATTCATGTTCTTATGAGTTCTTGATAGATCATAGGAATTACTTGTTTAATGTTGAATTCATGATCTTTATGTGTTTTAATGGAGTCCATAACTTGTCCTCAAGTTATGGATAACCAAAAGTCTCTTTGTTTTAATTCCATTAAAAGAACACATAAGTTACAAAAATGAAGAGTCTTCATTTTAATAACTCATAAGTTATGAATTGAAAGGTTTTGTAGAGTTACAAAACTTGCCCTCAAGTTTTGGAACATGTAAAGCCATCTTAATAAACTTTAGTTCCAATCCCTAGAATTTTAAAAGTTAAAATTCAACCCTTATACTTTATAATATTATAATTTTAATAATATATATATATATATATATATATATATATATATATATATATATATATATATATATATATATAAGATCAAGTCGTTTTACCGTTAGTAGGCCTCATTCACGAAGTCGGTCTATAAGGGGGGTATAAGGTCGTTGCCTATAAAATGGCAGCTTAATGGGTGTCCACTCTCACCCACCGCTTCCTTGACTGGTGGAGGGTCGTTAGCCGAACGGGTAGAACAAGGACTTATAAAATTCTCATTAAAAGTATAATGATTATTATAAAGTAACTAAATGTTTTATAAATTCCCAATCTTAGTTACTTTAGGAAAATGTGAATAAGGTGCTAACCCATGAAATTGCACTTTGCACTTTGATTAAGTCGTTACTGGAGCGTGTCTGGTTAACCGACACACTAACTTGGGCTTAACAAGGTAGGCAAAGGGTGAGTTAAGGTTTTTCATAGGTCGGTGGAGCGCGTGTGGTTTACCGGCACATCGATTAAGTGAAAAACATTAAGGGTACCAAGTAATTTGCATGGTTACTTCACACCTTGTTTTGTGATCCTCGGTATCCCAGTCACAAAACATGAAGGGCACACTCGAGATTGAAACATGCCTTTGAAAAGTTCATTGAATCTCAAAAGAATCTAGGAATTTCTATGAACCAATTAAAACCTAATAAATTATATTTCGTTTTCATGGTGGAAATTGGTGAATCGTCATTCACCTACCTTTCAAATATGTTTTAGCTTAGATTACGGCATCCCTCTTCTAAGTTATAATATATTGTGATTGGATCCTAGCCTTAATATTACATTTGGGTGTTTTATTAAGGACTATCCTTATATCTAAACTAAACTTGTCTTTTCTTCTTTTCAGATGTCTTCCAACGATGCTGCTCCTGGCTCAAACCCTACGGTCTCCTTCTCTCTCATGAACCATTGTGGGAGAGTCATCTTTGATGGATCCAACTTTACAGATTGGATCAGAAACATCAGGATGGTTACTCGATACGAGAACAAAGAATATGTTCTCGACAAGGAGCTTAAGGTACCGGAGGCAACTGCTACTCCTGAGGAGTTTGCTGAATATGAGGCACATGAAAGAGATGCTACCAAAGTGGCATGCATCATGATAGCCACTATGACAGCCGAGCTCCAAAAGTCCTATGAGGACTACTATCCTTTTGAGATGCACCAGGATTTGATGGACCACTACCATCAGAGTGCTCGTCAAGAGCGATATGAAATCATCTCCTCCATGATAACAACCCGAATGAAAGATGGTGAACCCATCACGGGCCACATGCAGAAAATGTAAAGGTGTGTGGACCATTTGATGAAGTTGAATGTAAACTTCCCACAGGAGTTAGCAATCGATATCATTTTGCACTCCTTACCTTCGTGTTATGATCAATTTCGCATGACATACCACATGAACAAGGAGGAAGTTACACTTAGCAAACTTCAAGGACTCCTGAAGACCGCAAAATCAGGTCTTAAAGGAAAGTCGGTTGTTACCACTCCTACTCCTACTCCAAACTCCGCACCTGTCCTGGCAATCGGGAGAGGTAGAGGGAAGAAGAGGAAGAACCCTTCGAAGGGTACCAAGGGTAAGACCCTTGATGGTTCCTCTTCAAGAGGAGCCAAGAAAGGTTTTGTCACTCCTTCTGCTGACCTAAAAGAGGTTGAATGCTTCTATTGCCATGAAAAGGCACACTGGAAGCGGAACTGCCCGAAGTACCAGCAAGATTTGAAGGATGGGAAAGTGAAACCCAACCATGCAGGTATTTAGACTATATTATCTAATAACTCACCTTATTCTAACTCTTGGGTCCTTGATACCGGTTGTGGTATTCATATTTGTTCTGATTTGGAGGGACTAGAAGAAGTGAGAATGTGGAGCATGGAAAGATAAACTTGATCATGGGGAATAGGAAAGTTTCACCTGTCACCAAGATTGGAGCTTATACTTTGTTGCTAAGTAGTGGGTTTACTTTAGATTTGAATAAATGTTGTTATTCGACAGAAATGGCAAGAAATGTTATTTCCTTTCATGCTTTGTACAAACAAGGTTTTACCTTTTCTTTTGATAATGAAGTTGGTGGAATAAATGCTTTCTTTAATAATGTGTTTTATTTTAAAGAATTACCTTGTGATGTTGTGTATGAAGCTGTATCTGTTGTAGATAATTTAGGAAATAATGTGTTGTGTATTGATTCTACTAATGATAATAACTTGGATAAAGCATCATTATGGCATTGTCGTCTTGGACATGTATGCAATAAACGCATAGGCCAACTCCAAAAAGATGGAGTCTTGGAGTCATTTGACCTAAAGTCAGATGATAGTTGTGAATCATGCTTACTTGGAAAAATGACAAAGTCAACCTTCAC
The DNA here is from genome assembly GCF_052849685.1 of Lactuca virosa. Classification (NCBI taxonomy): domain Eukaryota; kingdom Viridiplantae; phylum Streptophyta; class Magnoliopsida; order Asterales; family Asteraceae; genus Lactuca; species Lactuca virosa. The sequence continues at coordinate 87,477,646 of NC_136426.1, forward strand.
AGGTTCTTGTGCTAGGGGTGAAGGTTTGTTGGATCTAGTGCACACGGATATGTGTGGACCCTTCAAAATTGCCACAAGGGATGCTAATCGTTATTATGTGACTTTTACAGATGATTATAGTAGATATGGATATGTCTACTTAATCAAGCATAAATCAGAGACTTTCGATAGGTTTAAAGAGTTTAAACAGGAAGTAGAGAATCAATTGGGCAGGAATATTAAGATGCTTCGATCCGATCGAGGTGGTGAGTATCTTAGTACAGAGTTCCTCGACTATCTTAGGGAATGTGGGATTGTCTCACAATTGACATCTCCCAGGACACCACAGTTTAATGGTGTAGCTGAGAGGCGTAATCGAACCTTGTTGGACATGGTTCGTTCCATGATGAGCCGAGCTACGCTACCAATCTCATTCTGGGGGTATGCCTTAGAGACTGCCGCCCATATCCTTAATCTGTTCCCTACAAAGAAGGTTGCCAAAACACCTCACGAGATGTGGAGTGGAAAAGTTCCTAGTCTAGCCCACATCAATATTTGGGGTTGCGAAGCTTTCGTGAGACGCGAGACTCACGATAAGCTTGAACCTCGCAGTAAGAGGTGTATTTTCATCGGCTACCTACATAAATCCTTTGGTTACCTCTTCTACAGACCCAATGAGAATGTGGTCTTTATAGCAAGGAGGGGTGTCTTTCGATAGAGAGAGTTTATAAGCCAAGGAAACTGTGGGAGGCAAATTGACCTTGAAGAAATTCAGGAGTCAAGTGGTGAAGGAACCTCAAACCCTAGCAGTCAACTTGAGGAGGAAACTCTTGTTGATCAAATTGACGAGTCTGTACCTCTGAGGCGTTCCACGAGAGTTAGGAATGCACCTGAGCACTATTATGGTTTCCATATTACTGCGGAAGGTGAGACACTTATCAGTGATGAGACACTGGTAAGTCTAGATGAACCTAAAAGCTATGCGGAAGCCATGGCAGACCCCGAGTCTGCTAAATGGAAAGAGGCAATGGACAGCGAGATACAGTCCATGTATGACAATCAAGTTTGGAACTTGGTTGACAATGTACCAGGTCGTAAGACAGTATGGTGCAAATGGATCTTCAAGAAGAAGACCGACATGGATGGTAATATACACACTTATAAGGAACGACTGGTGGTAAAGGGCTTTTCTCAAACTCCAGGTGTTGATTATGATGAGACCCTTTCACCAGTAGCCAAGATTAAGTCTATTAGGGTATTGTTAGCCATTGCTGCATTTCATGACTATGAAATATGGCAAATGGATGTCAAAATCGCTTTCCTTAATGGAAAGTTGGCTGAGGATGTTTACATGAATTAGCCAGAGGGTTTTGTTAGTACAGAGTACCCTAATAGAGTGTGTAAGCTTGAGAAATCCATATATGGATTAAAGCAAGCACCTCACAGATGGAACAAGTATATTACGGAATAGTTAATCTCGAAGGATCTAAAAGCTCAACAATAATATTAATAAGTTAGAGTTAGATAGTTAGAGAGTTAGTTGCGAAAAAGTAAAGAAATGGAAATGACAACAATTGTTATATCAAGTATACACATAAGTTGATTCATAACAAGGAATGCATTCAAACCAAGTTAATAAGGAAGATCAAACTTAGTGATTAAGTCACAAGAGACTTGCTTCGAAGAGAGATTATAATCAGTTATATTCTAGTAAGGTTTGAGAGTAAGAAGTGATGCGTAATATAGAGAGATAGAAAAGATAGCTTCAGAGTTGTATTGAATAAGAACGGATGAGCTCTATTTATAGAGTCTCAGGAAATACACTAGATTACCTCTCTAAGAGTAGCCATGCAAGGCATACTGGACAATAGAGAGTATTACAGAAAATAGACAAAGTAAAAGTAATCTAGTAAAAGAGACTGCGGTTGATGATGACTCCGGGTGAGGTTGTTGATGATGCCTTGACTGCGGGTGCTTGTAGGCTGCGGTAGCTAAAGTTCAAGAGGGTCACTTTTCATGATTCAACAATTTCCCGTAAGTGACCTCTTTAACTTTTCTTCAGCTATCAAGTTTAAGAAACTTGATCAGGATCCACCAAAACTTCCTGATGTTATCCAACCAAATGATCCTCCTTAAAATCTCGAACTTGACTTCGGCAGTTGTGTGCTTTGATCTTTCAACTGCGGTTCGACAGATTTCAAGTTGCTTCCTGGTGAGGCGATTCATGGCAGTCATAGGAATGAAGTATTTGACTTTATCGATCTTCCTTTTGAAAATGACTCCGAGTTCAGGGAAGTTGGTTGTCCCTAAGGATCTTTCTTGATAACCTTCGGTAGGCATCGGTGCAGGATCGAGTGGTGGCAGATCGAACTTTTTGGCAATTGTGGGGTAGATGTCTGCATTGATTTTAGCAAAATCACAGACAGTTTCCTTCAAAAACGTACTAGCCCTTTCAAGCGCTATCTTCATCTTCGGGTGCTTCTCCAACTTGTTCTGGAACACCTTTGCTATGAGAAAGACTTCTTCAGGATTCATGCAGGGGAAGTCAGCTTGGGTGCGGACATAGTCGTGTTCCCTTCTAGTGAGAGTGTATTGGATGAAGTCAGCCTTCATGAACTTCCGAGGCTTGTAGTTTTTGACTGCGGATGGTCTATCGTTAGACCATATTTTCTTAATGGGAGAGGCATGCTTTGTATAAAATCGGTTAAGTCTCTCGAATTCCATTGGCAGTCTTTTGTGGTCTGGAAGGCTGCGGTCAAACTGCTCAAACACTGTGAAGTATTTAGCATTTGGGGAGATTGGAACGTCCCAGTAGCCATCTGAGGGGGGTTCAGCATATGTGAGGTACGGTTTGTAGTCGTCATCCAGCAGTCTGCGGTGGGGGTTGATCAAAGAGTTTATCAAGGATTCATCCATGACAGTGTCAAAACCGCATTCTCTCCATATGAGCTCAGCAAGTTTAGCTGCTTTCCAGTCTTTTTTCTTTTGGGTGGTACCAGGGGAGTCATTTGAGCTTGGAGAGGACATGTGATCCACCAGATTTTTGAAGTGAGGGGGAGTCTCTGGTTTCTCAGGAGTGATCTCTTTTTGTAGTGGAGTCTGATGAGATGGTGGCGGTGAAGGTTGCGGTGAAGGAATTCTTTCTGTAATGATGGGGGGGACTTTGATGTTGTGAGATGCTTTTGGAATGATTGGAGTGATGGACTTCTTCTTCACTTCCCCCTCTTGAGGAATGCAACACAGGAGCTTCCTCAAGCCATTGTCTTAGGCCATCAACTTTGACATAAACTTCTTGAAATTGGGCTTTAAGGGCATCCGCCAATTGTTGATTGTTGGGGATGGTGGAGTTGAAGAGCAGCCTGTGAATTTCCTTAGTGAGTTGAAGGATTTCAGGACCATGGAAGTTGGTTGACAAAGATATTGGAGTCGGTTGATAGTAGCTTGAAGGACTGAGATAGTGGACTCATATGCAGTGTGAGTCTCATCTATCAGCTTTTGAGATTGGGTGGATTGGTCCGCAATTGCTGCTTGTAGATCTTTCTTGATTGCGGTCACCTCAGAGATGAGGTGTTTCGCAGCAGCCATGAATTCCTTGTGATCTGCTTGACGATTGTTATCCAGGGACCGAATTCCCATTTCTACCTTGAGAGAAATTCGTTCAGCAGCCAATCTCTCACGATTTTACAAGCGTTCTATCCTTTCGATCAAGGACTGCGGTCCGGGCATGTCTTTTGGTTGCGGTTGAGTTGGCTGGGCCGCAGCGAGAATCTGATCGACCTTTGCTTGCAGGCTCAAAAATTCTTTTCTTGTTACTGCATTCTTCTTCTTTTTCTTCTTCTCTTTGGGCTTAGAAGTTGAATGATGAGAGCCACTGGATTCTTCATCTTCATCAAACATCATGAGATCGTCATCAGAAGGACTGGGCTTATTTACCTCCTGAAGATCAACATCATCAAAACCGAAGGTGGGAGCAGAGCTGACTTCTATTGCGTTTCCTTCGTCTTGTTATTCTTGAACAGTTGGAGTTGGGATTGGATTTGGAGTTGGAGTTGGAGTTGGAGTGACTTTGGAGGGACCTGCACCTTCACCAGTGGATTGAGCTTTTCGGATCGTCTTAGCCATTTCAGTCATCCAGTCTTGAACCTTCAGTATGGTGGCTACGGTATTGGCATTATTAATTGCGTCTGCCCAATACTTAGCCACTGATTGGATTTCATGTTCCTTCTGTTGCTGTTGCTTGATTTGCTGTTCTTTTCTTGCTTGGAATGCCCTACGGAAAGCGGCATACTTCTTGATATCTGACTCAGACACCGGAGTGTAGTGTAACCATGAGTTGTTTGATTCTTAACCGTCAAATCCTTGGTATCGCACCGAAGTGTCCTTCGGGTCCACGGATCCTTGCATATTTGTGCTCACCGTGCCTAAACCACCTGTTACTGATGCAAGCATAGTAGGATTTCCTGAGCTTCCTCGGTCTCCTTGACCCGTAGTCAATTTTGGCCTCGGCTCAGTTCCAGCAAGACTGGAAGAAATGCTCTGCGGTTGGGAAGGTGTTTGTAGTGTTTGGGTTACATTCAAGAGGATGGAGTTCAACTCCTCGGGAGAAAAGAAATGAAGTCGGGAAGCCCTGGAGACCTTAGGGCGTGAACCAGTGTCATCCTCTTGGGAGTGAACTGGGGGGGAGTCTCCACAATGCGGTGAATCAGACTCACTTTCTGAGTCTGATTGGAAGAGGATAGTGGTGTTGAATGGGTCTGCGGCCACCCCAAGGACTACCAGAGCCTTTTGAGAGGCTTCGGTATTTGTCCGGTCATGCATATGGCCAGTGGGATTGGTTTTTCTTTTCTTAAGGATGGCAATTGGTTGCGCATCCTCATCAGAATCACTATCATTTATGGGTGCGGTTGGGGTGATTTTAAGTTTCTTTGAGGGTGCGGTTGGTTTGGGCGCATCTTTCTTTGGGGTTCTTTGTTTCTTGGAGACGTTGCGGGGGGCTTGATGTCTTGAGGCTAATTTCTTTCTTCTTTGAGAAAGATTGGAGAAAGTAGTGGAAGATGGGACTGCGGTACTTCCAGGGGTAATGATTGTAGATGGGGTTTGAAGAGGCGGGGTAGGAAGGTATGGGGCAATACCTTCCGTAGCCTCAATATGATCTGAGACATCAGACGTCTCAAGACCAAGAGTGGAGAGAATATGGATTGGAAGTCTTCTAATAGGTCCAAAAACAGATTGATCAGATAAGGGATTGTACCTTTTGAGATCCTTGGTGACAAAGAAGTTGATGTCGTTGCCCATGCAGATTCCTGCATCCGCATGGAGGTCTTAAATGCAGAGGGACCAGAACCTTGCAAATGTAAGTTCGGTAGGGTTCTCCCTTGGGCTCTCCTTGGGAATGTATTGAAGAAAATCATCCCATAGTATCTGACCGTAGTTTACGTCATGGCCAGTGAAGATACTCCATACTAACTCTAGGAGTTTGAGTCCCATGTTATCCGTGCCTCCGCTTCTGCCGGATAGACTGCGGATGACAAAATGGCAAACGAATTGCCAGACCGTAGGCAGTTGGTTTTTCTTTAATTCCCCAATGCCTTTGATTTTCTTCTGATATCCCATCTAGTAAAGTGAAGAAGTGATGTCCGCCATGGATGGAGTAAAAATCTTGATTGAGGGATGAACAAGAAGGTTAATGGCAGAGAGAAACTTTTCTTTAGACAGAATGACCAAAGAATCGTTAACAAGGTTAAGATGCACTTCTTGTGGGTTCTCGAGTGGTCGACAAGCTGAAAATGCACATTTGAATAGGGTTGAAGGCAGGACAACGTCTGTGAACGAATCGAAGGGGCCAAACAGGGGGTGATTTTTCAGGAACTTGATCATCAGCTTGATCGGAGCATTGTAAGATGAATGATCTTCGAACACGGCTCTGAAATTGCTTGAGGCAATCGTAGGTGTGGGATGTCGTGAAGCAGAGTCTGAACCAGTAGGGTTCACTGATCCAGATGCTTTGGAGTGTTTCTTGGATACACCGGATTTCACCATTATAGGAGTTTGAGAGAAAGTGTGGAAACATAGTGCAAAAATGGAGAAAGGATTCAAAGTTCAGAGAGCGTAAACTGATCTTGGGGAAGAAGAAAGGGTTTTATAGGGAGAGATTTGAATCAGTAAATGTTTTTTACCCTAGGTGAAAAGGATAAAGTAAAAAAGGACGTTTGGGAGTTCTTTTGATTTGGGAGGTGAAATCCCAGCCACATAATATGAAATGGTTTAAATTTTTTTGAGATTTACCAAAAAGGGTTTTCCATTTAATGAAATGTCAGACGTACAACATCACATCAGGTGATCGTGTGGATGGGGTTGGTTTAATCCGTTGTGCAAAGAGAAGTTGTAACGGATTGGACGTGCTAGGTAAGAGGAAAAGACAAATTAAAGGATTTGTTTATGGAAAAACGTTCTTTTTGTCATCATACCTAAAATAGGTCTGACACAAGGTTTATTCAAAGAAGGTGAGGGGACAGTTTCTCAAGGAATGTTTTTATTTAATGTTTTCCTATTTAATGAAGGATCATTAAATAGCACACCATGAATCAAATTTTAATGAAACAGTTGAGAAACTATCCAGGTGGTTGCGGATGGATTCTTTCTTATTGAGGATGAACAGATGTCATTGCGGATGAACAGATGGATGTCTGCAGTAGAAGAACTGAGGAGAGCACTTGTACAAGAAGTTAGTAATAACAAACAATAAGGACCAGTGAAGGATAAATATGATATATGGTTGCGGTACATAGACTGCGGTACACAGGATATACCAAAACCATCTATCATAAGTAACTTTCAGTTAGGACCGCAACAGAGAGCAAGAATGGTCTGCGGTACCTATCAATTCAAGAAAAATTGTGGGTCCGGATTCATCATTCCTAACATTTGCAGGAAGGAGTTAAGTTTTGTAGAGTCAAGCGCCTTTGTGAACACATCAGCAATCTCTTCATGAGTATGGACAAAGATGAGTTCAATGTTACCTTTCAGGATGTGGACTTTGATGAAGTGATACCGTAGTTCAATATGCTTAGTCTTGAAGTGCTGAATTGGATTGTGAGAAATAGCTATAGCACTTTCAGAGTCACAATAGATCGGTATCCGCAGCATTCTGTATCCATAGTTCATGAGTTGAGTTTTCATCCAAAGAACTTGAGAACAACAGCTGGCTGCGGCCACATATTCAGCTTCTGTGGTAGACAGAGAAACACAACTTTGTTTCCTTGATGACCAGCTGACGAGTCTTCCTCCCAGAAATTGACATCCTCTTGAGGTACTTTAGCGATCTAATCTGCATCCGGTGTGATCCGCATATGTGAATGCTTGAAGGCTGAAGTCATTGCCTGCGGGGTACCATAAACCGAGAGTTTTGCTTCCTTTCAGGTATCTTAGAATTTATTTGGCTGCGGTCATGTGGGACACTTTTGGGTCAGCCTGATACCTTGCACATACACCAGTTGCAAATACAATGTCTGGTCGGCTTCCGGTTAGGTACATCAAAGAGCCCATGATACCTCTATAAGTCTTGTGATCCACAGATTCGCCTGAGGGATCAGCAGAGATCTTATATCCGAAGGTCATGGGGACCTTAGCCGAAGAACAGTTGTCCATAGAATATTTCTTTAGCAGTTCTGTGGTGTATTTTTCCTGATGAATGAATATTCCTTGAGGAATTTGTTTCACTTGGAGTCCTAGAAAGAAGTTAATCTCTCTATTCATGCTCATTTCGAACTTGTTGGTCATGAGCTTAGCAAATCCATTCACCATTCCTTGATCAATTGATCTGAAGATGATATCGTCCACATATATTTGTACGAGCATAAGGTGATTACCATTTGCTTTTCTAAATACAGGGTGGTCAATCACTCCTCTCTTGTACCCGGATGAGACAAGAAATTCAGAAAGAGTCTCATACCATGGTCTTGGGGCTTGCTTCAAACCGTAGACTGCTTTTTCAAGATTGTAGCAGTGGTCTGGGAATTCAACACTTTCAAAGCCCGGAGGTTGCTGAAGATAAACCTCCTCATTTAGTTCCCCATTGAGAAAGGCACTTTTTACATCCATTTGATGAACCTTGATATTCTTGTGGGCTGCGTATGCTAGGAAGATTCGGATAGCTTCCATGCGTGCCACCGGAGCATATGTTTCATCGTAGTCAATGCCTTCAAGTTGAATATATCCCTTTGCAACTAACCTTGCCTTGTTTCTGACTGCCGTACCAGATTCATCCAACTTGTTTTTGAATACCCATCTAGTACCAACAATGGTGTGACCACGTGGCTTCGGAACGAGTTGCCATACTTTGTTTCTTTTGAATTCTTCTAGCTCTTCTTACATTGCGGATATCCATTCATGTTCAAGTAATGCTTCTTTGATCGTTCGAGGCTTGACTGAGGACATAAATGCTGCGTAGTGGCAATGATCAGATAAGTCCTTGGAAGATCGAGTCTGGATACCTACGGATGGGTTGCCAATGATTTGACCTGGTGGGTGGTCCTTCGTCCATATGTGTAGACGGGGTTGCAGATGATCAGTAGCTACGGTAGAGGGAATGTCTTCTATATCAGAAGACTCTGCGGTTGGAGATGGCAGTTCCCCCTGGATTTGAGAACATCCTGCGGAATCATCTTGGATTGTTGGTCCTCGAATTTGATTTTCTGGAGCAAATGGAAGAGGTTCCCCCTGGATTGTTGATGGGAGTTCCTGTGGAACCTAAGAAGGTTCCCCCTGGATTGCAGATGGGAGAGTGATAATCCTTGAGTCGGCTCTTGTGTCAATGTTCTCTATGTGTTCATCATCCGAATCCGAAGATACTTTTGATGGTAATGATTCTCTGTGGATGGGAGCTTGAGCAACGTTAAGTACTGGAACCTCGATGGTTGTTGCTTGATCCGGAGTAGAGCTTTCCCCCTCAACCGACGAGGTAGAAGTATTGAGAGATGCTGCTTTGGATAGTGATGGACCAGATACATCAGCGTGCTGCTGTTGAGCTTCCGGAGACACAAGAACTTCGGATAATTTCGCCGTTTCAACAGGATCGAAGAGATCGTCATAGTTGACTTCAACAAGATTTAATGGACCTGAAGAGGCAGGAATATCACTTTCCAGGATTGTTGTGGTTTCAGTGGATGGAGGAGTGTTGCGGATGTGATAATCATCAAATTTCACATCGAAGCTTTCAATGATTAGCCTTGTACGTCTGATGAGAACCTTGTAAGCAACTTTGTTAATGGAATAGCCAAGGAAGATGCCTTCATCAGATTTCGGTGCAAACTTGTTGAGATGATCGCGGTTGTTGATCACAAAACATCTACACCCAAAGATATGAAAGAAGCGGACATTTGGCTTTCGGTTGTTAAGGCCCTCATATGGTGTTTTGTTGAGACGTTTGCAGACAATGCTTCGGTTTTGAACAAAGCATGCGGTGGCTACTGCTTCAGCCCAGAAGTAGAGAGGAAGGTGTGCGAAGTTGAGCATGGATCTTGCTGCTTCTACTAGAGTGCGGTTCCTTCTCTCTACTACTCCATTTTCTTGCGGTGTGTAGGGAGCTGAGAAGTTGTGAGTGATGCCCTTGGAAACCAAGAAACTGTTGAGGAGATGATTAGTAAACTCGGTTCCATTATCACTGCGGATACGTCGCACTGGTAACTTGATCTGAAGCTCTATTTCCTTGATGAAATGGATGAGAATCTGCGGTGTTTCTGACTTGAGCCTAAGGAAGAAGACCCATGTGAAGTATGTAAAGTCATCTACTATAACCAGTATGTATTTCTTCTGATGGAGACTGGCTACGGTGGATGGACCGCAGAGATCAATGTGCAAGAGTTCCAATGGTTCAGAAATTAAAGAATCAAACACCATAGGGTGACTTGCTTTGAATTGCTTTCCACATTCACAAGCCGGACAGAGAGTATCATTGCTGAATTTCAGAATAGGGAGTCCTCTGACTAGTTCGCCGGTGACCAAATTGTTGATGTACCTGAAGTTGAGATGAGCTAGCTTGCGGTGCCATAGCCAGCTAACTTCGGATACGACTTTGGATAGGAAACACAACTGCGGTCTGCCTATGATCAGAGAGACATCCAGAGGATACATGGTACCTTCGGATTGGGATTTGATCAGACATGTGTTCCTATCACTTGTCATTACATAGCAAAATTGATCATCAAATTCAACTCGATGGCCTGCCTTACATAGTTTGCCAACACTGATGAGATTATGTTTAAGGCTTTCTACATAAGCAACCTTTTGAATAGAGAAGTTCCCCGTAGTGAGAACACCATAACCTCGGATGACCCCATTCTCATTGTTGCCGAATGTGACATTTCCACCGTTGCAAATTGGCCTGAAATCCCGAAGGTATTCTAACCTTCTGGTCATGTTCAAGGAGCAGACACTGTCAATTAACCATTCATCTTCTTGTTCCTCCTTGCACAAAGCCTGAGAATTACACGGTTAGTTTAGGCATCCAAACTAGTTTGGAGCCTGGGGCAATTGGTGAATTTCTGAATGATGCATGGACCGAGGTTGCAGGGACAGGTTTCCTGTCACCTTTTAATCCTAGTATTGGATGTTTGTGCAGTTTTGGAGTGTTGTGTCTTTTTGAAAAATTATGAGGTTTCTGACTCCAACTAGATTTAACATAGGATGAATCTTTTTGGCAACTACACTGAGATTTACAGGTTGAGATTTTGTCTTTTGTTCTGACACCATGTTTGGTCAGCGGTCTAAATGATGAGTTGGACTTGTGACCGGTCCGAGGTTGGTAATATCTGACATGAGTGTTGTCGGGCTTTGAAAAAGTTTGTTTTGAAACAGGTTTAGCACGTGCAGATCTTTGAGTCCTTTTTGATGGATTTGGTAGAATACCCTTCCATTTGATAAAATTTTGACGTAACTTTAAAAGTGTTGGAGTGGGTAAGATACCTTTCCATTTAGGATCATTTGAGGAATAGACTTGAAAACCATTGTTTCGAAAAGACTTGACACTCTTTTGGGTTGTGTCAGATGAATTAGGAATGACTGTAGATACTGGACCTTCCTTTTTGTATGTTTTCTTGATGGGAGAGTTTTTCGAAAAGTAGTGTGAGAAAACAAATTTTTCTGGACTCTTGGACTTTGGAAATCTGACATGCTTCTTGTTTTTCGAAAAAGTTTGTCTATTTGTTCCTCGGGATCGAATTTCCTCTTTGAAAGCCTTTTTAGCTAAGGATTTTGGGGAACCGCAATCTTTGTTGTTCAACTACGGTTTCTTGGAACCCTTTGAAAATTTATGAAAACGAGGACTTGAGTCATCAGAACTTGAAGATTCAGGGATTTGAGAACATTGTACCACTTCAAAGTTTTCTATGGGTAATTCGTGATGAATTGGTTGAAGAGTCGCAGAACTTTTGTTCGAGGATTGCGGTAGGGATGATTTGACTACCGCAGAGTAAGTATTAGTTAGGACTGCAGTGGGACTTTTGACTACAGTGAGAGACATTGCGGTCTGAGGGCAGAGATGGAAAGCTTTGCAAGACTTCGGGACCCTCAACAACAATTTCTTCATCAACTTCGGATGAAGTTTGAGAATTTGGGTAGATGGTGCCACAGATAGGAGTTTGATCACTTATGTGACCCGAAACCTCAGGCACGATTTCCTCAATGACACAATTATTGCTTAGATTATGAAGTCTACCGAAGTGTGTTCTGATGTCTTCGGGAAAAGTCTTGTCATTGACTGGGAAATAAAATTCTCGGTCTGGAGGGACATACTGTCTATCTTTGTTAAACCGGGGTGAGGAATCCATTGCGGTAGGATATCCATTTGACCAACCCCAATTGTATGTATTGTCCACGGTTCCATTATTTACCAAATTTTCAATAGCTTCACTTTCATTGAACAATTTTTTGATTAAAAGATTTAAGCGTACAATTTCTCTCTGAGCTAAATCTCTCTGATTCAAAGCTATTTCTAATTGTGTTTCACTCAACATTCTTGCATCTTTTTCTAACTCTAAGTCCTTTTCTAACATAGCCATTTTGAGTCTTTTGTTATCCAGTCGTCCTCTTACATGGAACATCTCTTGGGACGCAATGTTCTTCTCATCTAAGGCTTTGTTATAGTCTGTAAGGACGGCAGCACATGTGTCATTAAGATTATCTATGAAAGGTTGACAGTCATGCATGCTATAGTTTAGAGTTTGAATCATGAGTTTTACCTGTTCGACGATGCTTAGAGTTCCATCATTTGCCATGTAGCAGTAGTTCTTTTCCAGCTTTGTAGACTCATCATCATCCGCAGTTGCCAGCATGCAGATTTTCCCTTTTCCTTTGACACTGCTGATGGCTTCATCTTCATCTTCGGATGACCAAACTTGATGGTCTCTTTTGACATGGGCTACGTATGCCCTTGCCTTTTCCTTATCTTCCAACTCTTGAGCCATTCTAAGGTAGAATGCTCTGTCTTTTACTACACTGGCCTTACAATCTCTTGCAAAATGATTCTCTTTGTTGCATTTGTGACAAATCACAACATCATTTTTGTCTTCTGAGGGAGTACCGGAGTTAGTGGTTTGAGTAGACTGCGGTGCCTCCTTTGGTTGAGTATTTTGAGATTGCGGTGGTGGATGAGAACTTTTGGGATAACGAGAATGATTATTCTATGGGTTGAAGTTACGGTTGAATGGAGGTTTGTTGAACTACTGATTTTTGCGAAAGGAAGAAGGTGGTAGTCGATTGAACTGTTGGCTAACTAGAGCAATAGCCTTCTGAAATTCTTCTTCATCATCATACTCTGAATCAGCTTTGTATGACTGCGGTGGAGTGTCATACGAGGGAGAGTAAGATTGATTATGTGGAGCTTGTGCTATGAGAGCAAGTGGTCCTATGAAGTCAGCACAGTCTTTGAGTACGGTGGATTCTTGTGCTTGTAGTTCTCCATAGAGCTTGTAGAGAGACAAAGAGTGAATCTTTGTATCTCCTTGGACTATCATCTTGGCCGTAGTCTAATGTCTTCCCAAGCCATTAAGAAACAGAAGATTTGTTTCATGGTTACTGCGGATGGTGCCCGCATTGGATAACTTGGTGACTATCAGGTTGAACCTTTTGAAGGAGTCTTCCAAACTTTGGCCAGTATGAGCTTTGAAGTTGTTGAACTCATTGAGTGTGGTTGTAAGCTTCTTGTCTTGTGCTTGTTCAGAGCCTTCGTATAAGTTCTTGAGAACTTCCCAGATCTCTTTTGCTGATTTGCAATTTATGATAATATTGAAGTTGTCAGGAGCAACTCCACAAGAAATTTCATAAAAAGCAACAACATCATTTCCCATTTTATCGAGATCATCCTTGGTGGGACGGCTCATGACTGGTTGACCTCCTCCTAGTCTGGCTGTAGCGCCGTCAGTTTGTACTGGTGTAAGAATTGGGACGTGTGGTCCTTCTTCTACGGATCGCCATACATCTCTACCAAGTCTCCTTAAGTATCTTTCCATTCTTTGTGACCAGTGATGATATTCATTTGCTACCAGTATTGGGGCTCGATTAGAACCCCCAACATTGTTGGAAACATTCAGAGATAACGATTGTGCCATATTTTTTTTTGAAGTTTTTTTTTAAGAAATGAGCTTCAGTGGTTTAGAAGGCCCTTTGAAAATCAGAGTTCCGTTTTTCAAAAAGCACCCACTATGGCTCTGATACCAATTGTTGAGAGAAAAACTTTGAGACACACTTGAACAAACGTTAGAACAAGTATATTGCGGAATAGTTAATCTCGAAGGATCTAAAAGCTCAACAATAATATTAATAAGTTAGAGTTAGATAGTTAGAGAGTTAGTTGCGGAAAAGTAAAGAAATGGAAATGACAACAAGTGTTATATCAAGTATACATATAAGTTGATTCATAACAAGGAATGCATTCAAACCAAGTTAATAAGGAAGATCAAACTTAGTGATTAAGTCACAAGAGACTTGCTTCGAAGAGAGATTATAATCAGTTATATTCTAGTAAGGTTTGAGAGTAAGAAGTGATGCGTAATATAGAGAGATAGAAAAGATAGCTTCAGAGTTGTATTGAATAAGAACGAATGAGCTCTATTTATAGAGTCTCGTGAAATACACTAGATTACCTCTCTAAGAGTAGCCATGCAAGACATACCGGACAATAGAGAGTATTACAGAAAATAGACAGAGTAAAAGTAATCTAGTAAAAGAGACTGCGGTTGATGATGACTCCGGGTGAGGTTGCTGATGATACCTTGACTGCGGGTGCTTGTAGGCTGCGGTAGCTGAAGTTCAAGAGGGTCACTTTTCATGATTCAACAGGTAATATCATACTTCAAACCTAGAGATATGACTTGTTGACTATGAGTTGGTTATGCATTGATAGTGCGAAAAAGCATTGGTAACTCGATGTTATAAAACGTACGCTTGGGTGTGATTTAACAAGTAGTAGAACAAGCATATGAGTCGAAGTTTATCTGTTCCTTCTTGGATTAGAAGCGATATCTGGGACCCATGTACCGAGCCCGGTCAGAACTAAGTTGATGTGTTCAATTAAGTTCTATGTCAAACAACTCGGAAATCGGGAAACACACTACTAGACAAAAGTAAGACATTGTTCCATGTATTTGTCCAGCTGATATCTAGAACAGAGGGTTATATGATCACTTATCTGAAATGGCATATCATCATCTTTTTAGTTCCGAGAAACCTTGAAAAGAGCTACGATTGCTGATCGGTTCTTGAAGTCATACTTGCAGCTATAGTTATTAGACTTATCCTAGTGGGAGACTGTTGGATAAGGTGTCTAAGTCCATAACTATTTCTGGTATGTACTTGACCCACCCCGGTATGGTCCATTTGGGTTTCATGGCATCATGAATTTGGATAGACTAAATGAGAGAAATAACACTTATGGTTTATTAATATATTATAAGTTCTAATATATTAATAGTATTATTTAATTAGTATTGATTAAGAATTAATTTGGAATTAATTAAATGATCAAAAGATGACTAATTAAATATATGGGTTGATTATGTAAATCATCCATAACTTGTATAGTGGGCTAAAATGCTCCATGGATTATCAAGTTGGGTTAAAACCATTGCATGCTCCATGGAGGCTCCATGGGAGTTACAAACCCATGCGTCATGGAAATGAAGAGTTATGTCACATTAGGGTTTACATGGTGTAACCCTAGATGTGACACACTATATAAGGAATATGATACTCACCAAAATTGGCTACACGAAGAACAAGAGAGGGCAAGCCGATTTTTACAAGTGTTATACATTCTCTAAAGTTATTCCAAAGCATTTGGTGTTGTGTGAAACATTTGAGGCATCACACTTGGGGTGCTAGGCTCTCAAGGTTTTCAAGGAATCATAACAACTACAAGGTATGTAATTCTAGCCATCTTTTTGATTAAAAGTTCCCCATGTATGCCAGATAGGATTATGAACATTGGAAATCATATTTTGCATGTATTATAGACAAACATAGATCCAAGGTTTTCTAGAGTTGCATGTATGCTTAGGAGTGTTAGAAATGCTCAAAACCCATCAAGAAGAACATAAGCGGCCCTCAAGACTACTACAACAACCAAAGTTACCTGAGTGGAAGTGGGAGAAAATTTCAAAGGATTTTGTAACCAAGTTGCCCAAGACTACTACTGGTTACAACATTATATGGGTAGTTGTCGATAGATTAACCAAGTCTGCCCACTTCCTACCAATAAAAGAAACTGACAAGATGGAGAAGCTAACCATGATATACCTTAGAGATATTGTCATATTACATGGAGTACTGCTATCTATCATCTCTGATAGGGATTGCAGATTTACCTCCCAATTTAGGAAAGGTTTTTAGAAGGCTCTTGATAATCGTTTGGATTTGAGTACAACCTATCATCCCCAAATGGACGAACAAAGTGATAGATTTTGGAGGTGCATGGGATATTCATCTACACTTGGTTGAGTTCTGATACAACAACAGTTATGACATGAGCATCAAGGTTGCACCGTTTGAAGCCTTGTATGGTCGGAAATGTCGTTCTCCTATTTAACGGGCAGAATTTGGAGATACTCAGCTAGCCAAGAAGTTCGCAGGTGATACCTTATTAACTGGTCCATAGATAATCCACGAGACGACTGAGAAGATATGACAAATTTGTGAGTGCATGAAGGCAACACGAGATCGACAGAAGAGCTATGAGGATACAAGATGCAAAATCCTCGAATTCCAAGCTGGAGATAGGGTTATGCTTAAGGTCTCTCCTTGGAAAGGAGTAATAATATTTGGAAAGTTAAACCCTAGATATATTGGACCTTTCAAGATCCTCGACAAGATCGGTCCAATAGCCTATCGACTTAAACGTCCCCAAGAGCTCGATAACATGCATAATGTCTTACATGTGTAGGATCTTAGGAAGTGTCTCTCCGACGAAACCCTAGTCATTCCGCTCAACGAAATTCAGATTAACCGTGAACTGAACTTTATCGAAGAGCTAGTCAAAATCATGGATATAGAGGTCAAGCGACTCAAGCAGATTCGAATTCCCATAGTCATGGTACGATGGAACTCTAAGAAGGACTAGAATAGACATGGGAAAGAAAGGACCAAATGAATAACAAGTACTCTCACTTGTTTGAAGCCCGATGATAAGATAAATTTCGAGACGAAATTTCCTAAATGGGGGGAGAATGTGACAACTTGGAAAAATCCACTCACCGATCATGATTAGGAAAGAGTAGGAAAAGATTAGATTTTAATAGCTTAGTCTTTTACTTTTTTATTTATATCATAATATAATCAAATATGTTGTTACATTTAGAGTTAAATCAATTGTTAGGCTAAAAATTAGCGTGCAAAAAGTTGTACAATCTTTTAAAACGGTTTAGATATTTAGATAGTACTCTTCGATGTGATCTGAAAAATATAAAATTCATAAAAATCCAACTCCGATGGGAGGAGTTATGGATTTAGTTAAAAGTAAAAATCAACCACGTAGTTAAAGTTAATTACGTCAAAATGGCATCAAGAGATTGGTTGAGTTTTTGCTAGTGCAGTCAAAAGGATAGTTGTAGTACTCCTTGAGATAAAAACTTTAAGATAAAGAATGTAGAAATTGGGATCCGCATGAGAGAGATATGATTTTTGTAAAGTCGTTTAATCTTGCCTTCGTTTGGCTTAAAAATAAAAGTTAAAACTAGCTAACGCAACCTAAAGGAAAGTTATAGTACTAGTTGATAGAATTACATAGATATAAAGAGGGCTTAGATCGGATCTCGCACGAAAAAGTTATGATTTTTGAAAATTCTTTTCGTGCGCGTGAGGGGTGCGTCTATGCCCGTCGCGCACCTGACACCGGATTCGAGTAGATTGCGAGCGACGTGGCTAATTGGGGGGGGGGTGACATGTCTCAACTTCCTATGGAGCCACGGTGTTCATGCCTGTCCTACAGGGATCTTGCTCGCCGCACACCTCCAAAACTCGACTATAATTAGGAGAAGTGCCATTCCATCTCTACACACCTATCTAGTCTCTCTTTCACTCTCTACCTCGAAGTTGATGCTTCCTAGGCAGTTCCCCAGAGTCTCGAGCTCGATCGTACCCTACACCAGCAGTTTCAAACAGCTAGGGTGAGTTTCACGGCCCCATTTTACTATTTCAAAAGGTTTCGCGGGGAGGGGGGGTTACATGTTATATTTAAACTACTTTATAAAAATATATTTTCTAAATATATTAGTAGTTTTTATAAATGCATATAACTTTAGGATGATATATAGATACCATGCCTAGATGTAAGCTATGATATTATGCCTAAGAGTTACGATGCTCAATAGTCTATGAAATGATTTTACATAGATGTTACGCTTGTCAAATTCCTAGGATAACTTAGTGCCTAGAGGCTATAATGATCAAATTATTAGGATATGCATTGTACCTAGTTGTTACTCTGCCAAATATCCTGTTTTCAAAATAAACATAATTATAGGGTATATATATATGTTAAAAGATTATATATATATATATATATATATATATATATATATATATATATATATATATATATATATATATATATATACAAATATAATTATGAGATAAATAAATAATAATTATCATATATAATAAAGGTATATAGTGATAATTATGAAGAACTTTTATAAAATAAAAGATTCAAAGATAAGATAAAATACGCATAGTTAAAGTGTAAGTGAGCTTAAATTATTCATCCTTTAGCCTTGATTAAATTCGGCTACCCCGACATATAATCGTTAATTTTAAAGAGAGCTGGAAAGATATGTATAGATCTATATGAGGTTTGACACCCCCACATGCGATTGCTAGCTACAATCCCAGCAAGATACCTTTCTTTTATCAGTTAATTTATGGCATTCGATGAAGCGTCATGCGGGGTTATTATAAGTCTACAATGTCGAATATAGGGGATAATGGTAATGCGATTAATAACCTTAAGGGAAACGACTACGAACGACGACACCTTCAAGTAGTAAAAATGTTAAGATATCCTATGATAAGATAAATCTAGGATAAATAAAACACCCTAAAATACTTAGGAGGTCAGGATTCTCAAATAATAAAATAAGATGTTTTAAAAGAGATTATTCCAAAAAGAAAAGGATTGTTAAATCTAAAAGATCATATAAAGCAGAATACTAATAAAAAATTGTGAACTCACCAAAAACTTGTTGACGTTTTCAAAATACATGTATTCTTAGGGAGATGAGTGTAGAGAACGAGCGGTCTAAAGAAGGAGTTTTCATGGAAGAATTTTGGAAGTTGTTTCTGTTTGTTTTATGTTTAATTTCGTTTAAGATGTATGGTTGGTCTACTAAAACAATGTAATGCCTACATTAAAATAAATAAAAGTATCGTTTGTAATATACTTGTGTGTAATGTTCAATATATCTAATTGTCAAGAACCAATTAACCCTACGTCGCACTGCCTGACATTTCTGCCACCGGCTGGGCAGGGTGTGACATAACACATATTCTGCCTCTCCTCATTAACCCTCCCATCGATCAACTGCATGTGTCTATCTCGGTCCTTCTACCGATCACAAGGGATATACGTGTCTTGATATTTTGACTCGGTATGTGTGATCATATCTCATCATGTCATTTTTTATGGAGATCACTTTCCTTACTCTAACTTTCATCTTGTTCCTATTTCATCTAACTATGATCAGTTAACTCCTGATGACAACCCCCACTCACTTTAACTTCCACCTCAGTTTCCTTTTAAACCAAACATGTGACTACCCCACCATCATTTCCCCTCCTCCTGTTTCTCCTTCTTCGTCTGCTGGTCATCACATGACCACTTGTTCTCGAACTGGTTCCCTCAAACTGTGTACTATCCGTAATCTCTCTGCTACATCGACATTTCTCCCATTCTTATATCTACAGATCTTGTTATGTGTGATCCAAATTGGAAGTTAGCCATGGATGCAAAAATATCATATGTTACTGACAATCAAACATGGGATCTTGTTCATCGTCCTCCAACCACCAATATTGTTGGCCGTCGATGGCTCTATTGTCACAAATTTATTTCTCACAGTAATCTCGATCACCACAAGGGTCACTTAGTCGCTCAACGTTTCTCTCAACAATCTAGACTAGACTTTGATCACACCTTCAGTCAAGTTGTTAAACCTGCTACCATTCGCACGGTTCACAGTATCAATGTTTCTCATCATTGGACCATTTATAAGATTGATGTCAAAAACGCCTTTCTTCATGGTGACTTAATAGAAGAGGTCTACATGAAAGAACCACCTGGCTATGTTCATCCAGATCACCCTAATCATGCGTGCCTCATGCGCAAGGCTTTATATGGTCTTAAACAGGCTTCGCGTGCCTGGTACTAGCGGTTTGCTATGTATATCTCCTATGTTGGTTTCACCAGCAATCGATCTGATAGCTCTCTTTTTACATTTCATCATGCATCACAGACTATATGTCTCCTCATTTATGTGTATGATATCATTATCACGGATTCCAGCCCATGACTCATTACGAGAGTCATTACTCGCCTCTCCACTATGTTTACAATAACTGACTAAGGTCTGCAGCCTTGTTTTCTCTGCAATGCTGCTACTCGCACTACACACAATATGTTTCTTTCCTAGACTACCTTTTCTAAGGAGATCTTATCCCAAGCTGGTATGACCTCTTGCAACCCGTGTAGCACTCCCACGAACTTTGAACCGAAACACTCTTTATCCGAGAAACCGGTCTCTGATCCGACCCTATATTGAAGTTTTTTTGGGGTCCTATAATATCTGGCCTTCACTCGTTCGGATATTGCCTATGTGGGTTAGCATACCCCTCTCTTTATGCATGATCCTAGTGAACCTCATTTTCAAGCCCTTAAGCGCATCCTCTGTTATCTTTAATATAGTTGCTGAAACTGCATGACTTTGAAAACTCCTTTTAGAGATTTCATTCTCTTTGTCTCGTTTCTAACCCAGTTCAGCATCAAAGAACCAAACATGTGGAAATAGATTTACATTTTGTTAGGGAACACGTTGCCATTTGTCAGGTTCACGTATTGCATGTTCCATCAGCACATCAGTTTGCCGATATATTTACCAAAGGACTACCTACATGACTATTTATGGATTCTTGCGACATTTTAAACATTAGAGAACCCCATGCTCAAACTGATGGGGAGTGTTAATTTATAATTATTTGTTTATTTATTGATGTTGGTGTAGGTTTTACATACATATATAGTATAGGGTCCTTTGCGTATTTATTTATGTAACATTGTATTAAATATTGAGGGTAATCTAAAGCAAACCCTATGAGGGTTATTTCCACAAGCACTTCTTATCACGATGAATTATATTTGTTCGATACAATGTTATCGATATAAAGGGCAAGAAAAGAATACGATGGAAAAAAATATAATAACTTAAATTAAAATAATAATAAAAAAAACTTGTGTTGGATTGATACTGCATATATACTATAATTTTTAGTTTTTAAATAAAGAAAAAAGTAAAAAAAAAAAGGATTTATACAATGAATATTGTATTGAATTAATATAAGTCAATAAAGAACTTCGGTTCCTTGTTTCTTACTTTGCATTAGAATTCGAATGAAAACCACCCTACTACCCTACTGGAGGCAATAATTTTTTATTTTGTAAGGATCAATCAAATAAGGTTTTCGTTATAAAAAGATAAATATAATCCCTTGGCAAATACTTTATTATTGTGACGGATTATCCATTGGGTAAATTAAACAAATCCTTAGCTAAATCTGTTGGTAAATTACCAACGGAAATGACCAGTAGTAGACCAGACAGGTTAAGACCATGGACCATTCAACCCGAACTGGGGTACTTTTGTGCACCTCTACTGATCAACATATGATCAATACCGAACCGATTGTGCACTGATCTATCACAAATCCCAAATACCGTATATAAGGATCTGGCTAAGGATAGAAGCTTTTTTATAATGTTTTCTTTACGACGAGATAATGAAGTTTAAAGGAAAGTACATACACCCATATAACTATACAATTTTCATTCACTGCAACCTGCAATTCCGTATGGTACTATTTATAAAATGAATAAGAGCCAAGGACATTGGGATGCTGTCTTTGTGGGCTTTAGAATGATTTTACTGTCTCATAATTAATGTGTAGGGCTCTCAAAAAGCTGTAAGAAAGTCTTGAGTGAAGGTTTCCCGTTTATGGTGATTTCCGAGAGAAACGGTTACCCTTATTTCATATATATCTCAATTATTGAAGATAGAACAAAGGACGCTCTCCCATGTCTTGGCTTTATTAGGACAATTTCGTCAACAAGAAAGACAGCTAAAAGTGTTTTTTGTCCTTTGAATAAGAATTGGAGTTACCCTCTTTTACTTCAGTACTGTAGGAAAAACGTCAATCCTATTGCGCGTAAACCGACTATCGTTCTTTTGCTATAATGTGAAGATGGACCCTACCGATGGACCATCCTTGCTCCTCGTAAGCAAGAAATGAAAGTTTCCGACTTATATATGTGTACCGGATACTTCACATTAACTTCATGGATTAGAAGGACACAACGTGTCCATACCATAATTCTTAAAAAGAAAGAGTAAATAACACATATTGTCCTATGGTATGAGACAATTTACATGTTTGGTCTTTAATCTTTTTCTTTTCATCCTTAAGGTCCAGTTAGTTTTATATTTATATGTTTTGTCATTCCCAAACATAAAAAGACTATTTTACCTTTATTTAATATTTTTTTTTAAACTTTAAGTTATATTATTATTATCATTATTATTGTTTATTCTTTTATAGGGACCTACCATCTTACTCCACCCCATCCTGCCTCCGTTTTAAAGAATACAATGATACATCTGTTTAGTTTACATCCGACAACCACCATCAAGCGTCATGTAATCAAAATAAGACCCGATCAAATCATAATCAAATCGATCAAAATCAAATCGTTTCTACAAAAGAATCTAAAAGCAAAACTCAATTTCAAAGTAATTATTGTGTTATTGTATTCATAACTGTGGGCCAATCAATTTTACTTATTTTAAGAAAGTGATTAATATATATTATTGAAGTAAAATAGATTTAATAAAGGAAAATTGCATATTTTAAGGGATCATAGATTCTATTAATTTTAAAAATCCGATTTTACGAATTATAACTATTTTAATTCGGACATTCTGACAGAATATGTTTATTTATTTAATTATTTACTCAAAAATAAAAATATTCTTGAACCATAAATTCTTGAACTTCTTGTAGAATAACAATTTCTTGAACAATCAATTGAAGAATAAAAACAAAAAATACATTATTTCTTATAGAATACGGTTAACAAATTATTGGCCCACATTTATGAATACAATAACACAATACTTAGTTTAAACAAATGAACCTATATATATATATATATATATATATATATATATATATATATATATATATATATATATATATATATATATATATATATATATATATAAACTAGATGGAAACCGCGTTGTCGGTCCTCTCAAAATCAATTGTTCCCAAAAAAAAAAAGAAACTACACCTCTTCCCCTTTGTGTTGGAAAGAAGACGAATAGATAAAAACCCTAGATCTTTAAGCCCCCAACTTTTTTACGGTTGGAAAGAGTATCTAAGGTCATTAACTGTTGGTAATATTTTTAATAATAATATGAGTCTTTTGAGTTATCCTCATGACTCAAATTGAGTAGAATAAATAAAGGAGAAAATAGCTTATTAATTATTAAGGTTTATTAATTAATCAAAAAATATTTAGGAATTAATTTGAGAATTAATATAATTCAAAAGGGGTTGAATTTAATTGATCAGTAGTTGGTTAATTGTAATATTCTAGAAACCCTAAAGGGATAGGAATAATGAAATTTGCATTTATCCCACATGGGATGGAGATTCAGTTAGGGTAAGGATCCAAGGCCTATAAATATGGTGCTTAGGATCTCATTCTTTTCGCTCAATTGGCTTGATTTTCCACCTCCTTCTTTCTCTTCATCTAGGGAATGAAATTCTTAACCCTTATTAGGGTTTGTAGAATTTTGATCCATTCTCCTAGTTATTATTATTTTCTCTTTAGTGTTTATTGGGTGCGATACCATTAGATGGATTCTGGTTTGGGTCCTATCATCGAAGCAACCTAGAGGAGGACAAAATCTCAAGCATGGAGATCAATGACTATATAAGAGGTATGCTATTCTTCAATCTTGATATTTTATGTTAAAGTAGAGTTGAAGTAATAACATGAAACTTAGTTCCTTAGGGTGCACAAACACATAAGATTATATGTTTCCGTTGCACATAATTGTGTGTTTAGATGTATAGAAAACTCAACAGTGGTATCAAATCCTTAGTTTATTATTACTTGCACTATATTCTCCATTTGATTTGTTAAAACTTGTTTTTTCAATTGGAAAAAGATGTAAAAAACTGAAACTGGTAAAACCTACTAATCGCATAGGCCATACAGCTTCTTCTGGCCACGGTGCGACTTGTCGGATTCGGGTTTTATATTTCCCTTTAAAATTTGAACTTTAAGGATTTTTCTAATGTTGATAATTATCTTACTTAAAGTGTTTTAAATCTATATTATGTTTGGGTAAATATTATTTAATTAAGCGTTTTTAAATTTGAATATTTATCTTATATTAATTTAACATTATTTAAATAGTGATTTAAATTAGATTGTTTGAAAAGTCACCCCTTATTTGTTTTTCAATTTAACCACTAAAACCCGTAAATACTTACAAAACAACTCTTCCACCCGGTTAGTGCTAGTTTCAAGGGTTAAACTGTAAAAAATAAATAAATAAATAAATAAATAAATAAATAAATAAATAAAATCATGGATTACTTTTTCGATAATAAGGTTAAAGTTTAAGGTCTTTTCTGGAGATTTTTTTTTATTAATGACTTTTCTAAAGATTCTTTTTTATATATACAAAATTTATTTAAAGACAACTTATATTTAGTTTTTAGAAAACATAAAATAAATATATCATCCATATCCATTTCACTAAAAAACTCATAATTTTTTTTAAAAAAAAAACACAATAATGATAACTTATATATAATTTTGTTGATAAAGATATCATCTAAATACAATTCCTAAATAAAGGTCCATGATATATGTGTCCTAAAAAGAACAATAGGTGGATGATGATGATGGTGTTGATGGTGGGTCGGAGATGAAGATTACAGAAGGTGGGTCGGACATGGTGTTGATGGGGGCTACCAAAGTTTTGTGGTGAAGATCGTGTTGTTGGTGGCAAAGGGTGGTGGTGGTGATAGAGTATGGTGGTGGTGGTGGTGACAGAGTATGGTGGCGGTGGTGGTGGTGGTGGTGCTGACAGAGTATGGTGGTGGTGATAGAGTGTGGTGTTGTTGGTGGCTAAATACAATTAATAGAACTTTTGTTCATTTGTCGTAAGAAATGTGTTTCTAGGCTACATAATGTATGTTGGAGCTCTATTTAGGAATACCAACATCTGATAATCCTTTATTTGCTGGAATGGCGTTCGATTGTGAAATGAACTTCAGTAAGTTATAGTTTTATGGTAAACGTTTTACACTCAAGACCTAAAAATTCAACAATGAAGTAACATTTGGCATAGAAATGCACTTCTTGCGACAAATTAACAAAGTTTTCGTAAGTTATATATGACATCTAAGGTATGATTATGATTGTAGTAATGATATTTACTAAAAAGTATCACAAAAAAATCCAAAAATTATATAAAAATTATCATTATTAAAGTTTTTAATAAAAAAATTATCTATATTTTGAGTTTTTTTATAAATAAATATAATTTTTCTTCAAATAAATTTAGTATATATGAAAAAGAAAATCTCTATAAAAGTCTTTCAACTTTAACCTTAATTACGAAAAAGTCATCTACGATTTTGTAATTGTTGTTATTGTTGTTGTTTAACCCTTAAAACCAGTTACAAAGTTTATTTTGTAAGTGTTTATCGATTTCAATGGTTAAATAAAAAAAATCAGGGTTGACTTTTTTGTGAATACATCTAAAATATAGACTTTTTTTTCTTGCAATTTTTCCATAATTTTAATATTGATTATAATTTAGATTGATGAACTTGAATATTAAACCCTCATAATTTATGAATTGTTAAAATATTGCATCCTTGCAATTTATTTAAAAGTAATAACAGACAATTAAATTTAAAGAGTTTTAAATTTACCCGTTTATATATGTTTCAAAATAATATTTATCCTATATATAAAAGATTTACAATAATTGTCCTCATATGTTTAAGTATTGACATTATCAGTCTTATCATGACTAGGCTCACCTACTTTAATGTTATAAGAGAGGATTAAACAGGTCTCTTTGATTCCGAATGAGGTTGGTTTTTTAAAAGCCCTTAGGCTTACTCGCCTGTCACACACCCGGCCGCTGGCGGAAACGTCAACGTGCACAATGTAAATTAGTTATCATAGTTATTGAAAACACATTGAACAATACAAATATAATCTTCTATTATTACCAAAATAGAAATTACATTGTCAATGACAATTTGCTAAATCATGACACACACCTAACAATTCGGCGTTTACCAATGTGTAGTAAAGTAACGAAAGTCTTTTGTGTAAACTCTTTGTGTAAACTCTTCTAAGCTAGTAATATACCTAATAATACATGCATTAAGATACATCAACATAAGATTGGTGGTAAGTTCTACAGGTTTTGACACGAAGTACTTTTATAACCAAAAGAACTTTATACAATTTTATCTGGTTGGCCAACTTTTATAAGAACATACTTCTCTATCAAAAGTATAAAATAGATGAGTTATAAAAGTGTTTTTAGACTAAAATAGAAATGTTGTTTGTTCAAATCCAAAAATACAAAATTTAATAAATATATAAGTAAGTCAAACTTAAATCAAATTTTACGGTTCCCATGACCAAAATGTATTTTATATAAGTATTTTAAATACCAATTTATTATAAATAGTGACACGTCATACCTTGTGAAAATATTAAATAATCAACATCACTCTTGTAATTCCATACAAGGGATTGTATTTTTTATATATATTAATCACAAATTTCGAGTTTATGGCCTTTGTATGGTCGTTTCGTAGTGTTTATTAAGTGTTATCTTACTTAATTCGGGAATCGACACTTAATTAGTGGGGAAAACTCCTCCCACATAAAAGTTATGTGTTTGTGTCGCAATAATTATTAAGTATCATTTTACTTAATTTGGAAAGTGATATTAATCAGTGGGGCAAAATCCTCCCACGTAAATGTTATGTTTTCGTGCAGAAATGTAGGGTTTATATTAATAACTTATTACATGTAAGTTAATAAACCTTGACCAGTCGTGTCATAATATTAATTGAGTGTTATATAATTTAACTTTTGGTAATGATATTTATTGTTTTGAGTCACAAACTATCACACTACATATGGTATCTTTCAACTAGTAAAAGTGAATAAAAACACCGTATAAATCTTATTTCAAATCTATACGGTAATGAAAATAATATGGAGTCTATAATGAGTTCGTAACCGAACTGTGACACAAACCTCTGCACCAATACTACAAAGGGGCATGCTAAAAGTCCACAATAACGCTTTATCAACGTCATGGGTTAAGTAGTGTAAAAAAGCCACCGACTGATTTCAACTAGCCAGACGATGCTTGTAGCTCGCAACCCTGGGCGGGATGCATCTCGTATATGTCTATACAACTGATCTTATAACTGGCGTTCCACTTTACATACATATTAACGGTTATAACGCATAGGGATTAAACTAAGATATATTGTCTTAGTGTAGTTACAAACATAGCCCATATAGTTTAGCAAATGATCCTAGCTCCTACGGCTTTTAGAAGCGAACATAGCTCATATAGGAGACCCATGTGTGTTGGATCCTAACAATGTGTCTAGTCATCCGACTCCTAAATTTTCCATTATAACATTATTGAACACATATAATTATTTGATGTTTAAGAATAATTATTGGTTGAAGTCTTATAGTGTATGAGATTCGTTAGACTTAACATATTTCCAAATCTTATTGTTTGTCGTGATGAAATTTGGGCAACATAACATTTTCTTTTATAACAATTTCCAAGTATCAACCAACGTGACACCAATAATATCCATAAATTCAATAAGTTACACAATCAATATGATACATAATTTCATAATAAAGTGACTCTCAAATCCGGAAATCAATTATGCTATCATATGTAGCAAGATTCATAATTTAGTAAAAAAATGATTTATATTTTTAAAATAATTATAAAAATATAATAAAAATCAGTTATTTTAAACTCATTTTTACATAACTTTATAGAATATATAAATAATAGTTGATTTTTGATATTTTTCAACTAATTATTATATAATTGTTCAAAGTTTGTTTTTCAACCAATTTAGGCAATGTATTTTCTTTTTTTTACATAATTATGTTGAATAACAACTTTGGTTATATATATATATATATATATATATATATATATATATATATGTATATATATATGTATGTATATATATATGTGTATATATATATATATATATATATAATGTTTTTTCATACATTATTGACATGTTCATGCTTATATATAACAAAGATCATAGTTTTATAAATCATAAAATATACATGTGTTCTTATAGTAATCTACTAATGATCTTGTGGTTTATCTTAACATTTACCCTCATATTTGTTAACAAGGTATAAGTATATCATCTTTTAGCATTTTACTTTAACTTGTAAGGTTTATTGGTGATTTATAACATTTTAGAATGCTATGACACAAACCTTCAACCAATAACAAAGTATGATGCTTTTTAAGGTATGAAAACTTGTAAACCATCAAAAATTCAATAAGTAAGCATGTATTCTTCCCCAAAGTCGTAAGATCATAAAAGAAGGGCCATAAAAACTCACCCTAGTTGCGTGAGTTCAATTTGTTCGGGAAATCGGAAACCGATTCATGTTTTCTCGTTTTTCAACCAGGGAACCTTTTGGACATGCTGAGTACACAGGGTTGTAGATATGCACGATAGGAGTTTCGAAAACCAATTTTTATAGCCTAAGACTACCAGAACAAAGCTCGTCAGAGCTTCATATGCCACTGACCATGGTGGCGTGTGGTGGTGGTTTTGGCCGATTTCTGAGTTGCTTTTAAAGGGAAATACAAGGAAACTCCCCTAGGACTATTATGGAGATGTAGGATGTCGAGAGGAGATTGGAGGTGACCTGAATTGATCGCAAAAGAAATGCCAGTTGGCCTTCAATGGCGACTGTTTTATCGAACTAAACAACCTCTACATGGGCTATTTTGGTCCTTCAATGGCAAAAATCTGCAAGGTATCATACTAGAGTGAGTTTTAATTAGACAGGTTGCTAATTATCCTAAGTAATATAAACGAAAGTCATAGTAATTGTAAAGCCGAGAACGTGCGTATAGACAACGTCCAAATCAGACTTCATATGAGGAAGTTATGATTTTTCAAAAAATTTACCATAGAAGTGCAGAAATAGAAATCGAAACTCAGATCGGTCGATTATTAGCCGAAACAACCTAAAAAAATGATGAACATCTCGTATATAGGAGTCTATCAAAATAAAGATAGTCGAGAATGGATGTCGTATGAAAAAATATTAATTTTAAACGGAGTTTAGCAGTCTTAGGCTTCTAAAATAATTAATAAAAAATAAAGTGAGATCTAGCGACAGAATCTAAATGAAAGTTGTAGATCTTGTCGATAGCTACACATGGGTATAAATAATGTCAAAGACGAAGCTTGTATGAAGAAGATAAGTTTTTTCAGAAGGTGCGACGTAGCCAAACAATATTTCAACACATGTTGACTTCCTGGAGGATGGGCTTGCCGACCAAGACAGGGCGCATCACACTCCTTGTCTGGGCGCGACACACACCTCTAAAAAGTGCTCTATAAATAGATCGGCAAACCTAATTTGTTCCCCGCACCGTTCCAAGTCTCTCTCTCTCTCTCTCTCTCTCACGAGTTTCCCTATATTTTAGCCCTAATATCTCCTTCAGTTTTTAAGTTTCTAGCACAGCTCTGAGGTTCCTGAGAGCCCAACAATTAGAAGCTATTGAGTCAGAGTTCTGTGCGGTAATTTTTCAGATTTCGTTAAAATTCCTGCAAGTTAAGCTGCACTTAGTTTATTTAAAGTGTAACTTATATTTATGTTCATAGTCGTTATTATGAACCTATAAATAAGATTTATCAGTGATTCCAAGTCATTATACTGATTGATCTGCTTCCAAGAATGATGTCTAGGCTGGATTTAGTGAGGAGTTTAAAGTGGGATTTCCAAACAGTATACTATGTATATCAAATGGACCCTATCTCCAATATGATCCTACCGGATTGTTCCTAAGTTGATAGATCTTGATGTAGAAATTAGGATTAGTGAGAAATATAGACTATCATTAGTTGGCAGGAATATAAGACTAAGACTTAGTGACATTTGTACTTAGGTCACATCAAGGGAAGAGCCAAGGTGTTAAGTGGAGTGCTGTCGAATTCTCCAGCCACCCACCTAAGCCAAGTGAGTGCATAGTCTCTTTCATTACCATGATTTTATACAAGTATTAATTAAAGTATTAAATATTTTACAAAGAGTTTATATGTGAGTATATTTTTATTTCCTGGAATATGCGTTAAAGACGTATTTGATTGTATACTATATGCCAACTAGTTATGGTTCTATATATGTTAAAGGATATA
The DNA here is from genome assembly GCF_052849685.1 of Lactuca virosa. NCBI lineage: Eukaryota > Viridiplantae > Streptophyta > Magnoliopsida > Asterales > Asteraceae > Lactuca > Lactuca virosa. The sequence continues at coordinate 87,507,934 of NC_136426.1, forward strand.
TATCTGTTATTACATAATTTTAATAATAGAGGTATTAAAAGAGATAAAGATAAAATTATAATAATACCTAAAATACTCGGTGTCAAATATATTGTAACGTCCGGTTCTTGGTAGGTATTTTAACTAAGAATTCTCATTTTTCAAAGGGACTCGACGAGTTGGAGGCCCCAAACTCGTCGAGTAGAAATGGGAATAATTTTGGACGCGGGTTGAGAAACCTACTCGACGAGTTGGGGAGGACCAACTCGATGAGTTGGAGCTGAAAGATGAGCACTTAGGGAGGTGGTTCAGATGAGCACTTAGGGAGGTGGTTTAGATTCGGGTTTCGACTCAGGTGCGAGTGCTGAGTCGATTAGCAAGTAGATGCAGGAGTTCATCTCGTCGGAGATTACTTGTGGTATTTTGGAGCAGACCGCTATGATTTTTGGTTCAGTTAAGGAGGGGATCTTGGAGTGATTGGATAGTCGCCTCAGGAACTTTCGGGCCGAGATCGATGTGAGGCAATTGGGGGCTCAACTGGAGCCCAATTCTTATGGATCCCTGAGATCCTTTAGGAAGGAGGACCCTACTATTAACTATGGTCATTTGGGACTGGGGGTGGGTTATGCACCTTCTCTTGAGGAGAGTCTACCACATGATTGGATCACTGTGGAGGTTTCGCGCGCCCTACGAGAGGAGTTACCGGACATCATTGGGCGTGTCACTGATAAAGTGGTGGCCAGACTCGAGGGGTGGACCTCAGTTATACAGGTGGTTGATGAAGTGGTCAAGGTAACTCAGGAGAATAAGATTGGTTTGGATGGACAGTTAGGTAAGAGGAAGCGGGAACATGGTCTGGGTCGACAGACCAATTAGTTGGGTGCGGCGGCATCAAGTTTCAGAGACCCGAGGGGTAGTGGCGGTTACATGAAGGACGAAGGGGTACAAAACGATGTTTGTAGCAGGTCTAAGTGCAGAAGGTGCGGGTGGAAGGGTCACAATCGCCAAGAATGCACGTTGGAGGTGGAGTTGTGCCATCATTGTCATCAGGCTGGTCATATCAGGGCGAATTGCCCCCGCATAGAGGTTAGGGCTGCTCAGGATTTATCGCAGGTACTTCTACAGGAAGTCAAGATCGAGCCGCAATAGATCGCTTATATGTAATTTGAATTCCTATTTCTGTAATGAAATTATGGTGTAATTACTCTTATTCAGCAGTTGTATTTGCTTTGAAATCTCATTGAATTTTAGGTAAGTGTATCCATGGGTTTATTTCTCTATTTGTATGTGGATTATAATTTCAAGAAATATCATATGCCAATTGCATACCATGAATTGTTAACAGATTAGAAGAGGGATTGTACTTAGTATAGAGAGTTCCAAGTGTTCAGTGTTCTTTCGATTCGTAGTGGAGATCGGTCAAGGGTACTATGAGGAAGGCATGTGGTTAGTTTCATCAAGCTAGTCTACCCGTATCGATGGGATATAGTGGTTTTATCATCTGTTCGGGTACGAACAACATTTTCCTATAAGAGAACTTATGGGTTCTAGCACTACCGACGTTAGGAGACGAGTGGTAGCAGAAGGATGCGGGTGTAGTCACATGGGTTGTTTGACCATTGGATGTTCCAAGGAAATTGCATTCTTCGCATGGGTCATGATTGATTAGAGTTCAGTGGTTATGCGAGGATTCGTCAGCCAAAGTAAAAGTTAAGGATTCTAGTCGCCAGCATTGAAACCCAAGGTGTTGGTATAATCTCGTGGAAGGTGGGTTAAAGTATCGAACTGGATCCGATTTCAAGAGTACTCTTCAAGATTTCAGAGGGTGAATGATCATAGGGTCGACTAGTAATTGATCACTAGCATTCGTAAGCACAGGTTGTCGACAGTGGATTATTAGGAAGCAAGAAGAATTGGGAATCCTTCAATTCTCATGTGCCGTAAAGACTTCGTTGAATCAAAGTGGGGGAGAGTCGATCAGATATTCAGGAGTAGAAATTGGTGTGAAAATAGGATGAGTTTCGCATCACCGATAGGGACAAAGGTGGTCGAGTGGTCGTCTAGGATGAGGATTATGAGTTGGGAGTTCGGAAAACGTTCCAACATTTGGTTCACACTTTTTCATTTGCATTGGATAGCAGGCCTCGGGAAAAAGGTTAGGGATTTCAGTCCGTACATGAGTTCAGCTTGGGATATTAGATCGTCTTTATATGCTCGACTTTGGATATGTTCGGATTAGTAATCAGCGGAAAGACCATGGTTAGCGGTTGAGTTAGCATGAGAAGTGTTGTAAGTCTGCGGGTGTGTCCGTAGCATTCACAAGGCTTTCAGATAGTGCTAGAAGTGTTGTAAGTCTGCGGGTGTAGACGTAGAATTCACAAGGTTTTCAAATAGTGATAGAAGTGTTGTAAGTGTGCGGGTGTAGCCGTAGCATTCACAAGGTTGTCAGATAGTGATAGAAGTGTTGTAAGTCTGTGGGTGTAGCCGTAGCATTCACAAGGTTGTCAGATAGTGTTGGAAGTGTTGTAAGTGTTGGGTTTTGAGCATTCTAACACTCCTATGGTGTACATGCAACCCTAAATACCTTGGATCTATGTTTTCTCTAATATACTTGCAAATGCTAATATTCCAAGGTATTACCCTATCTAGCATACAATCATAGATATTTGGGTAATAATATAGATAGAATACATGCCTTTTGTACTGTAGCTTAACTCCATGGGGCTTGAGTTCCTAGTGCCTCAAATGTGACACCTCAAATGGCTCACACAACATCAAATGCTCTTCGAATAACTTAGAGAGAAATCCACACTTCAAGAAATCGGCTAGCCCTTCTTTTTCCCACACTAGTGCCAATTTTGGTGAATAATATGATACTTATATAGTATGTTACAATTAGGGTTACACCATGTAACACTAATTGTCGTGACCTTTCGTTTCCATGACCCATGGGTTATGTAACCTCCATGGAGCATCCTATGGGTTTCACCCAACTTGATTATCCATGGAGCTTTGGCCCACTATATAAGTTATGGATGATTTACACAATCAACCCATATATTTAATTAGTCTTCTTTTGATCACATAATTAATTCTAAATTAATTCTTGATCAATGCTAATTAAATATTATTATTCTTATTATTAATATATTAGAACTTATAATATATTAATAACCATAAGTGTCTTATTTCTCTCATTTAGTCTATCCAAGTGCATGATGCCATGCAACCCAAATGGACCATGCCTGGTCGGGTCAAGTACATACCAAATATAGTTATGGACTTAGACACTAATCCAATAGTCTCCCACTTGGATAAGTCTAAAACTATTATTTCGTATGACTTCAAGAACCAACTGGCAATCGTACATCTCAAAAGCCGCTGTCGAACTCTGACCTTGTAACTGAACTCTGACCTTGTCAATGACTTGTCCATTAGATAAGGGATCATATATTCCTCCATTCTAGATATCATATGGACCGAGACATGGATTATAAATCATTCTCTCTGTCCATCTGCTGTTTCCCGATTTCCGATTCATGATGACTGACTGATTGAACAAATCAAATCAGTCCTGGCTTGGCCAAGCACTCACATGTGTCATCACTAAATCATCGAGGGGCCCACATATATCGCTTTTATCCCGAAGGTAAAAGGAATGGATAAACTTCGACTCATATGGCTTGTTCTACTACTTGTTGAATCATACACAAAGGCACGTTTTATAACATCGAGTTACCAATGCGTTTTCGTGCAATCAATGTACTATCAACTCATAGTAACAACTCATATCTCTAGGTTTGAAGAATATACGATATTATCGTCTCATGATCACTCGTGATAAAATCCATGAAGTGATTCAAATGAGCGCGGGTTGAATCCAATACTCAGAACTTATGAGCACTCATGAGTGTTGTAGCACCACTTTGTCCACCAACTTGGACCTCTACAAGCCAAACCATGACAGTCTTGATTCATATCTACTTCCAACATATGACCGACTGTGGATGGTTTGAATAACTTAGTCATTCAGGAAGAATAACCTAGTTTATTCTGGAAGTCAAAACATGCAGAATGAAACACAAGAATAAATGAATCTAATATGGTATCAAACTATGAATATAAATAAAACACTTTTTATTTATCACCATACTGATTACTCATTATTCATTGTTTCAGTTTTATCAACTTTATACTTGAATTTAGAAAACACTAGTTGTCCCATGCTCCAAGCATGTACACTATGTTTTCTAAACAATAGCTTTGCAATGCACTCTATGTTTGTCTATGATCCTCACTTTGTGAAATAGATCGATTGAACGTACTTTCAATGATTCTCTTTTCACACTCCCAAATCCTTATCGAAAAATGTAAGAATTCCAAATTCCTAACATTTACCAAAATCTGTTTAGATTTTAAACTTATATGCCCAGACCCTCTTGTAATGAATATGTACAAAGTCACAAAGACTTGTCATCAGTCATTACAGGTTATTCCAATGGAGATCAATTCCATGGAGACGAAGTATCAAAGCACATTGCTTTGAATATCCTTCTTGCATTAAGTTTTCTAATCTTACACATATAACTTCCACATATGGAGACAACTCCATATTCCTATTTTGACTACTACTTCTGAACAAGAGTTGTCTCTTTTCCAGAATATGTCAATATGGTCCTTCTAATATTAATAGTATACTTCCAACTGTCCTTGAGCAACCAATCTTTGGTAAAACCTTAGATTGTCCTCGACAATTGCTTAATCACTTTATTCATATCCAATTCTAGACATTTTTCCCCTTAATGCCCCAAGGCATTTGGAAAAATTCAGAAAGGATAAATATTATAGCACATGTAATCGATCTTGTACCCAAAGTAAATGGGACACAATTCATGATGTTTCACATAAAGACATGATTCTAGACCAGTCTTTTGCTACAATATTTTTATTTGCCATGTTCTCAAAATTTGACTATGAAGAGGGATGCCGTAATCATAATCGAATTTTGAGAACGCAATATATAGAATTTCCTTAAGTTGAACCAATCCAACATGAAATTCACATATATATTCTTGACTAAAACGATTAAAATCTCAATCTAAGCCTTTTAGAATTGAAATGAAGTATAATTTCCTCTCCCTTAATTATAGCAAAACAACTTTTTCAACCCCTGCAACCTCACGAATTGAAACTTTTGTTTTCTATAATTAACATTGCTAACTTGCAATACTTATCATAATTATCATGCTCCCACTAACATGATGATTATCAGCATAATACTTATGCTCCCACTAGCTTTGACATGTATTCAGAAATTAGTGGACTTCTAGAAATCAATACTTTATTGACTTTCTTACCAAAGTTCAAATTTCTGATACTAGATTGCTTTGATAACACTTTATCAAAATCATACACCTTATTGTAGATAGCCCACTGGTGTGTCTAAACAATTTAAGAACTATGAAAAGGGATGTCGTAATCATAGTCTCAATTGGTTAGACCTTTGCTATTTCTCATAAGTCCATGTTAGTGTACTCTACTAACGACTTTGAGAATGCAAAGATTACTATCTACTTAAAAAACTACTTAGTGAAAGTGTTTCCTCACCATCATTTTCATGAATCGGAGAGAAACCTTATGACACTTAGATTTTTATGGTGTATGAGTTCCTACCCATATGAATTTGTCAAAACCATAATCACAAGACAAGGTTAGTGACAAATCCAAACTCATATGGATTAAACTTGTGCAATATTAAGTTCTTGCCACCTGGCAGCACAAAGGCCTGCCATAGCTTCCAAGTAGTCGTGCAACCAATTGAGAACTCTCATAACTACTATGCAAAGTCAACTTGAATAGGCACAAAATGTCAACACGATAGGTTATACACCTCAAGTCGTGTGCTAGTGAAGAATTCCAGGTTTTAATCTTGATTAGGTCTTGAAACTTTCAAGAGCTTTAGGACTCCCACTGTCCTCTTGACATATAAGACTCACTTGCCAAATATACAAGAGATAGTACGGATTCCTTATCAAGACAAACACTTCACACACTTGGTCTAAGTTGGTCTCTGTTTTATCCAAAACATCACAACTTACCAATTTCAAATGTACAAGAGTAGATAACCTTTTACTCTTCCATTTGACTAGTGTTAATAAACCTTCTTTAAGATATGTCACTCAAGTTACAATCTTGTAGTATGACTCTAAGAATTGTTTTGGAACGAAGTATGACTCATCTTTTTTATTTAACCATTTCAACAATTCATGACTCCTCTTCTTAGTCATAAAAATGCACTAAGATGACCTTAGAGGATCAATTGTGATATGGTATCTTAATCATTAAGATGATCATAAACATGATACTAAAGTACTCTCCCATCTTTTCAGATTTGAGAAACTTTTATCTTCCTGCCAAATTTGATTTTTCTCATTCGTTCTGCCATACATTGAAGTATTTTCAATGTTTTTCAGAATTATACTTAAACTTGTAAGTATAACCATATTTACTAAGCTTTAGTAAATCATGACGAATATTCTTTGTGGTGGACCTGACCAGCACACACCCAAGTGTACCCGATCCCTTTTTCCTTCCCTTGACTAATATATACATGTGAACAAGGAATTAGTCTTAATTTTCCAAAGATGAAAATTTTCATTCATCATACTATACAACTCACATGATTCCAAGTTTTGGTCCAATTTAAACTTGGGTGATGAGAAACTTTCCTTATTTGGTATATTTAGACACTACCACAAATGAAAGAATCAAAACCATTTTCCTATATTACTAGCAATGGAATCATATAAGCAACAAATTTTTTTTCCACAAATGCCATTGTAAGGATACTTAAAATAAATAAAATCAAAAATTTCCTTTTATTTTAAAAATCTTTGCGGAAAAACTCATCCTTACAATCCATATGAAAACCTTGTTGTTATCTATTCTTAAGCAATGAGTCATAACTCCTAAGTAACAGCTCAAAAATTCTGATGCGATCAAAGTCCATCTTCGCGATCAGAATCAGCATGTACTTCCTTTAAGCTTTCTCTCGTTTCTTTGATTCTTATAACATCAACATGTGACCCAGTCACATCATGTAATAAGAATCTCCAAGTAGGAAGTTAATAGAGTTAGACAATGGACTTTACCTGAAATAAAGTCAAACTCATTGACTTTACCATCCTTAGGTAAGTTTGGCAGCTTCGTAACCAAAGCCCCTTCCTTTGGCAATAGAAACATATGGACCCTTAGGTAATAGTACATGGGACTATCTCAGACTTAGCCTTTCTCTTTACCATTTGGTAAACCAAGTTGACTATGGCCAATCCCTTTCCATTGGGAAGAGAATGCTTTTCTGGATTTCCTGTGTCACTATTGTCCCTGTCCATAACTTGTTGGGAAGTCGATCTTCTAATCAAATTTGCTTACTAGCCTTCCAAATCATTGATGATTCAGCAGTACCAAGCAAATAGATAAGATCATTAAGGGTCTTGTCATAGTCTGTTTCATAGGAGTCCCAAAGGAACTCACTATGTGACTTAAAAAGTGATTGAACAACCAACTTTCTCAAGACTTTTACACCCAACTTTCCCGGCTTGTCAATATGTGACTTCATCTCCAAGATGTGATCACACCTAGACCTTGCCTTGCCAATAGGGCTTGAGTGACCTTGAACTTTTCAAGAACTTGTGGGTTAGGGAGAATAACTGGAGGAGGTGAAAGAAGTAAAGTTCTAAGAGATTTGGGAAGATCATAGATGTCTGAACTTAGACATCTTTTGGGAGATATTCAAGATAGTTGATCTAAAGTCCTTAATATGACACCCAATATGAAATATTAAGGCTAGGACCCAACAAACTATTTTATAACTTAGAAGAGGGATGCCGTAATCCAAGCTATAAAATATTTGAAGGGAGGTGAATGACGATTCACCAATTTCCACCAAGATAAACGAAATGTATTATTAGGTTTTAATTGGATTTGAAACTCCTAGATCTTTTGAGATTCATTGAACTTTTCAATGGCATGTTTCAATCTCGAGTGTGCCCTTCAGGTTTTGTGACTGGGATGCCGAGGATCACAAAACAAGGTGTGAAGTAACCATGCAAATTACTTGGTACCCTTAAGTGTTTACCCTCAATCGATGTGTCGGTTAACCACACACGCTCCATCGATACTATGATAAACATTAAGTTACCCTTTGCCTACCTTGTTAAGTCCAGGTTAGTGTTCCGGTTAACCACACACGCTCCACTAACGTCTTAAACAAAGTGCAAAGTGTAATTTCATGGATTAGCACCTTATTCACATTTTCCTAAGTAACTAATATTGGGAATTTATAAGTGTTCAGTTACTTAGTATTTATCATTAATACTTTTAATGAAGGGAGAATTATAGTCCTTGTCCTACCTGTTCGGCTAACGACCCTCCACTAGTCAAGGAAGCGATGGGTGAGAGTAGACACCCATTAAGCTGTCATTTTATAGGCAACAACCTTATAACACCTTATAGACCGACTTCGTGAATGAGGCCTACTAATGGTAAGACTGACTTGCTCTTATATATATATATATATATATATATATATATATATATATATATATATATATATATATATATATATATATTATTAACTTATAATATTATAAAGTATAAGGGTTGAATATTAACTTTTAAAACTCTAAGGGCTTAACTTGGAATTAAAGTATTCTTGAGGGAAACTTTACATATTCCAAAACTTGAGGGCAAGTTTTGAAAATATTCAAAACTAATTAATTCCATAACTTATGTGTTTAAAGTAGTTTTAATTAAAAAACTCTTCAAGTTCCATAACTTGAGGACAAGTTATGGAAGACTTTAAACTAATAAAAGAATGTAACTTTTCTTTATTTTTGTAACTTATGGAACTAATTAAGGTTACACATTTTATTACTTAATGAAGTGACTCTTGAACCACCATAACTTGAGGACAAGTTATGGAGTCATAAAACTATTCAATGAAGACAAGACTCTTCATTTTGTAACCTTTGCCAACTTTTATGAGTTTTAAGAAACTTTAATGTGAATTTTCATGTAACTTGAGGACAAGTTACACAAACACATTTTAGAATCAACTTTTAGATTAAAATGGATTGAAAACAACTATTCAATTAACTTTTCTATTAATCTAAGCAACTCATATGAACAAAGATAATTCACATCAAACTTTTCCATGTAATTAGCAATACTCTTAAACTAATACACAACATGAATCTATTGACAATTATCTTTGAAATTGGATTAGCATGAACATTACCACATCAAAAATAGGTTTATAAGTTCAAAAACAGCTTAGGGTAATGTTCCTAGTCCAATTCCAGCCAAAACACTCAAAAATCTGCCAACAGGAAGTCAAACTCGTCGAGTTCAACATGGAACTCGTCGAGTTCATGCTCAAATACATGAACTCGTCGAGCTTTTATTCCAGAACTCGTCAAGTTTTCTGTTCTGACAGATTCTTGGCTTCGAAAAATCAATTTGCATCAAGTATAAGAGAAAGCAAACCTGGCTTTGATACCACTGTTGGGTTTTGAGCATTCTAACACTCCTATGGTGTACATGCAACCCTAAATACCTTGGATCTATGTTTTCTCTAATATACATGCAAATGCTAATATTCCAAGGTATTACCCTATCTAGCATACAATCATAGATACTTGGGTAATAATATAGATAGAATACATACCTTTTGTAGTGTAGCTTGACTCCATGGGGCTTGAGTGCCTAGTGCCTCAAATGTGACACCTCAAATGGCTCACACAACATCAAATGCTCTTCGAATAACTTAGAGAGAAATCCACACTTCAAGAAATCGGCTAGCCCTTCTTTTTCCCACACTAGTGCTAATTTTGGTGAATAATATGATACTTATATAGTATGTTACAATTAGGGTTACACCATGTAACCCTAATTGTCGTGACCTTTCGTTTCCATGACCCATGGGTTATGTAACCTCCATGGAGCATCCTATGGGTTTAACCCAACTTGATTATCCATGGAGCTTTGGCCCACTATATAAGTTATGCATGATTTACACAATCAACCCATATATTTAATTAGTCTTCTTTTGATCACATAATTAATTCTAAATTAATTCTTGATCAATGCTAATTAAATATTATTATTCTTATTATTAATATATTAGAACTTATAATATATTAATAACCATAAGTGTCTTATTTCTCTCATTTAGTCTATCCAAGTGCATGATGCCATGCAACCCAAATGGACCATGCCTGGTCGGGTCAAGTACATACCAAATATAGTTATGGACTTAGACACTAATCCAACAGTAAGTCTGCGGGGGTAGCCGTAGCATTCACAAGGTTGTCAGATAGTGTTAGAGTGTTGTTAGCCTGCGGGGTAGCCGTAGCTTTCACTAGGTTGATAGATAGATAGTATGGGAGTGATGTTAGATCACGGGATGAACCGTAGCACCTACCAGTTCGGGTACAACAGTGAGGGCGTGGAAAATCCACACATTAGTTTACAACTTTTCCCAGATGAATTAGACCTGGTTGAGCCAATTTCTAGACCGTAAGGACACCATTGCGGTCATGGGAGCAAGGAAGAGATGGGTCGTATAAGGTCATTTGTGATATAAGGTTATCTTGGTCATGTAGCATTCACTTTTAGCTTGGATTTGGTGACGATAGGATTCGATATATGGACCTGATCGGTTGGATAAGGAGGACGTTAGAGCCACAGTGGCAAGTAACTAGTGGCAAGTATTGTCAGGTGAGGATTTCATTCGGAAGTCGCGAGAGGTGACTGTATGGGAGCCTCTGACTCAGTAACCAGGTGGGAACTCGGTACTTCATATGACGGGCGGACGAGTTGAGGTTAGGGAGGTCTCGGCGGATTTTGGAAAGCAGTCGGGAGGCAGTTCAGTGTTTCGGGCAGTTTCGTTGTTTCGGGCAGTATTGGTGTATTTAGGATTTCACATACAGATGGAGTAACTGATTGATTGGGAAGTGATAAGTCACTCGCAGTGGGATTAAATAATCTTAGAGTAGTTGATTTGACTCTGTTACGCATCTCTCGTATGAGTCTAACCGTTGTAGGAATGAATCTTCTACTCGAAGGATTATCTGATCCTTCGAGTAAGTGTTCTGTAGCCGTTTATGGACATTGACTTGTTTCCTTTTCAGCAGCAGCATGAGGGGTGACAGTTTGGTCTGAGAGGTCTGATAGGGAGCCAGATCACTGAGACCTTAGGGTTCGGATTTCAGGGAAAGTATGATTGGTTTTACTTGAGGAATTGGTGAAGAGTTCTTTCAGGTTGTTTCAGCACGGGCGAGCTATCGGAAAGCTAGATTACGATAAGTTTCAGGTCACAGAAGGTAGGAGTAGTTTACAAGGGTTGAAGGTTCGGGTGACATATCCTGGATAGAAGTTTCAGTTGCCTTGGGAAGGCTACTGATCGCGCGTATTGATGGTTGTACCCTCAGGATGGCAAGTGCCAGTGCTCGTAAGAAACGTCAGCTCTTTCATGACAAACATAGGGAACTACGGGCTTATAGCGTGAGTCATTTTAGGGATAGGTGATTGTGGTAGACTTTGAGGACGAAGTCCAAGATAAGTCGGGGAGAGTTGTAACGCCTGGTTCATGGTAGGTATTTTAACTAAGAATTGTCCTTTTTCAAAGGGACTCGACGAGTTGCAGGCCCCAAACTCGTCGAGTAGAAATGGGAATAAGTTTGGACGCGGGTTGAGAAACCTACTCGACGAGTTGGGGAGGACCAACTCGACGAGTTGGAGCTGAAAGATGAAACCCTAATTTTGGGGTTTTGCACCCTATTTAAGCATCCTATTCTCCACTTGTTGGCCTCAATTGTTGCCTCCATCGTCATAAACACTAGCTAAGAAACCCTAATCCACCCTTGAGTGTTTTGGAGCCATTATTGTGTGGTCTTGATGATTTTGAAGCTTGAGAAGGAAAGAGAAGCTTGAGGATTCAAGAGGAAGTCAGTAGATCCAGAGTACAAGCCACATTTCGGACTAATTTGAGGTATAAAGCTTATACCTTGGCTTTCTATCACTTAGATCCTCATTTAGGATAGTATGTTGTCACTTTTGGGCCACTTTGAAGTCATTTTCGATATTTGAGTGTATTTATGGAGTTGTGACTTCAGATCTAGGCACATATGAGCTCATGAAGCTCAAAGTTGCCAGCTTTATTAGTCCATGGCCTTTCTCCATGCCCTAGATCTCCTTTATAGCTTGGTTTTTGGTGTTTCTAGCTCATAACACCATGCATGAATGTAAAGTTAGCAACTTTACCTGTTATGCTAGCCCTAGGGAACCATATCTATGATTTAGAAGCACTGGAATCGATTGGAATCGACTGAATTAGTGAGGGATAAGAGGAACTTGACGAGTTACTCATGCAACTCGGCGAGTTGGATCGTGATTCCCTACTTTTCTGATTCCGAAGCAACCCGAGTGAGTCTAGGAGATGACTCAGTAAGTGGATAAGGTTCTCCGAGTTTTGAAGACTGAGGAACTCATCGAGTGAAAGAAAGAACTCGACGAGTTGTTCCGGTTTGTCCCGACTCTTTTTGAAGGAGAACTCGACGAGTCCAAGGAGGAACTTAGCGAGTTGTGAGTAAAATGTCCCGAATCGGTTTGTAGGGGAACGCGAAGAGTTCATAAAAGAACTCGACGAGTAGGATCGAGATTTCTAGAATTTCATGGATCGGGAACTCGACGAGTTGAGTCAACCAGGATGATGACTTTGACCAGAATGTTGACTTGGATGTTGACTTTGACAAAAGTTGACCCATGTAGGGTTATGAAGTACAAAATGGGTCCAAAAAGGGTAGTTTCAGGTAAAGGTCTAGGCCCAATTGGAAATTGGGCCATATATAGGGCTTTAATGGACTTTATGGTTTTGGACCTTATTGGTTTTGGGCTTGGGCCTTAGTTATGAGTCTTGTTGGGCCAGGGGTAAAATGTTCATTTTAACCCAAGATTTGGATTATGGTACATGGTTTAGAACTTAGTTGCTAATTGGATTTTGTGTTGGAAATTGTTAGCTTGGGAAGCCATCAGGGCAGCAACTAGGGAGTTCGGGCAGCGAGCTTCAGCAGTGTGAGGTGAGTTACCTTCTTGTAGAAGCGAGTCTAAGGCCACAATGCCAACCCACTAGTAGGAGATGTTTGTTAGATGATTGTCTTTGTGATAGTTGTTTGGTATGCCACTATCTGTTATGTTTATGTGTTAGTATGATATGTTACTATGTGGTAGTGGTAGGGGGTGAAATAGTCCTCGGTTACTGGTTGAAAGATACTGAAGGCAGTTACCGGTTGAAAGATACCGAAGGGGATGCCAGCTCCCAGATATACTAGGCAGTATGTGATTTATGTGCTTATGCTAGGATATTATGTAATAGTGGTAGGAGTGAAATAGTCCCCCTACCGGTTGAAAGATACCGAAGGGGAGGCCAGCTCCCGGTTACTGGTTGAAAGATACCGAAGGGGAGGCGAGCTCCCGTTTACCTGTTGAAAGATACCAAAGGGGAGTCTAGTTTCCAGTTATGCCAGTCAGATACCGGTTGAAAGATACCGAGGGATTGGTATTATGTCTATATGGTATGTTGTATGATGGAGGAAGTCACTAAGCTTACTGCTTACAGTTTTCAGTTTTGGTTTCAGGTACTTCGTTTTTAAAGGAATAGAGTCGGCTCGATCGCAGCGCATCACACTATGTTTTCCGCACATGAGATCTTTGGGATTACACTCTGATATTGTTTTATGATAACATGTTTAGATTATTGAAACTTTGGTATTGACATGGGATGTTCTTATGGATGTTTTTATACTGTTGGTTTTATGAATTATTAAACTAAAAATGCAATTTTTAGTCTTAAATTTTGGGATGCTAGATATATACGCAATGGTAGGATAATGTTACCTAAGTGGAGTTGGTATTGGGAGTTGAGCGGTGTAGTCTTACCGAGGGATAAGATAAGACTTGAGTTTAATTAAGTTGGATATCAGGAAACGTCTTCTTAAAAGTATGTGTGAGGTGTGAATGGAGGTAGAAGTCTAACATTTATGATCCAAGAGTATCGATAATCATTCATTCCAGATCCGAGAGAATGGATTAGGCATAGTCATTCATCATCGATCGGAGAGTATGGATTAGGTACAATCATTTATCACAAATCTGAGAGTATTGATAGTCATTCATTCATGATTCGAGAGTATGGATTAGGTATAGCTATTCATCATTGATCCAAGAATATGGATAGTCGTTCATTATTGATCCGAGAGAATAGATTAGGGATAGTCATGCATCACTGATCCGAGAGTATGGATTAGTTAAAGTTATTTACCACTGATTCAAGAGTATGGATTAGGTATAATAATTTGAGTATTCCATTCTTTTCTCTGTTGTCTCTATTGATCCTCGTCTATTGCTAAGGAATCCCCATAGCAGCATAGTCAAATTGTTGTTCACAGTAATCCTTCTGGATAAATGTCGCAAGGTCGTATAGGATGAATATGTGAGGATCGATGTGATAGGCTAGATTACTTATATGAGATATAATTATGTGTTAATGATAAAAGTTGATCTCACAGGTTTTTCTAAGATATACATTATTAAAACATTGTGGGATTGAAAACTCTATGTATCTCACCAGGTTTCCCAACCTGACCGAATCAGTTTCTTTGTATGACAGGTAACATTATGAAGGTATATGATTTTTGGACGTGATGAGAGATTCAAGGAAAAGTATGTTGATGCGACCTGGCTCCAGACCACTTAAGCTGCCGTGAGATGGTCGTCAGAATAGAACCTGGAAGGCCACAAAGTAAGAAGAGGCGTCAGCCGCTCTCCGGGAGGAGGTCCCGGAAAGACGCTCTGACGGTCAAGTTAGTGAGGTGAATATGGAGTATGGAGATAGATGGTCGGTGTAGAATAGCTTACCCTTCAAGGCAGAGTGATCGAGCTTTTATACTGAAGATCTTCCTCTGTCCGTACGAGGGACAAGGACTGCGGTCCCGACAGGATCCGCCGCTCTTATTGGAGGGCCATGCTCCACGTTTGTGTCCGGCCCAACGATTGGTCCAGGAGATAATGCTCTGACTATGCTCTTTGACGCCTGGAGCCGTTATCTTTGGACTGTAGCTGAAGGACAATATTTGGCGAGGGCGGACTTCCTACGTGATCGCCTCGCGGGAGTCCTGGGTCGCTGAGGCGGTCGAGTCACCGGCCCTATTTCTCGCTGTGAGCGCCTCGTCGGGGGTTCGCTTGCTTCTGGCCCGCTCTGAGGGGCACGTCATCAAGTCCCCTAGTGCAGTAGTCATAGTGTATGCTAGCTAGCTATGATGTTCTGGACTTAACTGCTGGTGCACGTCTCACGCTTTTACTCGGCCGTCGCTTCGTTACTAGTGATGTGACGTTACGATGTGTGCGCGGCGGTTACGTCAGTCATGTCAGGGATTTTCGTGAATCCCGCTTTTTTCTCTTTTTGTTGCTGCCAAGCGGTTTTCTTTCTCGGTTTCTATCTTGTTTCTTCATATCTCCTTCTTCTTTCCTTCTTCTGTGATTTGCCATGGCTTCCTCTCAGGGTTTGATCCCCAGCTCCGCCGAGTTCGTCACCCTCTAAGAGGCTTACGGCCTTACTCCGGCTGACGAAGTGGAGTTTTCGGTCTCCGGATCTCTGATTACCCGACCTCCTTCTGGGAAAGTGGATGTTTATCTGAAAACCTTTGATACCGGTCTTCGCCTTCCTCTGACTGAATTTCAGGAGGAGATACTCCGACGCAATGGGTGCAATATTCAAATGTTGACCCCGGCGATGTTCATAAGATGGTAGCCTTCGAGATGATATGCCGAGCCAATGGCATCGTTCCCGAATACTATGTGTTCAAGTTGTTCTTCCGGTTTGCTGCTACCAATGACAAGTACACCTTCTCTGCCCGCCGGGGAGGCCATAACCTTGTCCTTGATAGCAAGCCGCCCAAGAACTGGCAAGACAAGTGGCTGTTGGTCAACCAAGAGCTGCTTAGCCGTGATTATCCTTGGGTAACCACGTTATCTGACACTATCCCTAAACTGTTCCCCCATAATCAGGCAACTTCCGATCTCTTACGCACTCTCTAGGTGGACGTTAATGTGATGTCAGAGGTCATACTTGTTAGTGTTGGAATGAGCCCCAACTGGCGCGCTCGGGGGGAGATGTCCATCTTCTACACCGTTTCTAACGGTAAGTGGTTTCTTACTTCTTCCATTGCCTCTTTTTTCCTTCTTCCTCCTCCTCCCCCCCCCCCCTCTTTATTTTGGAAAATAATGAAAAGAGAAGTGGGGACCTCTCGCTTGTTTCTATGTTCTCGTGCTTGTTTCCTTACATTTGACATACGATTGATAGGTGTCGAATGCTCCGTCTCCATGGACTCTATGCTGCGGGGAGGTTATCAAGGAAAGCTGGAGCACCGTGTGGTTCCCCTGTATGAGACTTTGCCTCCTCCTCGCCGTTTAGGTGTTGTTACCTCGGCGCCCACTCAACCAGTGGGAAGTTCTACGGTGTCGGAGAGCCAGACAGGTCCCCACACTGTTGTAACCCCTGTCGCTACGTCTCGTCGTCCTGTTGAGCCGATAATTGATAATGTGGTGGACAACAAGATCGAGATTACTGTCAGCGTTCGTCCTGTTGTAGAAAAGAGGAAGGTTGTGCAAGCGATGAGTGGGCTGGTGCCTGAGGGTAGTTCAGGACCTATTGGGCGGCATGTGATGCAACGTCGCGGCCTTATGCGCCTGCTGTCTTCTGCGCCTTCTCATTCAGGGGATGTGCTAGTGATACCCGATGATGACGTTCAATAGTCTGAGGGTATCGTAGGGGCGTCTCATCAGCCCATTGTTCCTGTGCCAATCTCTCTGAATCCTGGTTTTAGCCCTTCGTCTTCGAAGGGTAGTCCTGAGCGATTGTTTCAAGAGTCTGCTGATGTAGGAGTACTTCACAGTGCCCCTCCGTTTGTTCCAGGATGGAGTTTGCGATCCGACTCCCGTTTTTCTGTGTGTTCTGTCGCTTTGGACTTTACTTGCCATGCCCTTCCTCCTGCTACCGTCAATGATATGGATTCGATGAGTAACGCCGTTTTGGCTCACAACCTTGCTTATGCCGCTGCACAGGCCATGACATACTTGGCCGCTGGGTCCCGCATGTGCAACGGTTCGACGAGCTGGAGCACGCACACTCTGTTCTCTCGGCGACCGAGGCTGGTTTGCAGGGCGAGGTGGCGGGCCTTAGTGCTACCGTTCAACGATTGGAAGGTGAAAACAAATCTTTGGTGTCAGAGAAGTTGGTTTTAGAAGATGTTCGTAGTGCTTTGGAAGGTCAAGTGGAATCTCTGACCTAGGCGAATGAAGGCATGATGATACAAAATGAACGTCTGGAGCGGGATCTTGTTCACCGCGAGCGAGAGCTGGAGGTATTAAGGGTTGTCCGTAATTGGCTACTTCAGGTTGGCTTTGTGCACGTGGTGGATAAACTTCTTGAGCATCCCGAATTTACAGGTGGTATTAGCCGTATTCGTCATGCTGCTTTTGTTGCTAGCGAAGAATCTGGTTGGGCTAACTTGAAAGCACAGTTCGACGCTGGGACTTATGACCCTTCTGCCAGCGACTCGCGGTCTAGTCATTCTTCGGCTTTGGATGATTCTCTCTTGGCTTTCGCAACCATGGATTTTGCTGGCTTGCTTGTGTTGGGCCACCTGGACGTGGATGGGGTGCGGGCGCTATGTGCTTTTGATGAAGGTGAAGACGTTGTGGAGAATTTGAGTGTTGGGGTTGGTAGGGCGGGTGACAGAGTTAAGGTCGATGATGCTGGTGGAGTTAAGGTTGATGATACTAGTGCTGGTGATGGTGTGTGAAGTTGTTTGGAGCTGCCCTGCGAGGGTGTGAGAAATCTTGTGAAGCTTTGTCTTGTTTTGTTATGTTTCGACCGTTTTGTGGCCTCTAAGGCCTTTATTATATCTCACATTGGTAATTTTGATTTTATGGCCCCTAAGGCCTTCATGTATGAATGAACGATGGTTTTGTTTCTTGTTTGCTAGAACATGCGTTTTGTCCTGGCTATGTTGAACCTTCTGTGTAGGTTGTTTGTTTTTTTGTGTATGTGTATTATGTATTCTACTATTTTGTCGCGTGCATGTGGATTCGCTAAGTATCCTCTGTGTCGCGCTTTTCTATCTTAGAGATATGTTAGGCACGGTCGCTACATTTCATACTAAAGATAATGCAATTTTTTTATTCATGTGATTCTGATACATATTAATTTTGCACTTTAATTCCTTATCGGACTACCCTAAGTGTCCGCCTGTTGGTCCGGGTGATCAATCCGGCCACGGGATGTCTTCCTTGCTCTCCCTACTATATAGGGGTGTTATGCCGTCATCCTCCCTTCTATATAGGGGTTTTCCATTGCTCAGAAGTGGAACCTTCTCAGGTTCCTTGCATTCCATGTCCTTGGTATTTGTCTTCCTTCCGGGGTTTCCAGGGAGTATGACCCGTTGTGATGCGCTTCTATTACTTTGTATGGTCCCTCCCACGTTTGGCTCAACTTCCCGTGGGGCTGTGCATGGCTAACTTCATTCTTCCACAGGACATAGTCTCCAACCCGGAAAGCCTTGTCCTTGACTCGCTGATTGTAGTATCTTTCCACTACCTATTTGTAAGTTGTCTGGTGCATGATCGAGCGCTCTCGCCGTTCTTCCAGGAGGTCCAAGTTTTCATTTAGATTTTCACTATTTTCTCGCTCCTGGCAATACTCTGTTCGTATTGACCCTATCATAATTTCTGCTGGTAGCATCGCCTTAGCCCTGTAGGCCAGGCTGAACAGTGTTTCCTTTGTGCTAGTCCGTGGCGTGGTTCGATATGACCAAAGGACTTCCGGTAGCTTGTCTACCCAGTTACCTTTTTCCTTGCCCAACCACTTCTTGATCCCTTGCACCAACGTCCTATTGGACACCTCTGTTTGCCCGTTGGCTTGGGGATGCGCCATGGATGTGAATCTATGCTCTATTCTTCTTTCGCTACACCAGCCCCTGAAAGGATTTTCGGCGAACTGCAAACCATTATCACTGATTAAGATTTTGGGTGTCCTAAATCTCGTTGTGATGTTCTTCCAAACAAATTTCATTATCTATTTTCCAGTGATACATGCCAGCGGTTCGGCCTCTATCCACTTTGTGAAATAGTCGACCGCTACAATTAAGAATTTTACTTTCCCTGGTGCTTCTGGAAAAGGGCCGACGATATCGATCCCCCACTGATAGAAAGGCCACGGGCTAACTATACTCGTTAACTTGGATGGTGGTACCCCTTGTGCCGGCGAGAAAGTTTGACATTCTACGCAAGCCCGGATTAATTCGACTGTGTCCTAGTGTACGTCTGGCCAGGAGAGCCCCATGTGTAGTACTTTGCCTGTGAGCGCCCGCGCTCCCTCATGGGCTCCAGCTGACCCTGCATGGGCTTCCTTTAGATCCTTCTTCCCTGACTCACCATCTATGCAATTGATCCATGGAGTCGTATGGCCTTTTCTATACAGTGTTCCCCCCAGGATTGCATATTGGGGGGCTCGTATCCTTGTTTTCCGAGCTTCCCCGTGGTCGTCGGGGAGTATGTCGTACTGCAAGTAGTCCATGGTGGGCGTCATCCAGTTGGGTTGCGCTGTTGATAGGGAATCAACCTGGCGTTCGTCGATA
Source organism: Lactuca virosa (assembly GCF_052849685.1). Classification (NCBI taxonomy): domain Eukaryota; kingdom Viridiplantae; phylum Streptophyta; class Magnoliopsida; order Asterales; family Asteraceae; genus Lactuca; species Lactuca virosa. The sequence continues at coordinate 87,527,667 of NC_136426.1, forward strand.
CTCCTTTCTTTTAATACCTCCACTAATACTTCCTTTGAAAGGTGCCCAAAGCATGTTGACGCTAGCTTTCTGAGGGCATCTGCTCGCCTGTTGTTTGCCCTCGAAATCTACTTTATTGTGAAACTCTTTAGCGAGCTCGTGATTCGTTGTACCGCCTTGACATATTTCTCCATTAGATGTTGAATGGCCAGTAGTAACTACGCTTATGCTTATGTTCCGTGTATCGGTTATGACATACTATGTTTTAATAAATCAATGAAAAACATTTCTTTGGAAATACTTTTCATGGGAAAAATTCCATAATATAAAGAATACTATGTTCTAAAATAAGCATAAATAAAAAGGTCTTTTCTGACCGTGAAAATGGGGATGTCACAGTTGGTATCAGAGCATTAGTTTAAGTGAACTAGAAATATTTAATGGTTTCTTAACTTAAACTTAGAATGCAAAGCAATGATCATGAGATGTGTGTCTATTAAATTTTAGGTAGTATACCTAAATCGACACTAGCACTAGCTTACTTTAGGATAAGATGCATAATTTGTTGTTACGTGCTAAATGATATATATTATATGATGCCTTATGTTGCCAAAGTGCTATTACATAAATGAAAGGTCTATTACCGACCATAACTTGGATAAAAAAAATTATATGTTCAGGTTTCAAAACGTTTAAGTACGGTATTAGAACTGGCATATAACTTTTTGGAGTAATAAGGAGGATTATGTGTCTAGATATAATTAAAATCTTCTCTATCATAATATACTCGTGATTTCAGTATCCTGAATGATTGTTCTAGTGTACAGAACATCATGGTAAGAACATGAAGAGGATTAGGAAACATTAATGGAAACCGACTAGCCGAGCCTGAGCGAGTGATGGGTCATGCACCGTTCATCGCACCTGCACTCCAACCTATCACAATAGCAGGAGTTTAGGCAATGTTGCAAGCCATGTTAGACCGGTAGATGGAGAAACAAGGGGCTACTTCGGGAGAATAGGGAAGAACCTACTGCACTAGTTGTGCGACCCGAGCTGAATGAGAAATAGTCAGAGGAAGGAAACTATAGTTGGACTATTAGCCAAGCTGAACCACGAAGGGTTAGGAGGAACAACCTTGACGAGGAAATAGAGAAATATGGATGCAAGTAAAAGGACATCATGGCTTCCAAACCACCAAGTATTTCTGGTAGCCCAACACTAGTGGAAATTATGGACTTGATATCTTAAATGGAAATGCTATTTGAAAGCTATGACTTCAGCAATAGAAGAAAGACTATCCTTACAGTCAGACAGCTATAGACCGGATTGTTGATCTGGTGGAAACTATTGGCTGATACTATGCCAAAGGGATAATTGATGGATTTTGAGAAAAACAAACAATTCCTATATGTGCATGCAACCCTAAAATCTTGGATCTATGTTTTCTCTAATTGAACATACAATTATTGAACATCAAATGGAAACCCCTAGGAGGTAAAAGCTATTTTCCAAATTCATATAACTAGCTTTATAATAACATACCTTTGATTGTTATATAGTAATAACAATAAAATCCTAGTCTTCTTGAAACCTTGAGAGCAAGCGTTACAAGTGTCACGCCTCTAATGGTTCACACCCAAACTAAGCAAGAGGACGACAGACGAGAGAGGAGAGGAGGATGGAGAATTTTGGCTATTCCTCTAAGGAATCAAGTGGCCAAAAATGAGAAGGGGTAAGGCACTTTAAACAGTGAGGTAGCTTAGAGCCAAAGCTAGGGTTTTAGAAGGAAGCCCTAATTCCTTAGCTTAAGGACCAACCAAGCCCATGAACTCCCATCCAAGAGCCCTTGGACGAAAAATCCAGGGCCTTCCTAGAGATTATCACCCAACCTCCTCAAGGGAGTTTCTAGATCACATTTCCTCAACTATCAATAAATTGCCAAACAGCCCCTGCACTTTTCATTAATTCAATTAATCCCAAAATTAATTCCAATTAATTTTGATTAACTATTAATTAAATACTATGATTTCTAATTAATATATTATTTTCATAATACATTAATAAATCATTTATCTCAATTTATTATTCAAATAATAAATTCAACCTCTCTCCAAAAATCATCATGTCTAGTTGCAAGTTATGAGGGCAACCCAAAAGGACTGAGCTACTATCAATTTAAGTATATACCAATTATATTTATGGGCTTAGACACCAAATCCAACAGTCTCGCAATTGGATAAGTCTAATAACTATAGTTGTCAGTATAACTTCAAAAACTGATTAGCAAATTGTAGCTCTCAAAGCCGCTGACGAACTTTGACCCAGTCACTTGCGTGTCCTAAGATAAGTGATTATATATTCCTCCGTACTACAAGATATCGTAAAGACATGAGACATTGAATATAATCAATCTCATTGTCTAAGTTCTGTTTCCCGATTTCAGATTATGACAAATAATTCAGACTACCAATTGAACACATCAATTCAGTCCAGGCTTGGCTAAGTGCTTTAGATGTCGACATAAAATCATCGAGGGGCCCACAAATATCACTTTTCCCGTTAGGGCAAAAGGAATGGATAAACTTCGACTATTCACTCATCAAATCACACATAACAATATGTTTTATAACATCAAGTTATTGATGCGTTTACGTATTATCAATGCACATCTGACTTGTAAACAACAACTCATACATCTCTGTTTCAAGAATATAAAATATTATTGTCTCAAAATTACTTGTGATATAATGCATGAAGTAATTCTCTGAGTGTGGGTTTATCCAATACTCAAAATCCCCATTTCCAAGTACTCATGAATATTGCAGCAAAACTATTGCTATGTCTAAACCCTTAGACAATCCACAATTCAATTCATGACAATCTTAATTCACTACTTACTTCAAAAAGTACGAGCGAATGTGGATGATTGAATAATCCAATTATAAGGGAAGTAAAACATGTGAAGTGAAACACAATAATAACCTAATTAATTATGGTCTCAAAATTATTGACTATAAATAAAACTCTTATTATTTAATCACCATACTAATTAGACTTAATTCATTGTATAATGTTTCGAGTAATCAACTAAACACTTGAATTAAACTTCAGTCATGCCATGTTATTAACATGCATACTATGTCTCTCTATGATCCTTCCTTTGTGATCAGATCTATCGGATATTATTCCAATGATACTCATTTCACAATTTCAAAATCTTGTTTCTACTACATGGATTAGAGTTCAACTTTAATGCAATATCCTTTTGTGATGTCGAGGCTTCAAATTCACAAAGACTTCGTCAACAATATTACAAAATGTTCCATTGAAACTTTGTTACTTAAAACAATTCCACGGTAACGAAGCTTCAAATTCAAGATACACTCCTTGAACATCTTCCTTTCATTAAAGTTCCTAACTTACATGTAGATTCTAATCATCAACTTCAATTATGGAAACATTTCCATATTCCCATATGACTATCAATTCCGAAACAGTCACCTCCATTCAGAATTATGTCAATATGGTCCGTCCAAATTAATACTATACTTCCAACTGTCCAAAAGAAACCAACCTTCAGTAAACCTTAGACTATTGTTGACAGTTGTTTAACAACTTTAGTCACACCAAGTTCGAGTCCTTTTCCCCTCTCAATACGCAATGCATTTGGAAAAATCAGAACAATTGAATATTATAGTGTATGCGATCTATCCTATATTCGAAACATATGGGACTCGATCCATAATATCTCACATAAAGACTTGATGCCTGATCAGTCTCTTTCTATAATATTTTCATATATCGAATTTCCTATTTTGAATCATTTCAACACGATATTGCTATATGTCCGAGACTAAGTTTTATTAGAACTTCAATCTAAACTTTTAGATTTGAAATGAAGTATGAGTGTCCTCTCCCCTAAATCTTTCTATAGTGAAACAATTCCCAACCTTTGCAATTTGCAAAAAAAAAATTAAATATTTGTTTCCTACAATTAGTATTGCCAACCTGTAATACTTCGCATAACAACTATGCTCCCACTAACATAACAATTATGCTAAACAATTATGCTCCTACTAGCTTTGACATGTATTTAGAAATCAACTTGACTTACAAAAATCAATTTTGACTTTCTTACTAAAGTAAAGATTTCTGATATGTGACGAGTCTTCATCTAGACTTCTCAAGCTTATACACCTTCATTAGATAGCATATATGTGTGCTTAAACCCTTTCAGAACTTACAACCATAAGTTCTGATCATTCAAACTATTCCTTTCTATTTCTCACAATTCGAACTATGAAAAGGGATGCCATAATCATATTGTGAATTTGAGAATGCAATTATCATAAGTACAAACCACAATGATATTTATCAAATCTTTTAAAATCTACTAGCGAAAGTGTTTCCTCATAATCATTTTCAAGAATTAGATAGAAACCTTTTGCCACCTAGATTTTATGGTGTATGTGTTCCCATCCATGTGAATCTATAATTTCCAACTTATAATCATAAGACAAGGTTTATAATAAATTCAAATTCTAATTTAGCTTTCATGGACTGAACTTTACTTGTTCTTAATTTCTTGCTTTCTGGTAGCACAAGGGCCTACCGATGCTTCCATGTTGTTTAAGTAGTTCACGCATATTGATAAATGTACTTTCACCGATCAATGTGCTCTACCTTTTGTAGTCAAATAAGAACCATAGAACTCATAAGCATTGCCAACGCAACTGGAAGATGCACAGAAATAAGAATGTGTCAACTTAACACGATATGTTATCAACCTCAGGTCGTGTGCTAGTGATAACTCATGTAACTAGGGTTAGAATAACATACCTTTGATTGTTATATAGAAATAACAATAAAATCCTAGTCTTCTTGAAACCTTGAGAGCAAACGTCAGAAGTGTCACGCCTCTAATGGTTCACACCCAAACTAAGCAAGAGGATGAGAGAGGAGAGAGGAGAGGAGGCTTGATAATTTTGGTTATTCCTCTAAGGAATCAAGTGACCGAAAATGAGAAGGGGTAAGGCCCTTTAAATAGTGCGGTAGCTTAGAGCCAAAGCTAGGGTTTTAAGAGGAAACCCTAATTCCTTAGCATAAGGACCAAGCAAGCCCATGAACTCCCATCCAAGAGCCCTTGGACGAAAATTCTAGGACCTGTCTATATATTTTCGTCCAACCTCTTCAAGGGAGGTTATAGAGCCCATTTCCTCCACTATCATTAAATTGCCAAATAGCCCCTATACTTTTAATTAATTCAATTAATCCCAATATTAATTCTAATTAATTTCTGATTAACTATTAATTAAATAATATGATTTATAATTAATATATTATTTTCATAATACATTAATAAATCAAGTACTCAATTTATTATTCAAATAATAAATTCAACCTCTCTCCAAAAATTATATTGTCTAGTTGCTAGTTATAAGGGCAAACCCAAAAGGACTGTGCTACTATCAATTCAAGTATATACCAATTATAGTTATGGGCTTAGGCACATAATCCAACAATAATCCCTTAAGATGGCTTGGTAACTTCCTTGAGGAGTTAAATATGCAATACTGCTCAGCAAAAGACCTGATGGAGATCAACAACGAATTCCAAAATATGAAGAAAGGAAAAACGAATGTCAGCGAGTACGCTTCAGCTTTCACTAAGAAGATGAACCTAGTTCTAAACTTGGTTTCTACTAAAATTTCCAAAGTAAAAAAAGTTTTCTATTGGATTACTAGTAAATTATGGGCCAACGGTGAAGTTAGCAACCACTTTGAAAGCAGCCATATGGGCGGATAAGAATGTAAAGACCCAGATAAGGGAAAAGGGTCTAGAAAGAGGAGAGATAGGAGAGAAAAGGAAGATTGGGGGATCTTCAAAATCCGATAAGAAAAGTAGGTTCTCAAAGTCTGAACCAATAACAAGAGGTCTGGGGGTAACGATGAATCCAAGTGGTGCGAAAAGTGGAGAAGGAAACACTTTGAAGGATGCCTTGAAGGAGTGACTTGCTTCAAGTGTGGGAAGACTGGTCACTATGCTAATGAATGCATGGCCAAGAAAGAGGTCTACTTTATGTGTAGTTAAGAAGGACACTTCAAACAAGACTGCCCAAAAAGGGAAGGAGTTGCAAACCCAAACATGCATCCAAAACCAAAGGCGAGAGCATCCCAGATGATCTTGGATGAAGAGAGAGATTAAGCATATAATGCCTGAGTAAAATGAGAGAAGGAAGCCGCTCCTCCAAATTCAAGATATGAAGTAGTCAACCTATATAGATAGTATTATGTAGCCTGAGGAAAGAGGCATAGTGTGGGGTGAACTTGATTAACACTGTAATCGTTTTTAAGAAATAATATAATCCTTAGTTATGTTATATTTTTCAATGTGTTAAGTTGTTGTATGGTTTTCTTGTATGGTGACTTGGAAGAACTACGAGACAATTCTTGGGACGAGTATGAGTAGGTGTGAAAGGTAGTAGAGGCTTATACTACAGGAAGCACATGACTCGTACTTGGATGAGGGAGGTTACTAAGGCACTAGTAATTGAATTCGTTTTGTTCATGTCCCTCAATACCATCGTTTCAGTAAATAACTAAGAAATGAATTCTATTTAGACCTTAGTGGTCATATCAAATCGAGTCTGAATAAGATAAAAACTACGAAATAAGTTACTCAGTTCAGAAAACCATGTTGAATATAGCATCCAACTTTAGTTAAAAGATTGAAGAAAAAGATGATCAGAGTGACTAATAGAGGTATTACGACCGCTACGAAAGACTAAGCAGCCTGTAGCTAGAATTCCTACTTGCTGTGATAAGATTATATGACATTAGAACATGAAGGAAGGTATCTTCCATGTTGGAGTCTGAATCAAAGATACCTAAATCTAACCATTACACCATGCAATGTAAAGTCATTAAAGGATTATCCTTTTATTTGTTACAGTAGTTCAAGTAAAGACCTTACCATAGCTCGAGTCCGTTCTAGAAGGAGCAGGAGTCTTCAATAAAGATAAAATTTATAATGAAGAGCATATGCATGATTGAGCACTGCCAACACTTAATAAGTCCGAGAGTTAGAAACTCATTTGAAGAGACATAAGAGTTACAATTATTACCTAGAATTGAAGGGTAATGTGAGAGTCATTATATGAGACCCATTTCCTGATGATCCTGGGACGTAATCATCCTAATAGAGAAGTTATGCTTCTTCAAAGTTTCGCGATTAACCGACACGACTATGCATGTCGAAAAAGTGAATTTTAGGTAGGTTTCTTATTAGCCTAAGTAATTTAATCAAAAGTTGTAATAATTGTAAAACCGAGAACATGCATATAGAGAATGTCCAAATCTGACTTCATATGAGGAAGTTATGATTTTTCGAAGTTTCAACCAGTAGTGAAGATATAAAAATCGAAATTCAAATCGGTTGATTATTAGCCGAAACAATCTAAATGAGAGTCGAAGATATCATAGATAGGAGTTTGTCGATATAAAGACAGTCGAGAACAGATATCGTATGAAAAAAATATGAATTTTAACGGAGTTTAGAAGTCTAAGACTTATAAAATAATAAATAAAAATAAAGTGAGAATTATCCGACGGAGTGTAAACGAGGGTTGTAGATCACGTTGATAGCTACGTGTAGATATAAAGAATATCGAAAACAGAGCTAATATGAAGAACATATGCATTTTTAAAAATTTTGAAAATATGTGTGCGCGCGGGAACTGAGCGGCGCGCACCTTCTAGAAGGCGCGAAGTGGCTCCACAGTTTTTCAACACATCTCAACTTCTTGAAAGAGGGCTTGCCGACCAATACAAGGCCTGGGGTGCTCATTGTCTGGGCGCAGCGTGCACCTCCGAAAAATTTCCTATAAATAGATTAGCAAACCTCATTTGTTCCCAACACCCTTCCAAGTCTCTTTCTCTCTCTCTCTCTCTCTCTCTCTCTCTCTCTCTCAAAGTCAATGTTTTTTCCGCGCAATTTCCTGGTTTTCGCTAAAATTCCTGTAAATTAAGTTTCACTTATTTTATTTCAAGTGTAACTAATATTTATGTTCATAGTGATTATTATGAACCTATAAGTAAGATTTATTAGAGATTCCAAATCATTATACCGATTGCTCAACTTACGGGAATGAAGTCTAGGCTTTATATATATATATATATATATATATATATATATATATATATATATATATATATATATATATATATATATATATATATATATATATATATATATATATATATATATATATATATATAGACACACACACATAGAGAGAAAGAGCGAGAGAGAGAGAGAGAGAGAGATTTCACTACACGAAACAATTTTTAATTTATTATTATTATTATTATTATTTTTATTATTATGTTACATGTATCTGTTATAATATGTGCTTTGTTATGTACACGTTGTAATTACTTTATTTCTCGCACTCATTTAAGCTACTATGTTTGTAAATGTTTAATTTATTATTATTATTATTATTATTATTATTATTATTATTATGTTGCATGTGTGTGTTATAATATGTGCTTTGTTATGTACACGTTGTAATTACTTTATTTCTCGCACTCATTTAAGCTATTATGTTGCCCGATTTTTGTTAGGAAGTTTTGGGGTATTAGACTTAGGTTATTGTACTTTAAAACTAATGTTTCCAAACACATCTATTTGTATAAATTTTAACAAACCCGAGATCTCTATGTGAGCTTTATATTTATCAAACTAAGAACACAAACTTAGTGAAGACCTCTATAATAACCGTTACTCTTAGATAACGGAGAACGTCGTGTATAGATCTATACAGATTGACAACCCCGTCTGTGGTTATTAGTTACAACCTTCATCTGGCGAGACAAAACAGACAATAAGTTCTTATTTTGTTTCACTATTCACGACGTTGATGAAACGTTGTTGGGAGTACAACACCATACTTTTTGTTGTGCTTCACAGAGGCGAAATCAAGTCATATAGTTTGGTTCTAAACTCTACATAGACCCGAAATTCACTACAAAAATACTAATACAAATTAGAATACGACAGTAGTATAAGGTTATACTCTTCGATCATGTTTAAGTATCGGTGTCAGGAAGACACTTTTAGGATTACAAGTACAATTACACGTATGTGAGGAAGACATTTTCCATTGTTATTTTATACACTCTAAATTATGAATTATAACACGTAAGTCATTTTTATATAAAAATTCATTTTTAGCAAAACACACAGAGTCAAAACCTGTGGAACTCAGCACAATTTATGTTGACGTATTTTTAAACGTGTGTATTCTCAGGAAATTAGAACCTAGATCTCAAGCATTGTGAGTTATAGAATAACCTATCTTTCCTTGCCTTTTGTTGTTGGCCAACCTGTTCAGACATTTTGTTTATATTGATTTACGTTTTGTTGAACTTGTTTTGTAAACTTGTGTTTTGGAAATACTAGTCGATGGAACCTTTTTATTTCGATATTTGAAAGTATGTAATATCATATAAGTTTTTGTAATGTTCATTGTATGTGTGTTAACTGTGATCCAACGTTGGCATTGCAACACCGGTGTTATTTCGGAACTCATATTTACTCTTTTTTCACAAATAATATTCGAAATTAATGGACCTACCATTCTCAATGACAATTTATGTATAACAATATTTGATTTTTTAGTATAAATAACATAGGAGGAAGTGGATCGTGATGTTTCACTCATAAGCTATTTGTACAATCAAAGCAACAAAATTTTTGCAACTTTAGATAATTTCTTTTTATGATTGTCTGAATTTTTGAACATAATAATTTTTTTTTTTAATTTTAGAAAATATTATATCGGGGAGAAAGGCAAACAAGTACACGACATTGTAACACGTTTGAGTGTTATTTCCTTATTTAGCTTTCTTCTTGATGTGATATTTTTCATCTAACAGACTACGTGCTAGTAATATGTATAAATTTGGTTATAACACGTGGAAATCACAGTCGGTATGTTTAAAAATATTATATAGATAAAAAACATGTCAAAAAAAAATTAAGGTATTGTTGATTGTAAGTAGTTCTAAATTAGTTTGTTAAAATAAACATAATACTTTACCATATATTTCGAAAATTTTATTAGGATAAAATCTTGATTTTTAAATTTTAAATTGAAGTTGATATGTTAACAAACAGGGATTCTAGAAATTTTAGAAAGTAGACATATGTCATTTTTTGGTTACTAACCTAAAGACGGAGCTGTTCTTTTATTGGCCTTTGCATGGGTAATATGGACCTTCACGAACGGGATTGTGTTTCACAGCAACACAAAAAACACCACTCTCCTTGTTAGCCAGGTTAAGGCTCTTGCCTTCCATTGGCTAAAAATTAGAGCTAAGAGAGGTTGTATGTTAAAATGGGATAATTAACCTGTGTTTCAATCCGAAGGTTAAATGTGTTATTGTCTTGTAATCCTAGCTTCTCACCAGCTTTTTACTTGGAATGAAAAATTTCATGTCTGTTAAAAAAAAAAGTAAAATACTAGACGAGTAGACGTTCTGTTCTAAATTAGAAGGTAGCAAAATCATATATTTAAATATATACATATAGGTTCCATGTACATCACGGGGTTTTATTAGTCTCTACGTATATGTAGCAATAATTAGATAGGGAGTGATGCCTTGTTAGGTGGGGAAAGGTTGGATATTTATGGATTTTGTCTCATGTCCACAAATACAATTATACATTTGGTTGTATTATGTTTTTGACAGCCATTTCCAGCCATCTCTTTTCATGAATGCATAGCAAAAGCTCAAATCCGTAGTAGTTAAAGTGTAATTAATGCCAAAATGTTACGTGTTTTGGTCATTTAAAGAGAATATATGAAAAACATCATTGTGTTTTCATACATTCGTAATTACATATTCGAACAAAATATTACAGTTAAAAAGTTAATACTTTCATAACTATAATTACTTTGTAGAATTTAAATTAAATAAATTAATGTAAAGAATATTTTGGATTTTTTATAATGATTTTCAGTGTTATTGATGACTTCTACCGAGTCATTAGTGAAAATATAAGAAAAAACATTAATTGATTTAATTAAGAACATTAGTGTCTAATGATTCATAACGCTCTTTACATATTAAAATATAACTATTAAAACATGAAATTAAAGTATCTTGGTGGATGAATCCGGGGATGATGTTACATCCCAATTTAAAGATCAGAAGCATACCGAAACTGTTTTTTCTTTAAAATATATACTTCAACAATGGGAGATACAGTTGTGTAAACATGCATGCTCCATATTTTCTTTTTCACCAGCAACAAAATCAATTCATTAAAAGCATCTCTATTAAGAAGCTAAAGAGAAACAAAGTATTGAAGATTAATTTTTTTAAAGCAAAGAGAGGTGTTTTAACTCAATCGGTCCAACTAAAGTTACATTTGGTCTTCCTAGGTCGAATTCAGAAAAAAAATAAATAAATAAATAAATAAATAAATAATAAAAAAATAAAAAAATAAGACTCGGAAACCAGCCAGTCAAAGAGATCACATGCTTTGGGCTTAGTGGTGGAGAAGATGAAATTTTCTCTAAAGTTGCAAATTCCCCACAAGCAATACCCAATTACCGCATCCATCTCTCTCAGCAGTTGCGGTGTAGACCCTTGAATACCGTTAGCAAGCTCTTGAAAAGAATTAGGCCGAATTACATAAGACCACCATCAAGCAGCTCTTGAAAAGAATTAGCAAGCCTGAGGACCTTCGGGTTCCAAAATGCATAAACGGAGAAGAGAGGGAACATCAATCCCACTACCGTCCAAGTCGCATCTTAAAGTGATACAATCGTGAGCTAATCTCCACTGAACGACATTGGTTTTGATGGGGATCAATGAGTTCCATTGAGTAGACGAACTTGATATATGAAAGAAAGGTTGGTCGATTACTTTTTTAGCGCCTGTGAAAATACTGAATCAATCCAAGAGCTAACCCCACCTGTCATATCCGATTAATTGGACAATATTACAAATCGTAACACATAAATAAGTGTCTTAAGTGCAAACGGACGTGGAAATCTCTGAGAAAGTGTTAAGAGCCAACCCGACATGATCGTCCTTCCATAGTACCACGAGTGATTAAAATTGAGACTCTATAAAGAGTCTCGTTGTCAAGTGCAAATAGACGCGTAAATCTAGAAAGTAAGATGGTCCACCCAACAATCATCCCTAAACATGGTATGGAGGCCATTACCCACTTTCCCAACAATGTGAAAATCACTATTTCCTCCAACTGAGTATAAGTCATTAATAGAAGTGAGAATGTAAATCTATTTAGAACCGAGTCTATTATGTTGGTGCTAAAAAATCCCCATCGTGACCATAGTTTTCTTTCATCATGGAGACCCCATTTGGAACTTTGATCGCAGAGGACTTCAACCACCATTTTGCAAGGAAAGATCAGACAGCTCCAAATAAGCAACCAATATTCAAACCTTATTCATTGATGTCAAAGAAGGCAACCTTCCATTCAACCCAATCCATCTTCTTTTAATCTACTTCCCCACCCCAAAAACCATGCTCTATATATGCATAAGCACACATACATACATATACATACATACATACATGCATGCATACATGCATGCATGCATACATACATATATATATATATATATATATATATATATATATATATATATATATATATATATATATATATATATATATATATATATATACACACACATAGTGGTGTTAGCCTCATCTATCATGTATAAGCTTATTATGTAAAACTAGTATTTCGTCACCGTGCACATTGTGGCGTTGAACTCATTTGGAAAGGACCACAAAAGTATATAACTAAAGTTTATAAGTATGCATGGAGAAGACGAACAAAAATAAGGTTTAAAGTGTATCTTAATTGGTACAATACACAATCTACAATTAATTAAAATTTTATATATATATACACACACACATAGTGGTGTTAGCCTCGTCTATCATGTATAAGCTTATTATGTAAAACTAGTATTTCGTCACCGTGCACATTGTGGCGTTGAACTCATTTGGAAAGGACCACAAAAGTATATAACTAAAGTTTATAAGTATGCATGGAGAAGACGAACAAAAATAAGGTTTAAAGTGTATCTTAATTGGTACAATACACAATCTACAATTAATTAAAATTTTATAATAATAAAAAGTAATATGATTAAAATCAAAAACTTAAAAAATAATTTATATAAGTGACTAAAATGTAACTTTAAAATCGTAACATCTAATTTTCAGGTATTCATTTTTGACCCTTGAGTTTAGATTTGTTTGCAAGATTAGTCCTTAATGACATTTTCGTAATAATGGGTGCAACATGTGTACGCTGGGCGTACACCTTGGTACGCTGGGAATACCTGTCCCCATGCATGTACGCTAAGCGTACACTGGTACGCAGGGCGTACGCAATTTGGACCAAACTTGTAACATCTGGGTCAATGGAGGTAACTAGTTAATGATTTTTAACTTTGGATGAGGCTCACGACGTGAGCGGCCTTTTACTTGTTGACCCGGGTTTTCGAGTCTCATTATGTGAGACTATGGAGGCTCACCACGTGAGAACGGCATGATGTCTATAGGGGCGGAGCCATAATTTATGAATAAGGGGGACCGAGAGTCTTACATCATAATAACATATTAAAATATAATATTATACCTGAATAAAGTCATAGGGTCTAAAATTTTAAAATAGAAATCAACAAGGAAAAACTCATCTATATAAAATCTACATCGATCATTATATTAATCGTCTTCAAAATTTAATCAACTATAAACATTGATTCATATTATCCAACATCTTCTTTTCAATTCGTTTGAAAAGATGATGTTGGATAATATGATTTTTTACTAATGATTTACTATATGATTATAAAAAAACCAAATTTCCAATCATAATAATATAATTAATTATAAATTAAGAAATTATTAAAAATAAAATAACAATTAAAAATAACATTATTAATGTAGACTTGAAATGGAAACTGTAGCGAAGATGCTATCGCTGATTTCTAATTGAATAGGATCATGTATTTATGGAAATTTATGGGAGTGGGGTAATAAATAAGTAAAAGTTAAATCATTAGTAAAACTTTTAAGTCATATAAGAGAATTATAGGATGCACATTGAATATAAATAAAAATACAGGGGGTTATGATGTCTATACATACATTCCATGTGGGCTTGGTAACTATATTATTAATATATACAAAGTTTACACCATTTAGTTAAAATCGTTGAGGGGGGCCAAGCATCCGGCAGCCCACCTACTAACTCCGCCATTGGATGTCTAAAACCCTAATATTTCAAGTATTTATTGGAATGGGAAGGCTAGGATTCCCATCCGTAGCCTCCCTCACTCTCTTGCCCCCCTGAAAAACCTAATATCGACCTACTTGGAGTTCTTAGCCATTTTTGTGTCTTTTGAAGCTCTCTTTGGTGGTGTTTGTTTCATTGGAGTGGAAGAAGAACTTGGTGGAGCAAGATCTTGGCAATCCAACTTCTACCTCACCCTTTTTCAAGGCTTTTGGACCATTGTAAGCCATAAAGATCTGACCTTTCCATCTAATGGATGCTAAATCTAAATATTAATCTCCTTTTTGCATGATTGTGTGGGATTTCAAGCATGAGGTCCATAAAGTTGGCAACGTTGTGGATCATTAAGGTATTTTATGTAGTATAATCCTTGGATCTGAGTTTTGAGTAGTTTTAGACTCCACGCTTGAGTCTTGATCTCATTTTCCCCTCTTTTGATCTAGTGAATGTTTGAGTCATACATCGGACATGCTTGACTAAAAGCTATAATTTTTATCCTCATTTGGGAGAGGAAGGACCCCCCTGTAATGTCCCGAGAAATGACTGAATGGAATAAGAGCTTACAGCTTAAAGTTGGCCATGCAGTTTTCACGACTTGAGGATTAAGCCACCACGTAGTGAGGATGGTCGCCTGTGATATCCCCACATTCACGGTCATTTTAAAAATTTTATTTATGCTTATTTAAAAATCGGAGTATCCTTTTTTGAAGAATAATATTACAAAATTTGTTCTTAGAAAAACATGATAATGATATTATCAAAGCATTTCTGAAGAAATGTATTTTATTTATATTAAAACATTGGGATGGCATCGTCAATACAGAAACATAAGCGTAAGGATATATTACAAGCCTTATAGTAATTAAACTAATGACCTAATACTCCTTGAATCTCTTAGCAGAATGTATCTTTCATATAGCCACCTGTGATACAATAAACTGAGTGGGTAAGGTTGGGAAATCTGGTGAGTACATAGGGTTTTCAACCCATAATAATATAATTATTATGTTTAATCATCAAACAATTAATCCAATTTCTCATCCCCATTATCTTCTTTATTCATAAGGATCTTCCCTACGAATCATATATTCTTCATTTATTCATTCCTAAGGAATGTCCTAAGGAATAGGCACGAAGTCCATCGCTGCCAGGATTTATCTAATAGGCACTAAGTACATAGTTGTCGATGTTATCTATTAGGGACAGCTGCCAATGTTATCTATTAGGCACAGCTGCCAAGGTTCATTTATAAGGCACAACTGCCATGGTTTTTAGAGTACATCTGGTGAACACGTAGTTCAAAAATACCTACAGGTTGCAAGCCTGCTAGCGTTCCACGAGACTATCTAGAATCGTCTATGGTTGTCATCTGTACTCTACTAGATGACCGGATCAGCTTTAAAGTAAAGGCTTATCATCATCTTTCATCTCAACATCTATATCATCTTTCTGTTGGATTAATGTCTAAGTCCATAACTATAATTGGTAAGACTTGACCCGACCCTGCATGGTCCATTTGGGTTGCATGGCATCATGCATTTGGATAGACTATAATGAGAGAAATAACACTTAAGGTTGGTTAATATATTATAAGTTCTAATATATATTAATAAGGTTATTTAATTAGTATTGATCAAGAATTAATTTGGAATTAATTAAGTGATCAAAAGGAGACTAATTAAATATATGGGTTGATTGTGTAAATCATTCATTCTTATATATGTGGGCTTGTGATCCAAGATTCCTTATGTTGGACTAAGTCCATGGGGTGACCCATGGATACTCCATGGAGGTTAAAATCCATGGAGCATAAGGAATGGATAAAGTTATGAGTTACATGGTGTAACCCTAATAGCCACCATATAAAAGAATCCCATGGCTCAAGAAATCGGGCACTAATGTGTGAGTGTGAGGGCTAGACGATTTCAAGGAGTGTTTAAGTTTCTCTCAAGTTATTCCAAGTGTATTTGGTGTTGTGTGAACCATTTGAGGTGTCACACTTGGGGCACTAGGCACTCAAGCTTCATGAAGACATTCTACATCAAAGAGGTATGTATTATATCTTGTTATATTTATTATTTTGTATGCTAGATTAGGATAATACCTTGGATGTTCATAATTATATGTATAATAAAGAAAACATAGATCCAAGGTATTTAGGGTTGCATGTACACTTAGGAGTGTTAGAATGCTCATAACCCAACAGTGGTATCAAAGCCTAGGCTTGTTTTCTTGTTATACTTGCAAAAGTAGCTGAAAAATCGAGTTGGATGCATATATTCGATTGTTTTGGCTGGAATTGGACTAGGAACATTACCCTAAGATGTTTTTGTAAACTTGTTTTTGATGTGGTAATGTTCATGCTAATCCAATTTCTAAGATAATTGTCATAATTTCAAGATTTGTATTAGTTTGTATGTTCATGCTAATTTCTTGAAGATTGATGATTTGAATTATCTTGTTCTTATGAGGTTCTTAGATTAATAGAAAAGTTGTGTGAAATAATTGTTTTCAATCCATTTTAATCTAAGAGTTGATTCCAAAGTGTGTTTTTGTAACTTGTCCTCAAGTTATATAAAAAGTCACATTTAAGAATCATAAAACTCATAAAAGTTGGCAAAGGTTACAAAATGAAGAGTCTAGTTCTAATTAAATGGTTTTATGACTCCATAACTTGTCCTCAAGTTATGGAGGTTCAAGAGTCTCTTCATTAAATTAAAAAAAAAAGTGTAACCTTAATTAGTTCCATAAGTTACAATAAAAAAAGTTATTTTTTTATTAATTAGTTTAAAGTCTTCCATAACTTGTCCTCAAGTTATGGAACTTGAAGAGTTTTTTTTTTTAATTAAAACTACTTTAAACTCATAAGTTATGGAATTAATTAGTTTTGAATAGTTTCAAAACTTGCCCTCAAGTTTTGGAATTTGAAAAGTTTTCACTTATGAATACTTTAATTCCAAGTTAGCCCTTAGAATTTTAAAAGTTAAAATTCAACCCTTATACTTTATAATATTATAAGTTAATAATATTTATATATATGTATAAGAGTAAAGTCAGTCTTACCGTTAGTAGGCCTCATTCACGAAGCCGGTCTATAAGGGGGTATAAGGTTACTGCCTATAAAATGGCAGTTTAATGGGTGTCCACTATCACCCACCGCTTCCTTCACTGGTGGAGGGTCGTTAGCCGAACGGGTAGGACAAGGACTATAATTCTCCTTTCATTAAAAGTATTAATGATAAATACTAAGTAACTAAACTCTTACTAATACCCAATCTTAGTTACTTAGGAAAATGTGAATTTGGTGCTAACCCATGAAATTACACTTTGCACTTTGCTTAAGTCGTTAGTGGAGCGTGTATGGTTAACCGGCACACTAACCTGGACTTTACAAGGTAGGCAAAGGGTAACTTAATATTTATCATAGTATCGGTGGAGCGTGTGTGGTTAACCGGCACACTGATTAAGGGGTAAATATTAAGGGTACCAAGTATATTTGCATGGTTATTCACACCTTGTTTTGTGATCCTCGGCATCCCAGTCACAAAACCTGAAGGGCACACTCGAGATTGAAACATGCCTTTGAACAGTTCAATGAATCTCAAAGATCTAGGACTTTCAAATCCAATTAAAACCTAATAAATTATTTTGTTTTTCATGGTGGAAATTGGTGAATCGTCATTCACCTACCTTCAAATATTTTATAGCTTGGATTACGGCATCCCTCTTCTAAGTTATAAAATAGTTTGTTGGGTCCTAGCCTTAATATTTCATATTGGGTGTCATATTAAGGACTTTAAATCAACTATCTTGAATATCTCCCAAAAAGATGTCTGGTCTAGACATTTATGATCTTCCCAAATCTTTTGAAACAAGCTTTCCTAAATGAAGATGATGTCCCATGGATATCATACTTCTTTCACCTCCTCCAATTATTCTCCCTAACCCACAAGTTCCTAAAAAGTTTAAGGTCACTCAAGCCCTATTGGCAAGGCAAGGTCTAGGTGTGATCACATCTTGGAGATGTAGTCACATATTGACAAGCCGGGAGAGTTGGGTGTCAAAGTCTTGAGAAAGTTGGTGGCTCAACTACTTTCTAAGTCACATAGTGAGTTCTTTTGGGAATCCTATGAAACAGACTAAGATAAGACCCTTAATGATCTTATCTATTTGCTAAGATCAACTTCCTAAAACGCTATGGACATTGACAATGATGACATTGGATATCCAGTAAAGCTCTCTCTTCCCAATGGAAAGGGATCGGCCATAGTCAACTCGGTTGACCTAATGGTAAAGAGAGAGGCGAAGTCTGAGATAGTCCCATTATCAAGGGTCCATAGGTAACTATTGCCAAAGGAAGGGGCATTGGTTACGAAGCTGCCAAATTTACCTAAGGATGTTAAAGTCAATAAGTTTGGCTCTACTTCATGTAAAGTCCATTGTCTAACTCTATTAAGTACATGCTGATTCTGATCGCGAAGATGGATTTCAATCGCATGGTTCGGTGATCATAATTTTGGGCTATTACTTAAGAGTTATGATATTTATATTGCTTACGAATAGATAACAACAAGGTTTTCATATGGATTCCGCAAAGTTTTAAAATAAAAGAAAAAGGTTTTGATTTTATTTATTTTAAGTATCCTTACAATGGCATTTGTGAAAAGTTGTTGCTTATAAGATTCCATTGATAGCAATATTGGAAAAATGGATTTGATTCTTTCGGTTGTGGTAGTGTCTAATATTACCAAATAAGGAAAGATTCTCATCACCCAAGGTTCAATTGGACCGAAACTTGGAATCATGCAAGTTGTATAGTATGATGAATGAGAACTTTCAGCTTGGAAAATTAAGACTAATTCCTTATGTGAATAAGGAAAGGACTAAGGGATCGAGTACACATTCTTGTGCACTGGTCAAGTCCACCACAAAAGATCAAGAAGACTATTCGTCATGATTTACTTAAGTTCAGTAAATATGGTTATACTTATAAGTTTAAGTATAAGTCTGTAGCATTGGAGAAGTTTCAATGTGAGACAGAACGAATAAGAAGAATCAAAGTATGGCAGAAAGATAAAAGTTTCTCAAATCTGAAAAGATAGGAGAGTACTTTAGTATCATGTTTATGATCATCTTAATGATTAAGATACCATATCACAATTGGTCCTCTAAAGTCATCTTAGAGCATTCTTATGACTAAGAACAGGAGTCATGAATTGTTGAAATGGTTAAATCAAAAAGATGAGTCATACTTCGTTCCAAAACAATTCTTAGAGTCATACTCCAAGATTGTAACTTGAGTGACATATCTTAAAGAGGGTTTGTTAACACTAGTCAAATGTAAGAGTAAAAGGTCATCTACTCTTGTACATTTGAAATTGGTAAGTTGTGATGTTTTGGATAAAACAGAGACCAACTTAGGCCAATTGTGTAAAGTGTTAGTCTTGATAAAGAATCCGCACTATCTCTTGAATATTTGACCAAGGGAGTCTTATATGTCAAGAGGACAGTGGGAGTCTTAAAGCTCTTGAAAGTTTCAAGACTTAATCAAGAATAAAACCTAAAGTCCTTCACTAGCACACGACTTGAGGTTTATAACCTATCGTGTTGACATATTATGTGCCCATTCCAGTTAAAGTTGGCTTTGCATAGGAGTTCTGAAAGTTCTTAATTGGTTGCATAACAACTTGGAAGCAATGGCAGGCCCTGTACTGCCAGGTGGCAAGAAGTTAAGATTGCATAAATTCAGTCCATATGAGTTTGGATTTGTCATTATCCTTGTCTTGTGACTATGGTTTTGACGATTCACATGGATAAGAACACATACACCATAAAATCTAAGGGTCATAAGGTTTCTCTCCGATTCATGAAAATGATGGTGAGGAAACACTTTCACTAAGTAGATTTTAGCTAGATAGCAATTGTGATATTTGCATTCTCAAAGTCGTTAGTGGAGCGTGTGTGGTTTACCGACACACTAACATGGACTTGTGAGAAGTGGCAAAGGTCTAAACAATTGAGACTATGATTACGGCATCCCTTTTCATAGTTCTAAAATTGTTTAGACACACATGTGAGCTATCTAAGAGAGGTGTATGATTTTGATAAAGTTTTATCAAAACAATCTAGTATCAGAAATCTGAACTTTGGTAAGAAAGTCAGCTGATTTCTGAGTACATGTCAAAGCTAGTGGGAGCATAAGTGTTATGCTAATAATCATCATGTTAGTGGGAGCATGATAATTATGACAAAGGTTGCAAGTTAGCAATGTTAATTATAGAAAACAAAAGTTTCAATTCGTGAGGTTGCAGGGGTTGAAAAAGTTGTTTTGCTATAATTAAGGGAGAGGAAATTACACTTCATTTCAATTCTAAAAGCTTAGATTGAGATTTTAATCGTATTTAATCAAGGATATATATATATATATATATGAATTTCATGTTGGAATGGCTCAACATAAGGAAATTCTATATATGGGTCCATTATTTGCGTTCTAAAATTCGATTATGATTACGACATCCCTTTTCATAATCTGAATTTTAAGAACTTGGCAAATTGAAATGGAAATATTATAGCAAAAGACTGGTTTAGTCTTTATGTGAGACATCATGAATCGTGTCCCATATGCTTCGGATATAGGATCGATTACATGTGCTATATTCATCCCTTCTAAAATATTCCAAATGCCTGGGGCATTATGAAGGGAAAAGGTCTAGAATTGGATATGACTAAAATGATTAAGCAATTGTCGAGGACAATCTAAGGTTTACCAAAGATTGGTTGCTCAAGGACAGTTGGAAGTATAATGTTAATTCTGGAAGGACCATATTGACATAATCTGTAAGGAGGCAACTCTTGTTCAGAAGTGATAGTCAAAATGGAATATGGAAGTGTTTCAAAGTTAGAAATTATTCAATCTGTGTAAGATTAGGAAACTTAATGAAAGAAGGATGTTTCCAAGGAGCTGATCTCCTTTGGAATGCTCTGTAATGATTGTTGTCAAGTCTTTCTGACTTTGTGCATAATCATTAAGAGGATCAATGCATATAAGTTTAGAATCTAACAGATTTCAGTAAATGGCATGAATTTGGAATTCTTGCATTTGCAGTAAGGATTTGGGACTGTGAAAAGAGGATCATTGGAGTGATGTTCAATTGATCTATTTTACAAAGTAAAGATCATAGACAAACATAGTATGCATACTTGGTGTATGGCATGACTAGTGTTTAGAAAACATAGTGTACATGCTTGGAGCATGGGACAACTATTGTTTTAAATTCAAGTATAAAGTTGATAAAACCGAAACAATGAATAATGAGTAATCAGTATGGTGATAAATAAAAATGATTATTTATATTCATAGGGTTTGATACCATATTTGATTCATTTATTCTTGTGTTTCACTTTGCATGTTTTGACTTCCAAAATAACTAAGTCGCTCTTCCTGAATGATTAAGTTATTCAAACCATCCACAGTCGGTCATATGTTGGAAGTAGATATGAATCAAGACTGTCATGGGTTGGTTTGTAGAGGTCCAAGTTGGTGGACAAAGTGGTGCTACAACACTCATGAGTGCTCATAAGTTCTGATTATTGGATTCAACCCGCGCTCATTTGAATCACTTCATGGATTTTATCACGAGTGATCATGAGACGATAATATCTTATATTCTTCAAACCTAGAGATATGAGTTGTTACTATGAGTTGGTTATACATTGATTGCACGAAAACGCATTGGTAACTCGATGTTATAAAACGTGCCTTTGTGTATGATTCAACAAGTAGTAGAACAAGCCATATGAGTCGAAGTTTATCCATTCCTTTTACCTTCGGGATAAAAGCGATATCTGTGGGCCCCTCGATGATTTAAAGATGATACATGTGAGTGCTTGGCCAAGCCAGGACTGATTTGATTTGTTCAATCAGTCAGTCATCATGAATCGGAAATCGGGAAACAACAAATGGATAGAGAGAATGATTGATAATCCATGTCTCAGTCCATATGATATCTAGAATGGATGAATATATGATCCCTTATCTAATGGACAAGTCATTGACAAAGGTCAGAGTTCATCGACAAGGTCAGAGTTCGACAGAAGCTTTTGAGAGCTACGATTGCTGATCGGTTCCTGAAGTCATACGCAATAATAGTTTTAGACTTATCCAAGTGGGAGACTGTTGGATTAATGTCTAAGTCCATAACTATAATTGGTAAGACTTGACCCGACCCGGCATGGTCCATTTGGGTTGCATGGCATCATGCATTTGGATAGACTATAATGAGAGAAATAACACTTAAGGTTGGTTAATATATTATAAGTTCTAATATATATTAATAAGGTTATTTAATTAGTATTGATCAAGAATTAATTTGGAATTAATTAAGTGATCAAAAGGAGACTAATTAAATATATGGGTTGATTGTGTAAATCATTCATTCTTATATATGTGGGCTTGTGATCCAAGATTCCTTATGTTGGACTAAGTCCATGGGGTGACCCATGGATACTCCATGGAGGTTAAAATCCATGGAGCATAAGGAATGGGTAAAGTTATGAGTTACATGGTGTAACCCTAATAGCCACCATATAAAAGAATCCCATGGCTCAAGAAATCGGGCACTAATGTGTGAGTGTGAGGGCTAGACGATTTCAAGGAGTGTTCAAGTTTCTCTCAAGTTATTCCAAGTGTATTTGGTGTTGTGTGAACCATTTGAGGTGTCACACTTGGGGCACTAGGCACTCAAGCTTCATGAAGACATTCTACATCAAAGAGGTATGTATTCTATCTTGTTATATTTATTATTTTGTATGCTAGATTAGGATAATACCTTGGATGTTCATAATTGTATGTATAATAGAGAAAACATAGATCCAAGGTATTTAGGGTTGCATGTACACTTAGGAGTGTTAGAATGCTCATAACCCAACACTTTCATCTCTCATCATTCATATCATCTTTCTTCTACCTATCTTTACCCGATATATTTATAGGTATAAAAATACATATATAGTTTAAATTATGTAAAACATGTATAAATTGTTCATCTAGCATAGATATCAGGAACACAGATAATAAGCACATACAGCATGGATTAATATTAAATTCTTCATATCTATGTGTAAGATGAAAGTAACTATGCACTCACTTGTTAAAATGATGACTTGAAATTCAGGCAGCGCTTCGCTTCTAGCAATTGTCTTTTCCTTTGATGTAACCAAGTGTCATTATCACAAATTTTTAGTCTAATAATTATAGCGACTAATTATTAGTCTAGATTCATCCTTAACTCAAAGTCTACTTCAAGATCTATCAAGTAAGGAACAACCAGGTAGGATCATATCGGAGGTAGGGTTCGTTTGGTATACAAAGTATACTGTTTGGAACTCCCACTTGAAATAACTCACTAAATTCAGCCTAGACATCATCCCGGTAAGTAGATCAATCACTATAACAACTTGGAATCACTGATTAATTTTTTTATAGGTTCATAATAACGATAACGAACTTAAACATAAGTTATACTTAAAGTACGGTAAACATAACTCAACTTACAGGTGGTTTAGCGAGAAACGGGGCTCTACGTGGGCAGAACTTCTAAGCCGAAATCTCTTCTACTCGGGGATTTCCGGCGCTCCGCGCTTCGCTACTAACACCTAAGAGATGCTAGGGGAAGTCAGTGGCTTTGGGGGTGTTTGGGAGAGATTTGGTTGAAAAAGTGTGAAGAAATGAGTGAAAACGAGCTCTATTTATAGGTTGGGAATTTCACGTACGCGGAGTGTACTAGAACACTACGCGGGGCGTACTGCAGTATGATGGGCGTACGCATGCTACGTTGGACATACACATGCTACCCGTCGCGATCTCGTGCCAAGCCGTGGGGAAGAAGGTGTGGCCTAGATCTTGGCGCGTGTCACTCCGAGGTTAATCCGAAAATTAATTATCTTCTAAAATTCGTAACTTTCGCATACGAGCTCCGTTTTTTACATTCTTTATATCCATGCATAGGTATCGATGTGATCTACAACTTTCTTTAGACTCTGTCGGCTATTATTGACTTTATTTGCAAAGTTATATTTTAACAAGCCTAGACAGTTAAAGTCCGTTAAAAATTCATAACTTTGTCATCAGACGTCCATTTTTGACTGTCTTTATATCGTGGAGCTCCTATTAATGAGATCTTCAATTCTCATTTAGGTTGTGTCCGCTAATATTCGATCGATCTAAAATTCGATTTCCAGGCTGTATACAGCTACGCTGAATCTTAAAAAAATCATAACTTCCTTAAATGAAGTCAGATTTGGATGTTCTCTATATGCACGCTCTCGGTTTAACGTCTACTAAAATTTTCATTTAGATCGCTAAGGCTAAAAAGTATTTCGTCAAAAATATACTTTTTGCGATACGCGGAGGCGTGTCGATTTAATCGCGAAACTTCGGCAAGTCATAACGTCTTTATTATAAGTCGGATTTCAGCGTTCTTTATATGTACGAAATCAACTTGGGTTAAGATTGTTTATTCTAAATAATCTTCTATCAAAAAGTTCATTTTTAACACTTATTATCTCTAAATTGACTAGCCTAAATCTGCAGGCATTACATCGCCTTACCGATTATTCTGTTCAGACTTGCTCACGACGTGATCCTGGAGGGGGTCACGTCGCGATGAAGATTGGAATCGAGACCAAGCGAGTTGATTGGCTAAGTTGACTCGTTGAGTCGGGGCCGGGTCGAGTTGATGCTCACGACGTGACTATGGGCTGGTCACGATGTGAGGGCCAGCTGTTGGAGTTTGGATCATGGACTTGAGACCATTTTGAAGCATTTGGGCCTTAGTGTTATCTAGATGGGTTGGACCATTAGCAGGCCTATTTTGGGCTTGGGCCATTTTGGGCCTCATGATTTTGGACTTAACCTTAGGAAGTGACTAGGGAATTGGTGTTGTCTGTGTTCAGTGTGAGGAGTCGTTGTGTAGCAGATTTCAGTGTGAGACTTGCTATCTTCTGATTGAGGTGAGTTTTCCTCACTGTACTTGTGGGTCGAAGTCACCAATGTCGTCCGATTAGATCATGTATCCTGGTATATAGGATGTCGTTATGTTGTAGTACTCTGTAGATCTCCATGTTTGTTTTCTGAATGGTTATATGCTTATTTGTTGCTAGATATATGTTAATTGATATGTATATGTCGACATGATATTGTGGGGTTGAGATTGTACATCTTTGTGTTGTCAGTCAACAGACCGAGGCATTTCGACCGAAAGGTTGTGGGCTGGGGCATTCCAACCGAAAGGTTGTGGGTCGGGGGTAATCCAACCATTAGGTTGTGGACCCAGTATGTATTGGCAATCCAAACGAAAGATTGTGGGCCGGGGCATTCCAACAGGAAGGTTGTGGTCCGGCGGTAATCCAACTGAAAGGTTGTGGACCCGATATTTGTCTGTTTATATATTTGTGTGGTGGTACTTTGGGGGAACTCAATAACCTTTGGCTTCCAGTTTCAGTTTATTGTTTCAGGTACCTCAGAGGATCATGGGAAAGTGGAGACCTGACCGTACACATCTCCTATTTTTATGATATGGGTTCTTCGTATACTTTGATATGACATTGTTTGTTTTTGGAAAATGACTCTTTTTGCAAACTTTGATGGTTAATCGTTGTTTTTGAAATTTTTTTAAATTTTATGGCTTTTGGGATGTTACAAGTTGGTATAAGACCCTTGGTTTGGGAGAATTGGATGAACATTCGTGTGAATCCAGATTAAAACTGGGGAACTGTGAAAGTTTTCAAAATGTTTTTTTTAAGTAATCAAAGAAGGATGCGATGTGTACGATCAGCCGGAGCAAGAAAGTATACCCCAAGTTACCCACACTGTTATTTGATGTTATGTTTATGGTACAGTAAAATTCTAGTGATAGGCTAGAGATCATTAGGAATTGCATGATAAAATTGCCTGATATGTGATTCCAGGTAGCCTAGGATTATTTTTTTGTATGAAATTAACATCATTGATGTAGTTGCTTAGTGTATTCTGTTGGGTTTTGAGCATTCTAACACTCCTAAGTGTACATGCAACCCTAAATACCTTGGATCTATGTTTTCTCTATTATACATGCAAATATGATTATCCAACAGTCTCCCACTTGGATAAGTCTAAAACTATTATTTCGTATGACTTCAGGAACCAACTGGCAATCGTAGCTCTCAAAAGCCGCTGTCGAACTCTGACCTTGTAGATGAACTCTGACCTTTGTCAATGACTTGTCCATTAGATAAGGGATCATATATTCCTCCATTCTAGATATCATATGGACTGAGACATGGATTATAATCATTCTCTCTGTCCATTTGTTGTTTCCCTATTTCCGATTTATGACGATTGACTAATTGAACAAATCAAATCAGTCCAGGCCCGGCCGAGCACTTACATTTGTCATCACCAAATCATCGAGGGGCCCACAGATATCGCTTTTATCCCGAAGGTAAAAGGAATGGATAAACTTCGACTCATATGGCTTGTTCTACTACTTGTTGAATCATACACAAAGGCACGTTTTATAACACCGAGTTACCGAATGCGTTTTCGTGCAATCAATGTACAACCAACTCATAGTAACAACTCATATCTCTAGGTTTGAAGAATATAAGATATTATCGTCTCATGATCACTCGTGATAAAATCCATGAAGTGAGTCCAATGAGCGCGGGTTGAATCCAATACTCAGAACTTATGAGCACTCATGAGTGTTGTAGCCCCTTGTCCAACATCTTAGACCTCTACACGCCAACCCATGACAGTCTTGATTCATATCTACTTCCAACATATGACCGACTGTGGATAGTTTGAATAACTTAGTCAATCAGGAAGAACGACCTACTTATTCTGGAAGTCAAAACATGCAAAATGAAACACAATAATAATAGAATCTAATATGGTATCAAAACCTATGAACATAAATAAAACACCGTTTATTTATCACCATATGATTACACATTATTCATTGTATAGTGTTTCAGCTATCAACTTTATTCTTGAATTTAAAACAATAGTTGTCCCATGCTCCAAGCATGTACACTATGTTTTCTAAACACTAGTCATGCCATACACCAAGTATGCATACTATGTTTGTCTATGATCTTCACTTTGTGAATTAGATCAATTGAACATAACTCCAATGATCCTCTTTCACAGTCCCAAATCCTTACTGCAAATGCAAGAATTCCAAATTCATGCCATTTACTGAAATCTGTTAGATTCTAAACTTATATGCATTGATCCTCCTGTAATGATTATGTACAGAGTCACAAGGACTTGACAACAAACATTACAGAGCATTCCAAGGAGATCAACTCCTTGGAAACATCCTTCTTGCATTAAGTTTCTTAATCTTACACAGATTGAATAATTTCCAACTTTGAAACATTTCCATATTCCATTTTGACTATCACTTTTGAACAAGAGTTGCCTCCTTACAGATTATGTTAATATGGTCCTTCCAGAATTAACACTATACTTCCAACTGTCCTTGAGCAACCAATCTTTGGTAAACCTTAGATTGTCCTCGACAATTGCTTAATCCGTTTAGTCATATCCAGTTCTAGACCTTTTCCCTTCTTAAAGCCCCAGGCATTTGGAAAATTTTTGAAAGGATAAATATAGCACATGTAATCGATCCTATATCCGAAGCATATGGGACTCGAGTCATGATGTCTCACATAAAGACTAAACCAGTCTTTTGCTATAACATTTTCATTTCTATTTGCCAAGTTCTCATAATTCAGATTATGAAAAGGGATGTCGTAATCATAATCGAATTTTAGAACGCAAATAATGGACCCATATATAGAATTTCCTTATGTTGAGTCATTCCAACATGAAATTCATATATATATATCCTTGACTAAATACGACTTAAAATCTCAATCTAAGCATTTAGAATTGAAATGAAGTATAATTTTCTCTCCCTTAATTATAGCAAAACAACTTTTTCAACCCCTGCAGCCTCACGAATTGAAATTTTTGTTTTCTATAATTAACATTGCTAACTTGCAATCTTTATCATAATTATCATGCTCCCACTAACATGATGATTATTAGCATAACACCCATGCTCCCACTAGCTTTGACATGTAATCAGAAATCAGCTGGACTTCTAGAAATCAATACTTTATTGACTTTCTTACCAAAGTTCAGATTTCTGATACTAGATTGCTTTGATAAAACTTTATCTATATCATACACCTTATCTTAGATAGCTCACAGGTGTGTCTAAACAATTTTAAGAACTATGAAAAGGGATGCCGTAATCATAGTCTCGACTGTTTAGACCTTTACCACTTCTCAAAAGTCCATGTTAGTGTGCCGGTTAACCACACAGCTCCACTAACGACTTTGAGAATGCAAATATCACAATTGCTATCTACTTCAAATCTACTTGGAGGAAGTGTTTCCTCACCATCATTTTCATGAATCGGAGAGAAACCTTATGACCCTTAGATTTAATGGTGTATGTGTTCTTATCCATGTGAATTGTCAAAACCATAGTCACAAGACAAGGATAATGACAAATCCAAACTCATATGGACTGAACTCAATCTTAATTTCTTGCCACCTGGCAGCTCAAGGGCCTGCCATTGCTTCCAAGTTGTTGTGCAACCAATTGAGAACTCTAAGAACTCATATGCAAAGCCAACTTTAACTGGAATGGGCACAGAATATGTCAACACGATAGGTTATAAACCTCAAGTCGTGTGCTAGTGAAGAACTTCAGGTTTATTCTTGATTAGTTCTTGAGACTTTCAAGACCTTTAAGACTCCCACTGTCCTCTTGACATATAAGACTTTCTTGTAAGATATTCAAGAGATAGTGTGGATTCTAATCAGGACAAACACTTCACACAATTGGCCTTAGTTGGTCTTTGTTTTATCCAAAACATCACAACTTACCAATTTCAAATGTACAAGAGTAGAAAACTTTTACTCTTACATTTGACAAGTGTTTTAAACCTTCTTTAAGACATGTCACTCAAGTTACAATCTTAGAGTATAACTCTAAGAATTGTTTTTGGAACGAAGTATAAATCATCTTCTTGATTTAACCACTTCAACAATTTATAGCTCCTTTTCTTAGCTACCAGAATGCACTTAGAGGATGAATTGTGATAAGGTCTCTTAATCATTAAGATGATTATATAACATGATACTAAAGTACTCTCCCATCTTTTCAGATTTGAGAAACTTTTATCTTTCTGCCTAAGTTGATTCTTCTTATTCGCTCTGCCATACATTGAAACCTTTTCCAATGTCTCAGAATTACACTTAAGCTTGTAAGTATAACCATATTTACTGAATTTTAGTAAATAATGACAAATAGTCTTAACGATTATTTGTGGTGGGCTTGATCAGTGCACAAGAATGTGTACTCGATCCTTTACTTGACTCACACATCCATGTGAACAAGTAGTTAGTCTTAATTTTTCCAATGCTTGAAAGTTCTTATTCATCATGCTATACAACTTGCATGATTCCAAGTTTCTATCCAACTGAAACTTAGGTGATGAGAATCTTTCCTTATTTGGTAAATTTAGACACTACCACAAATGAAAGAATCAATTTCATATTTCCACTCTTGCTATTAATGGAATCTTATAAGCAACACAGTTTTTCACAAATGCCATTGTAAGGATATTTTAAAATAAATAAAATCAAAAAAAAAATTTCTTTTATTTTAAAACTTTGCGGAAAAACTATCATTCCAATGCAAAAGCACATGAAAACTTTGTTGTTATTTATTCCTAAGCAATATATCATAACTCTTAAGAAGTAGCTCAAGAATCCGATATTCAAACTATGCGATAGAAATCCATCTATGCCATCAGATTCAGCATATTCTTTCTTTAAGTTTCTTCACTTTTTCTTTGATTCTTAAAACATCAACAAGTGACCCAGTCACATCATATATCAAGAATCTCAGAATAGAAACTTAGCAGAGTTAGATAGTGGACTTTACCCGAAGTAGAGTCAAACTTATTGACTTTAATATCCTTAGGTAAATTTGGCAGCTTCGCAACCAATGCCCCTTTCTTTGGCAATAGACCCTTGATAATGGGACTATCTCAGACTTAGCCGTTCTCTTTACCATTTGGTCAACCGAGTTGACTATGGCCGATCCCTTTCCAATGGGAAGAGAGAGCTTTACTGGATATCCAATGTCATCATTTATCAATGTCCATAAAGTTTTAGGAGGTTGATCTTAGCAAATAGATAAGATCATTAAGGGTCTTGTCATAGTCTGTTTCATAGGAGTCCCAAAGGAACTCACTATGTGACTTAGAAAATAGTTGAGTCACCAACTTTCTCAAGACTTTGACACCCAACTCTCCCGGCTTGTCAATATCTGACTACATCTCCAAGATGTGATCACATATCGACCTTTGCTTGAGTGACCTTAAACTTTTCAGGAACTTGTGGGTTAGGGAGAATAATTGGAGGAGGTGAAAGAAGTATGATTTCCATGGGACATCATCTTCATTTAAGAAAGCTTGTTTCAAGAGATTTGGGAAGATCATCTTTTGGGAGATATTCAAGAGAGTTGATTTAAAGTCCTTAATATAACACCCAATTTGAATATTAAGGCTAGGACCCAACAACCTATTTATAACTGGAAGAGGGATGCCGTAATCCAAGTTATAAAATAGTTGAAGGTAGGTAAATGACGATTTACCAATTTCCACCATGAAAAACGAAATATAATTAAGTTTTGATTGGATTTGAAACTCCTAGATCTTTTGAGATACATTGAACTTTCAATGGCATGTTTGAATCTCGATTGTGCCCTCTCAAGTTTGTGACTGGGATGTCGAGGATCACAAACAAGGTAATTTTATGGGCTAGCACCAAATTCACATTTTCCTAAGTAACTAAGATTGGGAATTTACAAGTGTTTAGTTACTTAGTATTTATCATTAATACTTTTAATGGAGGGAGAATTATAGTCCTTTCCTACCCGTTCGGCTAACGACCCTCCACCAGTCAAGGAAGCGGTGGGTGAGAGTGGACACCCATTAAACTGTCATTTTATAGGCAGTAACCTTATACCCCCCTTATAGACCGGCTTCGTGAATGAGGCCTACTAACGGTAAGATTGACTTTATCTTATACATATCTATATAATTAAAATTATAATAATAGTATAAGGGTTTGAATTTTAACTTTTAAAATTCTAAGGGCTAACTTGGAATTAAAGTATTCATAAGAGAAAACTTTTCAAATTCCAAAACTTGAGGGCAAGTTTTGAAACTATTCAAACTAATTAATTCCATAACTTATGTGTTTAAAGTAGTTTTAATTAAAAAAAAAACTCTTCAAGTTCCATAACTTGAGGACAAGTTATGGAAGACTTTAAACTAATAAAAGAATGTAACTTTTCTTTATTTTGTAATTTATGGAATTAATTAAGGTTACACATTTTATTACTTAATGAAGTGACTCTTGAACCTCCATAACTTGAGGACAAGACTCTTCATTTTTGTAACCATTACCAACTTTTATCAGTTTTATGAAACTTAAATGTGACTTTTCATATAACTTGAGGACAAGTTACAAAAACACATTTTTAGAATCAACTCTTAGATTAAAATGGATTGAAAACACATAATCAATTAACTTTTCTATTAATCTAAGCAACTCATAAGAACAAGATAATTCAAATCAAACTTTTTCATGTAATTAGCCTAATCACTAAACTAATACAAAACATGAATCTATTGACAATTATCTTTGAAATTGGATTAGTATGAACATTACCACATCAAAAACAAGTTTATAAGTCCAAAAACAGCTTAGGGTAATGTTCCTAGTCCATTTCTAGCCAAAAACCTCGAAAATATGCTGTCTGGGGCTCCTACTCGTCGAGTGTATCAACCTACTCGCCGAGTAGGATGATTTTCTTCATGGACTCGGCGAGTTCATCAGTGGACTCGGCGAGTCCAGTGCCCAGAATGCCCGAAATTCGACTTTTTCAGCATTTTTCAGCAATTTGCATCAAGTATAATTGAAAACAAGCCTAGGCTCTGATACCACTGTTGGGTTTTGAGCATTCTAACACTCCTAAGTGTACATGCAACCCTAAATACCTTGGATCTATGTTTTCTCTATTATACATGCAAATATGATTATCCAAGGTATTATCCTAACTAGCATACCAAAACATTGATACTAGGATAATTAAATAGATAGAATACATACCTTGTTGTTGTTGCTTGACTCCATGAAGCTTGAGAGCCTAGTGCCCCAAGTGTGACAC
This sequence comes from Lactuca virosa, assembly GCF_052849685.1. Taxonomy (NCBI): domain Eukaryota; kingdom Viridiplantae; phylum Streptophyta; class Magnoliopsida; order Asterales; family Asteraceae; genus Lactuca; species Lactuca virosa. Next base: position 87,560,306 of record NC_136426.1, read on the forward strand.
CTCAAATGGTTCACACAACATCATGAACTCTTGGAATAACCATGAGAAGAAGACATACAAGTTCAAATTGGCTAGCCCTCAAAATATGTATCACTAGTGCCAATTTCTTGAACTAAAGGGGTTCTTATATAGTGTGGCTATTAGGGTTACACCATGTAACTCATGACTTTACCCATTCCTTATGCTCCATGGGTTTTAACCTCCATGGAGTATCCATGGATCACCACATGGGTTAAACCCAACATAAAGGAATCTTGGATCATAAGCCCACATATATAAGAATGAATGATTTACACAATCAATCCCCATATATTTAATTAGTCTCTTTTTGATCACTAAATTAAGTCCAAATTAATTCTTAATCAATACTAATTAAATAACATGATTTCATATTAATATATTAGAACTTATAATATATTAATATGTCACAAAATGTCTTTTCCTCATAAACGGTCTATCCAAATGTTCCGATGCCATGCAACCCAAATGGACCATGCCGAGTCGGGTCAAGTACATACCAATTATAGTTATGGACTTAGACACTAATCCAACATATTCATCATAGTTATACATAAATAAGATTTTATAGCCTAAGAATGTTTAATTTAGCCTTATTTCCTATTCTTGTTTAATGAAGGGCTTAGGGTAGAATCGAGTATTCGATTGTCTATGAGAACCAGTGTTATGTATCATTAGCATACACGAGTGCTGCAGGGTTGGTGGAAGTTTCATAAAGAGTTTATGTGTGAGCTATCGGCCAGTGAGGAATATCTAGCCATTCTCTAGGAGCAAGGATAGGATGTATGCATATGCTAGTGTTGTGTAGTCATGGTTTTTGTGATGATCCTTTGAGACAAATACGGGTAGGTGTGGACGGTACTATGGGCCCGTACTACTTGAAGCACAGGACCCGCATGCGTAGCAAGGAAGTCACAACTCCTAGGTATTTGTTTATTAGGATAACTTGTATGGTATGTTATGCGCTTTGTATAATATACCATGGTTTATTTTTTAGTATGGTGTTCATGAGGGGATCAGGTTACGAAGCTTGAGCGGGCGGACAGGATAGGCCAGGGTTGACTGAAGACCATGTTAGGGAGATGATTCATGCTGAGGTTGTTTCTATTGTCTGGGGGAAGATACCGGAGTTGTTTGGGTCTATCAAGACCGCCATGTTGGAGTTCTTTGACGACCGTTACGCTACACTTTCTGAGGTTCCTGTTGTTGCAGCTACCACGACCGTTGCGGCCGAGGGGTTCGTGAAGAGAGAGCCTTTCAATACCGGGATTTTGATAACAAGAAGCCCCCAGTGTTCGATGGAGTTCAGGACCCGATTATCACGATGAGGTGGTTGTCTGATGTTGAATGGGTGTTTCTTTACATGCTCCTGCCCTGCTGACCAGAAGGTCAAGTGTGTTCTAAACCTTCTCCGGTCAGGGGCAAAGGACTAGTGGAGGTTGGTGAATAGCTCGTATACTCTGGATCAGAGGGTTGTCGTGTCTTCGGAACAGTTATCATAGATGTTTCGTTCGAGATATGTTCCATTGGTGGAGCGGAAGAGTCTGGCTCAGGAGTATTTGGATTTGAGACATGGAACTGAGTTGGTGACTGAGATCACTAAGATGTTTACGGTGAGAGCTATGTTTTGTCCTGAGATTGTTGCTTCTGATCAAGCTCAGATGACCCGGTATTTGAGCATGCTCAAGATGGAAATTTCATAGTTTATATCCACACAGTGCAATGGTACACTTGTGGAGCTACAGGAGGCTACGAGAAGGCAGGAGATTGATATGGAGCTCCATGTGAGGGAGCGAATGTAGGCTCTGGTTCAGACACACCCTGCGGAAAAGCGGTTCAAGCCTGCTGTTTCTTGGTTTGGAGGGCAGAGGAGTCATACTTGTCGTAAGTGCGGCAAGGTTCATGAGGGTGTTTGTCGATCTTCATCCGGTTGCCACAAATGTGGAAAGGAGGGGTATTATGCCAAGGATTGCCGTCAGCAGGCTCCTGTACCGAGCACCAGGATTTGCTATCATTGTGACCAGGTAGGCCATGTGAAGGCCTAGTGCCCATTGCTTGTTGCTAGACCGACGTAGGCTCCAGCGCCGGCTACTCTGAGGATCACTGATGGGCACCAGGGTAGGGCGGAGGCCCCGAAGGCTCGAGGACGTGCTTTCCAGCTCAATGTAGAGGAGGCCAGGGCGGCGCTGGACGTCGTTACTGGTATTTTTCTATTTATATTTATGTCGAGTTATTATATTATGATATGCTTAAATTTATGATTTTGATAGGTACTTTCCTAGTAAACTCTTTGCATGCTCTTGTTCTTTTTAACTCGGGTGCGAGTCGATCTTTTGTATACCTGACATTCAGTGGAGGATTTGATATGCCTCTTGGGGAGTTAGAGTGTCCATTGCAAGTTTCTATCACCGACGAATACGGGGTTTCTACATCCAGGGTTTATCAAGGTTGTGTGCTGGATATTTTTGGGATGTTTTATCGAATCGATTTGATTCGTATTCCCATGGGGGATGTATGCATTATAGTAGGGATGGATTGGTTGAGCAAGCTTGGTTCTATGATAGACTGCGAAGGTCAGTGGGTGGTGGTTCAAACCCCTAGTGGGGGAGAACTGGTTATCTATGGGGAAGGCACCATGATTGGGTCAGCTTTTTATTCGGCTTCCAGGGATCGGCAGTATATCCAGTATGGTTGTATGGGTTTTCTTGATTATGTAGTCGATACTCGGGTTGAGAAATCGGTTTTGGTTTTAGATGTGCCAGTTGTTAGGGAGTCTGTTGATGTGCTTTCAGAGAAGTTACCCAGTGTGCCTCCCAAGAGGCAGGTCGAGTTCAGGATTGATTTAGTTCCAGGTGCGGCTCCGATTTCCAAGGCACCATACTGATTGGCACCACCTGAGATGCAGGAGTTGTCCTCTCAGCATCAGGAATTGTTGGGCAAGCAGTTTATCAGACCGAGCTGTTCGCTGTGGGGAGCATCGATTTTTTTTTGTCAAGAAGAAGGATGGTTCACACCGGATGTGCATAGATTAGCAGGAGTTAAACAACTAACTGTGAAGAACCGTTATTCCCTCCCACGAATTGATAACCTATTCGATCAAGTTCAGGGTGCGTCTTGGTTCTAGAAGATCGATCTGAGGTCAGGATACCATCCAATGAGAGTTAGAGAGGAGGATGTGGAGAAGACTGAATTCCGGACTCGTTATGGTCATTATGAGTTCGTGTTGATACCTTTTGGGCTCACCAATGCGCCTGCGGCCTTCTAAGATCTGATGAATCGGGTATGCAGACCGATGCTTGAAGATGATATCTTAGTGTATTCCAAGACCAGGGAGTATTACGAGGAGCACCTTCGAGATCTTCTAGGGGATTTGAGGTAATAACTGTTGTATGCCAAGTTCTCGAAGTGTGAGTTTTAGCTATGAGAGGTCCAGTTCTTGGGGCATCTCGTTAACCAACATGGGATTCTAGTCGATCTGGCCAAGATCGAGGCCGTGATGCAGTGGGAGGTTCTGAAGTCTCCTTCGGAAATTCGGAGTTTCATCGGTCTGGCAGGGTATTATCAGAGATTTATTCAGCAGTTCTCAACGATTGTGGTACCCCTCACTCGTTTAACGAGGAAGGGTGTAGATTTTCGTTGGGGTCTGATGAACCAAAGAATCGAGTATTGAATTAATCAGAGTATGAATTCATGTAAGAATGATAGATTGAACACCAGATGTTAATATGATCTTGTTTCAGCTTTACTACGCTTTCGTATGTTTACAGAGTACAATAGATAGGTCTGTAAAAACACTTATCTAACTCTAGTAAATAACCCTATTTATAGGGAATCGAAAGCGTACAAAAAATATACTAAAGCATAGACACTTAAGCTTCGAATAAAAGCACCCTAGTAAAATACATTATAAAACATTCGAATAGACAAAATATATTTCGACTAATTACAACAATTCGTCCCTTACAATCTCCCCCTTTGTAATCATAGTCGAAATCCTTAATTCGTAAGAAGTGTGATGGAATACAGTAGCACTCTTCGAATCTCCGTGTACCAGGAGATAATCTTCTTCAGCTCTTTCTTATCTCCTTCATTGTTCTTCTTGCAATGATTCATACGAACAATTAAGTTCGTATATTGAGACGTTGAATATCTCTCCACTTCGCATGCTTGAAATAAGAACCGTTTAGCTTTTCCAGCTTTGTCTTTTCCTGCGAATACCATTCCAAAAGGCTTCAAGCAAATTTCACCATCATCATACTTTTTCAATTCTGCTTGAGTCTTTGTTGGAGCCATCGGAGCTTTAATTTCCATACCTTTAGCCGTAGCTAACTCCACATCTGTAAGAGCCAAACACTCGTAGTAATTTTCTATGAAAATCTTGATGTGAGGAACCCCAAGCTTGAATTCATCAGGTTCTGTGTTTTGAAGATATGAAAATGATTTGTCGTTTAAGAGTAATGCAACTTGTATAAGATCATACAAGTTCATTAATGGAAAATCTGCAACAGTGAATTCGCAAATATTTCCATTTGCCCTGGCAACCACATACTTGAAATTTTGGACTGTGTTTTCGAATACCACATCCTTTTTCATACTGATCACTTTCTTGATTTTAACCAGTGACCACACTTCCTCAGGGGCTTTTGCAAGAACAGCATGAAAACGAATTTTCATATGAGTACCTTCATCCTTATTTTAAAAATTTCCTTCAGCTTTGAACTGAGGCATGATGAACATCATTTCATTTATTGGTAAATCCAGCTGGCTTGTATCAGTATTCGTAACCAAATAACTTTGTTTTGGTTTCTTCTCAAACGAATACATGTGATTATACGCTACCTTGGCCTCGATTGTTTCGTAATTATAATGTTTGGCAGAATCACCTTTGTCCATTCCCTTCGGATCACCAGCACGCTGAGCCATAATGCTTTGAATCAATCTCAGTTTTTCGATTTCAGCTTCTGCTGCAACCTTCTTTTCTTCTTTTGACAATTCCACTACAATCGATTTTCCTTTATCTTTCAATGCTGGATTGTCAATTGCCTCTTTTGATTTCGAACCACTTTCACCAGTCTCTGTGGATTTACCAATTACAATTCCTTTCGAAATAGGTCTTGTAATAGGTAATGTTGTTACGACTGTTGAAGTCACCATCTCAGCAGAAACTATCACTGGCTTTGTTGTTGGAATCTTCGAAGAAAATACTTTTCCTACAACATTTTTGTCATCTTCACCTCCAACCTTCAATTCACCAGTTTTTCTTTCTCCCCCTTGCACCCCTGTGAAAACAGGTGGGGCATGTGTTGTTGGAAGAAGGCTTGATATTCGAAAGAGAGGAGCAAGTTATTTGTTGAGGATGGCTTCGAATTGGATAAACTTCTGTGATAAAAATTCAGGAGTAATCAAAGAAGAAGAAACTTGTCTGTCAGAAATTTCTTTTAACTCCTTGAGCAAAGTTATCACTTCCTCAAAGTTTGTTTTTTCGGATGATGAAATTTGAGTAAGTTGCGGACTCAAATTTTCATACAGTTTAACAAATCTTGTGACTGTATCACAAATTATATCAACCTTTTGATTCAAGGATGCATAATCTTGTTGAACAGTAGCAACTTCTTTTTGCATGTCTTCACGAAGTTCATGAATCTGCAAATTTACATCCTCCCTGACCTTCTTCACTTCTTGCACAAAAAGAACATGTCTTTCCTTTGTGACATTCTTCAAATTTTTCACATCACTGGAAAACATTGAATTTTGAGATTTGATCCGAAGTTCATTATTTTGATCATTATAATCAACCTTCTCCAAAATTCGAGATTCGGAATCAGTAATCATGCCAGAAACTTTGCTCACAACCCTGGCTTCGAGCATTTTCAACATTGAATTAACCTCCAAACTAGAAACAGATGAACCACCCCCCAAATCAGCTTGAGATTGAATTATCGAATTCAACTTCTGATTCAGAATTTTAAACTGCTTCATGGTCATCAACATATGATCTGGAAACTGTTCTTCTTCTTCATGAAATTCCAATTCGTCAAATGTTTAATGAAACTCACACGTTTTGTTGACCTCTAACAACTCCATGGACAATTTGTTGGCCTCATTGCTAGCAGACACAACAATTGAATCAAAATAAGTAACCATCTCATCAAAAGATATTAGTTCAGAATCATAAGCATGTGTAGGAATATTAAAAGATTCGAGAATTTTACGTACCTTTGTTGTCATTGGAGATTTGTCAGCCGCTTTGGATACGAAGCATCGTCCTCTCACTTCGAATTCCTCATCATCCGAGTCCTCCACCATTTTCGTATACAACGCTCCATGTGTCGGATTTCGCATTTCTTCATCGTCTGATCCGGATGACCAGATTTGATAAGTTCCATCTTCATCCTCATGTTCACCCTTTGCAACCAATGACAAATTTTTTGCTTTCGCACGAACCTCCTCAAGCCTCTCTGCATAATACGCCTCATCCTTTACTTTATTTTTCCTCTCATCCTTCTTTCGAAGCATACAGTCATTCGCAAGATGATTCACACCGTTGCAATAATGACAATCTATTCCAGCATCACCTTTCAGCTTTTTCTCAATCTTTCCTTCAGACACTTTCGAATCTTTCTTCTCAACTTTCTTTTTCTCCTCATTAGTAGTTTTACTCACAGCACTTCCTTTTACCTCAGCAAGATTAGTTTTCGGATTGAACGGCTTTTTGAGAAACTTCTTAACACGATTATTCGAGTAAAAAGCTATTGCCTCATCATCCGAATTCATGATGAATCCTTCTTCTTCCTCAGAATCACCATTTTCTGCTTCTTTCTCAGATATTTTGGACACAAGTGCCAATGGACCTCCCAAATTTTGCTTTGTCTCTTCAGCAATTTCATTTACTTCTGTTTCGTGTGTTTTCAATTGATTGTACAAATCATTGAGAGTTGATGTATCAAAACTTTGCTGATTCTTCACCATCATACTAACACTTCTCCATTCTTTTCGAAGACCCATCACAAAGATGAGATTGAATTTCATTGAAGTCCTGGTAATTCCATAGCGATTACAACGATAGATTAACTCGTTCAGTCGATCATAGTAAACTTCGATTGTTTCTCCTTCTTTTTGTCTGAAGTCTTTCAGTTCAACCAAGCACTGTTTGACTGAATTGATCTTCGTCTTCTCACTTCCTTGAAACTTATCTTTCAAACTGTTCCAGATTTCCTTTGCAGTTGTACAGCTCCTTATGTAGTTGTACACAACTGGAGGTAAAGCTCCTCGCAGTTCTCTCATACACCTCTTCTATAGTTTCTTTAGACGATCAGTTTGATTATCAACTCCAGAATTTATAGAAGATGATCCAATTGGTTGAACATTCACTGGAACATTGACATTTCCAGTGATACATGACCACAATTCTTCATCCAGGCAATTCAGATAATCTTGCATACGATCAGCCCACTGATCATAATATTCAGGGATTAGCATTGGAATTTTGGTTGATGAGCCTAACAGATGAGAAAACGAGGTCATCGAATTGAGATTGAAACTCGCCATTGTTGTACGGAAATTGATTTTGAAAGTTCTTAAGAAGATTTGGAAATTTGAAATCAAGCTAGTTGAATCAAATCGGAATTGCTAGAAGAACACTCAATTCAACAATTCAAATGCAGAATCAAATCACAGACTAAGATCTAGACAAATTTTTCACGATCAAAAAGTGCGGAAACTTTCAAACCAAAAATTTGATTCAAAAACTTTTTGAATGGATAAAAATCAGATCATAGATATGATTCCTGCTCTGATACCAATTGATGAACCAAAGAATCTAGTATTGAATTAATCAGAGTATGAATTCATGTAAGAATGATAGATTGAACACCATATGTAAATATGATCTTGTTTCAGCTTTATTACGCTTTCGTATGTTTATAGAGTACAATAGACGGGTCTGTAAAAACGCTTATCTAACTCTAGTAAATAACCCTAGTTATAGGGAATCGAAAGCGTACAAAAAATATACTAAGGCATAGACACTTAAGCTTCGAATAAAAGCGCCCTAGTAAAATACATTATAAAACATTCGAAGAGACAAAATATATTTCGACTAATTACAACAATTCGACCCTTACAGGGTCCTGAGCAGCTGGTGGCATTCGAGACTCTGAAACAGAAATTGTGCGTGTTTTGACCCGCCCTGAGGGTGTTGAGGATTTTGTGATATTTTGTGATGCATCAATCACAGGTTTGGGAGTTGTACTTATGCAGCGAGGGAGGGTTATTGCTTATGCATCTCGACAGCTGAAGCTGCATGAGTTCTGTTATCCGACACATAATTTGGAGTTGGGGGTTGTAGTGTTTTCCCTCAAGATTTGGCGGCACTAGTTATATGGCGTTCGGTGTACTATCTACATGGACCACAAAAGTTTGTGATATCTAATGGACCAACCGAGTCTGGATATGAGACATCATAGGTGGCTGGATGAAACATCCCAAAAATATAGACCAAAAATTTCTTTTTTTTTAAATCATTTATGAAAAAACATAATCCATCCATATCATAATAAAACCATAAGTCATGTATCTCAAAATATCATCAAATCTGTCAATGTTTCAAAATCACATATCATAAATCAGAGTGAATCCTCCCAGGCTAAAAACAGTGGTGTGTGCCATGCAGTCATCCCGAACTCTTCCCCTTACTAGCGGAAGTATCTGAAATCAAAACTAAAAACTGTAAGCATGAACCTTAGTGAGTCTCCCCAACTACCACATACCATACACATATTACATAAGATATCTTGGGCCCCGCCCCTGCTACATCAAGTCAGGCTCGACATCGGCTTTCCCGGCATCGAACCCTATTCGGCATCGGGCCCCGCCCTGCATTGAGCAGATCTTGGAATACATGTGAGCATAGTCAAATAATACACATAACCCTAAGCATATATCATTAACACTTAAACATTCATTGGGCCCCGCCCGACATCGGACCGTAATCCGTATCATACTAGCATTCCTTGGGACCGCCCCGGCATCGGACCGAAGTCCGAAAACATACAGTAAAAACACATGCAAGAATCACAAAGACATCAAGCATACAAGCATCGCTCGGGACCACCCCGACATCGGATCGAAATCCGGAAAAAGAATATAAACCTACATCGGGCCCCGCCCGGCATCGGACCATAGCCCGGAACTACCACTAGCTAAATAGGCCAGCCTTGGTACCTTAGACCCATTCCTACTACATGAAACTCACCTCGAATGCTAGCTGTGAAATCTCGTGTGAGGAATCTCTGACGGCGGCTACAACGACTCGTCGGCTATCAATTTCACAATAACACTTAATCAAAAATTTGCTAACTCTTATTAGGGTAAAATAACCATTTTACCCCTGGTCACAGTCAACTACTCAGACTCGTTGTCAATCGATTCAACTCGTCGAGTCCCTTCACAGACTCGTCGAGTTCTACCTAGCATACCATCGGGACAACCCGACTTCAACTTGTCGATTCCCTTACTGGACTCGCCGAGTTCCCCTATCTGTTTGGGCTATCTTAATGGATTAAGCCCCTATACTTCAGATCCAAGCTTCATACTTCACAATAACCTTGAAAATGTCCTTTTAAGGGTAACGTTTCGGACTTTACCCCTTAATACCACTTCTTAAAGGGTTTAGCTCAAACCCTAATTCCTTGGGACCTAGAACTTGGTCCTTAAGCCCTCCATACACCAAACTAAAGCTTACGACTTCAGATCTAAACCCCTAACACTACTTGGGCACGTAAAGTTGCCACTTTTTCTCCACATGCATGGCCTTTTGGGCTAAAAAGGCCAATATGATACTATATGGCTTGCATGGGGGCTCCAATGGCATAAAGTTTGCACTTTTATGTCATAACAGCCCCTCTAGGTCCTAGATCTGTAAGATTATCCACTTGGGTCGTCCATTTTCCAAGGGTTATCATTCTTGGGTCAAAACCTTCATAAAAGGGAAAGGAAGAGATCTAATAAACTAGAGGTCAAGATAGAAACTTGATTACCAGAAAATCTAGCCAAAGAAGTGTAGTTTCTGGATCTACTCTTTTCCTCTTGATCCTTCTAACTCCTTCTTCTTCAAGCTTCAAAACATAGAAGATGGCTCACAAATGGCTCACACACTCACAAGATGCTATAGGGTTTCGTGGATTAGGGTTTGGGACAAGGAGGCTGTTAATGAAGGAAAGGGTGGGGATTAAGATGCTTAAATAGGGTGCAACACCCCGAAATTAGGGTTTCATTCTGGCCGATCTACTCGCCGAGTCGAGGGCTCTTGACTCGTCGAGTAGATAGCTTAAACCCCACGCATAAACTGCCTTCTACTCGACGAGTTAGGGCCACCAACTCGTCGAGTCCCTCTCTTAAAATGAATAAATAAATAAGTTAAATGCATACCAGGAACCAGGAGTTAAAATTATCCCTCACTTGTCTTAGACTTCGTCCTCGAAGTCTGCTACATCTGAAAACAACTCTAGGTAGTGCTCCCTCATCTCCTCCTCGGGGTCCCATGTCCACTTCGAACCCTTGCGGTGCTGCCACTGCACCTTCACCAACTGAACAAACTTGTTCCTCAAGGTTTTCGTCTTGCGATCCAAAATCACTACCGGTCTCTTAATGCAGTTCAGGCTGTTGTCAACCTGAATATCCTCCAAGGGCACAATCGCTGAATCATCCACTAAGCACTTCCGCAACTGGGAAACATGGAAAGTGATGTGGATCTGACTGAGCTCTGCTGGTAGATCCAACCGATAAGCCACCTTGCCCACCCAGGCTATAACCCTGAAAGGACCAATGTACCTGGGGCCCAGCTTGCCCCGTTTCCAGAACCAGATGACACGTTTCCAAGGTGACACCTGAAACTCTAAATCTGAACGCCGCTTGTCGGCGTAGCTCTTCTGCCGACTCTGAGCAGTCTGGAGCCTGCTCCAGACCTGCTGGATCCGCTCTGTAGTCTTGAGTACTACCTCAGTCCTCCCCATGAATCTCTGACCGACCTCACCCCAATAGATTGGGGTCCTACACTTCTTCCCGTAGAGAATCTCGAAGGGAGGTCGGTCTATGCTGGCATGGTAACTGTTGTTATACGAAAATTCCGCTAACGGAAGATATATATCCCAACTACCACCGAAATCCAAAAAACATGCGCGTAGCATGTCCTCGAGAGTATGTATCGTCCTCTCGCTCTGTCCGTCCGTCTGAGGGTGGAAAGTTGTGCTGAAGTGGAGACGAGTACCCATCTCCTCATGGAACCGCTTCCAAAATCTGGAAGTGAAACGGACATCTCGGTCTGACACCACCGAGACAAGCACTCCATGTCATGCCACTATCTCACACACGTATATCTCGGCCAACTTCTCGACCGATATGCTCTGCTGGATCGGGATAAAATGAGCACTCTTGGTCAACCGATCCACTATGACCCATATCGAATATACTCCTCGTGCAGTCCTGGGAAGCTTGGTGATGATATCCATGGTGATATCCTCCCATTTCCACACGGGAATGTCTAACGGCTGCATCTTGCTGTGTGGTCTCCGGCGCTCAGCCTTCACCTTCCTGCAGGTCAAGCATCGTTCCACGTACCAAGCAACGTCCCGCTTCATGCAGGGCCACCAGTAATCAGGGCGAAGATCCCGATACATCTTCGTCGCCCCAGGATGGATGAAGAACCTCGACTTGTGGGCCTCATCCATCAGAATCTTTCGTACTCGGCCCCAGTACAGAACCCAGACCCTCCCATGCAGGCTCAACAACCCTCGGCTGTCATAATCAAACGAGGCCACCCGGCCTACGATCCGCTCACACTTCTGGCGCTCTTCCTTCAGGCCCTCAACCTGCGCCTCTCTAATCTGCTCCATTAGTAGAGTAATCACTGTCATCCTCAAACATATATCTCTAATCAGAGATGCCACCGCCTTGCGGCTCAGGGTGTCGGCCGCCACATTGGCCTTGCCCGGGTGGTAAAGGATCTCACAGTCATAATCCTTTACCACATCTAACCACCGACGCTGCCTCATGTTCAGATTCGGCGAATCCATGAGGTACCTCAAACTCTTGTGGTCCGTGTAAATGGTACAATGGACTTCGTAGAGGTAATGCCGCCAAATCTTGAGGGCGAAAACCACCGCCCCCAGCTCTAAATCATGTGTCGGATAGTTAGCCTCGTGAGGCTTCAACTTCCTTGACGCGTAAGCTATCACATGACCGCACTGCATCAAAACTGCACCCATGCCCGTAATCGACGTGTCACAATAAACCACGAAGTCATCGACTCCCTCAGGCAGAGTCGAAATCGGTGCCTTGCATAACCGTTGTCTCGATGTCTCGAAGGTTGTCTGCTGCTCAGGCCCCCAGCGGAATGTCACCGACTTCTTGGTTAGTCGGGTTAAAGGAACAACAATCTTGGAGAAATCCTGGATGAATCTCCTTTAATAACCCTCTAGACCAAGAAAACTCTGAATCTCAGTTGGAGACCTCGGAACCTCCCACTGCATCATGGCCTCTATCTTGGCCGGATCGACCAGAATACCCTTCTGGTTGACGAGATGCCCAAGGAACTGCACCTCGCGCAACCAGAACTCACACTTGGAGAACTTTGCAAAAAGTCTCTCACTCCTCAGTGTCTCCAGCACCTCCCTCAGGTGCTCCTGATACTGCTCCTGGGTCTTGGAATAGACCAAGATATCATCGATGAAAACTATCACAGACTCGATTCATGAGATCCATGAACGTGGTTGGGGCATTGGTGAGCCCAAACGGCATCACCACAAACTCATAATGACCATAGCTAGTCCTAAAAGTCGTCTTCTGTATATCTTCCTCTCTGACTCGCATCTGGTGATAACCCGATCGCAGATCAATCTTGGAGAACCAAGATGCACCCTATAGCTGGTTAAACAAATCATCAATCCTCGGGAGGGGGTAGCGGTTCTTCAACGTTACCTTATTCAGCTCCCTGTAGTCTATGAACATCCGATGCGAACCATACTTCTTCTTCACAAAAAGGATCGGTGCTCCCCATGGCGAACTACTTGGCCTGATAAATCCCTTGTCTATCAGCTCTTGTAGCTACGTAGACAACTCCTGCATCTCGGGAGGAGCCAACCGACATGGTGCCTTGGCTATCGGAGCCGCACCAGGGACTAAGTCGCACCTGAACTCAACCTGCCTCTCCGGAGGTATCCTAGGAAAATCCTCCGGGACTACATCTCAGTACTCTCGCACGACCGGTACATCATCCACTGTCGCCTTACCCTTATCCCGAGTATCCATCACATAAGTTTCATAACCTTCACAACCCTGTTGAAGGTAACGCCTCGCCCTCGTTGCTGAACATAAACCGGTACGCGCTGTGGCCTCTCGCCCTAAATCACTATCCCTCCCCCACTAGGAGTCTGAACCCTCACTAGCTGCTGCTCACAATCGATCACTACCCCGTTGGGGCTCAACCAATCCATTACCACTATAACCTTATTCCCTCGCAGGGGAATACGAACCAGATCCACTGAAAATTGCTCATTGAATAACTGTAATGTACAACCTCTATGAAGCCTCGCAACCCTAACAGTCCTGTCATATGTTATCTCCATATCAAGTGGGCAATCCAGCTCCCCTGGAGCTCCTACGAATCGCTTGCTGAGCTCGAGCGACACAAAAGATCGGGTTGCACCCGAATCAAACAATACCAAGGCTGATATACCGTTCACTAAGAACGATCCTATAACAAACACATAAACATAAGCAATAATCATAACAAATAAAGAGATAAGAAGAGAATACATACCCGTCACAACATCAGGAGCCGCACGTGCCTCCTCTGCAGTAAGCTGGAAAGCCCTGCTCCTCGCCGTAGGCGCCTCTGCCCGGCCCTGACAGCCATCTGTAATCCTCAAAGTGGCAGGAGCGGCTACCGTCACATGTCCTGCTGCTGCCAGACTCGGACACTGGGCCTTCTTGTGGCCCCTCTGATTGCATTGGGAATAAATCAGATCTGAAACTGTTGTGGTGGTGGTGGTAGCTGTACAATCCCTACTCATATGACCAATTTGGCCGCACTTAAAGCAGCCCGAACTCCCCGCCATGCACGCCCCCTCGTGCATCTTGCCACACTTGCCACACCGGCTGCGGACCTGTTGGCTCCTCGATCTGTGATATGATACCTTGGGCTTCTTGCCTGCACTGCCTGCCTGAACCCCATCTGGTTTCCTCTTCCTTTCCATCTCCAAATCTAACTCCCTCTCTCGAGCCCTAGCAATCATGTCCTCCAGCGTCTTGCAGCTGGAGCGGCTCACAAACTGGCGGATATCACTCTGCAACATCTCATGGTTTCGGGCCTTCTTCATCTCCTCGTCCGCCACGTACTGTGGAACGATAAGGGCCCTCTCCCTAAACTTGGCGGTGATCTCCGCCACAGTCTCTGTCGTCTGCTCAAGATCTTGGAACTCCCTCGCTAGCTATTGCACCTCAATCACACGTGCAAACTCGGCCCTGAACCTGGCCGAAAAATCACTCCAGGTCATAGCATCCAAAACTCTATAATCCCCAATGGCTCGTCCGACCTCCTCCCACCAATCTCATGCCCTGTCCTTCAGAAGACAGGATGCAAGTCGAACCTTGTCCCCCTCGGGACATCTTCTCATACGGAATGTGTTGGCGACATCAGCCAACCATCTGCTGCTAGCATAGGGGTCCCGAGACCCATGATACTCGGAAGCTCCAAAAGCCCTGAAATCCCGGAAAGTCAATGTGCGCGACCCCATCATGGCCGCCACGTCAGTGCGGAAAGCGCTCAGCTTCTCATCCAGAAGCTCCAAAATACCCTTCTTGACCGAACAAAAGATCACCGGATTCTGCTCTAAAATGTTGTGCATGATCTCAGACGAAATAAACTCCCTCGTCTGCTCATCCATCTGCCCGGTTCTAGAGCCCGAGCCTGTTCCCTCACTAGTGCCTTACGTGCCAACTGGCCTAGTGGATAGCGTCACCATACTGAAAATACACCATAACAAACATCAGTATACTCATCATATCTCGAGGGATCTAACACACTACAAGTTTCCTGGATTCATCTCAGCCTTCCTTGATTCGAGTACGGATCCACTGTTTTTAGTAGTACGGGCCCATACTACCTTCCACATCTATCCGTACTTTCCTCAAGAACTGCCTCGACTCCTCCAAGTCCCTTCTACCACTACTTCTGATCTCATGCTAAACTCATCCTAGGCTTGCCCTAGGGTAATCACCAACCCACTCTCCGCCATCAGTTGTATAAGAAGTTCCTGCTATCTCCCCTAACTAGCTTGTGAATACTATTACATATCGCTAAGACTAAATAATTCTTCGAATGAGAGATCCTACCCTACAACGGTTGGACTCAAACAAGAGTTGGACAATAGAGTTAGACCTAACCTTCTGAAATTATTTAGTCCTGGCAATATGTAACGTAACATATTCATTTACTAGTTAGTAGAAGATAACTAGAACTCCTAAAAGCACAAAGCAAGCAGCATTCGAGCATTGACCACACGTAATCAAGCATATCTCATTCAGGCCATCTCTGACTAATCTGTACTAGCATGCGGTTCATAAAGTTAAGATACATATAACAGGCACATAAGGCATCCTTCCTAGATCCTTAGTCCTAAACTAGCATGCAATTTTCATAAAGCTGATACACATATATAAGGCACATAAGGCATCCTTCCTAGATCCGTAGTCCTAAACTAACATGCAGTTCTCATAAACATATCATGACATAAACTTGTATGGGTGATTTGGGAGTACTTACTTGAGTTCGGCTGATTGCATGCACCACACCTTTTTTCTCTGTTCAAAGTCCTTTTCTCATTTAAAAATTCTTTTTGTAAAAATGATTTTCTTTTGAAAATTTTCATACCATGTCCTTAGTTTGAGTTCAGACACACCTGAGAGCGTGCCCGAATCCCTCAAACCAAGGCTCTGATACCAACTTGACACATCCCAAAAATATAGACCAAATATTTCTTTTTTTAACTCATTTATGAAAAACCATAATTCATCCATATCATAATAAAACCATAAGTCATGTATCTGAAAACATCATCAAATCTGTCAATGTATCAAAATCACATATCATAAATCAGAGTGAATCCTCCCAGGCTAAAAACAGTGGTGTGTGTCATGCAGTCATCCCGAGCTCTTCCTCTTACTAGTGGAAGTACCTGAAACCAAAACTGAAAAATGTAAGCACGAAGATTAGTGAGTCTCCCCAACTACCACATACCATAAACATATCACATAACATATCTTGGGCCCCGCCCCTGCTACATCGAGTCGGGCTCCGCATCGGCTTTCCCGGCATCGGGCCCCACCCGGCATCGAACCCTACTCGGCATCAGGCCCCGCCCGGCATCGAGCAGATCTCGGAATACATGTGAGCATAGTCAAATAATACACATAACCCTAAGCATATATCATTAACACTTAAACATTCCTCGCCCCCCCCCCCCCCCGGCATTGGACCGTAATCCGGTATCATACTAACATTCCTCGGGACTGCCCCGACATCGGACCGAAGTCTGGAAACATACAATAAAAACACATGCAAGAATCACAAAGACATCAAGCATACAAGCATTCCTTGGGATCGCCCCGGCATCGGATCGAAATCCTGAAAAAGCATATAAACCTACATCGGGCCCCGCTAGGCATCGGACCATAGCCCGAAACTACTACTAGCTAAACGGCCCGGCCTTGGTACCTTAGACTCGTTCCTACTGGAGGAAACTCACCTCGAATTCTAGATGTGAAATCTCGTGTGAGGAATCTCTGACGGCTGCTCCAACGACTCCCCGGCTATCAATTTCACAATAACACTTAATCAAAAATCTGCTAACTCTTCTTAGGGTAAAATGACCATTTTACCCCTGGTCAAAGTCAACGTCCTGGTCAAAGTCAAAGTCAAGGTCAACTCCCAGTCAACGCAACTCGTCGAGTTATCTACCAACTCGACGAGTTCATGTACTACTCAGACTCGTGGTCAATCGAGTCAACTCGTCGAGTCCCTTCACAGACTCGTCGAGTTCTACCTGGCATACCATTGGGACAACCCGACTTAAACTCGTCGAGTCCCTTACTGGACTCGCCGAGTTCGCCAGTCTGTTTGGTCTATCTTAATGGATTAAGCCCTTACACTTCAGATCCAAGCTTCATACTTCACAATAACCCTGAAAATATTCTTTTAAGGGTAAAGTTTCTGACTTTACCCCTTAATACCACTTCTTAAAGGGTTTAGCTCAAACCCCAATTCCTTGGGACCTAGAACTTTGTCCTTAAGCCCTCCATACACCAAACTAAAGCTTACAACTTCAGATCTAAACCCCTAACACTACTTGGGCACAAAAAGTTCCCACCTTTTCTCCTCATGCATGGCCTTTTGGGCTAAAAAGGCCAATATGATACTCTATGGCTTGCATGGGGGCTCCAATGGCATAAAGTTTGCACCTTTATGTCATAACAGTCCCTCTAGGTCCTAGATCTGTAAGATTATCCACTTGGGTCATCCATTTTCCAAGGGTTATCATTCTTGGATCAAAACCTTCATAAAAGGGAAAGGAAGAGATCTAATAAACTAGCGGCCAAGATAGAAATTTGATTACCAGAAAATGTAACCAAAGAAGTTTAGTTTTTGGATTTACTCTCTTCCTCTTGAGCCTTCTAACTCCTTCTTCAAGCTTCAAAACACAAAAGATGGCTCACAAATGGCTCACACACTCACAAGATGCTCTAGGATTTTGTGGATTAGGGTTTGGGACGAGGAGGCTGTAAATGAGGCCAAGGGGTGGGGATTAAGATGCTTAAATAGGGTGCAAAACCATGAAATTAGGGTTTCATTCTGGCCGATCTACTCGCCGAGTCGAGGGCTCTTGACTCGTTGAGTAGATAGCTTAAACCCCACACATAAACTGCCTTCTACTCGACGAGTTAGGGCCACCAACTCGTCGAGTCCCTCTCTTAAAATGAATAAATAAATAAGTTAAATGCATAACAGGAACCAGGCGTTACACTAGATGTGGTTAAGGATTATGATTGTGAGATCCTGTATCATCCCAGGAAAGCTAATGTGGTAGCCGATGCGTTGAGCCGCAAGACGGCTACTTCTGCGACTGGAGATCGATGAATGAGGATTTTGATTGCTTCGCCATTGTTGGATTTGATCAAGGAGTCACAGGTCGAGTCAATCAAAGAGGATAACTAGAAACGGTGGAGACTCAAGGGGGAGATTGTCAGGTTTGCCACTGATAGTCTCAGATTATTGACTCGATATGAAGAGGTTTGGGTGCCATACTTTGGAGGGGTCAGGCGAACTGTGCTGGAGGAGGCCCACAAATCCAGGTTTTCAATACATCCTAGAGCCAGCAAGATGTATCGGGATTTGAGGCTTAGTCATTGGTGCTCGTGCATGAATAGAGAGAGAGATAGCATGGTATGTCGAGAGGTGCTTGACCTGTCGGATGGTCAAGGCCAAGAACCAGAGGCTACATGGAAAGATACAGCCAATGGAGGTTCCCATGTAGAAGTGGGAACATATTACTATGGATTTCATCGCCAAGTTACCTCAGACGGCTAAGGGGCATGATGCAATCTGGGTATTAGTGAATCGATTGAACAAGACTGCCCATTTCTTAGCAATCCGCGAGAGCTTCTTGGACGAGAATTTGGCCGACTTGTATTTATGCAAAATCGTTACTCGGCATGGTATCCCAGTCTCAATTGTATCAGACCAAGATGTTAGGTTCACATCTTGTTTTTGGTAGAAGTTCCACGAGGAACTGGGTACAAGTTTGCATATCAGCACTGCTTATCATCTGCAGATGGATGGACAGAGTGGGCGGACCATTCAGACACATGCGCACATGTTGAGAGCTTGTGTCTTAGATTTTGGTGGGAGTCGAGACTCCTACCTTCCCTTGGTTGAATTTTCATACAACAACAGCTACCACTCCAGTATGGTGCGCCACCTTTCGATCTCCTCGATGGGAGGAAGTGTTGCACACCAGTGTGTTGGGGAGAGGTTGGGCATAGGGTCATGGGAAGGACTAAAGTAGTCCTTCAGACGTCATAGCTTATTCAGCAGATTTGATAGAGACTGCAGACCGCCCAGAGTCGGCAGAAGAGTTATACCGACAGTCGTTGATCGGAGCTGGAATTTCAGGAAGACGGCATGGTTTTGCTGAAGGTATCATCCTGTAAGGGTGTAATACGCTTCAGGAAGAGGGGAAAGTTGGGACCCCGGTTTATTGGGCCATTTCGGGTGGTCGCAGGGTTGGCAAGGTAGCTTATAGGTTGTATTCTCCCAAAGATCTTAGTCAGATTCACAACACTTTTCGTGTGTCTCAGCTTCGAAAGTGTGCGGAATATGATTCAGAAATTATTCCTTTAGATTATATTCAATTTGATGACCCCCTGAATTATGTGCAGAGACCAGTGGTAATTCTGGATCGGAAGACGGAAATTTTAAGAAACAAGGTGGTGGGTTTAGTAAATGTGCATTGGTTGCACCGAAAGGGGTCAGAATGGATATGGAAGGTTGAGGAGGTGATGAGGGAGCATAATCCCAAGTTATTTTCTACAACAGACTTTGAGGAAGAAGTCTGATTATAGTGGGGGAGAATTGTAATATCCGGGTTAATAGAGGTAACTAATTAATTATTTTTAACTTTGGATGAGGCTCACGATGTGAGCGGACTTTGAATTGTTGACCCGAATTTTCGTGTCTCATGACATGAGATTATGGAGGCTCATGACGTGAGAATGGCATGATGACCAAAACCCTAATATTTTGAGTATTTAATGGAATGAGAAGGCTAGGGTTTCCCATCCTTAGCCTCCCTCACTCTCTTCCCCGTGAAAACCCTAATCTCGACCTACTTGGAGTTCCTATCAATTTTTTGTCATTTGAAGCTCTCTTTGGTGTTTTTTGTCTCATTGGAGTGGAAGAAGAACTTGGTGGAGCAACATCTTGGCAATCCAGCTTCTACCTCACCCTTTTCAAGGATTTTGGACCATTGTAAGCCATAAAGGTCTGACCTTTCAAGCTAATGCATGCTAGATTTAAGTATTAATCTCCTTTTTGCATGATTGTGTGGGATCTCAATCATGAGATCCACAAAGTTGGCTACTTTATGGATCATTAAGGCATTTTTGTAGTATAATCCTTGGATATGAGTTTTGAGTAGTTTTATACTCCAATCTAAAGTCTTGATCTCATTTTCCCCTCTTTTGATCTAGTGAGTGTTTGAGTCATGCATAACTAAAATCTCAAAATTTTATCCTCTTTTGGGAAAGGAAGGACCCCCTATAATGTCCCAAGAAATGACTGAATAGAATAAGAGCTTAATGCTCAAAGTTGGCCATGCAGTTCTCATGACATGAGGATTAAGCCATCACGTCGTCAGGATGGTTGCCTTACCGAATATTCTGTCCAGACTTGCTCATGACGTGATCCTAAAGGTGTCACATCGTCATGACGATTGGAATCGGGACCAGGCGAGTTGATTGCCTGACTTGACTCGCTGACTCGGGATTGGGTCAAGTTGATGCTCACGACATGTCCATGGGTTGGTCACGACGTGAGGGCCAGCTGTGTAAGTTTTGATCATGGACTTGAGTCCATTTTGGAGCATTTGGGCCTTAGGGTTATCTAGATGGGTTGGGCCATTAGCAGGCCTAGTTTGGGCCTGGGCCATTATTGGGCCTCATGATTTTCGACTTAACCTTAGGAAGTGACTAGGGAATTGGTATTGTCTGTGTTCAATGTGAGGAGCCGTTGTGCAACAGATTTGGGTGTGAGACTTGCTATCTTCTGATTGATGTGAGTTTTCCTCACTATACTTATGGGTCGAAGGCACCAATGCCAGCCCACGAGATTTTGTATCCTGGTATATAGGATGTCGTTATGCTATAGTACTTTGTAGATCTACCTGTTTGTCAGATGGCTGGTTATATGTTTATCTGTTTCTAGATATATGTTAATTGTTATGTATATGTCGACATGATATGGTAGGGTCGAGACTGTACTGCTTTTTGTTGTCATTCAATAGATCCGGGAATTCCAACCGAAAGGTTATGGGTCGAGGAATTCCAACCGAAAGGTTGTGGATCGAGGCTCATCCAAACAGGAGGTTGTGGACCCAGTATGTATTGGCAACCGAACCGAAAGCTTGTAGGTTTGGGCATTCGAATCGAAAGGTTGTGGGCCGGGGGTAATCCAATCGAATGGTTATGGACCCGATATTTGTCTGGTTATATGTTTGTGTGGTAGTACTTTGGGGGAACTCATTAAGCTTGGGATTGCAGTTTAAGTTTATTGTTTCAGGTACCTCAGAGGATTATGGGAAAGCGAAGGCCTGACCGTACACATCTATTATTTTTATGATATGGATTCATGGGATACTCTGATATGACTTTGTTTGTTTTTGGAAAATGACATTTTTTGTAAAATTTGATGGTTACTGGTTGTTTTTGAAAAAATTTAAATTTTATGGCTTTTGGGATGTTACACAACTCTAATATTTAGGGTTTGTGCACTGTATAAGCACCATTGTGGTCCCAAAACCCTTCCTCTTATCAGCCTCCAACCTAAAATCGACCCTCCTTGCAAACCTAAAATATTTTGAGCATGTTGAGCTTTTGGAGTGAATTGTGGGCTTTCTTAGTTGTGAAGGAAGATCATCAAGGAGGTGGCTTTGCTCTCAAGACTTTGGATCCATCATTTTCTCTTCATTGTGCAACTTTTTGAGGTAAAAATCTTCAACCTTGATGTATATTTCTTATGGATCTTGTTTTAGCTCAAAGTTGTCACCTTTTTGTCCCAAAATGATCTTTGTGAGTAGGAGATACAACAAGACATTTGAGTTTTCCTTTCAGAGGTTTTAGGGTGTGTTAAGTCATAAAAATGTGTTCTTGGTCATTAGTTTCTCTCCATGCATGAGCTAGATTGTTGTAATGGGTAAAGAAACAAGGGTTTTTGGAGCTAAGGTCTAAATAGCCATGCTAAACCATAAAGTTGGAAACTTTATGGTTAAGGACATCTTTTGGGGTCTAGATATGGATTTTGGATGTAAGTGCTTAAGGATTAGGCACTTAATGGATAAAGTGGTGAGCAACTACGTACGTTAGGCGTACCAAGGGGTACGCGGCGTGTACGTGGTCAGCTCCCTGATTTTTGGTCAACCATGCAGTACACCCCGCTTACATATGGAGTACGCCCAACGTACTCACTGAGTCAACTCAGTTGACTTTGACTTGGATTTGACTAGGGTTTGACCTAGGTTGCTTTAGGTATTTTGAATTGTATAAAGAGTTGGTGTCACTAAATTTATTAAGGAGACTGATAGAGTTGATCTTGAAGCGGCGTGCTATTCAATTTACTCATCTGTCAGTGAGGTGAGTCTTTTCACTTTATCCATGGTTCGAAGGCACCAATGTCGGCCCATTATTGTATTACTTAGAATGATAGTTGTTATGTGGTGTATATGTGGTTGTATGTTGGGTAGAAATACACCCCAGGGCGGGCCCACTATAGTATTTTGGGTTGAAATATACCCAAGGGCGGGGCCCACTACAGTATGTTCGTGTTGAAGTAGACCCCTGCGCGGGGCCCATATGTGTCGATCGGGTTGAAATACACCCTAGAGAGGGGCCCATATGTGTATATTGGGTAGGATTATACCCCAGGGTTAAGCCTAGTTGTATGATTGGTATGTGGTAATTTAGGGAACTCACTAAGCTTTGTGCTGACAGTTTATGTTTATGGTTTCAGGTACTTCCAATTCGGAAGGGAAGGGCACGGCGTGATGGAACAACATCCTCCCCTCATGATTTCCGCATTTCAAATAATTTCTACTCCGATGTTTTGAATATTATGACTTGGTGTTGATTTTGAACAATTAATGAATGAATTGATAGACTTTTAAATGAAATTTTTTATTACCATTTTCGAGACGTTACAAGTTGGTATCAGAGCCTTGGTTTGAGGGATTCGGGCACACTTTCGGGTATGTCAGAACTCAAACTGAGGAAATGATATTTTTTCTTAAGAAAAATGAGGTTAAACTTCTAAAAATATTTTTATTAAGAAGGGGTGTGATGTGTGCAATCAGCCGAGCTCAAGTAGGTGGTTCCCAAATTACCCATACCAATGTATTAGGGTAGTATGCTTGATATGAGAATTGCATGCTAGATTAGGGTTAAGGATACCTTCAGGGATCATATGGTAGAATTGCCTGATTTGCGTGATGCCTTATAGACTAGTGGAACTCGATGCTATGTATTACTTGGAATTGATATCGACTTAGTTAATTGCTAAGTGTATGCTTTCAAAGTTGTCTACGATTACGATTGTATGGCCCTCGAATGATCGATTTGGCCTCATTTCTTGTTGCTCTTTTGGTTGTGGACTTAGGATAGAATCATCATTTGACAATCTATGTGATCCTATTTTGTGTATAACTTGCATGTATAAGGCAACCAACGATGTTGATTTAGGTTCTTGGTATTATGAGTGGTAAGAGTTGAGACTTCCTAGGAGAGTCTAGGATATGTATGATGTATAGCATAGAATTGGTATATGATTTTAGTGTGGTAACTTAGAGGAATCTGGACTTATCATGAGCAAGGTACAGATAGGTGTGAAAGGTAGTATTGGGCCAGTACTACTAGAAGCACATGACATGTACCTGAGACAAGAGCAGACATGGAACTTCTAAGGATGCCTATGTAGAGGAATCCCCGTAAGTCCTATGTTGATTGTTTATATGTTGTGTTTCAGTTTGGAGGATGGTGATCATTACTCAAGGAGGTTCTGGCTCTGGTTTTGGTTCAGGTTCTAGCTCCGGCACAGAACCGAGACATGAGTGTTTGCGTAAGTTCATATCAGCTGAGGTTACTTGCGGTATCTTAGATGCTACCCTTGTGTTGTTCAGTACCATCAATGAGGGGATTATGGAGTTGATAGATGAGAAGCTCAGGGACTTTCAAGCTGATATTGCTACGGGTCAGATATGAGCTCGATCTCCCTCATTGCGGGAGTTCAAGGCCTATGGAGCTCCTGAGTTCTTTGGGGCAAAGGAACCCATCGGTACCCTACACTGGATCGCTGACATGGAAAATGCTCATCGGACGAGTTTTTGCCCTGAGGGGGCAAAGGTAGGATTTACATCCTGCATGTTGAGGGACCGATCACGAGAGTGGTGGGAGGAGGTTAGTCGAGCGGTAGGTCAGCAGCAGTGGTAGTCATGACCTGGGAGGATTTTGTTCGGAGGTTCCAGAGGGAGTTTTCACCAGCTATCAAGGTGCAGTAGCTAGAGAAGGAGTTTCAGGACTTTCTCCAGACTACTGAGACGGTGGCAGAGATCGCCACCAAATTCAGGGAGAGGGCTTATTGGTCTCACAGTATACTGTGGATTAGGAGAAGAGGAAGACGAGATACCATGACAGATTGAGAGAGGATATCATAGAGTTCATGAGCTTTTCGGGGTGCAAGACCCTAAATGATATGATCGAGAAGGCCCATGAGAGGGAGATTGAGTTGGAGCTTCGGACAAAGCGGAAGCCAGGGCAGGTTCAGACAGTGGTGGGCCAGGCTAAAAGGCTCAAGAAATCTGATTCGCATGATAGGGGCCGCATGCCCGTAGCCGTGCGGTAAGTATGGCAAGCCGCATGGTTGGGCGTGCTTAGTATCTGGTTAAACATGTTTTGGTTGTGGCTAGTCGGGCCACATGAGTAGGGACTGCCCCAGGAGTGCTCTGATTTGATTTCATTGCAATCATACCGGTCATTAAAAGACAAATTGTCTAATATTGTCATGGTGAGCAGTGGCGGCACCTGTACCAACCACATTGAGGATTACCGATGGCCACCAGGGCAAGGCAGAGGCTTCTGTGGTGAAGAGCAGGGCATTTCAGCTGACTAGCGATGAGGCCCGTACAACTCCGGATGTGGTTACTGATATGTGATGTTCTCTATCTTTTATTGCTTTCCTTGTTTATGCTTATAATTATTTTGATCTTTTATAGGGACCTTTTTGGTCAATGGTATGACGGATCATGACCTGTTTGATTTGGGTGCTACTCGATCCATTGTGTCACTTGGACGTAGCAAGAAGTTTTATGATGTTCCCGGGACTCTGGATTTCCCTCTCGAGGTTCATATTGTGGATGACTGTACTGTAAGTGCTTCGAGGATTCATCGCGGGTGTGTCCTAAATCTGTTTAGTGAGAGATACTCTATTGATTTGGTGTCATTCCCATGAGGATCGAAGGATATCATCGGAATGGATTGGTTGGGACCCCAATGGGGCCATGATTGATTGTGAGTGGAAGTTGGTGAGAGTTCGAACCCCAAGTTGGGGAGTAATGGTTATTCCTAGTTAGAGAGCTTCGCATGGACTGACTCTTTGTTCAACTGCGAGAGCCCAGAGATATATGTAATAGGGTTGTCTTGGGTTCTTAGCTTATGTTGTTGACACTAGAGTTAAGGGCACGACAGAGTTGAGTGGGGTGCCCATTGTTTGGGATTTCACCGATGTGTTTCCTGAGGAATTACTAGGAGTGCCTTCCGAGAGGCAGGTTGAGTTTCAGATTGATATGTTTCCTGGTTCGGCTCCGATAGCCAAGGAGTTGTATCGCCTGGCACCACCAGTGATGCAGGAGTTGTCTACGAAGCTTCAGGAACTGCTAGACAAGGGTTTTATTCGTCCGAGTAGCTCTCTATAGGGAGCACCAATTCTATTTGTGAAGAAAAAGGATGGTTCACACAGAATGTGCATTGATTACCGGGAGTTGAATAAGCTAACGGCGAAGAACTGTTTCCCACTTCCAAGGATTAACGATTTGTTTGATCAACTTCAGGGTGCATCTTGCTTTTCCAATATTAATTTGCGATTGGGATACCATCAGATGAGGGTCAGGGATGAATATATGTAGAAGACGGCCTTCAGAACTCGTTATGGCCATTACGAGTTTGTGGTGATGCCATTATGGCTCATCAATGCTCCAACAATTTTCATGGATCTCATGAACCAAGTCTGCATTCAGATGTTGGATTGGTCTATGATTGTATTTATTGATAATATTTTGGTCTACTCCAAGACCAATGAACAGCATAAGGAACATTTGCAAGAGGTGTTGGAGACCCTGAGGAGGGAGAGGTTTTATGCCAAATTCTCCAAATATGAGTTCCGGTTGCATAAGGTGTAGTTCCTAAGACACAACTAGAAGTGTATATTGGTCAACCCGGCCAACATCAAGGTCGTGATGCGATGGGAGGTTTCGAGGTCCACATATAAGATTCAGAGTTTCTTAGGCCTCGTAGGGTATCATCGGAAATTTATCCAGGATTTTTCCAAGATTGCAGTGCCTTTGACCCGTTTAACAAAGAAGAATGTGACTTTTCGGTGGAAGCCTGATCAACAATTGGCTTTTGAGACTCTAAGGAAGTGATTGTGTGAGGCCCCGACTCTCGTGCTTCCAAATGGTTTGGATGAATTCGTGGTTTATTGTGATGCCTCTATTTCCAGTTTGGGAGTTCTTCTTATGCACAGGGGTCACGTGATTGCATACGCTTCGAGACAGCTGAAGCCTCATGAGGCGAACTACCCTACGCATGATTTGGAGTTGGAGGCGGTTGATTTTCCCTCAAGATTTGGAGACGCTATCTGTATGGGGTTCGATGTACTGCCTACAGTGACCACAAGAGTTTGAGGTACTTGATGGACCGGTCGAATTTAAATATGTGGTAGCGGAGATGGTTGGATGTGGTAAAGGATTATGATTGCGAGATCTTGTACTACCCTGGGAAGGCTAATTTGGTGGTCGATGCTTTGATCCGCAAGTCCGTGAGTTCTTCTATCATAGATATATGCTTGAGGATGATTGTCACATCTCCTTTGTTGGATTTTATCAAAAAGGCTTAGGTGGAGGGATTGACAAAGGAGAATTGGAAGGCCGAGCGGATCAGGGGACCGATTCCCTTATTTCTTAAAGACAGTCGGGGGTTATTGACTAAGTATGGTAGAGTTTGGGTTCCGACATCAAGTGGGGTGAGGTAGACAGTACTGGAGGTGTCACATAATTCAAAGTTTTCTATCCATCCGGGGGCTACGAAGATGTACAGGGATCTGAGATTGAGCTATTGGTGGCCCTGTATGAAGAGGGAGATAGCTTGATTTTTGAGCGGTGCTTGAATTGCATGAAAGTCAAGGTCAAGCATTAAAAAAACACCATGGTAAGATGTTGCCCTTACCCATCCCATATGGAAGTGGGAATAGATTACCATGGATTTCATCACAAAATTGTCAAGGACGGCACGTGGTGTTGATTCTATCTGGGTCATTGTTAATAGATTGACCAAGATTGTGCATTTCATACCAATTTCCGAGAGCATATCCGTAGAGAAGTTAGCTGACATCTACGTTCAGGAGGTGGTAGTTCGGCACCGGTGCCAGTTTTGGTGGTTTCGGACCGGAATGTTCATTTCACCTACAGGCTTTGGAGCAAGTTTCATGAGGATTTAGGTACTCAACTACAATTAGTACAACATACCATCCCCAGACTGACGACCAAAGCAAGCAGACGATTCAAAAGCTCAAAGATATGCTTCGGGCTTATGTGCTACATTTGAGAGGGAGTTGGGATACTAACCTTCCACTGGTGGAGTTCTCCTACAACAACAGCTATCACGCTAATATTGACCGACTGCCATTTGAGATGTTGTATGGAAGAAGGTGCAGGACCCCAGTTTGTTGGGGGGAGGTCGAGCATCCAGTCACGGGGAGTATATAGGTTGTACACAAGACTAGTGAGTTGATTCAGAAGGTGCACGACAGGTTGCGAGTCGCGCAAATCCGAAAGAAGAGTTATACAGATCGGCGATGTTCCAACCACAAGTTTTTGGTAGGAGACTTGGTGCCTCTGAAGGTGTCACCTTCGAAAGGTGTCATCTAATTTCGGAAACCTTTTAGGATTTCGGCCAATGTGGGTAAGGTTGCATACCGGCTGTATTTGCTTGATGAGCTCAGGCAGATCCATAACACCTTCCATATGTCTAAACTTCGGAAGTGTGTGGCCTATGAGACCGCGTTGTTCCTGTAGACGATATTCAGGTTGATGATCGTCTGAATTACATGGAGAGATCGGTGAAATCTTATATTGAAAGATGAAGGCCCTGTGTAACAAAGAAGTGTCACTGGTCAAGGTCTAGTGGTAACATCGGAAGGGTTCCGAATGGACATGGGAGTTTGAGGGGGAGATGCGAGAGCACTACCCATATTTATTCGCGATAGCAGAATTCAAGGACAATCTACTTCAAGTGGGGGAGAGTACATCTAATTTTTAGGTATTCACTTTTGACCCTTGAGTTAAGATTTGTTTGTAAGATTAGTCCTTAATGGCATTTTCGTAATAGTGGGTGCAGCATGAGTATGTTGGGCGTACTCCTTGGTACGTTGGGCGTATCTGGCCCCGTGCATGTACACTAAGCGTACACTGGTACACATGGCGTACACAATTTGGACCAAATCCTAATATTTAGGGTTTTTGCACTATATAAGCACCATTATAGTCCCAAAACCCTTCCTCTTATCAGCCTCCATCCCAAAATCGACCCTCCTTGCAAACCCTAATCTATTTTGAGCATTTTGAGCTTTTGGAGTGAATTGTGGACTTTCTTGGTTGTGTAGGAAGATCATCAAGGAAGTGTTTTTGCTCTCAAGACCTTGGATCCATCATTTTCTCTTCATTGTGCATCTTTTGGAGGTAAAAAGCATCAACCAAAATGTATATTTCTTATGGATCTAGTTTTAGCTCAAATTTGTCACCTTTTTCTCCCAAACATGATCTTTGTGAGTAGAAGATACTCCAAGATGGATATTTCGCACATGATGTGCATCGCTTACAGGGAGCTGAACAAGTTGACGATTAAGAACTGTTACCCACTTACAAGGATTGACCAGCCTTAGGGTGCATCTTGGTTCTCCAAGATTGATTTGAGATCGCGTTATCATTAAACGAGGGTCAGGGATGAGGATGTGCAGAAGATGACCTTTTGGACTCGTTATGGTCATTACGAGTTTGTGGTGATGCCATTCGGGCTCACCAACGCACCAGCAGTGTTCATGGACCTCATGAACTGAGTATGCAGGCCAATGTTGGATCGATCTATGATCGTATTTATTGATCATATCTTGGTCTATTCTAAGATCAAGGGGTAGCATGAGGAGCACCTGTGGGAGGTTCTGGAGACCTTGAGGAGGGAGAGGCTTTATGTCAAGTTCTTCAGGTGTGAGTTCTAGTTGCGCGAGGTACAGTTCTTGATTCACCTCGTCAACTAAGATGGTATATTGGTCGACCCGGCCAAGATTGAGGTCGTGATGCAGTGGGATATTCTGAGGACTCCACCTGAGATTCTGAGTTTCCTTGGTTAGCAAGTTATTACCAAAGCTTCATTCAGGATTTCTCCAAGATTGTTGTCCCTTTGACTCGATTGACAAAGACGAATGTTACTTTTCATGAGGGGGCCTGAGCAGCAGGCAACATATGAGAAGTTGAGGTAGAGATTTTGTGAGGCTCCGATACTGACCCTTTCCGAGGGTTTGGATGATTTTGTGGTATATTGTGTTGCGTTAATTATGGGATTGGTTGTAGTGCTTATGTAGAGGGGTCACGTGATTGTTTACTCTTCGAGGAAGTGCTATGGTTTTCTCCCTCAATATTTGGTGACATTATAGGTATAGAGTCTGGTGTACTATCTACAGAGATCACAAGATCCTGAGATATTTGATGGATTAGCCGAACAAGAACATGAGGCAGCGTATATAGCTGGATATGGTGAAGGATTATGACTGTGAGATCTTGTATCATCCGGGGAAGGCCAATGTTGTGTCCGATGCCTTCAGTCGCAAGCAGGCTAGTACTTCCATTAGAGATTTATGTAAGAGGATGTTCATCGTTACACCACTGTTAGATTTGATAAATAAGTCACGGGTAGAGGGGTTGAAAAGGGAAAATTTTAAGGAATAGATAGGCAGGGGCAAATTCCTTTATTTGCCAAAGATCGTCGAGAATTATTGACTCAGTGTAGCAGAGTATGGGTTCCGGTTACGGGCGGGGTTGGGCAGACAATGTTGGTGTAAGCACACAAGTTGAAGTTTTCAATCCATCCAGAGACCACGAAGATGTAAAAAGACTGTAGACTGAGCTACTGGTGGCCCTGCATGAATAAGGAGATATTGTGGTAAGTGGAACAGTGCTTGACTTTTCAGAAAGTCGAGGCTGAACATTAGAGTCCCCATGGAAAGATACAAGTGTTACCCATTCGTATGTAGAAATAAGAGGAGATCACTATGGATTTCATCAAGATTTCAAGGACGGCGTGCGGGGTTGATCAGCGGGTAATAGGGAGCATCAAGGTGCTACTCAAGACCACTGAGTTCATTCAGCAGGTGTGGGATAGGTTGCATACCATGAAAAATAGGTAGAAAAGTTATGTTCACCAACGTCGATCTGACCTTGATTTTCATATGGAAGATTATGTGCTTTTGAAGGTGTCACCTTGGAAAGGCGTCATCCGGTTTTGGAAACGGAACAAGTTGGGTCCCAAATTTATTGGTCCATTCGCCTAGGTGGGCAAGGTTGCATATCGATTGGAATTACCCGCCGAGCATAGCCAGATCCATGAAATATTTCATGTCTCTTCACTACAGAGGTGTTTGGTTGATGATTCTACAGTGGTTACCTTGGATGATATTTAGGTTGATGAGCACCCGAATTATATGGAGAGAACGGTTGTGACTTTAGAGAAGAGGATGAAGACCTTGTTCAACAAGGTAGTTAGTTTGGTGAAGGTGCAATGGTAGCACCAGAAAGGTTCCAGATGGACATGGGAACCCGAAGATGAGATGAAGGAGCATTATCCTGAGTTGTTTGCTACAACAGATTCTAAGGACGAAATCTGATTCAAGTGGGGGGAGTTGTAACATCCATTTCTTGGTAATGTTCTTCTGCATTTAGTTTCATTAATTACGTTTTGGAATTTTGTCTAGGCCATGACGTGGTGATGGAAGGACCACGGCGTGGTAGCCTGGCTCAGGAAAACGTGCATCCGTGAACCATCACGACGTGGCGAGGTTTTGGCCACGACATGATGACAGTTAGGGCTCAAAACCCTAGATATTGGAATTAATTTCCTATTTTAAGGAACTAACACCTAGGGTTTCCTTATTTAGTAGCCTCCGTCCTCTAAAAATGATCCCTACCCAAACCCTAGCCCCTTTTTGTGTGTTCTAAGAGTGTGAAGCCATTTTTTGAAGCTTGGAAGAATAAGGAGTCCATCTAGTGATTTGGAAGCATGGTTTTGTCTTGGATCTAGCATCTCTATCTCATTTCTAACCTCGCGGAGGTATAAAGTCTTAACCGTGATCATTGTTGCAGTAGATCTTGAAATATGTCATTTTATGAGCTTTTTAGTCGCAATCTTCTTATCTTTGGAGTTTGGTTGAACTCCATAGCATTTGAGTGAATTATCTAGCTTCTAGACCACGATATTGGTTGAAAAGTGGTCTTGCATGACGTAAGATTGTGTCTATGTAATTGGTGCAACCATTAAGGACCTAAGATTATAGATATTGACTTATTGGAGTGTATTAATGGATAAAGTTGGAAACTTTATCCATCAAGACCTTAAGTGGATGCAGATCTAAGCTTTGGAGCTCATGGTGTAAAGGGATGAGAGTTTAATCCATTAAGTTATTTCTTCCTAGTTCCCATGACGTGGTGGCATGCTTGCCACGACGTGCTGGATGGCCTGGTTGCAACTGTTTTGTCGTAAGGCTCTCACAACTTGACCAATAGATGGTCACGATGTGAGGATCGTCTGGGGTGACTTTCACCATTGACTTTTTACATGGTTGACTTTTGTAAAAATAGTTATTGTGGAAGGTAGACTAAAGTCTAATCTTGAATATTTTGATAGGCGGTTTGTAGCATCAGTTCCTTGATTAGTTCGAGTTCTTGTTGATCATATTCGAGTCTGAGGTGAGTTTTCTCACTTTAATATGTAGAGGGCTAGATTGTCTTTGTGACTCTGGCATGTATGTTAAGGGGGGGATTTTATGTTGGGTGGGGCCCGTTATTCTGGACGAGGCATGTTATGTGGGTGGGGCCCGATGTTATGCATGGTATGTGGTATTTTGGGGAACTCACTAAGCTTTGTCCTTATGGTTTTGTGGTTTAAATGTTTTAGGTACTTCTAGTTCCAAACGGAAGAATCTGGCATGATCGTATAGCATCCCCTAGATTTTTATTCCGCACTATTTATTGGATTTACTTTGATGTTGAGAATATTTATACATTGGTTGGTTTTGGAACAATTGGTTGTGTCATTTTGGGTGTTTTGAAAAATGAAACTTTTACTAGTATTTTTGGGACGTTACATTTTAGATTAAAAAATGACCCCTAAAGGGTTTCTAGAAATCAAAATGAAGTAAAAGTTACAGTTATAGGCTGCAAAAGGCTGCACATCGATTAGGGTTGAGAATCACATATATTTATAGTTTTTGCAACACCACAACATGGTAAATGTCTCACCACAACGTGGTGGTCGGGTTGCTTATCGCACAAAAACACATAAAATTGCGCAGGAAGAAAATCCAAATTTGTTTGTTTTGCTAAAGGGCACGACGCGTCTTTTGCTGATATCTGAGCGTTGTTGTTTTTCGTCTTTTTCAACTCCATTCACCTACTTTTGAATATAAGCTTGATTTTAACTATATTTAATCATTCCCAAGCATAATAAGTATCATATATCTTAAAATATAACATTTTAATCAAATATATAAAAAATGTCTAAAATATATATTTAAATAAGGTCATATCAATATATAAGAATAGATCTCTTATTTTTGCTTACTCGTATATTTTAACTTTCAGACTAATGTATTATCATCCTTCAATTGCACCTGGATTGATGAGCTATCAAAGACTAGACCTCTTGTATCAAAAAACTTTATTATTGTTGATATTTTATATGTGAAAAAGAGTATTTTTGATCAATTAGAATATCACTTTGTATTTGACATATGATATATAGTTTGTGCAATGCCTTGTCCTTGTATATACGATAATTTATTTTCTATTAGGAGACTTTAAATCTGTGATTTAAATTAAATATCAGTAAATTAAGTATAAATGTACATTTTATAAATAAATAAATAAATTACTTAAAATCATGACATAAAAATGTATGTCGTAAAATATGTCAAAATTCATGACATACAAATCGTCTGTCATAATTGATTTTTCATAAATGTATATAGTAATAGTGTGTTATAAATTTACGACATACATATGTTTGTCATCTTTTGATTATGACAAGTTTTTTACTGACAAACATTAGTCTTCCATCTTTATCCATTTATGATAGATAATGTATGTTATTAAGGCTTTTTTCTAATATGGTATGTTCCTAAAAACCTCTAAGGGGCCTTAAGGTAACACAGGTATGAACTCTCCACTGGGCACCGTGGATTGATAATGTGTTTTGTGTCAAAACTGATGTATTTTGAAAGATAAAGATTTAAGGGAGTTCATACCTCTTTTAAATTAAATGTATTTTAGGTACCAAGGTAAGTAAGAGTGATACAGACCTCTAGTATGGACTCATGTACATTAAAATGATATATTTTTTAAACGTAAGTATAGAATGTTATATTGTTATTTTTTTTTAATTGAAAATATTGTAATTATCATGAATGCTTTCCTGTGGTTGTGATTATTGGTTTGTGACCCCCATTAAAAGGTCACACCTTATGATCTGATGAGTCAAACACTCTACACGTTATCTGTCAGCGTCAGTGTCTACATAACCACCAGCACTAGCATAGCAAGTCCATCAGTCTCAACGCATAGTATAGTTATTCTATGTAATCTTTTGTATATTAGGAAATGATATAGATAAGTATAGAATAGATAGCAGACCTAATTACCTTATGATAAGGATCAGTTCTTAGTATAGATAAGATACAATCCCTTCAATCAAAGGATATACTTATATAGACTAGTATATATTCTACATTATAGTGAAACCCTAATGTATCCCTACGGCTTGGTGTCGTTGATCGTCTTTGTGACCGTCCTTGTGACAAACCCTTTTCTTGGTAAAAAAACAAACTCTTTCTTGGTGAAAGAACAATTTGGAGAACTCCTTGTGTTATTTACTTTATGTTATTTGTTTTCTTAGATTACCTTGCTTTTGTTCTTTTTACTTGAAGTGTATCCGATCAATACAAACCTTCAATTGGTATCAGAGGGGGTTACACTCAAGTAATCATGTCGACTTCCAACAATCTCAAATCCTTTGGTTTCAACAAGATTCCTCCATTTGATGAGCATAACTTTTCCATGTTGAAAACTAAGGCCATGGTTGTTCTTGAAACTATGGACTATGAGATGCGCAATATTGTTGAAAAAGGCCCTTACGTTCCGATGTATCAACCTATGGTAAATAATGTTCATGTTAGTCTCTTGAAGCAAAATCCAGAAATGAGTTATGACGACAATGACAAGAAGCCTCTTAGTCTTGATGTGATAGCCAGGGTTGCGATAGGAAACTCTCTTCCCTACCACGGGTATCATCTTGTAAAAAAATTGTAAATCAACTCAAGAGATGATGGATACGCTGACAGTGGATTATGAAGGCTCCGTAGAAGTCTTGGCCACAACCATTAACAACCTCAATCGAAGATATGAGCATTTCTTTACACAACAAGGTGAGTCACTTACCTAAACCTTCAATAAGTTTACCTGCTTAGTTAATGATATGTGCAGGTTCGGAACTATCAAGCATTTATCTAATTTGGTTCTGGAGTTTCTCGACTCTCTTGGAAAAAACTGGGAACATCACGCTGATGTACTTAATAATAGTGTAAAGATCAACACTATGGATCTAAACACCTTGTTTGAAAATTTGCAGAATCACGAAGAGACTAAAGCGCTTCATAAAGACATCATGAATGACTCAAGCAAGGAAAATTATATATCCTTGGTCTCTCCAAAGGAAGAAATGAAGCATGTCAGTGACTCAGATATCTCAGATCAGGGTGAGGAGAGTGATGAAGATCTCACGGATGCACTTGTTACCAGCGTTGCACTTATTGTCAAGCGATATGAAGAAAGCATGTTTAATGGGAGTCGAAGAGCTCAGTTTAAGGGAGGAAATTTAGCGAGAAAGTCCACTTCATAAAAGAAAAACTCAGGTAATTGTTTTAATTGTGGAAGCCCTCACCATTTTTCCAAGGATTTCAAAGAGAAGAAAAAAGCTCAAAGTCCTGAAATTTTTTTAGTGATGTACAAGAAGTTGTTGGCTCATATGAAGAAAGAAAACATCTATCTGTCAAAAGCTTTCATTGCAAAACAAGAGGAGCATGAAGAATAGGTAGAAGAAGAGGAGACATCGGAAGATGAGGGGCTGAATCTTAAGGGTCTAATGGCTCTTATCAATGATTCCCCTGATGGTATTCTTAACATGTGTGACACTGAAGATTCTCACGTTGTCCAAGGATCAAGTCTAAATCTAGGACCAACTTTTTATCCAGATAGTGGAAGCTGTAGACACATGACTGGTTTCACGTCCCTTTTTATAGAATTTCCATAGAAGGTTGGTCTAATGGTGATCTTTGGTGACAATAGTGGAAGAGCTGTTATGGGTGTTGGAACTTTTGAATGCAGGACGATCAAGCTGAAGGATGTGTTTTATGTCAAGGGTCTAAAAGGCAATTTCATCTCCATCAGTCAACTTTGTGACGCTAGTTAAAAAGTTATTTTCAACTGCAATGAGGGAAAGGTGTTTGATTCTGAGAAAAAAAATTTGCTTACTGCACTCAGGGACAACAAGATTTATATGGTTTGATTTTAGTTGTTTAGACATTGCTACTTTATTTGCTGCACCACTATTTTAATTTTTTGAACATAAGCTGCTACTTTTACTATAACTTTTTGCTTCAAAATTTCTTTTAACCTTGATTTTACCAAAGAAGTATACATTCTACATTATTCTATTAACTCTTGTATATACATGTTCTTCTCTATCTATAGTGACCTTATTTGATTTATTCCATTTGAAAGGATCAGCGTGTCATTCCTTGAATTCATAACCTTCCTTATAGAGCTAGTTGATGTTGATTATGCATCTTTTCTTCAGCGCCAACCACTTTCTCCCTGATGTTGATGCTCATGCTGATTGATCAGTTACATCCTATTGATGAGACTAAATATGGGATAACTGTGCCACTAAGTGTTCTTCTAGGCACATATCTCCTCCGTCGTGAATAACATATCTCTGTTGAAATGGGATGAGGTGAAGTGGAACCTTCTAGTATTGTCTTGGTAACTCTAATAACTCGAAGGTTACAAAGATTGGATCTGCTCAACTCGTTGGTTACAAAGACTGGTGCATAGTCCTCTCTTGTTCTTGGTGAACATGAAGCTTGGAATAAATATCAAAAATCTCAACAATTAAAGGCATTCTCTCTCTTGTTTACTATGAATTGTGTTTTCTTGTTTGATGTAATTTATCTTTGATTGCCTTCTTTTATAGCTAGACTTGAAGGATAGATATCTTGGAAAGTGGAAGTGCATTTATGGCCATTCAATTCAAAATATTTTATGCATCAAGTCTTTATCTTGCTTCTTAAAAAAGCTACAAAAATATTTCTTTTTGAATTGTGTTTATTATTTTGTACCATTTTTTAAAGGATTCGACGGTGGCAATTCTTAGCCAAGTATGTACATTTTGACAAATCATCATCCCAAGAAGCATGCCATTGTATGTGACTATCTCCAAGTCTCTCATCAGCGATACTATCTGCTGAGAACATTGAGTCACCCCTTCACGCTGATTGTTTAGCATTGTCTAAACTTTCTAAGTGAGATTACATGGTCCAAATATAAAAATTGATAGAAAGGCTAGGGTGTTTATTATTAGTTAGCTATTCCACCTGACTCTGTCCCTGGAAGCATATTTTTCGTATGCATCAAGTCTCATGTTCTGCTGAAACATTGAGCATAACCTAATTTCTTACCCTAACTACACAGTCATCAGCATAAGAGATACTTGTCTGGTCCTTAAATGACAAAGGATTTTTTATGTCCCTCACCTCCTAGACTGAGGTATGACAAGGTACTATTATGAATTTATGGTGAATCTTTTATTCTAGACTACGACTAGACTTTGTGATGCAAGGATCAAAAACATTTCTTGCTGATGAGTTATACTTGTAAATGATTCATGCTAATTTTACCTCAATGTGACTGAAACAATCCATTCTTGCCCTTATATTTTCTTTAAAGCTTTATGATTCAGCATAATGTACCATACGCTAATGAGAGCTTGACAATTCTATGCCGATGGTTAAGCTAAAACACCACAACTTATCACACGCATCATACCTATAACACTGTGATTTTCACCCAAATTTTTTTAAAATTCAAACACTTTTTAACAGATGAATAACGACATCACACGAAGGTCTACCCCCGAAGGTCTGCAATGATAGCAGCACTCACAATGTTGGGCTCGCTATAGGTTTGCTGGGCTCGTGGCTGATGACCAACATGAGGGTTCTGAAAAATAAACGGTGATGTCTCGGGTGTGCGGTTGTCCTGCCCCCACCAGCTCCTCCAAAATTGACATTCCCCTCGACATGCGACATGTTCCTAAATAACAAAGAATTTTTAAGTACATGAAGGAAAATTCAAAAAGTTACATATAACTATCCTATAACTCGCAGCACACACCCTCCCCCCCCCCCTTAAGAATCCTAGAGCACCTAACTGAGCCAGTTTACACTGTGAGTCTGAACACCGGCCTCTATATTCAATTCACTCATAGCATGACTCTGATACCAACTTGTAACACTATGATTTTTCACCCAAAATTTTTTAAAATTCAAGCACTTTTTAACAGATTACGTTGCGGAAGACTTGTTATGATTATTTCAAAAACATCACCAATGTTACTTTCATGTCAAAAAAAACCCATCAAAATTTAAAGTTCAAAAAATCAATGTGATGAAAACCCAACATGTCCAAATGGTATCATATCTAAATATACTAAATAAGACTACCCAAAAAGCTTCCATCCTCACCAAGGCATCATGTCAAGCTACCTGTTCCAACACGGAAAAACCAACAAGCAAAGAACAAGTGTTAGCATAAGCAAAGTGAGTCAGTTATAGTACAGTGTTAGAAGAACAAACATATCATAGATGGATTCACACAAAACATCCACACACAGTCAAAGACTCACAAGCAAGACATAATAACATCACACCGCATAACAAGCACAGATTTAGCTCAATTTATTTTAGTTCTTCTTTTAGAGCTTCTTTATTTAGTTACTCTCCTCAACCCCGTTGTAACTAATTTTATTTTATCTATTTGCTGCTTAAATATTAACATATAATATTTTGTTTCTCCGCTGTATATTAATATTTACTCACCGCTCACCATCGTTGTATTTATTAAAGTAATACCTCCTAGTTAGGGTCTATTTATTCACCACATACCCCGCAAGACAAGTACCTCATTCACTATTAATGTGACTGGCACGAACCAACGCACTAGGTGACGCGCGACTCTCACCCTTAATCATTGCCCCCAGTGCGTTGCGTTCGCTACTCCGACGTTGCACATTCATATACATGCGTTGTTGTTAAGTATTGGTACAAACGGTGCCAATTCCACCGCGTTACACCTTCCGATCCCACATGATGTTTGCGCTGGTCCCACCGCTAGACCAACATCACTCCAGTCCTCCCACCATTCGGACCATGTCTCAAATTATCTCCTAGAAAAATCATTCGATGCCTCTTTGGCTTAAGCTCTTTCCCCGTAGGTGTTGTTCAACCCATCGAGTCCCCTCAATAATCTGGATAGGGTATATACATATGACTAGGTTACTACCCTTCGCACCGCTAGTGTATTCCCCTTTTTAATTTATTAATAATTAATTAGCTAAGGAGTTACACTTTTACCCTCTCAAGTAATCATGTAAATATTATGAATTTTCTTTTATTTACATATTACCTCTTTAAGGGTTCATTTCATGCAAACATGTAATTTTTATGTAGTTATTACATTTTACATCACACACCACTTTCATTCACAACACTTCTATAATGATTTTACAACACTAGCATGCTTGTCCTAAAACATTTCAAACAAACATTTTCAAACAAGTATTGACATGCTCACAACACATAATAATCATGCACAACACTCAATCTAACATGACCTTAGCTCACATCTTACATCAAACAAAGAGGAGTCTAGCATGCAACATCCTAGATACAGGTATACAAAGTATTTCAACATTCATGGCACAATACTCAATCATCAAAAGGGCACATACATCCTAGATAACTAGGTTCATCCCATTCCATCTAAGATATGGGATACTCCTAACAATGTACTTTATATTTCCACAAAATTAACTCACATTGCCACAGATGTGACCACTTCACACTTCAAGTCTTGTAAACATTGAAGTATCACCCTTGCCCCTATTAAAATACAAATAAAAAGTTATTGGAGTTCTACAACGCCAAAGATGACAAATCCATAACCTAAACACATAAATCAATTATCAAACAAAGTTCCCAGTTTTAGACCCAAAATAGCCACCTTCTTAGAGCTATTTTAGCACCCATGGGACCTGTAAAATTTTTATTTTTATTTCATATTCAAGAATTTCAGAATTTTATCTTTTCATATTGTACTTTTAAATGTCCAAACAATTTTTATGCAATTTTCTATGATTTTTACAAAACTGCCTATCAGTGCAGCAATATTCTGACCAGTTGGTGAAAAAGATGATTTTCACCTAAGTTGGAGGCAACAACGGGTACTAGAAAAATCCACAGACAATCTAGACTCAGAATGTAAACTTTAAGAATTTACAGATTATTAATTTGGCTCCTGGTGATTTTTCTATAAATTTTCCAATCTAGAGGTAGATATTCTAATTTCGTGCTATTTACAGCTTTGACTCTTTAAGGCCTTTTGACCACTCAACCCATTAATTCATAACCAAAAACACCCATAAAGATAAAAGCTAGTTTCTTAACAGAAGTAAAATTTCACGAAATAAAAATGTCAATTTCAACCACACCCCATGCTTCAAAGTACATAACATTTGGTGGAAAAACAAAATACATTGTTGAACTAGATTGCACAAATAAGAATTTGGATTTCTTCCACCACCAAGTCTCATGGAAGGACTTTGAGAGATTGTTTTGAGGCTAATTGGGTGACTCAAAACATGATTTTATCACAGAAAAATACCCACTTGATTCATATTGGGAGTTAACATAAGTTTTAGAAATCAACAAGAGAGATTGTGATCCCAAAACTTTGATCAAAACATGAACTTGAACAATAAAATTATTGAAGGTGCTCATAAAGAAATTTTAACAATAACTGAGCCATCATAAACACCCAATAAAAGTGAAATTAAACCATATGAACTTTCAAAAGGTTTATAGGAAGAAGAAGATGAGATTATGATCATCAATTAGGAAGAGAATTGACAACAACAATCTTCAATCGACAAGGAGCTTGATATATTAACACAACAAAAGATATTAGAAGAGAATTTACCAATATTGGCCAAAAATTGCAGCCTAAGATCACCACAAAATCGAGTATAACAGTCTTTCTTCCTCCCCTTTCTCTTCCCGGTCACGTTTTTCTTGACACAAATTACTTCTCCTCCTCCCTCTCTTGCTGTCGACGCAAACAAAAGGGATCACTCGTTTTTTTTCTCTCTTGGACTACCAGTGATCGACACACACACAAGGCAATAGGAAGTCTCGATCGGTTTTTTATACATACGTAACAAGGAACGGACACAAGGAGAAGGATCGATCCTTATCCTTGGGGGTTATTTCATATTTCCAAGTTAGTCCCTCAAGAATCCTAAGAAGATTTCCAACACACCTAACCCTATTAGTTAACAATTAAAGTTTCCTTTTATGACATTTGAGTTCCTCAACCCCAATTACCCCATTAAAACGAATTATATTTACCCTAATAATTTCATAAATCAATTTCATTAAATTACACACCTTTTAATTTTTGAATAATTCTTTTGGATATTAAATAATACTATTTTTAGTTAACTTATTCCATTTTAACCTCATAAAGCTAAAATATTTTACATAAATAGTTCTTCGAGTAACGGAAAAACTAACATCGTTTACGGTAGGATTTTTGGGTCGTTACAATACCACTCTTGTCCTTCTTCTTCTAATAAAAGTGATTAATGAGTCATCTTATGAAACCACACGATGATGAGATCTCGCAATACTATGTCAGTGAATGATAGTTTAAGCTCATACTATCAGGAGACATCACAATCTTACCAAACTGAAAGTTGTTGATGTCAAAAATGGGGAGAATATTGCGACTGATATAAATAAAATCAAAATTTATCTTATGATCTGATGTCAAGCTGACATGTTGTCCTGATCATCTCTTAATTCATCCGTTGCGACTCATATATACTGCCTCCACTACTTGACAATCATAAATGGAAAGTCATTCATCTTCTCAGGGGGAGTATTGGTTAAAGCTGAAGAACTTAAAATTTTCATTCTTACTCTCAGGGGGGAGCACAAGCTAAAGAATTTCTTAAATATTAGTATTGACATCATCAGATATGGGGAGATTGTAAGGTCACACCTTATGATCTGATGAGTCAAACACTCTACACGCTATCTGTCAACGTCAACGTCTACATAACCACCAGCGCTAGCGTATCAAGTCCATCAGCGTCAGCGCTTAGTATAGTTATTTTGTTGGAAAAAATGAATGAAAAATTAAGCACCAAACTATGGCGTTTAGAGTTCTTGAATGATTAAACAATTAAATTAAACAAAAATCTAATTTTGTTAATTTTTTGTTTAAAATTGAATTAAAATAGAAAATTAAACACAATTTCCATTACAAATTTTGTGTTTAATATTAATTTAATTTAATAATTAAGGTTTCTTTTTATAATCACCATAAATTGTAATTATGATGAGAGTTGGATAACTCTTCCGCTTACCTGTTTAAATTTCTAATCTTTGACATGCTAGATTTGGACATGTTAATATTGACACGTTAAGAAGGTTAATCAAACTTGAACATATACCTTACTTGCATATAAGTCAAAATATGGATGCAATACTTGTGTTGAGTCAAAGTTAACACACCAATCATTCAAGTTCGTTGAAAGGACAACTAAACCCCTTGGATTAATTCACACAAATGTGTGTGATATGAAGTCGAATCCATATAACGGTGATATAAGTACTTTATCCCTTTTATTGACGATTGCATTAAACTTTGTTATGTTAATTTACTTAAAAGTAAAGATGTACAAGTTTAAATTGTACAAAAGTGAGGTTGAGAATCATCTCAACAAAAAGAGTGAATGTGGAGGTCAATATGCATCACCATTTGAGGAATTTTTTGCAAGTCATGGCATTAAACATGAGCTTAAGGCACCTTATTCACCTTAACAAATGGCATCACCAAAAGGAAACATCATATCTTAAATGAAATGATGAATGTCATGTTGTTGCTTATGTTTTGGGTTGCCACACTCAGTGTTGGGGGAAGTTGTGTTGTGAACTAATTACCTTTTAAATAAGGTACCCCAAATGAAAACGAGAAAAAAAATATCATCTAAGTTATGGTCGGGTATAAAATTATCTTTCAAATACATTCGAATGTGGGGGTGTATTGAAAAGGGTGTTATGCCTAACCCAATGGTTGTAAGGATTGGACACTAGATTGTTGGTTGCATCTCTATTGGTTATACACAAAACAATAGTAGTTCTTATTATATTCCTCTATATGACTCTAAAACGTTGGAGATTTATAAAGGTATGCTAATAGAATCGACAAATGCAAATGTGCTTTTTATGTTTTGATAAGTGCTCCAAAATAATTGGGCATAACAAATTTTCTCATGAAGAAGAATTGAAGAAAGAAATTTAGCACCAATGGAGTAAAAGGGCACGATTTGAGAAATCATTTGGAGATGATTCTTACAATTATATGGTTGAAAAAGAGCCTCAAACTTTAAAAAATGAATTAACGGTGAAAAAGATTCATATGAAAGACCTCAATGGAGAGAGACAATTAAAAGTGAAATAGATACTATCTTGCAAAATCACACATGAAATCTAGTGGATATACCTCTAGGATGTAAGCCACTAGGTTATATATGTATTTTCGAGAGAAAAATCAAAGCAGATAGATCCAAAGAATATGAGAATCGATTAGAACATAATGGTCTATGATTTCAATAGAAAGATGTATTGATTTCTTGTTTGGAAATTTAGAATCAAATGTTACTTCTATACTCCAAGAAGATATTTCCATTAAATCGACTAATATTGGTTGGAATTCATCAAAACATGATAAAGGTTTTGATGGATATTAAGATATTCAACATGAAGTTGAAAGGACTATGAATGGAAATATGAGTATCATAAATTTAGAATCATATGATCGTTTCTTAGAAGATCATATTGGGTTAAGTTGAAAAAACTAATAATGGTTCTAAGGTTTGAACTATTGAGTTTGAGAAATCATTGCGGTTTAGTGGGTTTCCAAATGGGAAATAAGAGCTCATGACATACATGTTTGGATTACAAACATAAGAATGTCTTGATTACTTTCATTTGTATGCTCTTATAATTATATGTGGTTGTAACTTCTCGAAATTTGGAAGTATATCATTCTGATATGAAACTAAAACTTCTAAACATAGTTTTAGAAGTATAAATCTACATGGAAATGCCAAGCAGTTATCTTACCCGATGGAAAGTAACAAAATGTGTGAGTAGTAAAGTCATTATATGATTATAGCAAGCTTTGGAACAACGGGTATCAAAAGTTTGAATGTCACTCAACATCAATGGATGTAATAAAATAGATCCATATAAATGGCACTTTAAAGTGTTATTCTATTTTATGACATAGTAGGATCCTTGAGAGAGGATGCCTAAAAAATTTTACATGTAGATGGTGAAAACAAGAAATTGCATGGAAAAATACGATATTTTCAAGGAAACTCGTGTATGGAATATTCATAATTACATCTGGCCAATGTTATTGTGAATTCACAAATACATGTACTACATATGCTTATCATATTATATTGACACAATTATGCATATTCAATATTGGTAACTATGGTGTAGTAATAACCATATTGACAATGGTCAACATTTGTTGGAAAATATAGGAGAACAAATTTGCAAGTTTATCCAAGGTTGGACAATGAACTAAAGTGTTTTATAAGTTCTTGGGAGACGTCCCATGATGAACCAATAACTCCTATATATGTACATGATGATGTAAATAATGGTGAGTCTAGACATATTTGTCAAATACATAACAACATTCAACAACGAATCTCAAGATGAATTATCTTTAATGACTACATAAAGTCAAAATAAGATTGCGGATCCACTAACGAAATGATTGAAATGAGAGGTCGTTA
The DNA here is from genome assembly GCF_052849685.1 of Lactuca virosa. Lineage (NCBI taxonomy): Eukaryota > Viridiplantae > Streptophyta > Magnoliopsida > Asterales > Asteraceae > Lactuca > Lactuca virosa. Next base: position 87,604,946 of record NC_136426.1, read on the forward strand.
TGAGGAATGAGACTAAAACCCATGGATAAAAAAAGTTATTGTGAAGGAAAACCCAACCTAGTTGACTGGAGATCCCAAGATCTAGGTTCAATGGGACAACCTACTTGCATATAACATTTGTGAATCACTGTGGGGGTTAGCCCCAACTCATTCCAAAAACAAACAGTGATGCAGGTTAAGCTTATAGTCATAGATGATAAATTGCAAATCATCACGAATTAGCTTTTAATGATTATTATATAGTCACCTATGTGAGAGAGAAGTGGGGTCGCTTCAAAGGGAGTTGTATGGGCATATTCCTAAGAGCTCTTACAGAACCAGGCATGTGTCCATGACCATAACGGACATATCAATGAGAACCTAACTAGGTCAGGGAGAATCATGTGAGACATGTATTGATTATTTACACAAACGGCAGAACAGTTCAAGGACATCGAGTCTACTGGTCCGCTACTAAAATAAATATGTATCTTAAGGGATGGTTCAAAGGGTAACACCTACCTATCCTATGCATGATTCAACTGTTGGATTTTATCTAGGTAGCTTGAAAATGTTTGATAAATTTCCATTCATGTGGGGGATTGTTGGAAAAAAAGTGAATGAAAAATTAAGCACCAAACTATGGCGTTTAGAGTTGTTGAATGATTAAACAATTAAATTAAACAAAAATCTAATTTTGTTAATTTTTTGTTTAAAATTGAATTAAAATAAAAAATTAAACACAGTTTCCGTTACAAATTTTGTGTTTACTATTGATTTAATTCAATAATTAAGGTATCCTTTTATAATCACCATAAATTGTAATTATGGTGAAAGTTACAAGTTTGCACTATAAATATAGTGATCTTGTACATGGTAAAGTACACTGAAAAACTTTGTACTTTTCTCCCTTTCTAAGGCTGCGTTTTCTAGTATGTATCAAGATAATATCCGGACCTTGTTGAGTTTGGCGATCTTGAAGAACAGTTCTTGTTGTTGTATCCTGGGAAACAAACACCCGAAGTGGGTCGAAATTGTTTTAAGGAAAATGTGTTAAACACATGCCTCGGTTTTCTGTTTTCTTGTTTGTTGTCGTACATATTCGTAATATTTTTCCTACATATTCTACATAATCTTTTGTATATTAGGAAATGATATAGATAAGTATAGAATAGATAGCAGATCCGATTACCTTATGATAAGGATCAGTTCTTAGTATAGAAAAGATACAATCCCTTCAATCGAGGGATATACTTGTATAGACTAGTATATATTCTACATTAGGGTGAAACCCTAATGTATCCCTACGGCTTGGTGTCGTTGAACGTCTTTGTGACCGTCCTTGTGACAAACCGTTTTCTTGGTGAAAACAAACTCTTTCTTAGTGAAGGAACAATTTGGAGAACTCGTTGTGTTATTTATTTTCTGTTCTTTGTTTGCTTAGATTAGTTTGTTTTTGTTCTTTTTACTTAAGGTGTATCCGATCGATACAGACCTTCACCCATGAAACATAAGACTATGTTTTGATAAAAAAAAAGGATACAAATGACATTTATCATTTGTTCAACATTGTGATTTAGGAAATAAAATGATATTGATAAATGTTGTAAAATATGAGGTGTAACAAAGTGATGTTTAATTTTCACCTGAAATAATAATTAATTAAGTTATTAATCACTAAATTAACCCTCTAATTATCTAAATTAGAGTTATTGAACTATAATGACTCTTTTTTATTGGTTAGACACAATTACAAAGTCCATATTAGAATAATGAATCTAAATAGAGATTAAATAGATAAAACGAAGAAAGTCGGGAAAAGAACAAACAAAAACACAACCCATGATTTTTACACATGATGTATTTCTTCCCAGAGCAGCGGTTGCAAGAAACGACCTCAATAGGGACCACTTAACTCATCTAATTTCACTTTAACTATTCTGATTTGAATTCTAATAAATTAGGACGAATGAATAGAGTTTAAATTTTTTTTCTAACACTTAGTTGCATCTTAATTAACATCATTAACCTAATCAAATCATGAATCATAGTTATTATCATCAAACTTCAAATTCAAGCATCAAAATTTCAAACTTGACCTCTAGATTTAGTTTGCGTTATTCTTTGCATTTATGATGGATAAAACTAACGCCAACATATAATTTAAGCTTATTAACATAACGAAGTTGACGTCTGTTGAAACATTGTATATTCATTATTGATTTATTTAGAATTTTCAACATCAAAAAGTAAACTTTGCTTGAATAAATTTACATCAAACTCATATCATTGACCTATTTCATTGACGAAAATCGAATTATATAAGTTCAAATGATGATTTTATGACTTTATGGTTTTAAAACCACCATTAAAGTTTAATGAGCCCATTTTTCAACCATGGAAAAGAACTTAATTTCTTAGATTAATGAAATAAACATGGAATTATATACTAATCATATAAATAATCTAGAAAATCATCTCAAAATTCAAATGTAGGCAGAGTTAATTAAACAATTAAATGAAAAAAAAGAAGGTAGAATTAACTATCTTAGACGTTTCTTTTGAGGATTTTAACTAAAATTAACAATTGTGCTTCAATTTAGCTTCAAGTCACCCAAATCTTTCTCAAAATTATATTATCCTTTCCTCTATAAGTTCCATTATTTGAAATGAATAAAATGGAAGGATTTAAGTGGCTTTAACTCTAATCTTTCACTTACTAAAATAATTACCCGTAAACTTAATAATTTTAGACTTTGTTCCAATTTCACACCTAAGTAACATTAGACTTTTTTTTTGAACGGCTGATATTTTATTAAAAAACTAGCAAGAAGCTAGAAAAAGAAACATTACAAAAAATTACAAGCAATGACCGGGTTATGAAGCCAAGAAGTCCACTCTATCTTAGCTTTACTACACCTGTTTGAAATCCAAAAAAAACTCCTCTCAACCACGTCATCAAAAATAAAGGATTTCCTAGGCGTCACCTTTCCAAAAATAGTAGCGTTGCGAAAGTTCCATAAACACCATAAAGAAGTCAAAACTACCGCATCGAAAGCTTTCCTTTGACCACCTCTCATACCAGACGATTGAGACCAAGAAAGAATGGAATCAATAGATAACTGGAAAGGAATCTGAACACCCCACCAAATAGCAATCCGATACCAAATCTCCCTCAATTGAATACAATCAGCGAAAAGGTGATCAATAGACTCAACCTTACTAGAACAAATAGGGCACATGATAGAATTAACCATAACTCCACGATGAGACAGACTTTCTCTAATGGGGATACTCCGTAAACGCAGCCTCCAAATAAAAATATTCAATTTGATGGGTACCCAGTTATTCCAAGTTGTCTCACAACCTCCCGTAAACAACATACAACTATCAATAAGAGCTCTAGTAGACGAAACTGAAAAAGAATCAGAAGTATCAATAGACCAACCCAACCGATCAGGAAAAGAATGAAGCTGGAGATCATGCAACAAATCAAGAAACGCATTCCACTGGGTCTGCTCAATACCACCCCTAGGAGCCCACCTGAGAGAATCAACCCTCCAACCAACCAGAACCCTATCCCGAACCGAGACATAACGATGGACATCCAGCGCATAAATCCTAGGAAATTAACATTAGACTTTGTTCCAATTTGACACCTAAGTAACATTTCTAACTTACCTTTGATATCAACCCTAGAAAGTTATATTTTAACAATTTAGGTTGAAAACCTAGTTAACTGAATGAATTGAGTCAAAGATCTTAAATTAGCTTTCATGATTAGCAAGATACCCTTATTCATTCTAATTTTTTATTCAACCTAAGATGATCTTCTAACATGCCAAGTCCATCAACATCTATTTTAACCCTAGATGTAAAAAAAATTAAAATTAAGTTCAGATTCTCATTAAACTTTTGGGTAAAATACAGAAAAACACAACCAATTATATATGAATATTAAGGTTGTAAAAAAACATTCGACGTTAGTTAGGCGGTGGACTGGGGTCAATGTATTAATCAGCTATACGAGTATTAACCGGGGACACTAAATTATGAAGTCTTTGAATTTTAAAAATTATATTTGACTAATATCATAACAATGTTCGTAAATATCACTAATATCATAATAAAATAGGTTAATATGATTAATACAACACTAATCATTCCTTAAATAGTTTATATTAAGATAAAACTTCTTCAAAGTGTTCAAATATTATCGTTCGCTACTGTAGGCTTGAATTAATCGCTAGGCGCGTTCTAGTCAGTCGGGCATCACCTAGGGACTAATCGGAGATTAATTGGGACCCAACACTGATGCATATGCAGAAAAGCTCTTATATTATATTTATGACAATAAAACTGTTATATTAATATTTATCATTCATATAAAACCAAATTACATGTTTGTAAGTATGGCTGTAAACGAACCGAACGAACACGAACAATGCTTGTTCATGTTCGTTTGTTTAAGTTTACCGAACAAATAAACGAACACGAACGGTTAAACGAACGAGTTTTCTTGTTCATGTTCGTTCGTTTAACAAATTACATTGTTCATGTTCGTTCGTTTATGTTCGTGAACATGCTAAACGAACATAAACAAACGAACATAAACGAACAAAGATAAACAAACATATATGAACACAAATGAACATATAATATAGTAATGTAATCAAACACAGTTAAACATATATGAAGATAAAAGGAACTTATATGAACGAACATAAACAAACGTAAACGAATAACATAAACGAACGTTCACGAACATAATTGAACGAACAATACCATTGTTCATGTTTGTTCGTTTAACTAAACGAACGATAATTTGTGTTCATGTTCGTTCATTTATTAAATAAACGAACATAAACGAACTTCCAGCCGAACAGTTCGTTGAACGTTCAGTTCGTTTACATCCCTATTTGTAAGAGAACTTACCAGCTTAGAATCTGACGTGGCATACATTTTCGTTTTTTAATATCACTTGGATATTAATTGTGTTAAAATCAATTATCTAAGGAAGGACAATTAGTTGTATAATTCCATACACATAACACAATTGAGAAAATGTAAATGAAATAGTAGGGTCCGACATGTTCTTACATACAATCGAGAAAATAAAATAAGATTTGTATGTTATATAAGATTTTTAGCCAACCATTTTCCTAAAATAATTGCAATTTTGTTTTATTTGAAACGTAAATAATAATATAAGAGTTTTTTAAGATAAAAATAATAAAATTCTAAATATACATGTGTAATTGAGTGTGTTTTTCTGTCTTTTACCCAATAAATTTTTGATTCTTAGCTCTTAATCGCAAAGCTTTTGAGATCAACGTTTGCCAAACTATGAATTAAAATTTTAATTCAACTGTTTTTTAATAAATTAAATTTAGTTGAAATTTTAAATCAGTTATTTAATTTTTAAATGCATTAAGAAAGGCACCCGAGTGATTGATTATGTAATAAACAGTCGAGGTTCTATGTTTATGACAAGAACATTGAACAATGGTTTATGTTTGATGTTTGACCAGTCATGCTAGAAAATTTTAATTAAAAGTTAGGTGAACGTTGATCTAGTGAGAAAGCAAGAATCGTTCTACTAGATGAATGTGTGAGAGATGTTGAGATGGACTTGACATCTTTTAAAGATACATGATATTCATATGGTTTTTCTATAGTATGGTGGTCAAACATCAAACATAAACCATTGTGCAATGTTCTTTTCGTAAACAGTCGAGGTTCTATGTTTATGTATGCCACTGACTTTTATGGGGCGGAGAAAACATGTAAATCAATTATTAAATTTCTAGCCCAAAGGATTGATTCTATCGGCTCAAGTAATGTTCTCAGCATTATGACGGATAATGCCGTCAATTGTAAAGTTTTGGGTAAAGGAAGTCGAAAAGGTATAAAAGCATATTTTTTGGTCCCCATGTTGTGTTCATACCTTAAACCTAGTTTTTAAAGACTTTGTAAGTAAGTTTATTTGGTTAGAGGACACATATAAAAAGGGAAAACGATTGTCAAATATTTTTTAAATCATGTACACGCTTTGGCTATTTTTAGGGACAATTCAAAGTTGGAGCTTTTGAAGGTTGCTAAAAACCGATTTGCCTCTCATTATTTTTTGTTTAAGAGGTTAATCACTTGTAGAGAGACCCTATTTACAACCATTGTTCATAATTCGTGCAAAGATTAGGTGAAACAAGGCGATAATCACAATAGAATAACTGAAGAGGTTGTTGACAATATCATATATGAGCAATTTGATAATATGTTGGGGGAAATCCAAGATGTGATGAAGGAACGTATATATGCATCGTATTTTCCTCAAGTAGAGCAAATTGTATTGAAAATGTGGAAGAAAATGATCATACCATTACATTGTTTGGGATTTGCTTTAACTACACGATTTTACGAAACACATTATCTTGAAACATTAGCACGAGGTGGAATATATTGAAAAGCACCTAACATTGAGAAAGAAGTTATACAAGGTGTCATGAAAGCTTTTAATCACTTTGCTATAAATAGAGACGGAGAAACATATGTTACAAGGATAAGTTGCTACATTTCATATGAAGAAGAGTCTTTCTTTATTACCGGAAGCTCAAATAGATGCGGTTACAATGGAAGCAATTGATTGGTGGTCTACTTATGGCACGGAAACACCATAGTTAAACAAAAAAACGAATTGTCACAACCTAAAAGCAACTCTTTGGTCGAAAAAAAATCGGAGCACTTATTCTTATATTCATAATATGAAAAGAAATCGGCTAAAATCTAAAAGGGACGACAAACTTGTTTTTGTCCATTCAAATATCTGTTTGAGTTCAAGGTTTTCTAAAGCTTATAAAGAAGGACCACACAAGAAGTGGGATATGGATCCCAAATCTACAAACTTGGAAGGATCAACTTCAATCCTAGAAGATACGGAATGAGAAGATCTCGAGGAGAAAGAAGATAATGATAATGGCCAAGGAAAAAAACAAAAGGGTGACTAAGTTATTGTTTGAGTTTTAAGTTTGAAGTTTATGTAACTGTCTTGATGTTTGTTGGATTTGATGTAATTTGTTTTGAATTTTGATGTTTGTTTGATTTCAAGTTTCAAGTTTAGCTAATATGCTTTCAATTTCTATGTTAACCGGTACATGGTACCACAATATTTGGTACATCGTACCAAAGTGTACCACCGAAATGAACCTACCCCCTCGTATCGAATATCAGGAACATAACGAATTGCATATGGCGAACCCGTACCCACGCTGGACAATGAATTATGTGATTATGATTCATACACAATTACACATATTTCTAGATTATTGGCAAGGCCGGTCCATATATATTTTGGGCCCGGGGCGAGAAAAAAAAAGGCTCCGAAAACCAGAAACGTAATATAAATTTAAAATAAACATACCATTTTACTAAAATAATTAATAACATTATCAAGAAGAAATATATAGGCACAACGTTTAAAAAACACAATTAATTTTAAGAATATTACTTCTTATAGAATTCCTAGATGCAAAATCATATATATACACTAGCCCATAAATTTTGGACCCCTTAGAGACATGAGCTCTAGATGATCTTCCGAGCCGGACCTGATAATTGGTATTTGATTATTTGAACGTCAATAATCTGTTTATTTGAACAACTCATTGCTACTATCTCCTCCATAAGAGAAGACTCAGATGAATCCCAATGTGAGTGGGGTCATGGGCAACCACTTCATTCACTTCAAAGCCCCTACACTTCGTGCGTTTTAATTAAGAACATAATGTAATGGATTTGCTTTATCTTGAACAGATTATAACAATGTATTTTGTTGGGTTTATTTGTTTTCATATCTAAATATCCTTTTCTTTGTTATGAAATGATGATTACTAAAAGTAAAAATATACGGTTGACCATGAGTATTTTATTTTGTCAAATACATTTGTATCCTATTTTCCAACCGAGTATTTTTAGAGATCAATGAAAACACTAATTATATTTAATTTATAATACAATTTAGAATTTACGTTAAATTTAGAACAGAGCTTGAAAACAGAGACAATCTTTCTTTAAATTTGAACAGTTCCATCCATAAAAATTACTATGTTTTTTTTTATCTATAGCCAATTGGCCGGTAAACCCTATTTCCGGCGGAAATGGTCGTTGGTGATAGGGCACTTTTTTTTTTTGTGGTGATATCAAGAAGAGGAATTCAAACCTTTACTAAAACTTAATTATATGTCAATTGTAATAAAAGAAAATCTATAAAGGAAGATGAGACAAACACACTAACAGAGCCAATAATGTCACATTGTCGCCAATGCATTGTAAGAGTGTAATTTATGCAACTCAAGTTGTACCTTAACCAACGATCCAAACTCCATTTCTTGTCGCTTCACCCTCCCCCGACCACACGAAGATGGAACTTCTGAAAAGCTAAGGTGGGATTCATGATGTATTAACTTTTTATTTATCCTAAACGGTAAGACACTATTTATATTTGATATATTATTAAAGTTATTACATGACAAGATATAAGTAAAAATCTTGTGGCATGATTGGGTCCATAAAATACGGAGGATGCAAAAGGGGTTTAAGATGAATTCGGTAGACGTAGTATGATGCACTTGGTAGTTAAGGCGATATAAGTTTCTTTAAAGAGAAATTTTGATTACCCTTTGATATTAAAACTTAAGTCAACATTAGAAACTCAATTTGGTTAACCATAAAAATAATTTTTATGAGAAAAAATAAACCATATTAATCTAATTTATTATTATTATTTTAAATAATTAAAATACTACTATTAATTAGGGGTGTGCAATAAATCGCACAAACCGCATAAACCGTCCGCACCGTACCAAACCGCACCACATAACGCGGTTTAAAACACTTGCGGTGCGGTTTGCGGTTTACGATTACAAAATTGCGGTTTAAACCGCACCGCATTGATAAAACTAATTAATGATTATATATATATATATATATATATATATATATATATATATATATATATATATATATATTCGAAAATAATTTGACAGATCCTAATTTAATGACATTATCTTAAGTTTTTGAAATGTAATTTTAATTAATCCAAAATTTAATGGAGTGACCATATTTTTTATCTCAATTTTATTTTCAACTAACATTCAGTGACCATTATTTTATGGTGACTATGTTTTCTTAACTTATGTATATTCATAAGAAGTTAATGACCACAATTCTATGACCATCAAATTTCTTAATGACCACTTAGTGAGCCATTGGTGACGACAATGATTGTATTGCCATTAAATTTAAAGTAAATAATTACTCAAACCGCATGTAAACCGCATAAACCGCCCGCACCAAACCACACCGCATAATGCGGTTTTGAACGTTCGCGGTGCGGTTTGCGGTTTCTAAATAACTCAAACCGCATGTGCGGTGCGGTTTGCGATTTTGGCTCTAAACCGCACCAAACCGCACCACGCACACCCCTACTATTAATAACCAGTGATTAAAATTAAGTCGACCTTAAACACTCAATTTAGGTTATAGAAAGATAATTTTTTATGAAAAAAACAAATCATACTAATTTTATTTATTATTTTTTGAAATTTTAAAAATTACTAATAATAAACACTAATTTCGCAATGCCATTGAAAAATTGTAAATTGTTTAGAAATAACAATAGTCACTATTATGTTATTATGATAATTATAATTTATTTGATAAATAATAAAATTAAAATATTATTAATATTATTATTATTGTTATTATTATTATTAGAATAACATATATTTAATAAAATAGAGAATATATATGAAATATCTCATGAGATACAAATGAATTTCCTAAATATACTGAAAAACTTAATTAATTATACATGCATATGTAGAAAAAACTTATTTATTATTTTTATATTTAAAAAACCCCTTATATTATTATTTCCGTTTAAAATAAAACCAAAATGCAAATTTTTAAGAGAAATAACCGACTAAAAGTATAATATGACATACATATATCCTTATATTTCTTCGTTTGTATGTAAAAACATGTCGAAACTTACATCTATTTCAATTACTTTTGTTTGATTTTGTTCTGTATATGAAATTATACGGTTGGTTTTCTCTTCATAAATAATCGTTTTTATCTCAATTAACATCAATGTCGTATTAAAAGACAAAATGTAAGCAACATCAAACTTTTAGTAGCCAGTTTCTTTTAAATACACGTATTTTGTTTTTTTATGATAACTGTTAATATAAAATTATAGGGAGTACAATGCGCTAATGGAGGTGCTAAGAGATGTTAAGGGTGCTAAACACCACCCCCTTACCTTGTGATAAGGAGGGCATCAAGAAGAAATCGGTGTGCATGTAGGGAGAGTTGAGAGAGAGAGAGAGAGAAAGTATGAATGATGTTGTAATTAGTTTGTATTTTTTTTATATATTTTAATTTTTTTTCTTCCAAATCAAACTATTAAATTAGCACACTATCAATCTTTATATTTTTTTTGCTAGACATGCTAAACTTATATGACATCAAAAATACTTAAAAACTTACATGACAACAAGCTAAGAGTGTTACCACTCCCTCAAGTCTATGTCTTTTTCTAAACATAAAAATAATCTATAGATGTTTCTGAATACATATATAATTTGTTATGATCATTTACGATGATATAGTACAATAATATGAAAATATAGAAATTGAAATTTTTATCATGTACTATCATTATTCCAAATAATAATTAGCTAGGTGATAAATTTAAGTGTACATTTATATGAATGTTTATATATTACGAAAAAATTAAATTGGCCAAACATGTTGAGAAAACCATCCCTGGTTGTTGTGCGAGAAAACGACATGTTATAATCTCCGATCAATTTAATTCTTTTGTCCTAACATATAAACAAAATAATTAGAAACATCCTTCATCACAATATTTCTTGGGAGAAGATTTTGCAAAGTAGAAAGCTAAAGGGTTATTAAAAAAAAATAAAAAAAAGAATAAAAAAAATAAAAGTCGAAAACACACACATTAATAATTCCACAATAAAGATTCAAATTCATTGGAAACCACATTTTTCTGACCGGAAAAATGCCCACCCTCGTCGTCACCGCTTTTATTAGTCCATTCATGTGGTGGGTAGAGCCATCCATCCACCATCGAGTCGATGTACACGAACTCGTTATTCAACTCAGCAGAATCAAAACTCGTCCCAAGAATTGGAAGCTCCGTTATCTCACTCAGTTCCTCCGGCTCCGATTCCACCGTGGAGGGTGCAGGTGGAAAGTCAAACGTGTCCATGGCAGCTGCTTTAGCTGCTGCAGCCTGTACATCCCTTGGAGACGACGAAATTGGTCTAGGCAACGACCCAACCAAATCCGGAAAATTAATAATGGCCGAGTTACCCTTGATGCTAAGTGCAGCGACGTCGTGTGCACGAGCAGCCATTTCAGGGTTCCGGTATGTTCCGAGCCATATCCGTGATTTCTTCCTCGGCTCACGGATTTCAGACACCCATTTGCCCCAGTTACGCATTCGAACGCCGCGGTAGATAGGGTGCTTGGTGCTGGAATCTCGGCTTCTCTTGATAGTTTTGGTTTTAGGGTGTTTTGGTTTGTGGTTAGGTGAAGAAGGTGGTGAAGTGAAGGAGTTGGAGCTGGAATCATCAGGTTCAGAATTGAGATTATCTGCACTCATTGTTAGTTGTTACTGCGAAAACTTATGATTGGATGCTGATAAGTGCATATATTCACAAAGTGTTCGTTAGAAAGCAAGACTGAGGAAAAAGTTGCAATCTTTTGGGGGGGTTTGTAGAAGACGAACGATGAGCTTTAACCAGATTGAGCCATTTCTGAATGACTGATACACTTATAAACAGTATATATCATGAGAGAGAGAGAGAGAGGTTATCGTACAAATGGGGTCCCTTTCTCTTTAACCTCTTTAACCACTAGAGACGGAAAGAAAAATCTAGTTGCAATGGTCTAATAGTGATAACACAACTTGTATTTTACCACATTAATTAGGGATGAACTTAGGCGGGTACCCGTCTTAATTATTTGGAACCAAAATTGGCGGTTTCTAAAATGTATGAACCCGAACGGGCGGATAGCGGTTCCACTAGCGTGTATCCGATTCTTTAAATTTGTTGAATTTTTAAAACATTTAAAACTATATTTATGATTTAGCATTCAAGGAATTGAAATCCATAACTAAACAAATATTTCTATGAGTTAGAATTTAAATTGAACATAATAGTAGGTTATGTCTATTATCTATAAATTCATTTTAAAAATGGATAGTTTAATTTCATAGTGAAAAATATATATAGACATTAATTTAAAGGTTCAAAAGAAATTATTTAAAATTTTAGAATTGTAAATCATGTTATTTATGAGGATATTGTATAAGGTATGTGATTGTGTTATATATATATATATATATATATATATATATATATATATATATATATATATATATATATATATATATATATATATATATACCGGTTCCGGCGGGTACCCAGCGGGTAGCGGTTTCATAAATATGAAAATCGGAACCACTTAAGGGGGTTTCGATTCCGGAACCGACGGTTCCGAGACGGTTCTGGTTCCCAAAATGGGTACCGAGTTCCGCTGCTCATCCTTACGGTTAATGCCTCGTTACTTTTTTAAAATTTTGTTCGTTTTGGTTATTTAATTGTTTTTGAAGTTTTAAAAATTAACTTATTAAACTTAATATATATGGTGGTAAACAAGCCAAATGTTCAACGAATTGTTCGTGAAACGTTCAACGAGAACATTTGTTTATGCTTGTTTATCTAATAAATGAACGAACGTGAACACAAATTTTCGTTTGTTTAGTTATACGAATGAAAATAAACATTGGTATTGTTCATTCAGTTATGTTTGTGAAATTTCATTTATGTCGTTTGTTTATGTTTGTTTATTTAAGTTCATTTTGTATTCATATATGTTCAATTGTGTTTGATTACATTACTATATTATATGTTTATTTATCTTTGTTTATCTTCGTTCGTTTATGTTCGTTTAACATGTTCACGAACATAAACGAACAAAAATGAACAATGTAATTTGTTAAATGAACGAACATGAACAAAAAAACTCGTTTGTTTATCTGTTCGTATTCATTCGTTTGTTCGGCTAACTTAAATGAACGAATATCAACAACCTTCATTCGTGTTCGTTTAGTTCATTTACATCACTAACAATATTACCTCCAATGGTATGTTTGCTTCATGGGTGAGTAAAAATTGAACCGTATTTAAAAATAGTTGAAAAATTCACATAAATGAAAATTGATAAATTGAATTCGAGACGGAAATCGACAATGAGGCTTTTAAGTTTTCAAAAACCGCAAAATTTTGGTGCAGTGCGGTTTTTAATTTTCCAGTAACTAATAACCGAACCGCACCAAATTTATCATATTAACTAATTATATATAATATTTATTACTTAATTAATAATATATAATATAATTATGTAAGTTATTGGTTTGGTGATCTTTTAGAATCTCTTGAACTCCTAAGAGTATGGTTTTGTGGCATTTTAACATTTAACATAATTTATTAAATTTTGATTTTTTAAGATGTTAATCGTTAAGTACTTAATTTATTAGTATGTTGGTGTTTTAAGTTTTTCATTTATATCTTATTGATTTTTATATCGTTACAACTAATAAGCAATAACTTATAAACTTTTAAAACGAAAAAAAAGTTATAAATCCACGCGGTTAAAAACTGCATCAGACCCACACCATTAAAAAAAACTTATAAATGCTAAATTATAAATAACAAGTAAAAAGTTAACGTTGTAAAAATTCATAATATAGTTTTATTGGTTTATTATCTAATAATATTTCTAACATCAAACAAAATTTACAAAACACCTTATTTTATATTTTCGTGGAGAAAATGGCAATGAATGAATAACTATTATATATGTAATTTTTCTAAATTAAGGTTTTTCTCCTAAAAGTCATTGTTTTTGCATGTAGAACATCTCTCATCCACCTTTAAATCCTATTTTTCTTGTAATTTTCCTCCAACTCCGACTTATTTTCATACCCATTTTTCGGAGATATTAATAATATTCCTTCAATTATAGAGGAACATATTTATTTCATAAAAAATATTGTTGAACTTTTAGTTATCGATTTTAGTCCCTTTCATTTGTACATTTTTAGTTTACTTTTATCGGTTAATTATGATTTAAATGTAATATTTAATATTTATAATATCAAGGTATATATTAAATGGTATTAATTAATCATAAATATAAAGTTTAATTTTTATATATCGAATTCACATAAAAATTTGAATACATACTAAAAAGTTGAAGCACAGTAACATTTTTTTTTAAAAGCTTATAAGTGAATAAAGCATTTTCATATATATAGTCTTTTCGTATATGGTTCATGTCGATAAAAAAAAATCATTTGCATATATACCGGTCTTGTCCGGTTTTACTAACATTTTTCCGGGTCCGATCCGGTTCTTACCCAAAAACTACAAATTGAAAAACATTGGATTCGGGAAGGGGCTAGTTATAGGATAGGTACTTCCGGTTTAGTCTGGGACCGCATCTGGTTTTTTCCGGTCTGGTCTACGAAATGCGTTAGTTGATCTTCTATGAGAAATTTATTCCATGGCAAAAATATGTAGTAGTTTTTTCAAATATATGTGTGATTTTTCTAAAAGATATATGCATAATATTATTTATAACTGTGTTATAAAGATAATCTTATTTATTTAATAATTATTGTTAATAAAATATTAATTAATTCAAATTAATTATATATGAATATTTTATTTTGTTATAATTTTATGATAACATAATTGATAATATTATTATTCTGAAAAAAGAATAGATATATATTCGTTAAAATCTAATTAATAGAAAGGTGTGTTTGACAATATATATAAGTTACAAAAATGCAATATACTATGAATATACTTTTTTTGGATAAAAATAGGATAAAAGTGAAGTAGGGTTAGAGATGAAACACTATTTACTCCATTTTACTCTATTTTTGGAGGAAAAAATAAAGATGTGCTCGAGATGGTCTCAACCTACGAAATTGACTTTGTAATGGGATTTATTGGTTATAAGAGTCATACTTTGGCGGAAAAACTTAAACCCTAAATTTGCATGCAACCTAAAAGATCTATGTTTTTACTATTGAATGCGATAACCAATTTAACATCAAGAACACTTCAAGAACGCTAGTATTTCGAAAATCATAAAAGGGTTTATAAAAACAAACCTCTTGATTATATTAGTAGATAATCCAACAAAATCCTTCTTGTAGTCACTTGGAAGCTAGCACAAGAAAATCTTGTGCCTCTGATGGTTCACACCCAACCCTAGCAACAAGGAGGCTTAAAAAAAGGAGAAGGGATAGAGAATATTCGACTATGCCTTATGGGAATAATATGGCCGAAATTATGAACCCCATGGAGGGTTTATACATGTGACTAAGGGAGCTAGGATAAGGCAGGTTTCCTTAGATAAGCCTTATCATCTTTCCTTGCTCCCTAAGGCATCCAAGGCTCCCATAATGCCCAAGGAAACCCTATAACCCTTCTAGAATTCATCCCCCCTCTTAAGGAGGTTCTAAAATTGGTCAATGTTCAACTTTTGAACATTGTCACCTTTAGTCCTTTTATTTTTAATTATTCTAATTAATTTTGATTAATTTTTAATTAAATAATACTATTTCTAAATAATATATTATTCTCATAATATATTAATAAATTATTTATTTTGATTTCTAATTAATTTATTAATCACATAATAAATTAATAAATCAGTGTCTATCTCTAAAAGTCATCTTATTCAGTTACTAGGTTTGAGGACAACCTAAAAGGACTTCGTTAATAATTCAAGTATATACAAATTCAGTTATTGGCTTAGACACCTAATCCAACCGTCTCCCACTTGGATAATCTATAACTGTACTTATCAGTTGTAACACCCATTCTGAGAAAGGTTAATTTTTAACCCTAAAATATATTTAAGATTGACATTTTGGTCCGTACGCCATGCGTATTCGGGGTATATGCATGGCATACTCATGCTTGAGGAAGCAGGTCTCACACGTGTACGCCCGACGTACTCATCAGGTATGTAGCGCGTACGCTGTTCAGACCAAAACCCTAATTTGAGGGTTTGCACCCTATATAATCCTCCTTATGGCCCCAAGACCTTCACCCTCATCAGTATCCACCTAAAAATCGTTCCTCTAGCTAACTCTAAGTGAGAAGAGTGAACTTTGAGCTCATTTGTGTGTTTTAGTGGTGTTCTTAAAGAAGAAGAAGGTGGTAGAAAGACATTGGAGCTTGGAAGAAGCTTGGATATGGGATTCTCACCATACTAGCAACCTTATGGAGGTAAAAAGCTCATAGCTTGATCATCTTTTCTTATGGATCTAGTTATTTCTTCATTTAGGGCATTTTTGGTCCCAACCTTTATGATTCTTGAGCATAGCATGCTCTTTGTAACATTTCGATGATAAGGTACTTCTAATTTTAACCCTATAATTTAATTATGTTGCATTGTGGTCCCTAAGTTCAAGAAAGTGTGTAAAAGGAGCCATAGTGGCATTTTTGTAAATAGGCCTTGGGGGGAGTACGTCATGCGTACGTGTATATGCAGAGCGTATGTTGGGTGTACATGATGTACGCTGGGCGCACATGCCATACTTGGAAACCCTGATTTTTAGGGTTTAGTTCATATTTAAACATCCTTATGGATTCATTTCCCCTCACCTCATTAGCATCCATCCCTCTTGATACATTTTTCAACCCTATTTCACATTAAGAAGCTATTTCAAGCCTAAGAGTGTGTGTTTTGTGCTTAGAAGAAGAAGGAAGGAAGCCAAACTCATCTTGGAAGAGTGAAGCACTTTGGATCTGGGGTTTCTACATCATTTGCAACCTTGCTAAGGTAAAAATCTTGCAACTTTACCCATCTGTCATATAGATCTAGATTTGGATGTCTTTATGAAGCTTTTTGGTCCCAAAATGTTAGATCGTGAGCATGGCATGCTCTTGACCTTTAAGCTGCCCTTTCAGAGCCTAGGAGGGGTCTTAAGTCATAAAAATGAAGTACAAATGGTTGGTTTTGTCCCATGCATGTTATGGAGGGTCTTAAGGCAATAAGATGTTCGGTTTTTATGGATTAAGTACTTATTGAGCATGCAAGGTCATAAATTTGGAAACTTTATGACTCCTAATATGGATCTGCATTTGGGCATGTAAGACGTAGTAAGCTCTTAATGGAAGTTTTGGGCTTCTAGGAGTATGCCTTGCATACACGGTCAACCACCTCGATGGTGGTCAACATGCGAGGATGTGAGTACGCCCCGTGTAACCACTCTGAGTCGATTCGGTTGAGTTGGCTCGGTTGGGTTGACTCGACTGGGTTGACTCAGTTGACTAGTTGGCTTAACCAGTTTGACTTTAACCAAGTTTGAACTTAAGGTTATTTTGGGTATTTTGGGGTTTTAATGGAGATTGGTCATTTGGTTGGAATAGGTGTTGGTTAGAGAGATGAGATTCAGATTCAGGACCTTATCAGTTTCTGTCCAGTTTGCGAGGTGAGTTTTCCTCACAGTATTTGCGGGTCGAAGGCACCAAAGTCGACCCATTGAATTACATATCCTGTTATGTGATAGTATGTTTTGTGATGTGGTGATATGTTTGATCGGTATCCTGGTATATAGGATGATGTTATGCTTAGTGATGTGTAAGATCTGTCTGATTGTCTATTGACTGGTTATATGTATGCTTATTTGTTATGTATATGTCGACATGGTTTATGTGTGGTTGGGTTGAGGCGGACCAGTATTGAATGAAGGACAAGAGACCTAGGGTGTCCCGGATAGACTGCAAGCCTGAGAGGCGTACCAGTCAGGCTGAAGGCCCGAAGAACGTTCCACATAGGCTGAAGGCCCGGTGAGGCGTACCAGTCATGCTGAAGGTTCTGTGAGCGTACCAGATAGTCTGTAGGCCGGGGCGGCATTCCATTCAGGCTGAAGGCCCTCTATGCATGTTGTTTGTTATTATGCTTATGTTATGTGTTCGTACTTTGGGGGAACACACTAAGAGTTGACTTACAGTTTTGGGTTATGTTTCAGGTACTTCGGATGACCGCGAGAAGGAGAAGGCGTTACTGTACACATCTTCTGATTATGACTTATGATTTTGGGAAAACTCTGATGTTTGGAAAAATGTTTTGAAAACTATGATTTGTAAACAAATTATGAAATTGGGTTGAATTTAAAAAGTTAAATTTTCTTGTGATTTTTATGGGCGTTACAAGTTGGTATCAGAGCCTTGGTTTGAGTGAATTAGAGGAACACTCATGTGAATCCAGCCTCAAACTAAGGAAAAAGATTATAAAAATGATTTCAAATTGTTTTCAAAATAATCAAGGAGGATGCAATGTGTACGATCAGCCGGAGCCAGTAAGTAAACCCCAAATTACCACACTGTTATTTGATCTTGTGATATGTTAGAACAAAATGCTAGTGTTAGGCTAGGAATCTTCAGGAACTGCATGATAGAATTTCCTGATTATATGATGCCTGATAGCCTGGGGTTCCTTATATGAAATTGACATCATTACTGTAGTTGCTTAGTGTATGGATCATAGTTGTACATAACTAAGATTCTATTGAATGAGAATGTTTGGTTTGTCCTTGTTTCCTGTTTTTGTTTGATGAAGGGTTTAGTGTAGAATAAGGTATTCGACTTTATATAGGGTCCAGTGTTATGCATGATTAGCATACACGAGTGTTGCAGGTTTGGTGGAAGTTTCATGGATGTGGTGTGGGGTCAGTTGGCCAGTTTCGTAATGTTTAGCCTTCCTTTAGGAAGTGAGAGTCGAGTGTATGTGTATGCTAATGCATATTGTTAGGGTTGTTGTGTTGATCCTCTGAGACAAATACGGGTAGGTGTGGAAGGTAGTATGGACCCGTACTACTGGACGCACAAGACCCGTACACCTAATAGGGAAGCCACAACTCCTAGGGCTTTGTTAGGAGTTGGTTCCCATGGTATGATATGTGTGTTATGTGATATCTCCCTGGTTTATTTTTAGTATGGTGATGACGCGACGTTTCGAGGCAGGATCCGGATCAGGATCGGGAGCTGGTGGCCAAGATAGGCCAGCCTTCACTGAAGAGCGAGTGACGGAGATAATGCAGGAGGAGGTTGTTTCCCTCTTTCGGGCACAATTACCAGAGATGTTTGGGTTTATTAAGACCGCCATGGTGGAGACCTTTGATGAGCATTATGTTTCTTTGTCTAAGGCTGCTGCTGCTGCTGCAGCTACCGCAGTCGTTGCGGCTGCGGGGATTAGTGCTAGGAGAGCCTTTTAGTATCGGGACTTCGACAATATGAAGCCCCCGACATTTGATGGAGTTCAGGACCCAATCATAACCATGAGGTGGTTGTTGACATCGAGTGATGTTTCTTCACTTGCTATTGTCCAGCTGACCAGAAGGTCAAATGTGCTCTAAACCTTTTACAGTCCACAGTGAAGGATTTATGGAGAATTGTTACTAGCTCGTATTCTTCTGAGTAGAGAGCTACGGTAACTTGGGATCATCTCTCGGAGATGTTCTGTTCTAGATATTTTCGGTTGGTGGAGCGTCAGAGGTTGGTCAAGGATTACTTGGATTTGAGACAAGGTACTGAGTCGGTGACGGAGATCACCAAGATGTTCACGGAGAGGGCCATATTTTGTCCTGAGTTTGCTACTTCCGAGCAAGCTCAGATGACCTGTTACTTGAGCATGCTCAAGACGGACATCAGGCAGTTTGTTTCCACTCAACATTATGGTTCATTGTTGGACTTGCAGGAGGCCTCCATACGGTCTGAGATTGAGATGGAGCTGTAGACGAGGGATCAGAGGTAGGCCCCGATGCAGTCGCAGCCACGGCCGAAGCGATTCAAGGCCGATGATGCTAGATTTGGGAGTCAGAGGGGCTGCACTTGTGGGAAGTGCGGCAAGGTTCATGAGGGGGCTTGTCGATCGGGCGGTATATGCCAAAAATTTGGCAAGGAGGGACACAATGCGAGGGTTTTTCGACAGCTGTCCCCGGCGCCATCTACTTTGAGGATCAACGATGAGCGCCAGGGAGGGCGCAACCCCCGAGGGCTCGAGGTTGTGCCTTCCAACTCACTACCGAGGAGGCCAGAGCATCTCTAGACGTCGTGGTTGGTATGTTTCTATTTATTATGTTGTTTATTATGTTTTATGTTATGCTCATTCTTATGCTCCAAATAGGTACGTTGTTAGTGAACTATTTGCCTGCCCTTGTATTATTTGACTCGGGTGTGAGTCGGTCCTTTGTATCTCGATCGTTTAGTAGGGAGTTTGATATGCCTATTGGGGAGTTAGAGTGTCCGTTGTAGGTTTCCATCGCCAACGAACATGAGGTTTCCGAATCTGTAGTGTATCAAGATTGTATATTAGAGATCTTCGGAGTGCCTTGTCCGATTGATCCGATCCCTATCCCTATGGGGGATGTGTGCGTGATAGTGGGTATGGACTGGCTGAGTAGGTTTGGTGCCATGATTGATTGTAAGGGCCAGCAAGTGGTAGTTTAAACCCCAAGTGGGGGAGAACTGGTTATCTACGGAGAGGGCACCAGGATTGGTTCAGTGTTTTATTCGGCAACCAGGGCTTGTCAGTATATTCAGCAAGGGTGTGCAGGTTATTTGGCTTATGTGGTTGATGCTCGGGTTGGGGAGCAGACTTCAGTTTCAGAGGTTCCAGTGGTCAGGGAGTTTGCTGATGTTTTTTCAAAGGAGTTACCCGGTGTGCCTCCTGAGAGGCAGCTTGAGTTCAGGATTGATCTTGTGCCAGGTGCGGCACCGATTGCCAAGGCGCCGTACCACTTGGCACCACCTGTGATGCAGGAGTTGTCATCTCAGCTTCAGGAGCTGCTAGGCAAGCAATTTATCAGACCGATCAGTTCTCCTTGGGGAGCGCCGATACTATTCGTCAAGAAGAAGGGTGGTTCACATCGGATGTGCATTGATTACCGAGTGTTGAACAAGTTAGCGGTGAAGAACTGTTATCCCCTTCCCCAGATTGATGACCTCTTTGATCAGTTGCAGGGTGTATCTTGGTTCTCAAAGATAGATATGAGGTCTGGATATCATCAGGTGAGAGTGAGAGAGGAGGACGTGGATAAGACCGCATTTCGGACTCGTTATGGGAACTACGAGTTCGTGGTGATGTCATTTGGGCACACTAATGCGCCCGTTGTGTTTATGGATTTGATGAATCGGGTATGCAGGCTGATACTTGACCGATTTGTCATTGTATTTATTGATGATGTCTTGGTGTATTCCAAGACAAGAGAGCAGAACGAGGATCACCTTCGAGAGATTTTGGGGGTTGGCGAGAACGACTTTATGCCAAGTTCTCAAAGTGCGAGTTTTAGTTACGAGAGGTCCAGTTCCTGGGGCACCTCGTTAACTAGGATGCGATTTTAGTCGATCCGTCCACGATTGAGGCTGTGATGCAGTGGGAGGTTCCGAAATCTCCCTCAAAGATCAGGAGTTTCTTGGGTTTGGCAGGGTACTATCGGAGATTCATTCAGGAATTCTCCAAGATTGCGGTACCCCTCAATCGTTTGACGAAGAAGGGGGTGGATTTCCGATGGGGCCCTGAGCAGCAGTCGAGGTTTGAGACTCTTCGGCAGAGATTATGTGAGGCCCCAGTATTGACCCTCCTGAAGGGGGTAGATGATTTTGTGGTATTCTGTGATGCATCCATCACCGTTTTGGGGCGGTCCTCATGCATAGAGGACGAGTGATTGCTTATGCTTCGCGGCAGCTGAAGCCGCATGAGACGTGATATCCCACACATGACCTGGAGTTGGGGGGTAGTGGTTTTTGCCCTCAAGATTTGGAGACATTATCTTTATGGGTTCCGTTGTATGGTCTACACAGATCACAAGAGTTTGGGACATATTATGGATCAGCTGAACCTGAACATGAGGCAATGCAGGTGGCTAGACGTAGTTAATGATTATGACTGCAAGATCCTTTACCATCCGGGTAAAGCGAATGTGGTAGCGGCTTCTTTGAGCCGCAAGTTGGCTAGGTCTTCGGTTAGGGAGATGTGTATGAGGATATCCGTCGATTCTCCGCTTTTGGGATTGATTAGAGCGGCTCAAGTAGAGGGAGCCCGGAAGAAGAACTGGAAGCAGGAATGGATCAAGGGTGAGATAGACAAATTTGTTACGGATAGTCCAGGGTTGTTGACCTGGTGTGGTCGGGTTTAGGTTCTAGTTTCTGGTGGGATAAGCCAGATTGTGTTAGAGGAGGCTCATAAGTCTCTCTTTTCTATACACCCAGGAGCCACCAAGATGTATCGGGATTTGAGATTGAGTTACTGGTGGCCGTGCATGAAGAGAGATATAGCCTGGTATGTCGAGAGGTGCTTGACCTGCAGGATGATCAAGGCCGAGCACCAGAGGCCGCATGGAAAGCTGCAGCCTCTGGAGGTTCCCATGTGAATATGGGAGCAGATCACCATGGATTTTATCACCAAGTTACCGAAGACGGCAAAGGGTTTTGATGCTAAATGGGTAATCGTGGATCGATTGACCAAGAGTGCCCACCTTTTGGCTACCCGGGAGAACTCTTCGGTCGAAAAGTTGGACGATATATATGTCCGATATATTGCTGCTCGTCACGGGGTCCCGGTATCCATTGTTTCTGACCGAGATGTTCGATTCACTTCTCGTTTCTGGCAGAAGTTCCAAGAGGAACTGGGCACGAGGTTACATTTTAGCATTTCTTATCATCCGCAGACCGATGGCCAGAGTGACTGAACTATATAAACCATGGAGGATATGTTGCGGGCCTGTGTAATTGATTTTGGTGGGAGTTGTGATTTCAACCTACCTCTTGCGAAGTTCTCCTACAACAACAATTATCACTACAACATTGGTGCCCCACCTTTTGAGCTCTTGTATGGTTGGAGATATCGTACCCTGGTTTGTTGGGGAGAGGTTGGTGATAGGGTTATGGGAAGGACCGAAGTAGTCCTTCAGACCACAGAGCTTATTCAACAGATCAGGCAGAGACTGCAGACCACTCAGAGTTAGTAGAAGAGCTATACCGACCGGCGCCAATCATAGTTGGAGTTTTAGGTTGGCGATATGGTACTCCGGAAGGTCTCACCCTGGAAGGGTGTGATACACTTCTGGAAAAGGGGGAAATTGGGTCCTCGATATATTGGGACTTTTCGGGTGATCGTCAGGGTTGGCAAGGTAGCTTACAGGTTCGATCTACACCTTGAGCTTCGTTAGATTCACAGCACCTTCCATGTTTCGCAGTTGCGGAAGTACGTATTGGATGATGAGTCAGTGGTTTCCTTGGATGATATTCAGGTCGATGAGCGCCTCAACTATGTGGAGAGACCGATGGCTATTCTATAAAGGAAGATGAAGGTCCTGCACAACAAGGAGATACCTTGGTAAAGGTACAGTGGCAGCATCGAAGAGGCTCCGAGTGGACCTGGGAGCCAGAGGCAGAGATGTAGGAGCATTTCCCTGAGTTATTCGCCGCGACAGACTTCGCTGACGAAGTCTAGATCAAGTGGGGATGAATTGTAACATCCCGATGATAAGGTACTTCTAATTTTAGCCTTATAATTTAATTATGTTTTATTGTGGTCGGTAAGTTCAAGAAAGTGTGCAAAAGGATCCCTAGTGGCATTTTCATAAATAGGCAGTACGCCATGCGTATGTATGTACACTGAGCGTACAAGGGCGCGCCCTAGTACACTAGGCGTACATGTTGTACGTTGGGCGTGCATGCCAGACCTGGAAACCCTACTTTTTAGGGTTTAGTTCATATTTAAACATCCTTATGGCTTCATTTCTATTCACATCAATAACATCCATCCCTCTTGATACGTTTTTCACCCCTAGTTGACCTTGAGAAGCTATTTCAAGCCTAAGAGTGTGTGTTTTGTGCTTAGAAGAAGAAGGAAGGAAGCCAAAATCATCTTGGAAGAGCGAAGCACTTTGGATCGGGGGTTTCTACATCATTTGCAACCTTGCTAAGGTATAAGGCTTGAAAATTTACCCTTATATCATATAGATCTAGATTTGGATGTCCTTATGAAGCTTTTTGGTCCCAAATGTTAGATCTTGAGCATGGCATGTTCTTGTCCTTTAGACTGTCCTTTCAGACCTTAGGAGGGGTCTTAAGTCATAAAAATGAAGTCTAAATGGTTGGTTTTGTCCCATGCATGTTATGGAGGGTCTTAAGGCATTAAGATGTTTTGGTTTTTTATGGATTAAGCACTTATTGAGCATGAAAGGTCATAAAGTTGGAAACTTAATGACTCCTAATGACATTTTGACCTTGGATCTGAATTTGGGAATGTTAAGACGTTGTATTAAGCTCTTAATGGACGTTTTCGGGCTTCTGGGAGTACGCCCTAGGTACGAGGTTAACCACCCCGATAGTGGTCAACGTGCGAGGATGCGAGTACGCCCAACGTACCTTCAGAGTATGCCCTGCATACTCACTCCGAGTCGATTCGATTGAGTTGGCTCAGTTAGGTTGACTCGGCTGCGTTGAATCAGTTGACTAGTTGGTTTGACCAAGTTTGACCTTAAGGGTATTTTGGGATTTTAATGGAGATTGGTCATTTGGTTGGAATAGGTTTTGGTTAGAGAGCTGAGATTCGGAGTCGGGAGCTCATCAGTTTCTGTCCAGTTTGTGAGGTGGGTTTTCCTTAAAGTATTTGTGGGTCGAATGCACCAAGGCTGACCCATTGGATTAGATATCCTGTTATGTGATAGTATGTTTTGTATTGTGGTGATCTGTTAGATCGATATCCTAGTATATAGGATGATGGTATGCTTAGTGATCTGTAAGATCTGTCTAAATGTCTGTTCACCAGTTATATGTATGCTTATCTGTTATGTATATATAGACATGGTTTATGTGTGGTTGCGTTGAGGCAGAACAATGTAGACTAAAGGCCAAGAGACCTAGGGCGTCCCGGATAGACTGCAGGCCTGAGGGGCGTACCAGTCAGGCCGAAGGCCCAAAGAACGTTCCAGATATGACGAAGGCCCGGTGAGGCGTACCAGTCATGTTGAAGGTTCTGTGAGCGTACCAGATAGTTTGTAGGCTGGTGCGACATTCCAGTCTGAAGGCTGTGTATGCATGTTGCTTGTTATTATGCTTATGTTATGTGTTGGTACTTTGGGGGAACTCACTAAGCGTTGGCTTACAGTTTTGGGTTATGTTTCAGGTACTTCAGATGACTGTGGGAAGGCGAAGGCGTGACCGTACACATCTTCTGATTATGACTTATGATTTTGGGAAAACTATGATGTTTGGGAAAATTTCTTGAAAACTATGATTTGTAAACAATTTATGAAATTGGGTTGAATTTAAAAAGTTTATATTTCTTGTGATTTTTATGGGTGTTACACTCTTAACCAAAGAAGTCGTCCTTTAAGACCCAATGAGGCGTCTTGAGTCGTAAAAATGAGATCTTGATGCTTAGTTCTTCCCCATGCATGCTCTAGAAGGTATTTAGGTGTTAAGAATATAAGTTTGTTGGTATTAAGCACTTAATGGGAATGCAAAGTCATAAATTTGGAAACTTTATGACTCTTAGAGGTATTATGGCCTTGGATCTACATTTGGAACGTGAGAGCTTAACGAATTAAGCTCTTATTAAGGAAAATGACTTTGGTGTGTACGCCGTGTGTAACCTAGCACACACCGCACGTACGGGGTCAACCGCCCGATCCCCGTCAAGGTTTGTGTACATCTAGCATAGGAGCTGTGTACGCCCCCACGAACTCAGCTGGGTTGAATGAGTTGAATCGTTGACCTTGACCTTTAACCAGAATTTTGACCAAGTTGGACCTAGGGGTATTTTGGGTATTTTGAGCTGTTAATTAAGAATAGGTCCTTGGTTTTGGTTAAGTGAACGTCGAGCTGATTTTTTGGAATAGAGATTTATTCAGCTTGCATTCCGACTGAGAGGTGAGTTTTCCTCACTGTACTTGTGGGTCGAAGACACCAATGCCGATCCAGTAGATTATGTATCCTGTTATAGGATGTTGCTATGTTGTAGTGATCTGTTAAGATCTACAAGTTTATCTGTTTGATGGTATATGTTTATATGTTACGCATATTTCGACATAGTATGGTTGGGTTGAGATTGTAATGCTTTGTGTGGTAGCCAACAAACCCGGGAGCATTCTAGACATATGTTGTGGGTCTCTAGGGAAAGTCAGACTTATGCTGTGGGCTCGGGAGCAATCCAGATATGAGGTGAGGTCCCGATAGGCATGCCAGACTCTTACTGTGGGCTCAGGGGTAATCTAGTCTTTTAGATGTGGACCCAGTATATGTTGTTATATGTATGTGTGTGTTGGTACTTTGGGGGAACTCACTAAGCTTTAGCTTATAGTTTTAGTTTATTGTTTCAGGTACTTCTGGGGATCATGGGATAGAAAAGCCGTGACCGTGCACATCTTCCTGTTTTATGTCACTAGGTCATGGGGAAAACTCTGATTGTGAAATAATGCTTTTGAAACAATGACTCTTTTTTGTAAACAATGTTGGTTAATGGTTGATTTTGAAAATTTCAAAATTCCTTGATTTTTTGGAGTGTTACAAGTTGGTATCAGAGCCTTGGTTTGAGAGAATTAGATGAACATTCGTGAGAATCCAGACTCAAACTAGGGAACTATAAACGTTTTTTTTAAACTGATTTCCAAAATTGTTTTCAAAAGTAACCAAGGAAGGATGTGATGTGTACGATTAGCTGGAGCAAGAAAGTATACCCCAAGTTACCTACACTGTATTTGATATTATGTTTATGTTAGAACAACATGCTAGTGGTAGGCTAGAAATCTTTAGGAATTGCATTATAGAATTTCCTGATAATTGATTTCTGATAGCCTAGGATTCTTTCTTCTATGGAATTGACATCATTACTGTAGTTGCTTAGTGTATGCATCATAGTTGTACATAACTAAGATTATATAGCCTGAGACTGTTTGGTTTAGCCTTATTTTTTTTTTCTAGTTTGATGAAGGGCTTTTGGTAGAATCAAGTATTCGACTGTCTATAGGATCTAGTGTTATGTATGATTAGCATACACGAGCGTTGCATGGTTGGTGTAAGTTTCATGTATGGGTTATGTGTAAGCAGCCACCCAATTGAGGAATGTCTAGGCTTTCTCTATGGAGTGAGAATAGGATGTATGCGTATTCTAATGTGTGGTGTTAGGGTTGTTGTGATGATCTTCTGAGACAAATATGGGTAAGTGTGGAAGGTAGTATGGGCCCGTACTATCAGAAGCACATGAACCGTACGCGTAGCAGGGAGATCACAACTCTTAGGGTTTTGTTGTTTAGAATATCTCTTATAGTATGAAATGGGCCTTATATGATATTTTATGGTTGATTTTCAGTATGGTGTTCACGATGGGATCCAGATCAGGAGTTGGAGCGAGTGGCCAGGATAGGCTGTGGTTGACTGAGGATGAGATTAGGGCGTTGACTTCTTCTAAGGTTGTGACTGTTATCAAGGGAAAAATACCGAAGTTGTTCGGGTCTATCAAGACCGCCATGATTGAGTACTTTGATGACTGTTACAAGGCACTTTCTAAGGCTGTTGTTGCTGCAGCCACCACGACCGTTCCCGTCACTGGGGTTTGAGGAGAGAGAACATTCTAGTACCGGGACTTCGACAATACGAAGCCCCCAGTGTTCGATAGGGTTAAGGATCCGATCATTGCTATGAGGTGGTTGTCCGATGTTGATGGATGTTTCTTTACTTGCTCATGTCCAACTGACCAGAAGGTCAAGTGCGCCCTGAACCTTCTTAGGTTGGGGGCGAAGGATTGGTGGAGGTTGGTTACTAGCTCTTATACTTCAGAGCAGAGGGCTGATGTATCATGGGAGCAGTTCTCTAAGATGTTCCGTACGAGATATGTTCCATTAGTTGAGAGGGAGAGATTGGCCCAAGAGAATCTAGACTTGAGGCAGGGGACTGAGTCGTTGACGGAGATCACTAATATGTTTACTGAGAGAGAACTGTTTTGTCCTGAGTTTTCTGCTTCTGATCAAGCTCAGATGACCCAGTACTTGAGCATGCTCAAGAAGGACATCCGCCAGTTTGTGTTTACTCAACGTTATGGTACACTTATGGAGCTACAGGAGGCTGCTAGGAGGCGAGAGATTGAGTTAGAGCTCTAGGAGACGGAGTGGAGGTAGGCTTCAGGGAAGATGCGGCCTGCGGTGAAGCGGTTCAAGGCCGTTGATGTGAGATCTGGGAATCAGAGGGGTCGCACTTGTGGCAAGTGCGGCAGGGTTTATTGAGGGTCCTTTCCGATCTAATTTTGGAGGCCAAAAATGTGGTAAGGATGGGCATTACGTGTTGGACTGTCGCCAGCAGGTTTCCGCGCCAACCACTAGGATTTGTTATCACTATGAGCAGGTTGGCCATGTAAAGGCCAATTGTCTTTTGCTCACTGCAGGACTGGCACAGGCCCCAACACTAGCTACTTTGAGGATCACCGATGACCACCAGGGTAGCGCGAAACCCCAGAGGGCTTGAGGTTGTGCTTTTCAGCTCACGACAGAGGATGCTAGGGCGGTGCCAGATGTCATTACTGGTATGTTTGCATTTATCATTATGTCGATTATTTTATGGTATACTTATGTGTATATTTATGATAGGTACATTCATAGTGAATTCTTTTCCTGCTCTTGTGTTACTCGACTCGGGCGCGAGTCGGTCCTTTATATCCCAGTCTTTTAGTAGGGATTTTGATATGACCCTTGGTGAGTTGGAATGTCCTTTGAGGGTTTCTATCTCCATTGAACATGGGATTTCTGCATTCAGAGAGTATCAGGGTTGTATCTTGGAGATCTTCAAGGTGCCTTATCCGATTGATTTGATTCCTATCCCTATAGGGGGTGTATGCGTCATAGTAGGGATGGATTGTCTGAGCAGGGTTTGTGCTATGATAGACTTCGAGGGTCAGCGAGTGGTAGTTCGAACCCCAAGTAGGGGAGAACTGGTCATCTATGGAGAGGGTACTGGGATTGGTTCAGGTTTTTGTTTGGCGGCTAGGGCTCGATAATATATTCAGCACGGGTGTATGGGTTATCTTGCGTATGTGGTTTACACGATTTGAGGAGCAGGCATCAGTTTCAGATGTGCCAGTTGTTAGGGAGTTTGTCGATGTGTTTCCGGAGGAGTTACCCGGGATGCCTCCCGAGAGGCAGGTTGAGTTTAAGATTAACTTAGTGACAGGTGCAACTCCGATTGCCAAGGCGTCGTACCGTTTGGCACCGCCTGAGATGCAGGAGTTGTCCTCTCAGCTTCAGGAGATGTTAGGCAAGTAGTTCATCAGAACGAGAAGTTCGTCATGGGGAGCACCGATTTTGTTCGTCAAGAAGAAGGATGGTTCACACCGGATGTGCATTGATTATCAAGAGTTGAACAAGTTGACGGTGAAGAACCGTTATACCCTTCTGCGGATTGAAAACCTCTTTGATCAGTTGCAGGGTGCATCTTGGATCTCCAAGATCAATCTAAGGTCGGGGTATCATCAGGTGAGGGTTAGAGAGGAGGACGTGGAGAAGACAACATTTCAGACTCGTTATTGTCATTACGAGTTTGTGGTGATGCCATTTGGGCTAACTAATGTTCCTGCGGTCTTTATGGATTTGATGAATCGGGTGTGCAGGCCGATGCTCGATCGATCAGTTATTGTTTTTATTGATGATATCTTGGTGTATTCCAAGACCAGAGAGCAACACACGGAGCACCTTCGAGAGCTTTTGGGTATATTGAGGTGGGAACAGATGTATTCCAAGTTCTCGAAGTGTGAGTTTTGGTTACGAGAGGTCCAGTTCCTGGGGCATCTCGTTAATCAAAACAGGATTTTGGTTGATCTGGCCAAGATTGAGGCTGTGATGTAGTGGGATGTTTCGATGTCCCCCTCGGGTATCTAGAGTTTCTTGGGCTTAGTAGGATATTATCAGAGATTTATTCAGGATTTCTCCAAGATTGTTGTACCCCTCACTCGTCTGATGATGAAGGGCGTGGATTTTTGTTGGGGCCCTAAGTAGCAGACAACGTTTGAGATACGACGACAGAGGTTATGTGAGGCCCCAGTCTTGACCCTTCTGGAGGGTGTCGAGATTTTCGTTGTATTTTGTGATGCATCCATCACAGGTTTGGGGGCGGTTCTTATGCAGAGAGGGCGAGTGATTGTGTATGCTTCCCGAACAACTGAACCCACATGAGGCACGATATCCTACTCATGATCTGGAGTTAGGGGTAGTAGTGTTTGTCCTTAAGATTTGGAGACATTATTTGTATGGGGTCTGGTGTAACGTCTACACGGATCAAAAGAGTTTGAGGTATCTCTTGGACCAACGAAACCTGAACATGAGGCATCGCATGTGGCTTGACGTGGTCAAGGATTATGACTGCGAGATCCTTTACCATCCGGGTAAAACGAATGTGGTCGCGGATGCTTTGAGCCGCAAGTCGGCTGGATCTTCGGCTGAGGGCATGTCTATGAGGATATATATTGATTCTACACTTTTGGATTTGATTAGAGGGGCACAGGCAGAAGGAGTCAAGAAGGAGAACTGGAAACATGAGAGGATCATGGGTGAGATCGAAAAATTTGTTACCAATAGTCGGGGATTGTTGACCTGGTGTGGCCGAGTTTGGGTTCCGCTTTTTGGCGGGGTTAAACAGATAGTTTTGGAGGAGGCACATAAGTCACGCTTTTCAATACACCAGGGAGTCACCAAGATGTATGATAACTTGGTACAGAGAGGTGCTTCACCTATAGGATGGTCAAGGCCGAGCACCAGAGGCCGCATGGTAAGTTGAAACCTTTGGAAGTTCCCATGTGGAAGTGGGAAGAGATCACCATGGACTTTATCACCAAACTACCGAGGACTGCCAAGGGTTTTGATGCTATCTGGCTCATCGTGGACCGATTGACCAAGAGTGCCCACTTTTTGGCCATCCGGGAGAGCTCCTCGACCGAGAAATTGGACGATGTGTATGTTCATGAGATTGTTGCTCGTCATGGGTCCCGGTTTCCATTATATCAGATCGAGATGTTTGGTTCATTTCACGATTATGGCAGAAGTTCCACGATGAACTGGGTACGAGGCTGCATTTCAAAACTGTGTATCATCCGTAGACTCACGACCAGAGTGAGCGGAACATCCAGAAACTTGAAGATATGTTGTGAGATTGTGTCATAGATTTTGGTGGGAGTTGGGATTCCTACCTACCTCTTGCAGAGTTTTCCTACAACAACAGTTATCACTCCAACATTGGTGCACAACCCTTCGAGCTTCTGTATGGTCGGAGATGTCGTACCCCAGTTTGTTGGGGGGAAGTTGGTAACAGAATCGTGGGAATGACTGATGTAGTCCTCCAGACCACATAGCTCATCCAACAGATGAGGCATAGATTACATACAACTTAAAGTTGGCAGAATATCTATGCCGATCGGCGTCGATCAGAGTTGGAGTTCCAGGTCGGCGATATCGTGCTACTGAAGGTATCACCCTGGAAGGGTGTGATATGCTTCAGGAAGAGGGGGAAAATGGGCCCCCGATATATCGGACCATTCTATGTGATCGCCACAGTAGGCAGGGTGGCCTACCAGTTGGATTTGCTGAGTGAGCATATTCAAATCCACGACACTTTCCATGTTACGCAATTGTGGAAGTGCGTATTGGACGAAGAGGCGGTAGTCCCGTTGGATGATATTCAGGTCGATGGGCGCCTGAATTGTATTGAGAAGCTGGTAGCAGTGGTGGAGAGAAAGATGAAGGTCTGACACAACAAGGAGATGCCTTTGGTAAAGTTTTGGTGGCGACATCAGAAAGGATCCAAGTGGACCTGGGAGCCGGAGGCGGAGATGCGAGAGCATTATCCTGAGTTATTCGCAGCATCGGACTTCGAGAACAAATTCTAGTTCAAGTAGGGGAGAAGTGTAACACCCGTTCCGAGAAATGTTCATTTTAACTCTAAAATATATCTAAGATTGACATTTTGTTCGTACGTCGTACGTACTCGGGGTGTACGCATGGCGTACTCATGCTTGAGGAAGCGGGTCTCGCACGCGTACACCCGACGTACTCATCAGGTACCCAATGCGTCTACTGTTCAAACCAAAACCCTAGTTTGAGGGTTTGCACCCTATATAACCCTTTTATGGCCCCAAGACCTTCACCCTCATTAGCCCCCACCTAAAAATAGTCCTTATAGCTAACCCTAAGTGCGAAGCGTGCACTTTGATCTCATTTATGTGTTTTGGTGGTTTTCTTAAAGAAGAAGAAGGTGGTAGAAGGACATTGGAGCTTGGAAGAAGCTTGGATCTGGGATTCTCACCTTGCTAGTAACCTTCTGGAGGTAAAAATCTCCTAGCTTGACCATCTTTTCTTATGGATCTAGTTATTTCTTCATTTAGGGCATTTTTGGTCCCAACCTTTGTGATTCTTGAGCATGGCATGCTCTTAACCAAATAAGTCGTCCTTTCAGACCCAATGAGGCGTCTTGAGTCATAAAAATGAGATCTTGATGCTTAGCTCTTCCCCATGCATGCTCTAGGAGGTCTTTAGGTGTTAAGAAGTTAAGTTTGTTGGTATTAAGCACTTAATGGGCATGCAAAGTCATAAAGTTGGAAACTTTATTACTCTTAGTGGTATTTTGGCCTTGGATCTACATTTGGAACGTGAGAGCTTAATGTATTAAACTCTTATTAAGGAAAAGGACTTCGGTGCGTACGCCGTGCGTACGGGGTCAACCGCCCGATCCCGGTCAAGGCTTGTGTATGCCCACTATAGGTGTTGAGTACGCTCCGCGTACTCAGGTGAGTTAACCGAGTTGACTCGTGGACCTTGGCCTTTGACCAGAGTTTTGACGAAGTTAGACATAGGTGTATTTTGGGTATTTTGAGCTGTTGATTGAGATTAGGTCCTTGTTTAGGTTAGGTGATCGTTGAGCCGATTTTTCGAAACAAAGATTTATTCAGCCTGCATTCTGACTAAGTGAGTTTTCCTCACTGTACTTATGGGTTGAAGGCTCCAATGTCGGCCCAACAGATTATGTTGAGTATCCTGTTATAGGATGTAGCTATGTTGTAGTGATCTGTTAATATCTGCATGTTTATCTGTTTGCTGGTATATGTTTATCTGTTATTTATATGTCGACATAGTATGATTGGGTTGAGGTTATACTACTTGTACGGTATCCAACAAACCCGAAAGCAATTCACACATAAAGTGTGGCCCCCGAGGGAAAGCCATACTTATGTTGTGGGCTCGGGAGCAATCCAGATATGCGCTGAGGGCCCGATAGGCATGCCAGACTCATACTGTGGGCTGAGGGTAATCCAGTCATTTAGCTGTGGACCTATTATAAGTTGTTATATGTATGTGTGTTTTGGTGCTTTAGGATAACTTACTAAGCTTTGGCTTATAGTTTTAGTTTATTGTTTCAGGTACTTCTAAGGATCGTGGGAAAGCAAAGGCATGATCGTGCACATCTTCCTATTTTATGTCACTGGTCTTGGGGAAAACTATGATTGTGAAATAATGCTTTTGAAACAATTACTCTTTTGGTAATCAATGTTGGTTAATGGTTGATTTTGAAAATTTAATATTTCCTTGATTTTTTTGGTGTGTTACACCAGTATAACTTCTAAATTAGACAGCAAAGAGTTCTTCCATAGCAACTGCCGAACTCTGAACTTACTAGACGTTGGCCCTAGGATAAGTGATCAAATATTCCTCCGTTCTACCAAATATCATACAAACATGAGACATGGATTAAAAATCAATCTCATTGTCCAAGTTTTGTTTCCCGATTTCCTGATTTGTGATGACATCATAGGACTTCAAATTAAACACATCAATTGAGTCCTGGTTGGGCCTAACACTATAAGTCAACACAAAATCACTGAATGACCCATATATATATATATATATATATATATATATATATATAGATATATATATATATATATAGATATATATAGATATATATATATATATATAGATATATATATATATATATATATATATATATATATATATATATATATATATATATATATATATATATATATATATCACTTTTCCCATTTGGGAAAAAGGAACAAATAAGCTTTGACTTATATGCTTGTATCCTTTACTCACCAAATCAAACATGACATTGCGTTTTATAACATCATGTTACTGATGCGTTTTCGCAACACCAATGCATAACCAACTTGTAAATTACAACTTATATATCTTTATTTTAAGAATAGAAGATATTATCATTTCAGAATTACTCGTGATATAATCCATTAAGTAATTCTATGAGCGTGGGTTTATCATATACTTAAATCTCCATTTGTAAGTACTCATGAATGTTGTATGTAAGTCCCCCTAATGCTTGAGTGTCAATCATATCCGTTTGATGGTGCGGAATCCCAATCAAACGGATGATGCCAGATCAGAATAAGAAGAGAAGGAGAAGAAGAAGATGATGAATCTTGTATAATTTGATGATTAGAATGTAGATCCAAATACAAGATTCACACACACTAACACACTCACTTCTTCTCTTTAGTTTCTCTCTCTACAATATGCTCTCTTCTCTCTTCTAGTCGTACACTTGCATGCACTCCTCACCCTATATATATGAGACACCAGCCGTACACCCGTGTACGGCCGTACACAGGTGTGCGGCCGTACACACGAGTACGGCCGTAGACAGCCACAAAATTACATATTACATTATAGAAAAATATATTTTCCTAGAAAAGCAAAGTATAAACCAAATTTTGACCCAATAATCTCCCCATTGGTTTATAGCTTTCTTTTCTAATTGACCCAACAAGCTCCCCCTAAAAAGTAGCTGGCTTTTCTTGTCGATCTTCAATGGGAGCTTGGCTTCAGCTTTTAATCTTCAATTTCTTCACAGCATCAGGATGAACATATGAATCTTCAACGAATGACTTCATCTTGAGCAGTTGGCCTTGTCTTCAAAATTTGACTCTGAACGCACATTGGGTGAGGAGGCTTCTTGTAGAGATTCTTGAAAGATAGCGCTTTCAGCTTGAGAATCTTCAGAGAGAACATCAGAGAGAACTAATCTTCTGGATCACTTCAGCAGGTACAAGATAGCAGCAAATTGATTGAGGAGGCTTCAATGCAATCTTTCACATAATCTTCAAGTCAGATTCACCTTGCTTCTGGGGTTGAAGGATTGAATGTTTGAAAGAATAATCTTCATTTCTTGCTCCTTCGAATGAGAATTCTTCGATTCTCACGGATGAATCCTTGGCTTAGAAATTTTCGATTCAAACTCCATGAGTCTCATCTACACCTGAATTCACTTTTCAAGACAAAACAAAACTAAAAGAAAACTTAGCACACAATATTTTTGGATTTTTCATATTTTCTGAAAAAGAAATAAAACAGAAATAACACTATTTTTGGATTTCTTAATTTTCTGATTTTTGTTTGGTTTTTAAATTTTTTTTAATTCTCCCCTAATATTTAAATTAGAAGAAAACTATGAACAAATTTAACAAAAATAAAAATGATATCTAACTTTAAGAGTGATTTGGGATCAAAGTTTTTAGACAGCCTTTATCCATTTATCAGTACCTCTCCCTTCATGAATAGATCTGGTCAATCACCGGTATTGTGGTCCACTTAAACACGAGAGATTGTGACAAAATTAGGACATACTATAAGTGACAAGACAATGTGATCCTAAGTTCCTAGATAATATTCCTTAAGGACCATTCAGCTGACGACGACCAAAGATATTGTTGTCCACCTAAATTGAGTAGCGAGATCTACAGACAATCTAGAATTGTTCAATTTTAGATGTACTAGAACATGTTTCCCGCTTCCTGACATACCCCAATAATCAAGAAGTTCCAAAGTACTCCTTACTTTAGGTGAGCAGACAATTATTATGAGAGAAGTCAGATTTAGAATGCATATGCTATACACCCAGGTCAGATCTCTTCCAATCTCGTAGAGGGTGAAACATATGACTAACCCGATTTAGAGGGATTGAGAAGTAGAATGGTGCATATGCTTTGTACCAGGTCGGATGGTTAATCACGCAAAGGAGACAACATATGACTAACAGACAGGAAGAATTGCATAGATAGAAGATACAGAGCGATAGAGTTGCGTATGCTGCAGTCCAGGTCGAATCTTTCGATCACACAGAGGAGGCAACATATGACTAACAGTAAGAGAGAAAGAAAATAGTTTTCTACAGACCTACTTTATCGGAATTCCCCAGTCGCTCCGTCAATACTGGAATTAAGGACAGAGTCCGTACATCAAGGAAGAGTTAAACCACAGTTCTAGATACGTATTACTTTAGTGTGACCGGTAGATTATCATGTATATCTCCCTGCTCAACCTATCTGAGCGTCGTATTGTCAGGCTAAATGGATCTATCTAGGTCAAGATTTTTCAAGTCTCTAGATTCCTTAAGTTCATTAATGCCTAGTCAAGTCCATTTTAATCTCTCGTGCCTACCAGCGCATCTAACACAGAGCCTAGACAATTCAGATTCAGTCCCTTACACAGATTTAGATTGCCATCAAATGATTATATCACTTCCCATCACATCACCTTCAAGCACATTCCATAACCAACATATTTTTGGATTTTTGGATTTCTAATGTTTTTGGATTTTCTAAAATTTTCTAATTTTTGTTTAGTTTTTATTTCTCCCCCTAAATTTGTGCATAGGAGAGAAATGAAAGTAAATGCCCAAATTTAAACTATCCTAAAACAAAAATTAGTCTTTAAAGTGAATCAGCTTAAGAAAAACTCAGGAGTATCGAGAAGAAAACTCAAATCGTAAGTCACCGATTGAATTTGCATCCAGAAGGTCTGAGAACAGCACGCGTAATCTCAGAACAGATCCGAAAATTCTTCATGTCATTAAGCACTAACCCCGTTTGTGATCTCTTCTTTTCTTCCTTTCCCGCAAAGCACACATACTCCCAAACAAAGTTATGAATGTTGTACAGTTGAGAGATGTCCCTTATCATGTGCCTGGAACAGCCACTACCAACAAACCGAAGTCTGATGATATGCCTCCATTGCTGTACTGACACAGAGCGGGATCAGTTGGTCTTTGGAACCCAGTCCATTTTGAAACTGGGTCGACCTTTGTCATTAACGCACGGTACTCTCTCCCATGACATATCCTGTTTATCACAAACAGAAGATGAAGAAAAATTAGAATCGTTAGAAGATTTGGGAGAGTGAGCCTTTGGAACCCATTTGTAGTTGGGTTTGACCCATTTCTTTTTCGATCCGATGGGTGGCTCAGTACTTGCTTTTGATCTTCATGTCGGCCGTTGAGATGACTTTGATTTTGGCTTCACGGGAGCATCTCTTGGATTTGGCTTCTTGGCCGACATTCCCTTCTTGCCATTGGGATTTGGATTCTTGGCCTTGTGTTTGATTCTTGGCCTTCTGCGTGTTCCAGTCACCATTGTCTGAATGTGACCTTGAGGGGTTTCTTTTGGAGTATCTCCCTCTTGGCGCGTTCTGCCACCCTTGTGCATAGTAGGGAACGTATGCACGATTAGGACAATTTCTGGCAATGTGTCGAGGTGTTCCACAGTGAAAACATGTCTTTTTCTTCACTGTGAAGTTGTTTCTTCCTACCCCTGGTGGCGTATCCATCCCTTGTCTCAGGTTGTTCCCACATGCACACTTGCAACAAGCCGTCGGTTTCGCTTGTTTTAGTGGCCTGTACTTCTCAACAGCAGGTTTGTTAGGAGTAACTGAGTTAGAAGCAACAGATTCAGAGTTTAAGGAGTCATTGGATTGTTCAATAGTTTTCTCCTTGTTCTCATCCTCTACTGCTTTACATGCGCAGGAAGTAGAATCATTAGTATCTTTTATCTCAACACCCTCAGTTTCCTGTTCAGCAGCTGGTTTACTGTATACCATAAATGGTTCTCGGTCAATCTCTTCCTGAGTCAAGGGATTAACATAATATGAATGGTTAAATGGAGGAGGGACACTCTCATATCCTAAACCCTTGGTTTGATTATCTTTATAACTCAATTGGTTTTCAAATAAGGACTCGACTGTCTTACTTGACGCAATATAATTTTTGAAACTAACATCTGTTTTTCCACACTTAATTTTCAAAGCGTCAAGTTCTTCAGTTACAGCAACAAGTTTTTTCTTAATGTGATCGTAATTTTCACACTTGTTGCTGTAATCTTCTTGTAATTTCCTAAAGTCCTTAGTCTTGGCCTCTAATTAAGCTTTCAGAGGTTTCTGACCTTTCCTAAGAGTATAGCCTTCGTATTTGAGGTCCTCATTTTCTCTTTTTAATAAATCGATTTGATCTCGGAGAAATTTAATAGTAGTTTCACAAGATGGAGTACATGAAACTTCATTTACCGGAATTGATGAGGAACTCATTTTAAAAAAAAATATGCCCTTTGACAAAAACTTAAAAGTCAACCTTAAAAGTCAAATTTAAAAAGTCAAACTCAAAAGTCAAACTTGAAAAGTCAAACCGAAAATCTAAATTTGAAAATTTAAAAGTCAAATGAGAAAATCAAAGTTTAAAGTCAAAGGTTAAATTTTTAAAGTCAAAATCAAAATTTTAAGTAAAAAGTCAAAAATAAAAGTCAAAATTTAAAAGCTAAAATTTTTGGTAGAAAATGAAATTTAAAAATAAAAGATTTTGAATTTTGGACTGAAAGTGTCAATTTGCGAAATTAGGAACCGAGGGTATTGTATTTGAATTAGAATTCGAAGGTTTGTAACAAGATTCAGCTTAGCCCAACAGGTAAGGCGCGTGCTTGTTGACTCAAGGGACCCGGGTTCGAATCTCGGCAGCCCCAATTTCCCTTTCCTTTTTTAATACGAAGTTGTGCTACGAGGATGAGGTGCGAGGGCGTCTGCTGACCGAGACCGAGACCAAGGCTGCTGAACTGTACACCTAGCCGCTCACCGGGCCGCACACTCCGAGCCGTACACCGAGGCTACTGAGCCGCACACTCCGAGCCGCACACCGAGGTCGCACACTCCGAGCCGTACACCTTCAACCAGCTCAACCGCACACCTTCAAAGTCCAACCACACACCTTCAACAGATGCGAAGAAAAAACGACGTTTTTCACCATTTTTGCTCCAAAACTCGATCAAAAACTCGTTTTTATGAAAAACGCGAAGAACAAACGCCCCTTATTTTTCAGAGATCTATCTAAAAACGCAAAAATCTTTTCAAAATAAGATCAAATAAACTCCAGATCTGACAAAATTGATTGATACAATCCAGCTCTGATACCACTTGTAGGTCCCCCTAATGCTTGAGTATCAATCAGATCCGTTTGATGGTGCGGAATCCCAATCAAACGGATGATGCCAGATCACAATAAGAAGAGAAGGAGAAGAAGAAGATGATGAATCTTGTATAATTTGATGATTAGAATGTAGATCCAAATACAAGATTCACACACACTAACACACTCACTTCTTCTCTCTAGTTTCTCTCTCTACAATATGCTCTCTTCTCTCTTCTAGCCGTACACTTGCATGCACTCCTCACCCTATATATATGAGACACCAGCCGTACACCCGTATACGGCCGTACATAGGTGTGCGGCCGTACACACGAGTACGGCCGTACACAGCCACAAAATTACATATTACATTATAGAAAAATATATTTTCCTAGAAAAGCAAAGTATAAACCAAATTTTGACCCAACATTGTAGCAATATAATTGCTATGTCTAACTACCTTAGGCAATCTACAATCCAATTCATGACAGTCTTAATTCACTATTTACTTTGAAAAGTATGAATGACTGTGGAATTTAAATAATTCAATTATTTGGGAAGTAAAACATGCAAAACGAAACACAAGAATAAACAATTGACAAAGGCAGTAAACAAACTCATAAATAATCTCTATCAGTTAATCACAAAAAGTCAATTACATTTATTTTGTTACAAGTTTGAAACTACTCATCTAACTATTAAAACTAATATCATCTCTCGAACCAATGCTCCTAGCATGCTGATTATGCTTGACCCTACTCAGAGCCTTCGTCAAAGGATCTGCAGGATTCTCTTCTGATGATACTCTCTTCACAATGAGGTGACATTCTTCTACTCTATGTTTCATGTATAGGTACTTTCTGTCGATATGTCTTGATTTTCCATGGTCTCTCGGTTATTTAGTCAAAGCAACCACACCTTCATTGTCGCAGAAAAGTTCCATTGGCTCCTGAATAATTGGAATTACTCTAAGATCTCCAATAAAGTTTTTCAACCAAGCCGCTTCCTTTGATGCTTCACTTGCTGCTATGTATTCTGATTCACAAGTAGAATCAGCCACCGTATCTTGCTTGGAACCTTTCCAATCAACTACTCCACCATTTAATGTGAACACCCATCCAGATTGAGGATGAAGTTGTCTCTATCTATTTGAAAGCTTGTGTCACTATACCCAGTCACTCTCAACGTATCACTGCCTCCAAAGACTAGAATCATATCCTTTGTCCTTTGTAGACACTTCACAATGTTCTTTACTACTGTCCAATGAGCTCTTCCTGGATTTCCCTGATAGTGATAGAACATGCTTAAAGCAAAGGACACATTAGGGAGAGTACATGTCATTAGAGATGGGCACAAAAACCGGATTGGGCTCTCGGATCCGATCCGATCCGAAAACCGGATTTGGTCAAAACTGGTTTTGACCGATCTGGATCGGATTAAACCGGCCACCGGATCGAAACCGGATTGAATATTCGGACAACATTTCGGATTTAACCCCAGATTGAGAACCGGATTCGGTTCAAACCGGATCCTAATCCGGTTTGAAACCGGTTTTTTTTTGACCGTTGAGCAACGGGATTTTTGAATATTTTATTTATTATTTTTTTATAGCTGTTGGAAAGGGGAAAAACGGCTAGTTTGACTTTTCTTGACTTTTTTGCCCTTCCAAACACATATAAATACAACCCATTTGCTCCATTTACATTTTATACACATTTCTACTACTTTATACTTCTACTTTATACTTCTATTTTCATAATCTTCCAAGAAATAAGCTCCCGAAATTCTACCGCGGCTCAAAAGTCGGATGCAACGGTGGTTAAAATCTTACCAACCACTCAGAGTAAAGATGTGTGGGAACATTACGATTTGTGTTTGTTGTCGAACGGGAAAGAAAAAGCAAGGTGCAAGCAATGCGGGATGTTTTTGGGAAAAGATGGCAATAGTACGTTGAGGAGTCATACAACAAAAACGTGTCCGGTTGTAAAAGGTCAAGGCGATCCGGATCAACCAAATATTACTCCCGATGGTTCGATCTTTATTTACAACAATGATGACATTCGTGAAAGCTTTTGCAAGTTCGTCGTTCAAGAGGGCTTGCCTTTCAACCACTTCGACAACCCACGATTAACAAGGATTTTGTGGGAAAAAATGCAACCACAATACCGGCAAGTAAGTCGCACTTCTCTTAGACGTGATGCTTTAAAGTATTGGGATATACCCAAAAAAGATATGCAATTGGGATTTTTAAATATAAAACCGATGTTTCTTTAACGTGTGATGTTTGGTCCTCCACCGGTACTTGTCCCAAAAGCTATCTTGCCGTCACGACACATTGGATAGATCCCACTACTTGGGTAATGAACAAACGAGTTATTGCTTTTGAACTTTTTGCGCATCCTCACACGGGGGCACGATTATTTGCAATTTTAGTAAGCGTTATAGAGACTTATAATTTACGCGACAAAAGCTTCTCTATTTCGTTTGACAATGCAAGTAATAATACCGCCGCGGCAAAAAGATTAATTGCAAAATATAAACCTATTTTGGATGGCTCATTTTTTCATACTAGATGTGTTTGGCACATTATTAATCTTGCGGTACAAGATGGTTTAAAAATGATAGATTCGACGATTGAAAAATTCAAAACTGTGTTAACTAGAGTTTTTGGAAAAAATAAAACTACAATGGAAAAATATCGAAAGTTTGCCATTTCCATAAACATAACTCCATATAGTCCTCATTGGGATGTTGAGACTAGATGGAGTTCAACATGTATGAT
Source organism: Lactuca virosa (assembly GCF_052849685.1). NCBI lineage: Eukaryota > Viridiplantae > Streptophyta > Magnoliopsida > Asterales > Asteraceae > Lactuca > Lactuca virosa. Next base: position 87,647,129 of record NC_136426.1, read on the forward strand.
GTTTGAAAGTTTGACACGTCAAAGAATCGCTTTACAATTATTTTACGACACAATTTCAAAAGGAAAAAACCCGGTTTCGGGTTATGATTAGGATTTGATGGAAGAGTTTGTGGAAATGTTAAAAGTTTTTAAACAATCAACCACTTTTTTATCGGGCGTGTATTACCCTACAAGTCCGTTGTTACTAAATGAATTATGGTTGATGTCCGCACAATTGGAGCGTTTTGAACAAAGAAGTGAAATATTTGTTTTAGTTACGAGACCAATGAGACAAAAACTAGTCAAATATTTCAAAGAAATGCCACCACTTTTTACTTGTGTCACAGCACTAAACCCATGTATCAATGTTACGGGTGTAGAGGCTTTGATTACCAAAATTTCCATGTCTTTAAATTTGCACAAAGATGACTCAAACTACATCCGTAACCAAATACTCACTTTTAATAATACTTTTACTAATTTGTTTGACATTTACGCTACAAAGTATGGCGATATGTCAAACACTTTTGCAAGTGTAACCGACTCTACTAGTGGTGCATCGGGTAGTGGTGGGGGTCGAACGGATTTTCATATCGACCTCTATAACTACCTTTTGGAGGAACAAAACAAAAGAGCACGCACATTAACCCCTAGTAGCGAACTTGGAATTTATATGGGTTCAAATTTTTTAAAATTCATGAGTGCACCACAATTTAAAAATTTGGATCTTTTGGCTTGGTGGAGAGAAAAGGAAGCACAATTTCCTATTCTCTCCGTCATGGCCCACGATTTACTAACCGTCCAAGCTTCCACGGTAGCTTCGGAATCCGCTTTTTCTTTTAGTGGTAGAGTTTTATCAAAGTTGAGGACGAATCTTACCCCGGTTGCGGTAGAGGTTTGTGTTTGCTTGAAGGATTACTTGGATTCGGTGGAACGTATACAACACTTAGCATCACTAGAAGGCCCACTACCACAAAATGTTGAACCGGAGATCATGGATGAAGAATATGCACAAGGCTTATCAACACCTCCGGAAGACGAAGACGATGACGATGAAGACGAAGACGAAGATGAAGAATATGGTATTGATGACACCCCTAGTTATTTGCGTGACGGTTGAAGAATATTTTAGTGAAGGCGACACGAAGTGGAAGACCACAAAAACTATTTCTATTTGGCTAAATGTTATAACGCCGCTTTATTATTATTATTATTAGTTAACTAGTTTAAAAACTCTTTCTAATTCGACGTTTGATGTATGTTTTAACTATTTTAATGAACCTATGTTGCATTTTGTGTTATATATGAGGTCCAAAAAATGTTTTTTTAAAAAAAAAAAAAAAAGAAGCCAAAATCGGATCGGATTAAACCGATTCGGATTCGGGGCTCGGAAAACCGGTCAAATCCGGTTTGGATTATTGGCTGCTTCGGATCGGCTGTGACGTCATCAAACCAGATCGGATCCGGATCCGGATCGGATCAGATTGGATCGGATCGGGTCTTTGTGCATCTCTACATGTCATAGCGTATATGATCAACCCTACAGTCGAAGCATAGGGGACCCGACTCATATCAGCTATCTCTTTATCCGTACTGGGGCTTTGAGTCTCACTTAATTTGGCATTGCTCTGAATAGGTAACTCTCTGTTCTTGGAACTTTCCATACTAAACCGTTTTAGTACTTTGTCCAAGTATGTACTTTGACTAAGTCCAATTAGTATTTTCTTTCCATCTCTAAAAATTCTTATCCCGAGAATATAGGCAGCCTCTCCTATATCCTTCATAGAGAAACAGTTTCCAAGCCAAGATTTTACTTCTTGCAAGGTTGGAACCTCGTTTCCTATAAGCAGTATGTCATCAAGATACAATACTAGAAAAGTTAATATACTCCCACTAGCATTGACATACTAACATGACTCATCCTCACTTCTAGAGAAACCAAACACTTTGACTTTCTCATGGAAGCAAAGATTCTAGCTGCGAGATTCATGTTTCAATCCATAGATGGATTTATTAAGCTTACACACTCTATTGGGAAACTATACATCAACAAAACCCTCTGGTTGACTCATGTAAACATCTTCAGCCAACTTCACATTAAGGAAAGCGGTTTTGATATCCATTTGCCAAATTTAATATTCATGAAAGGTAGATATGGCGAGAATTATCCTAATAGATTTAATCTTGGCCACTGGTGAGAAGGTCTTATAATAGTCAATCCCTGGGGTTTGAGTAAAGCCATTCAAAACCAGCCGTGCTTTGAATGTGTGCACATTTACATCCATGTCGGTCTTCTTCTTGAAGATCCATTTGCGACCAGCTGTCTTTTGACCAGATTCTTGATCAACCAAATTCCAAACTTGGCTTTCATACATGGATTTGATCTCGCTATCCATTTCCTCTTTTCACTTGGCAGCCTCAGGGCCTACCATTGCTTCTTTATAGTTACCTGGCTCATCCAAATTTACTAGTGTTTGATCACTTATAAACATATCACCATCTGACATTATATGGAAACCATAGAACGTTGGTGGAAAGCTAACTCTACTAGAACGACAAAGAGGTAATGAATTGTCAACTGGCTCAACTGGAATTTCTTCCTCTGGTTGAGTTCTATTGTCTTCCAATGTTCCTTCATTGGTTGACTCTTGAATCTCTTCAAGATCAGTTGTGCTCCTACTGTCCTCTTTGCATATGATCTCTCTCTCACGAAAGACTCCTCTTCGTTCTACAAAGACCATGTTTTCACTAGTTCTATAGAATAACTATCCAAAAAATATGTGCTAACGGGGGAACTTTCCCTGTCCACATCTCATGAGGTGTTTTGGCAACCTTCTTAGTAGGGATAATATTGAGGATATGGGTGAATGTTGTTGGATTAGGTGTCTAAGCCCATAACTATAATTGGTATGTACTTGACCCGATAGTAGCATGGTCCTTTTGGGTTGCCTTCACTAGAGCAATTTGATAGGATGGATATTTGAGAAAGAGGGTATTTGTGATTTATTAATATATTATAAGAATAATATATTAATTGAGAGATTATATTATTTAATTGGTAAGAATTAATTTGGAATTAATTTAGTGATTAAAAGAGACTGATTAAATTAACGGGGACTGATTAAGTAAATCAGTAATACATATAGCTTCGGCTAATGATCCATGTTGATTAGGATGGACTAATTTTATGTGGGAGTCCATGAAGAGTTAGTCCAAAGGGCTTATCATATGGATTATTGCACTAAAGGCCCAAGGAAGTGAATTAGGGTTTACAAGTGAAACGCTAGGAATTCCACACTATAAATGTAACCCCTAGCATCACCACGCCCCTAAGAGTTCCAAGAAGAACCCCAACCATTTTCTATGCCTCCTAGCCTCTCTCTCATTATCCTTCATTTGTTTTTGGTGTTTGTGACTTATTAGAGGCATCGCATTTGAGGTGATAAGCTCTTGAAAGGTGAACTTCTACAAGCTACAAGCAAGAGGTATTCATCTAACTAGTTTTATGTTTCGAATATCAAAGTTGTATGCTATTTGTAGGTTTCATGCTTTGGATAATTGTATTGCATGTACAACTTGAGAAAACTTAGATCCAAAGCATTTAGGGTTGTATGTGCACCATAGGGATGTTATAGTGCTCAAAACCCATCAGTGGTATCAAAGCCTAGGGTGTTTTCTGTTATATTGATGCAATTGTTTGATTTTCAAAGTTGAAAAAATGTCATTTTTGGCCACTGACTGCTGGACTCATCGAGTCCCATAAGGGAACTCGACGAGTTGGATCATATATGATGAACTCGTCGAGTCCATGCCATGAACTCGACGAGTAGGATCCCTTGTTTGCAGAATTTCGAGTTTTTGGCGTGTTTTGGATTAGGATCATTACCACAAACTGTTTTTATTGTTAAAATTTGATTTTTCTTATAAGGTAATGATTATCCTCGTGCAACTGAATGATGATTGTCAAATTTTAAGATAATTACTTGATTTTGTGAAAAAACTAATTATTTGTAGAATTTGATTTGAATCATCTTGCTATATGAAATTAGATTAGGTCAATTTTGTGATATAGTTAATTATATGATTAATTTAATTGTTATCAAATTGATCCAAGAGAGTTTTGAAAGGTTTCAAAACTTGCCCTCAAGTTTTGGAATTTGATAAGTCTCATTTATGGAACTTTAAATTCCAAGTTTTGGAATTCAAAAGGTTTTGAAGAGTTTCAAAACTTACCCTCAAGTTTTGGAATTTGAAAAGTCTCATATATGAAACATTAAATTCTATGTTTTGGGATTCAAAAGGTGCAACTCTTGGTTTTCTTAACTTAAAAATTAACTAAATAGTTTTAATTTTGAATTTTTATATTTAGAACCTTCATGTTTTTGAATAGTTCAAATTACACCTTTATGGATTTTATTAAATTAATTAAATGTTTAATTAAAAGAGAAAATTAATAAATCCATAATCACATGGTTTAAATTTAATTAAATTAAAAGTCTAATTCATTAATAGATTAAACCACCAAGTATTTTAAATGTGTAAAATACACCCTTATACTATATAAAATTAAAAGTCTAATATATTATATATGTATAAGTTAAAAGTCGGTCTTACCGTTAGTAGACCTCATTCACGAAGCTGATCTATAAGGGGTGTTTAAGGAAGCAGCCTGCAAAATGACCGACATTGGGTATACACTCTTACCCACCGCACCCTTGACCAGTGGAGGGTCGTTAGCCGAACGAGTAGGATAGGACACAAAATTCTTATTAAAAGTATAATGAATTATAAAATAACTAAATCTTTTATAAATTCCCAATCTTAGTTACTTTAGGAAAATGTGAATTTGGTGCTAATCCATGAAATTGCACATTGTACCATGTTTCTCGTTAGTGGAGTGTGTGTGGTTACCCGACACACTAATATGGGAATAATGAAGGGTAACAATGGGTAGCTCGTAGGTTATCATAGATCAATGGAGTGTGTGTGGTTAACCGACACATTCATTAGGTGATAAATGACTTCGAGAGTACTAATCTAATTTGCATGATTATTCACACCTTGTTTGTGATCCTCGGTATCCCAATCACAAACTTGAAGGGCATAATCGGGATTAAATATGCCATTGATAAATTCAATGAATCTCAAAAGATCTAGAAGTTTCATTTAAAAATCTAATTCGTTTAAAAATTTTCGTTTTCGTGGTGGAATTGGTAAATCGTCATTTACCTACCGACAAATAGTTTACAATTGGATTACGACATCCCTCTTCCGAATTGTGAATTATTGTGTTGGGTCCTAGCCTTAATATTTCATTTGGTTGTTATATTAAGGATTAAATCAACCAAATTGAATTTCTCCCCTTTTAGAGATGTCTAGTTTTGACAACTATGGTCTTCCTCAATCCTTTGGAAAAGGCTTTCCATTCGAAGATGATATTCCACATGACGATCGAGGTGAAAGATGAATCCCTTCTTCGTGCTTTAGTGGAACTTCTCTTCCTCCACCTCCTCCAATAATTATCCCTGACCCACATGTTTGTCGACTTGAAAAGTTCAAGATCACTCAAGCCCTATTGGCAAGTAAACACGAATGTGGAAAGTCTGTATGTGCTCACGTCTGAAGTTACCTATTGATAGACTAGGAATGTTAGGCGTCGTTTTCCCAAGGAAGCTAGCTGTTGACTTGGTTCTTCAGTCACTTCCTGAGTCATATAGTCAGTTTCTTGAAGATTACTATATGACAGATCACGACGTGACCCTTATTGATCTTACCTATTTGCTAATTGCTGCTGAATTAGATATGATTTGGCACGCTAGTAAAGCAAATTTGATTGGAAGATCTACTTCCCAAGCTGCCATGGACATAGGCAATGACATAGATAGTCCAGAAATAATCCCTTCTCCTATGGGAAGGGAATTGGCCATGGTCAAAATAATTTGACCATAAGGGAAAAGCCAGTTCTGAGATAGTTCCATATGCAAATGCCATGGAGTCCACTTGTTTCTACTGCCATTTGAAGGGACATTGGAACCGAAGCTGTCCTCACTACCTAAGAGATCTAAGAGATGGTAGAATCAAATTGTATGGTTCCACTTCAGGTAAGTTTACTATCTAACTCTATTAAGTTCCTATTTATAGATTCTTAATACATGATGTGATAAGATTGCATTTTGATGTTTTGTAGGATCAAAGAAAAGAAAGGAAGCTTAAAGGAAGAGTGAGCTGAGTCTGATCGTGAAGAGATGGATTTCAATCGCATGGTTCAATGATCAGATTTTTGAGCTGCTGCTTAGGAGTTATGATGGATTGCTTAGGAATATTTAGAAACATAGTTTTCATATGAATTTGCATTGTAAGGGCAAGTTTTTCCGCATTTTATAAATAATTTTTTTTTATTTTATCATAATTTATGTTTCCTTGCAATGACATTTGTGAAAAAATGTTGTTTGTATGTTTCTATTAATAAAAATGTTGAAAATGGTTTGATTCTTAGTTATATCGATTGTGGTAGTGTCATAATTTTTCTACGTAAGGAAAGATTCTCATCGCCCAAGTTTCAATTGGAAGGAAACTTGGAATCATATGATTTGAATCATGTGATGTATGAAAATCTTGGTACTTGGGAAAGTGAGACTAATTCCTTGTTTACATAAGTATGTAAGTCAAGTGAAAGACTAAAGGATCTAGTACACATTGTTGTGAACTGGTCAGGTCCATCACAAAATACGATAAAGTTTATTCGTCATGATTTACTGAAAGCTTAGTAAATATGATTATGCTTACAAGATTAAGTATAATTCTGATACATTGAAAAGATTCAGAGTATAGCAGAACGAATAAGAAGAATCAAATTAGGTAGAAAGATAAAAGTTTCTCTAATGTGAAAGGAAAGGAGAGTACTTTAGTATCGTGTTTTTGGTCATCCTAATGATTGTGGAACCATGTCACAATTGATCCTCTAAGGATACTGTGGTGCACTTGTATGGCTAAGAAGAAGAATCAGGAATTGTTGAAATGGTTAAATCAATAAGATGAATCAAACTTCGTTCTAAATTCGAGTTTTAGAATCGTACTCTAAGTTACTCCAAGTTGTACCTGATGGGTTTTGAGCATTCTAACACTTCCTAAGTGTACATGCAACCCTAATAACCTTGGATCTATGTTTGTCTAATAATCATGCAAAGTTGAATTCCAAGGTTATATTCCTGTCTAGCATACATGGGGAACATTTTTAACTTGAATGAAAGATAGAATAACTTACCTTGTTGTTGATTATGATCCTTGAAACCTTGTGAGCCTAGCACCCCAAGTGTGATGCCTCAAATGCTTCACACAACACCAAATGCAAAGGAGTAAACTTTGAGAGAATCTTACACTTGCAAAATCGGCTCTAGCCCTCTTGTTTCTTATGTGTCGCCAATTTTGGTGGAGAATGGGTTCTTATATAGTGTTGACGCATCTAGGGTTACACCATGTAAACCCTAATGTGTCATGACTCTTCATTTCCATGACCCATGGGTTTGTAACTCCCATGGAGCATCCTATGGGTGGAACCCAACTTGATAATCCATGGAGCCTCTTAGCCCACTATATAAGATATGGAAGATTTACATAATCTACCCACATATTTAATTAGTTATCTTTTGATCACTTAATTAATTCTAAATTAATTCTTGATCAAACTAATTAAATAATATTATTAATATATTAGAACTTATAATATATTAATAAACCATAAGTGTTATTTCTCTCATTTTAGTTTATCCAATTGCATGGTGCCATGCAACCCAAATGGACCATGCCGGGTCGGGTCAAGTACATACCAGAAATAGTTATGGACTTAGACACCTTATCCAACAGTCTCCCACTTGGATAAGTCTAATAACTATAACTGCAATACTTCAGGAACCGATCGGCAATCGTAGCTCTTTCAAGGTCTCTCGGAACTGAGAAGATGATGATACGCCATTTAAGATAAGTGATCATATAATCCTCTGTTCTAGATATCAGCCGCACAAATACATGGAACAATGTCTTACTTATTGTCCAGCAGTTTGTTTCCCGATTTCCGATTTGTTTGACAAAGAACTTAATTGAACACATCAACTTAGTTCTGACCGGGCCCGGTACATAGGTCAAAACAAAATCATCGAGGGGCCCAGATATCAGCTTCTAATCCAAGAAGGAACAGATAAACTTCGACTCATATGTTTGTTCTACTACTCATTGAATTATAAACAAGAGCATGTTTTATAACATCGAGTTACCAATGCGTTTTCGTACAATCAATGCATAACCAACTCATAAGTAACAAATCATATATCTAGGTTTGAAGACTTATATGATATTACCGTCTCACGATCACTCGAGATAAATTCCATGAAGTGATTCCAGTGAGCGTGGGTTGAGTCCAATGCTCAGAACTTATGAGCACTTATGAGTGTTGTAGCCATGTCCAACAACTTAGACCTCTGCAATCAATCATGACAGTCTTGATTCATACCTACTTCCGACATATGACCGACTGTGGAGGTTCGAATAATATGATATACCAAACATAATTATTCTGGAAGTCAAAACATGCAAAAGAAATATAGTAAACGATCGACAAGAGATAGCAACACTTTACTCATAAATAAAACACCTTTTATTCATCATCTAATGTCAATTACACTTTACAAATTTCAAGGTTATCTAACTACTAAATCTAATATCATCCTTCAGCCCTATGCTCCGAGCATGCTGGAGATGCTTAACCCCAGTCAGTCCTTTCGTGAGGGGATCTGTTGGATTCTCATCCGATGATACCCTCTTTGCCACGATGACTCCTTCTTCTATTTGATGTATGATGAAATGGTATTTTCTGTCGATGTGTCTAGATCTCCCGTGATCCCTTGGTTCCTTGGCTAAGGCAACTGCACTTTCACTATCACAGAAAATTTCCATTGGCTCTTTAATAGCTGGTACAACTCCAAGGTCTCCAATGAAGTTCTTCAGCCATATCGCCTCCTTTGCTGCCTCGCTAGCTGCTATATACTCTGATTCGCAAGTTGAATCAGCCACTGTCTCTTGCTTGGAACTCTTCCAAGAAATTGCTCCTCCATTTAAGGTAAAGACCCAGCCTGACTGAGAGCGGAAATTATCCCTATCAGTCTGAAAGCTAGCATCACTATACCCTACAACTCTCAAGTCTTCACTCCCACCGAGGGTAAGGACCCAGTCCTTAGTCCTCCGTAGGTACTTGAGGATATTCTTTACCGCAGTCCAGTGTGCCTTGCCAGGGTTCCCCTTATATCTGCTAACCATGCTCAAAGCAAAGGCTACATCAGGTCGAGTACACGTCATAGCATACATGATCGATCCTACAGCCGAAGCATAAGGTATTCGACTCATTTCTGCTATCTCAGCCTCAGTACTAGGGCTTTGTGTCTTACTCAATCTGGCATTACTCTGGATGGGTAACTCTCCTTTCTTGGAGTCCTGCATGCCGAATCTCTTCAACACCTTATCCAAGTAAGTACTCTGACTAAGTCCAATTAGTCTTTTACTCCGGTCTCTCAAGATCCTTATCCCTAGAATATAGGCAGCTTCTCCTAGGTCCTTCATAGAGAAACACTTCCCAAGCCAGGACTTAACTTCCTGCAGAGTTGGGATGTCATTTCCTATGAGTAGTATGTTATCCACATACAATACCAAAAAGCTAACTATACTCCCACTAGCCTTGACATATACACAAGATTCATCTTCACTCCTAGAAAAGCCAAATTCCTTGACTATCTCATCAAAGCAAAGATTCCATCTGTGAGGTGCTTGCTTTAACCCATAAATGGATTTCTCAAGCTTACACACTCTATTAGGGTACTCTGTGTTGACAAAACCCTCTGGCTGACTCATGTAAACATCCTCAACCAACTTTCCATTAAGGAAAGCGGTTTTGACATCCATTTGCCATATTTCATAGTCATGAAATGCGGCTATGGCTAACAGAACCCTAATAGACTTTATCTTGTCCACTGGAGAAAAGGTCTCATCATAATCAACTCCCAGAGTTTGTGAGAAACCCTTTGCAACCAGTCGTGCCTTATAAGTGTGTACATTACCATCCATGTCGGTCTTCTTCTTGAAGATCCATCTGCACCCTACAGTCTTACGACCTGGTACATTCTCAACCAAGTTCCAAACTTGATTGTCATACATGGACTGTATCTCGCTCTCCATTGCCTCTTTCCACTTGGCTGACTCAGGGCCTGCCATGGCTTCCGCGTAACTGTTAGGTTCATCCAGACCTATCAGTGTCTCATCACTGATAAGTGTATCACCTTCCGCAGTAATATGGAATCCATAGTAATGCTCAGGTGCATTCCTAACCCTTGTGGAACGCCTCAGAGGTACAGACTTGTCAATTGGCTCAACAGAAGTTTCCTCCTCAAGTTGAGTGCTAGGGTTTGAAGTTCCTTCACCACTTGACTCTTGAATTTCTTCAAGGTCAACTTGCCTCCCACTGTCTCCTTGGCTTATGAACTCTCTCTCTCGAAAGAACGCCCTCCTAGCTACAAAGACCACATTCTCACTAGGTCTGTAGAAGAGGTAACCAAAGGATTTCTATGGGTAGCCGATGAAAATACACCTCTCACTTCGAGGTTCGAGCTTATCATGAGTCTCGCGTCTCATGAAAGCCTCACAACCCCAAATCTTAATGTGGTCTAGTTTGGGTACTTTACCAGTCCACATCTCATGAGGAGTTTTGGCAACTTTCTTTGTGGGAACTAGATTAAGGATATGGGCGGCAGTCTCTAAGGCATACCCCCAAAATGAGATTGGTAGCGAAGCTCGACTCATCATGGAACGAACCATATCCAACAAGGTTCGATTACGCCTCTCAGCTACGCCATTCAACTGCGGTGTCCTGGGAGGTGTCAATTGTGAGACAATCCCACATTCCCTAAGATAGTCGAGGAACTCTGAACTAAGATACTCACCACCTCGATCGGATCGAAGCATCTTAATGTTCCTGCCCAATTGATTCTCGACATCCTGTTTAAAATCTTTAAACCTCTCAAAAGTCTCTGACTTATGTTTGATTAAGTAGACATATCCATATCTACTGTAATCATCAGTAAAAGTAAAATAATAACGATTAGCATCCCTTGTGGCATGTTTGAAGGGCCTACATACATCCGTGTGTATAAGATCCAACAAACCTTCACCCCTCTCACAAGAACCTGTGAAGGGTGACTTTGTCATTTTTCCAAGTAAGCATGATTCGCAACTATCATCTGACTTTAGGTCAAATGACTCCAATACTCCATCCTTTTGGAGTTGGCCTATACGTTTCTTGCTTATATGTCCAAGACGACAATGCCATAATGATGCTTTATCCAAGTTATTATCATTAATAGAATCAATACACAATACATTATTTCCTAAGTTATCAACCACAGATACAGTTTCATACACACCATCACAAGGTAATGCTTTAAAATTAAGAACATTATTAAAGAAAGCATTAATCGAACCAACTTCATTATCAAATGAAAAGGTGAAACCTTGTTTATACAATGCATGAAAAGAAATAATATTTCTTGCCATTTCTGGCGAATAACAACATTTATTCAAATCTAAACTAAACCCACTACTTAGCGATAAAGTATAAACTCCAATCTTGGTGACAGGTAAAGCTTTCCTATTCCCCATGATTAAGTTTATTCTTCCATGCTCCACATTCTCACTTCTTCTTAGTCCCTGCAAATCAGAACAGATATGAATACCACAACCGGTATCAAGGACCCCAAGAGTTAGAATGGGGTGAGTTATTAGATAAGATAGTGTAAATACCTGCATGGTTGGGTTTAACTTTCCCATCCTTCACATCTTGCTGGTACTTTGGGCAGTTCCGCTTCCAATGTGACTTTTCATGGCAATAGAAGCATTCAGCCTCTTTAGGGTCAGAAGAAGTAGTGACAAAACCTTTCTTGGTTCCACTTGAAGAAGAGCCATCAAGGGTCCTAGCCTTGGTACCCTTCGAAGAGCTCTTCCTCTTCTTCCCTCTACCTTTCCCGATTGCCAAAACCGGGGCGGAGTTTGGAGTAGGAGTGTTAACAACCGACTTACCCTTAAGACCTGTTTCTGCGGTCTTGAGGAGTCCCTGAAGTTTGCTGAGTGTGACCTCTTCCTTATTCATGTGATATGTCATGTAGAATTGATCATAACACGATGGTAAGGAGTGCAAAATGATATCTATTGCAAGCTCCTCAGGGAAGTTCACATTAAGCTTCAGCAACCGATCCACATACCTTTGCATTTTCTGCATGTGGCTCATGACGGATTCCCCGTCCTTCATCATGGTTGTTATGATAGAGCATATGATTTCATACCTCTCTTGTCGTGCACTTTGATGGTATCTTTCCATCAGATCTTGGTGCATTTCAAAAGGGTAGAAGTCCTTATAGGACTTTTGGAGTTCCGCTGTCATGGTGGCCAACATGATGCATGCCACTTTTGTAGCATCCCTTTCATGTGCCCGAAAGTCAGCGATCTCCTGGGGAGTTGCAGTGGTCTCATCAATCTCCTTAAGCTCCTTGTCAAGGACATATTCTTTGTCCTCGTAGCGGGTAATCATCCTGATGTTTCTGATCCATTCATTGAAGTTGGATCCATCAAAAGTGACTTTCCCACACAAGTTCATAAGGGTAAAGGAGCCATTAGGATTAGAGCCAGAAGCAGCATTGTTTGAAGACATCTGAAAGAAGAGAACAAGATTAGTTTAGATATTAAGAGAGTCCTTAATAAAACACCCAAATGTAATATTAAGGCTAGAATCCAATCACAATATATTATAACTTAGAAGAGGTATGCCGTAATCCAAGCTATAACATATTTGAAAGGTAGGTGAATGACGATTCACCAATTTCCACCATGAAAAACGAAATATAGATATTAGGTTTTTAATTGGTTCTTAGAAATTCCTAGATTCTTTTAAGATTCAATGAACTTTTCAAAGGCATGTTTCAATCTCGAGTGTGCCCTCCAAGTTTTATGACTGGGATACCGAGGATCACAAAACGAGGTGTGAAGTAACCATGCAAATCACTTGGTACACTCAATGTTTATTACTCAATCGATGTGCCGGTTAACCACACGAGCTCCACCGACCTATAATAAACTTTAAGTCACCCTTTACCTACCTTGTTAAGTCCAAGTTAGTGTGCCGGTTAACCACACACGCTCCACCAACGACTTAAACAAAGTGTAAAGTGTAATTTCATGGATTAGCACCTTATTCACATTTTCCTAAAGTAACTAAGATTGGGAATTTAATAAAAGCATTTAGTTACTTTATAATATTCATCATACTTTTAATGAGAATTTATAAGTCCTTGTCTTACCCTTTCGGCTAACGACCCTCCACCGATCAAGGAAGCGGTGGGTGAGAGTGGACACCCATTAAGTTGCCATTTTATAGGCAACAACCTTATACCCCCCTTATAGACCGGCTTCGTGAATGAGGCGTACTAGCGGTAAGACGACTTGACGTTATACATATATATATATATATATATATATATATATATATATATATATATATATATATATATATATATATATATATATTAGTAACTTATAATATTATAAAGTATAAGGGTTGAATTTTAACTTTTAAAATTCTAAGGGTTGGAACTAAAGTTTTAATCAAGACTTTACATGTTCCAAAACTTGAGGGCAAGTTTTGTAAACTTCCAAAACTTTTCATTTCTTATAACTTATGAATTAATTGAGTAATAAAAATGAAGACTCGTCATTTTTATAACTCTTGTGTTCTTTTAATGGCTTTAATAAAAGTGAGACTTTTGGTTTTCCATAACTTGAGGACATGTTATGGACTCCATTAAAACACATTATGATCATGAATTAAACTACCATGAAGGTTACAAACAATTCCTATGATCATCTAATCTTCATAAGTTCAAGAACATGAATATGAACACTTTCAAGAATCAAAAATTACACTTAAAAAAAAACTTGTAATTTTAATAATTGCCATTGTAAATGGATTAGCATAAACATTACACTATCTAAAACAAGCTTTAAAACATCAAAACAGTTTAGGGTAATGTTTCTAGTCCATTTCCAGCAACAAATGTGCAAACTTTCATACGAGCAGAAAACAGAAAAACGATTTTTTTTCAAGCTGTTTGCACAAAAAAAAAAAACAACAAACAAACCTAGGCTCTGATACCACTGATGGGTTTTGAGCATTCTAACACTTCCTAAGTGTACATGCAACCCTAATAACCTTGGATCTATGTTTGTCTAATAATCATGCAAAGTTGAATTCCAAGGTTATATTCCTATCTAGCATACATGGGGAACATTTTTAACTTGAATGAAAGATAGAATAAGTTACTTTGTTGTTGATTATGATCCTTGAAACCTTGTGAGCCTAGCACCCCAAGTGTGATGCCTCAAATGGTTCACACAACACCAAATGCAAAGGAGTAAACTTTGAGAGAATCTTACACTTGCAAAATCGGCTCTAGCCCTCTTGTTTCTTAGTGTGTAGCCTATTTTGGTGGAGAATGGGTTTCTTATATAGTGTTGACACATCAAGGGTTACACCATGTAAACCCTAATGTGTCATGACTCTTCATTTCCATGACCCATGGGTTTGTAACTCCCATGGAGCATCCATGGAGCATCCTATGGGTGGAACCCAACTTGATAATCCATGGAGCCTCTTAGCCCACTATATAAGATATGGAAGATTTACATAATCTACCCATATATTTAATTAGTTATCTTTTGATCACTTAATTAATTCTAAATTAATTCTTGATCAAACTAATTAAATAATATTATTAATATATTAGAACTTATAATATATTAATAAACCATAAGTGTTATTTCTCTCATTTTAGTTTATCCAATTGCATGGTGCCATGCAACCCAAATGGACCATGCCGGGTCGGGTCAAGTACATACCAGAAATAGTTATGGAGTTAGACACCTTATCCAACAGTACCTTGAGTGACATGTTCTAAAGTAGGTTTATAAACACATCATGAAATGTAGAGTAGAAAAGTTTTCTTACATTTGAAATTGGTAGTTGTGATGTCTTGAATAAGACAAAGACCAACTAAGACCAATTATATGAAGTGATTTTATTGATAAGAATCCATACTAACACTTGAATATTTGTTTGTCGAGGAACGTTTCTTGACAGAGAATCTTATATGTGAAGAGGTCAGTAGGAGTCTTAAAGGTCTTGAAAAGTTTCAAGAACTAATCAAGAATAAACCTATTGTTCATCACTAGCCCACGACTTGAGGTTTGTAACCTATCGTGTTGACATATTCTTGTTTCTGTGCCATTCCAGTTGAGTTGACTATGCATGTGAGTTCTGTGAGTTCTCATTTGATTGCACAAGGCAAATCACCTTAATCAATGAAAGTACATTGACCACTATAGGTGATTTGCTCAACAACCTGGAAGCAATGGTAGGCCCTGTACTACTAAGTGGCAAGAAATTAAGATTGAACAAGTTCAATCCATATGAGTTTGGATTTGTCATAGACCTTGTCTTGTGATTATGGTTATGAAAAATTCACATGGATAGGAACACATACACTATAAAATCTAAGTGGCATAAGGTTTCTCTCCTTCATGAAAATGATTGTGAGGAAATGCTTTCACTGGTAGATTTTAAGGAGATAGCAGTTGTGTTAATTGCGTTCTCAAATTCGATTATGATTACGACATCCCTCTTCGTAGTTCGAATTGTGAGAAAATGGTAAATAGTCTAAACATTCGGGACTTACTGTTGTCAGTTCTGAAATAGTTTAGACACGCATATGAGTTATCTAAGGAAAGGTGTATGAGTTTGAGAAGCCTAGATAAAATCTTGTCGTAGCATCTTTTATCAGAAATCTAAACTTTGGTAAGAAAGTCAATAAGTATTGATTTCTAGAAGTCCAGCTGATTTATGTGTACATGTCAAAGCAAGTGGGAGCATAAGTGTTATGCTAGTAAGGACATAATTATTGTGCTAGTGGGAGCATAATCATTATGATAGGTGTTGCGAGTTAGCAATGCTATTTATAGAAAACAAAGTTTTGATTTACAAAGTTGCAAATTTTGAAAAATTATTTTGCTATAATAAGGGAGAGGATACTCATACTTCATTTCGAATCTAAAAGATTAGATTGAAATTATTAAAGGGTCTTAGTCATGGATATATATGAATGTAATGTTGAAATGTTTTCAACAATAGAAATTATATATATATATATATATATATATATATATATATATATATATATGATATAGCAAAGGACTGGTCTTGTATCATGTCTTTATGTAAGACATTATGAATCGTATCCCATGTGCTTCGGATATAGGATCGATTACATATGCTATAATATTCGGTTGTTCTAATTTCCAAATACCTAGGGTATTAAGAGGGAAAAAGGATTAGAACAAGATATGACTGAAAGTTTTAAGCAACTGTCAAGGACAATCTGAAGTTCGCTGAAGATTGGTTGCTTGTGGAAAGTTGGAAGTACAGTAATGGATGGACCATATTGAAGTGATTCTGAATAGATAGGATTCTATTAAAAATGGATAGTCATATGGCAATATGGAGACGTTTCCATAATGGGATTTGGATATTAAGAATCTATGTGTAGAAACCTTTATGCAAGAAGGATGTTCAAAGTAATGTACTTTGAATATGAGACTTCGTATCTTTGGAATTGTCTTGTAACAATCTCCAATGGAATATTTTGTAATTGGCAAAGTCTCTGTGAATTTGGTGCCTAGTCATTACAAAATGATCATTGCATAATAGCTTAGAATCTAACACATTCTAATAGTGGAAGAATTTGGTATTCTTACACTTATGATAAGGATTTGGAATTGTGAAATGAGCATCATTGGAAATGTTTCCAATTGATCTGTTTCACAAAGAGAAGGACCATAGGTAAACATAGTGTGCATGTTTAGAGAATGAGATAACTATTGTTTTAATTCAAGTATTAAGTTGATTAGTCGAAACAATTATACAATGAATAATGTGTAACCGATATGGTGATTAAATAATAAGTGGTTTTTATTTATATTCAAAAGTTTTGAGACCATATTGGATTAAATTATTCTTGTGTTTCACTTCGCATGTTTTACTTCCCGAATAACTACGTTATTCATACACCCACAGTCGATCATACTTTGGAAGTAAGTAATGAGGAAAGACTGTCATGAATCAGTCTGTAGATTGTTTAAAAGCTTAGACATAGCAAATGTTTGCTTCAGTGTTCATGAGTACTCCTGAAATAGGAATTCGAGTATTGGATTAAACCCACGCCCACATGAATCACTTCATGGATTTTATCACGAGTGATTGTGAGACGATAATATCTTATATTCTTGAAGCGGAGACATATGAGTTGTAGTTTACAAGTCGGTTGCACATTGATGATACGTAAACACACTAGTAACTTGGTGTTATAAAACGTATTGTTGTGTGTGATTTGATGAGTAAATTGAGCAAGCATATGAGTCGAAGTTTATCCGTTCCTTTTACCCTAAGAGGGATAAAAGCGATATTTGTGGGCCCCTCGATGATTTAGTGATGACACCCTAAGCGCTTGGCCAAGCCTGGACTAAGTTGATGTGTTCAATGTAGTCTGTTGTTAGTCGTCATAAATTGGAAATCGGAAAACAGAACTTGGAGAAAGAGAATGATTATAATCCATGTCTCATGTCTATAGGATATCTTGTAGAACGGAGGAATATTTGATCCCTTATCTAAAGGGCGCGTTGCTGATAAGATCAGAGTTTGACAGTGGCTTTTAAGAGCTACGATTGCTAATCGGATTCTGAAATCGTACTTGCAATAATAGTTATTAGACTTATCCAAGTTGGAGATTGTTGGATTAGGTGTTTAAGCCCATAACTATAATTGGTATGTACTTGACCCGATAGTAGCATGGTCCTTTTGGGTTGCCTTCACTAGAGCAATTTGATAGGATGGATATTTGAGAAAGAGGTTATTTGTGATTTATTAATATATTAGAAAGAATAATATATTAATTGAGAAATCATATTATTTAATTGGTATTGGTCAAGAATTAATTTAGTGATTAAAAGAGACTGATTAAATTAACGGGGACTGATTAAGTAAATCAGTAATACATATAGTTTGGGCTTATGATCCATGTTGATTAGGATGTACTAATTTTATGTGGGAGTCCATGAAGAGTTAGTCCAAAGGGCTTATCATATGGATTATTGCACTAAAGGCCCAAGGAAGTGAATTAGGGTTTACAAGTTAAAGCCTAGGAATTCCACATTATAAATGTAACCCCTAACATCACCAAAAAGGCCCCTAAGAGTTCCAAGAAGAACCCTAGCCGTTTTATGTGCCTCCTAGGCTCTCTCTCTCATTATCCTCCATTTGTTTTTGGTATTTGAGACTTATTAGAGGCATCAAATTTGAGGTGCTAATCTCTTGAAAGGTCAACTTCTACAAGCTACAACCAAGAGGTATTCATCTAACTAGTTTTATGTTTCAAATATCAAAGTTGTATGCTAGTTGTAGGTTTCATGCTTTGGATAATTTTATTGCATGTAAAACTTGAGAAAACTTACATCCAAAGCATTTAGGGTTGTATGTGCACCATAGGGATGTTATATTGCTCAAAATCCATCAACTGTCTCTAAGGCATACCCCAAGAACGAGATGGGAAGAGTGGCTCGACTCATCATGGAACGAACCATGTCCAAAATGGTCCAATTGCGCCTTTCTGCCACACCATTAAGTTGTGGTCTTCTAGGAGGAGTCAATTGTGAAACTATTCCACATTCCTTGAGGTAGTTGTGGAACTCGATACTAAGATACTCTCATCCTCTATCAGATCAGAGCATCTTTATCTTCCTGCCTAATTGATTCTCGACTTCATGTTTGGAACTGTTTGAACTTTTCAAAGGTTTCCGATTTATGTTTGATCAAGTAGATATAACCATACCTGCTATAATCATTCATAAATGCTACATAAAACTGATTGGCATCTCTTGTGGTGGATCTGAAGGGTCCACACATATCTATGTGTATGAGGTCCAACAAACCTTCACCTCTTTCACAAGATCAAGTGAAAGGTGATTTTGTCATCTTGCCAAAAAGACAAGATTCACACTCATCATCTGGCCTTAGGTCAAATGATTCCAACACTCCATCCTTTTGGAGTTGGGCGATGCGTTTCTTGTTAATGTGCCCAAGATGATAATGCCACAAGCATGACTTATCTAAACCATTAGACGAATCAATGTGAAATACACTATTTCCTAAGCTATCAACACAAGTCACTGTTTCATACATACCATTGCAAGGTAAGGCTTCAAATATAAAAACACCATTTTTATAAACTAAAATTGAACCAGTCAAATCAATAAACGAGTAACGAAAACCTTGTCTGAACAATTCATGAAATGAAATAATGTTTTGCGTCATTTCTGACGAATAACAATAATTAATCAAATATAAACTAACATCACTACTAAGCATAAGATGATAAGTCCCAATCATGGTAACATGAGAAGATCGCCTATTTCGCATGATCAGATTCATCCTCCCATGCTCCACCTCTTCACTTTCTTTTAGTCCCTACAAATCAGAACGAATGTGAAAACCACATCGTGTATGAAGGACCCAAGAATGAGTAGATTGAGTTATTAGTTTGAATAATGTATATACCTATTGGCGATGGCTTCACCTTGCCATCCTTGATGTCTTGTAGGTACTTGGGGCATTTTCTCTTCCAATGGCGATTGTCATTGCAATAGTAACAATTGGCCTCTTTGGGGTCAATAACAGGTGGAATGTCAGAACTGGGCTTTGCCTTTGGGCCATTACTAGATGACCCAACATGGGCCTTGCCCTTCCAGTCAGCTTTGGGAGAAGGCTTTATTTTCATCCCTTTGATTTTATCAATGGAGAGAATAGGATTAGTAGAAGGGGATGGATTCTTTCCCTTCATTCATGACTCAGCATTCTGTAGCAAGTTGTGGAGTTGGGCCAATGTGGTTTCTGTATTGTTCAAATGATAGGCCAAAATGAACTGATCATAATGAGTTGGAAAGGATTTCAATACCATGTCAATGGCTAATTCCTCATCAAACTGCACATTGAGCCTAACAAGGCGTTCCACGTACCTTTCCATTCTCTGCACGTGGTTTCATGCAGACTCTCCCTATTTCCTTTTGAAATCCATGAGATCTTTTACCACTTCATATTTCTCTTGACGAGTTCTCTTGTGGTAGTTTTCCACAAGGTCATTGTTCATCTCATAGGGCCAATAATCCTTATAGAACCTCTGCAACTCAGGGGCCATAGTAGCGACCATGATGCAAACAAATTTTGTTGCATCGTCATAGTGTTTCTAATAGGAGGCTAGTTGTTCTGGAGTAGCTTTGGCTTCATCGATTTCAATAAGTTTTTCTTCAAGGACATATTCTTTACCCTCGAATTGAAGAGCCATATTTATGTTACACATCCAATCGTTAAAGTTGGTGCCATCAAATGTCACCTTGGACACGATCGAGAGAATGGAGAAACCCGAGTGTAGGTAGACGATGAATGAGCAAAAGCATCACCAGGAGTAGATATCTATAGAAAAAGAAAGGTCGTTTTAGTTAGATGATAAAATAATCATTAATATTTTAACCATAATAAATATTTGAGGCTAGGACCCAGCTATGCAATTCACAATCTAGAAGAGGGATGTCGTAATCTAATTGTAAATTTTATAAAGGTAGGTAAAAGCAATTTACCAATTTCAATCAAAATGAAATTCCTAAATCTTTTGAGATTCATTGAATCTATCAATGGCATGTTTAATCTTAGATTATGCTCTTCTATTTGTGACTGGGATACCGAGGATCACAAACAAGATGTGAATAACCATTGAAATTTCCTTGGCAACCTCGATGTCAATTACCATCTCTAATTGATGTGCTGGTTAACCACACATGCTCCATGAACAATGTTATGCCCATTAGTACTCTTTATAGTCTCTATTAGTGTGCTGGTTAACCACACACGCTCCACTAACTACATATAAAGCTTAATTGTTCAATTTCATGGATTATCATTCTTTTCACATTTTTCCTAAAGTAACTAAGAGTGAGATTTTTTTGAAAAGTGGTTTAGTCACTTTAATAACATTATACTTTTAATGAAGTTAATTACTTATCAGATTCGTTCTGCTAACGACCCTCCACCAAACAAGGAAACGATAGGTGAGAGTGGACACCCATTTAACTACCATTTTATAGGCAATTTCCTTGTACTCCCTTATAGTTCAGCTTCGTGAATAAGACATACTAGCGATCTGAATGACTTAATATTATACATATAGTAATTAACTTTTAATATTATATATAAGGTGTACTTTAAATTTTTTTTCAAAATACTAGGTTTAAATTAAATTTTCGAAATTACAAATTTAATTTAATTTTTGAAATTAACTTTTTTTTAATTTAATTTAAAATAAACCAATTAAGATTTAATCTTTATCTTTTAATTAACAATTAATTAATTTAATTTAAATCTTATGAGGATTAAATAATTATTTACCCATTAACTATTAATCAAATAGATTAAATTTAATCCTAATCCCTTTCCATCTATATTTTCGAAAATCAAGGGATAAGGGTCATCCAATTTTAATTATCCTACTTTAAACAATTTAAAGGCAATACCTATCAAATAAGGAAACCCTAGGAATTTCAAAAATAAGGGTCGAGGCTAGGGTTACAAGAACCCTAGCCCTTGTCAAAATTTGTCTCTATTATGGTTTGATTTCTATAAACCCTAATCTTGATCTATTGAACTATTATGCATATTCAATTGAAAACAAACGCTCTGATGCCACTGATGGGATTTATTGGTTACAAAAATCATATTTTATGGCGGAAAAACTTAAACCCTAAGTGTGCATGTAACCCAAAGGATCTATGTTTTCACTATTGAATGCAATAACCAATTGAATATCAAGAACCTACAAGAACCCTAGTATTTTAGAAAATCATAAAAGGGTTTAAAAAACATACCTCTTGATTATACTAGTAGATAATCAAACAAAATCCTTCTTGTAGTCACTTGGAAGCTAGCACCAGAAATCTCGTGCCTCTAATGGTTCACACCCAACCTTAGCAACAAGGAGGCTTAAAGAGAGAGTAGAGGGGATGGATAAATTTTATCTATGCCTTATGGATATAAGATGGATGAAATTATGAACCCCATTGAGGGTTTATATAGGTGACTAAGGGAACTACGATAAGGCAGATTTCCTTAGATAAGTCTTATCTCATTTCCTTGCTCCTTAAGGCATCCAAGGCTCCCTTAATCCCCAAGGAAACCCTAGAACCCTTCTAGAATTTGTCCCCCCTCTTAAGGAGATTCTAGAATTGGTCAATGTTTAACTTTTGAACACTGTCATCTTCAGTCCTTCCACTTTTAATTATTCCAATTAATCACAAAGTTATTTCTGATTAATTTCTAATTAATTTCTAATTAATTTCTAATTAAATAATATTATTTATAATTAATATATTATTCTCATAATATACTAATAATTTTTTTTATTTTTAATTAATTTATTAATCATATAATAAATTAATATATAAGTTTCTCTCTCCAAAAGTCATCATATTCAATTACTAGGTTTGAGGGAACCCAAAAAGACTTTGTTAATAATTCAAGTATATACTAATTCAATTATTAGATTAGACACCTAATCCAACACTTTGAACCAGCGAGAATTCCCTATAACGCTCTCCTTTATCGCTAGGCATCTTATAGAAAAATTTGTATTTACGTCTGTAATGATGTAAATTTCTTATGAATAAATGAACAAAGAATTCTTCAACATAATATGTGTTTATATAAAGGTGATATATATATATATATATATATATATATATATATATATATATATATATATATATATATATATATATATATATATATATATATATATATATATATATATAGCTGTAAACGAACTGAACGTTCATCGAACAGTTCATGAACCGTTCGGCGGGAAGTTCGTTTATGTTCGTTTATTTAATAAATGAACGAACACGAACATAAATTATCGTTCGTTTAGTTAAACGAACGAACATGAACAATGATCTCGTTCGTTCAATTATGTTCGTGAACGTTCGTTTATGTTGTTCATTTAAGTTCGTTTATGTTTGTTCATATAAGTTCATTTTATATTCATATATGATTAATCGTGTTTGATTACATTACTATATTATATGTTTATTTATGTTCATATATGTTCAATTATGTTTTTTCATATTTGTTCGTTTACGTTCGTTTGTTTATGTTCGTTTAACTTGTTTACGAACATAAACGAACGAACATGAACAATGTAATTTGTTAAACGAACGAACATGAACAAGAAAACTTGTTCGTGTTCGTTCATTTGTTCAGCTAACTTAAATGAACAAACTTGAACAAGCACCCGTTCGTGTTCGTTCGGTTCGTTTACAACCCTATATATATATATATATATATATATATATATATATATATATTATGTGCATGGAATTAAACATATATCATGTGTATACAATATTTGTCTAAAAGCTTATTTTAAAGTTTCACAAGTTGGCCTAAATAAACAATTATAATTAAAAGATTATTTAGAATAAATGATCTAAATGAAAGTCGTATTAATCGTAATTACAAACCCATAAATATAAAGAATGCCAAAATCTAACTTCATATTAGAAAGTTATAATTTTCCGAAGATTCGCGTCCGATACAGTACAATTGTAGGTGACACGGAATACGAAATAAAAATCGGTTACTTGTTAGCCAAAACAACCTAAATGAGAGATGATGTCTTTGTGAATACAAATCTGTCAATATATTGATTATCGAGAACGGAGCTCGTATGAAGAAGTTAAGAATTTCAAAAAGTCTTTACATTTGAACCTTCATAGACTGTAAATTAAAACTCAAATGCAAATTACTATCGAGATTTAAAGGAAAGTTGTAGTAATCATTGATACGAAACCAGAGATATAAAAAACATTGAAAACAAATCTCATAAGCGAAAGCTATAATTTTTCGATGATTTTGAATTTTACTTAGAAGGTGATAATGCGGACCAACCACAATTTGACATATGGCAAGGCTGAAGATGACATCTTATACCGAACGAGCGATATGACTCAATGAGAGTAAGATACATGGCATCACCTGGGACGGAACACATCGCCGAGGCGTGACACGCTTTCGAAACCCAAGCACAACATGCCCCCTATATCAGCCTATAAATAGGACTGAAAATCTGCTCAATTTCTCACACTTTTACTCTAAAACTCTCTGGAACTGGAAAATTTCCACACCCGGATCCCTGACCTTTCTATGTTTGTAGGCACTTTAGCGAGGTGTTGAAGCATTAGAGAGCCCAACGAAAAGAAGTATTCGGAGTCGAATTTCTGCCTACGACCTTTCATAGCCATTATTATGAACATAAAAATAAGATTTATCAGTAATTCCAGTCAAAATATTGATTGAGATATTTACAAGAGTGATGTCTAGGCAAGATCTTGATGAGGTGTTTAAATTGGATTTTCCAAACAGTATATTTGTATACCAAAGAGATCCTACTCGGATAATATCTTACCTAGTAATTCCTTATTTGATAGAACTCGATATTTCTTGGGATTATTGAGGAATCTGAAATACTGTTTTTATACTTTCGATTAACATAAAATGAAGACTAATAATTAGTAGTAGTTTTATGTAGTTCGCTTAAAAGGGAAAGCTAAGGTGATAGGCAAATGATTAACATTCCCACAGACCATCCACCTTTAACAAAGCGAGTGTGTAGTTACTTTCATCTTACATATAGATGCAAAACTATTTAATTTCTTAAATGTTATATGCAATATTTATGTATTATAAATAAATGTGTTTGATAAAGTAGCATGACAGGATTATGCTTGCTTAATTGAAATGTTGGAATAACTGCTTATTTCATTATCATACTTAAATTATATTGGGTAGTGAATAATATAATTATGGTTTGAGGCCGTGACCAACATTTACTATTATACTACTAGGAATAGTAATCTAGCAGAGCATAGATGATGACCGTGACTATTCTAGAATGTCTTGCGGAACACTAGCTGACTTAAAATTTGTAGGTGTTAATGAACCGTGCGTTCATTTGGGTACTCTATCCCCCATGGTTTCCTTTATTGACTTATATTTCTAAGGAATCCCAGAAGCAATATTGTCTACTCGTTTCTTACAGTGATCCATTTAGGATAGGTACCTGATATCATTATTTTAGGATTAGTATGTGAGAATAACAGGAATAGGTAATCAGGTTAAATATTTGGTGTAAAATATATTTAAAAGATTTAATTATATTATTGCGTGATGAAAACCCTATGTACTCACCAGAATCTCGAGCCTAACCCATTCAATTTATTTGTATCACAGGTCGCAGTACAAAAGCAGTTGGAAATTGATTGTTATCTGCTGAGATTTTTAAGGAGATTATGGCCATTAGTATAATAAATGGTTGTAAGGCATATAATGACTAGTTTATGCTTATGCTTATGCTTATGTATCAGTTATGGCATCCAAGGTTTTTAATATCAACGACAACGAAACCTTTTATAAGAAATGTTTAAGTATTGATTTTTATCTTAAAGAAAAATGTTTTGGGACAATTCGTACTAAAATTTTTCTTTTAAAGAACAACATGTTTTAAATAAGCATAAAGAAAAAAGATTTATTTGGCCGCGAAAATTAAGGATATCACAGTCCCCATTCTTTAACCTAATTTTTTTTGAAGTTCGTATTTCAATATTGCATATGCAGGCACACTAGGAAATTTAGGTACCCTACATGCAAAAATCAATTTTGCAGTCCTACACGAGAATTTAATTTGCACAGTGAACACTATAAAAAAATATGGTGGCATGTGAAAACATTATTACATCGTCGGTTATAATATTCGTATTACAAAATATTACATTTGTATTATGAAAATGTAACACTTGTTTTGCGAAAATAATATAAATTATTGAAGCCTTTTATGAATTGTCTTATTTAGTAGGTAAAAAAGTATGAAAATTGTTCTTCTTCTTTCACAAAAATGGGTTCAATCTCAAATGAATTTTTTGTTGTTACTTGCATCGAAAGGTTAGGAATGGTAAAGTTCAATATGTTATACTAGTAGTTAAGACCTATGATGTATGTAAATATAAAGCTTCATAAGTTCTTAAAATTGAAGACGAATTTGGAAGATAGTAATATAAATTTTCCATTCCAACTCCATCTTTCACACTATGTTATACAGATAAATGAGGTTAGTGGTGTCAAATACTTGATTATCGTTGTTTGCAGTGCCTCAAATGTTTGTACATATGTATTTGGAAAATGTTGGTGATGGTTTCATGGAAGAGACTTTGTTGATTTACTTAACTATAGTGAATCAATCAACTATTAGTGGAAACTCGTGTACTGGAAGAGGTTTCAGTGAAAACAGATGTAACACCCTGTAACACTAGTGAAAATAGGTCAATAGACAATCACATTTGATTATCCCAATCATGTAATGTGATTTTGTTAAAATAGTAATGTGATAAGAGTGCTATGTAGTTCATGATAAATTCTAATACAAATATGAACTTTCTTTATGGTACAACTCAAAGTATACGTCCATATGATTCTAAAAATATAGAGAATGTCTGAATCTGACCTTGCATGAAGAAGTTATGATAAACCGAACACTATAAATCTCTATAATAAGAGGAATTTAAAACAGACTTAGATTTAGCTATTAGAGTATAAAAGAGAGTTGTAGTACTTGTAAATACCTACGCGTGCATATAAAGAACGTCAAAAACGGAGTTCATATGTGAAAGTTACGACCTTCCGAAGATTCAGCTGTCAGAAACCCTAATATGACTGAGCTCACAACGTGAGCACAGAACTCACGATGTGATGAGTCATTTTGCCACATCTCGGAATCTAGAAGGTGTGTGACGAGGCTGCGAGGGGATAAGATCCAAACTCATGACGTGAGCCAGGATATCTCACGACATGAAGAGTCACATGGCCACCTTCTGAAGTTAGGGACGCAAATGGCAAGTCTACGGGGATAAGATCCAAACTCACGACGTGGGCCTTATAAAACCCACAACGTGGGTGTCCAAAATCCTTACTATAAATAGCAGGTTCAACTTCAGCCATTCTTACACCTAAACTTCTTTCTCCTCTCTCCTTTGCTGAGGCCATCTTGCATCTCGAGCCCCGACGACCTCGTACGCTGACCGTTTCTGCTTAGATTACATAAAATCACGCTACTAGGGTGAGTTTCACGGCCCCACTTTCTAATATTTCGGGGGAAAACGCATGCTAAATATTATATATATACGTTATTATTATGTCTATATGATAGTATATAGTTAAAATAGTCGGGGTATAGTTGTTCTAAATATAATATTTTGAATATATACAACTATTATCAACTTGTCAGCATGTTTTTTTACTAATGTAGATCTTGAGTTATACTTAGGATTCTATATATATGTTATGTGCGATATAGTTCCGAAGTTATATTCGGAAGTTCTATATGTTAAGTTATAAAGTATGTTGCTATTATTGGTTTTATGTCAAGATAAAACTTGGTATGTTATATGTTGTTATCGTTAGTTTTATGTCAAGATAAAACTTAGTATGTTATATATTGTTATTGATAGTTTTATGTCAAGATAAAACTAGGAACGTTATATGTTGTTATAATTGGTTTTCTGTAAAGTTAAAACCTGGTTTTACTTCAAGATATAGTTGTTATACTGCCCAAATGTTATGAAGTTAGGAGTACTGTTTAAAAGCGTAGTCTAGTAACTTAGGTTTTTAGACATGAAAATGCTTTTGTTGTTAGAGCTATAGGAAGCCGTCGAAGTCTACATGAGTAATTGTATTCATCAAATAAGATTGGGGATCTTAGCGGAAATCCTCTAAACTGTAACTGTTAATCCCGTGTGAGCGAGGAAGTCGTGTATAATTAGTATACGGGTTGACCACCCCACTTGTGACTGTTAGCTACAGTCAACCAAAAGCGAGTGATGAACTATCCTTTTATTTGTTATTGTTCCGGCGTCGATGGAGCGTACGGTGTTGTTTCTCATGGTAAATCATGAGTGTGTTTGTTTCTCATGGTAAATCATGAGTGTGTTTTATCAGAGGTATTATTTCACAACAACGGTTACAAGCTCATTGTAGCAAATTGTTAGAAACATTATACTTTGTCGTATACAAGTATTAATGTTATGTATAAGTTTCCCCCTACTTATACCTTAGGTTTAAGGAATGTTTAGGTATAACACTTAATTGATAAGTAAACTATTATACCTAATATACATACTAAATGTTGGAGAGTCAAAATGATACTTTCAAAACTATACTTTTGAACGTGGAAAAATGTATTATTTTATGGAGTCAAAACCTGTGGACTCACCAACTTTATGTTGACGTATTTTAAAATGCATGTGTTTTCAGGAACTTGAAAAGTGGGTATGTATTCGAATAGAAGAAGTTTTACTATTACCTTTCTGTTCATTAGAAGTATGCCATAGTCGGATATTATGTAATAGGTTCTAGAAAAACAGTTATGTAACTTTCAATTATCAATAAAGGTATGTATTTTCTTAGTCCTGTTCAATGTATGTTATATAACTGTGATACGAAGAATGACGTTACACTATCCGCTGTTTCCGCTGATGACTGGGGGTGTGAAAGAAATTGGTATCAGAGCTATTAACTATAGTGAACTAGTACTTTCTTAGGAAAGCACGACTATAGTTTAGGGCTTACTCTATTAGTTTTAGGTATATCCCTTAGCCTACAATAAAAAGTATTATTAATTATTCTACTGAAGGACTACTTACGGGAGCGGTGACAAGGATAGACATGTCGATTTGGGTTGTTGGATTCCAGAACGGCTATATGCTAAAATGATCCTGTCCTTTCGACTGTCCTGACTGGCCGGAGCCTTATCAGATAGACCTGAAGTAACAAACAATAATTAAAGCGTGAATACAATAAATAAGAATATAGAGTCATATATAAAGACTCAGACCCACGATGAGAATACACCTTAATACCCGGAATGTTTTTGATCTCAAGGATTTAGATCAAATATTCCAACTAAACTATATATGTGCGTATATCCTATCATAATTAGGTGTAGGTGTGCAACTACATTTTATTATGATCAGATCATATGAACTATTTAATTTGGGAGTAATATTTGATAGACTAAAACTCTTGGTGTTCCAAAACGTATAGGAATTCGACAAGGCACATTCACGAGAATGGATAATCATCGAGGATACGGATGAAGAAGAGGAAGTTTCATTCCCTATGATGGTAGGCGATCCTTACCACCCTATAAATCCAACCACCTTTCATCCAATACCTTCTGACGACGGAGCACCTTTACCCTCCAACGAATGGGAAGAGAGTGAACCAATGGAAGAGAGTGAACCAATGGAGGAGACAGAATCGGTGGCATCATCTTTACCACCACTGAACACTCTTTACCGTAAAGTTCCAGGAGGAGTAAAAATGAAACGCACGGCACGTAAATCCATACCGATATGGCAAAAGATTAAGAAGAATCAGAAGGCGACATCTTCAGGAAGTCATAGAGTTCGAGATGAACCTGCACGGATCGCACAAACCGTTGATAGGTGGGTGGCGCAAGAAAGAGCTGCTAAGATGTATGAGACTGGTCAATCATCTCGACCACATCTTGTGACATCCCCTAATTTCTCGGCCAGAAAAGACCGATTTCGTTTATGCTTTTTAAAATAAAATCAGAGTAATCCTTTTAAAAGGTGTTGCAGAATTTGTTCCCATAAAAACATGATAATTATATTATCAAATCATTTCTGAAGAAATGTATTTTATTCACTTAAACCATTGGGATGTCATCGTCAATATAGAAACATAAGCATAAACAGAACTTACACTCACTTACACTAGTGATCTACATCTCTTTTAATCTCTCAGTGTAAAGTAACTTCGTATCGATACCTGTGATACAAACAAACTGAGTGGGTCAGGCTTGGGAGCCTGGTGAGCATATAGGATTTTCAACCCACAATAAATAATTTATTATGCTTAAACATCAAACAATCAACCCAATTACCCAATCCCCATTATCTTATTTATTTCTTAAGGATTTACCCTAAGAATCAAATCTCACTCATTCCTAAGGATTCATCCTAAGGAATAGGCACGAAGTCCATCGCTGCCCAAGGTTCATACAACAGGCTCTACGTCACATAGTCGACGGGTTTATACAATAGGTACTACGTCTCATAGTCGCTAAGGTTTATACAATAGGCACTACGTCTCATAGTCGCCAGGGTTTATACAATAGGCACTACGTCTCATAGTCCCCAGGGTTTATACAATAGGCACGAAGTCACATCGTCGCCAGGGTTTATCTAATAGGCATGAAGTCACATCGTCGCCAGGGTTTATCTAATAGGCACTACGTCTCATAGCTGCCAACGTACTAAATACATAGCTACCAACGTACATCTATACTGTACTAAATTCATAGCTACCAACGTTCATCTATACTGTACTTTTATCCCTCATACTTTATCTACCCATGTTTTACCCAACATATTTGAAGATAAAATATATATACATTTTAAATCATTTTAAACATGTATAAAACATTCATTCAACATCCATCTTAAATAAACAAACAACATATATACACATATCACGTATTTTATATAAAATACTTCATATTTATGTGTAAGATGAAAGTGACTACACACTCACCTGATTTAATGAAAATCGGGCAGCAATTCGTTTCCTAAAACGATCGTTTCTAATAAAACCGGGAGTTTTATTGAGAAACCGGGCTCTGCGAAGGGTCGGGATTCGAAACCGAAAAGATAAATTTTCCGGGCTTTCGGGCACTTCGTGGCGTATTCCGGGGGTTATAATTGATACCGGGGCTTTGGGGGAAGTGGAAATGGCTAAAATATTGCAAAAGGGGTGAAAAATGGCTAATTTCCAAAAGTACCCGGGCAATCTCGCATGCCCTCTATTTATAGGGAAGATCCGAAGGTCGGCCGACAAGGGGAGTCAGCAGCGAGGGACACGCGGCAGCAGGAGGCGAAGGCGTGCAGGTGGCTGCACATGGGCTGGGCGTGCGAGGGCTCGGTGTCAGTCTCTGATTGGACCGTGGCCTAGGGTCCGAAGTAGGGGGTTCGTGGCTCCTCCTGCGAGACTCGGACACGAGGAATGGGACACGCGTCGGACAGGCATTGGACCACTTCGGATTTGCTCAGTAGCTCGGATGACTCAGCACATTTTCGGACACGTGGCATGCTCTAAGCGAAGGTGACGTGGCCGAAGCCACCTATGCGAAATTTCTCGGTTTTCGCGCCAAAACTTCTAAAATCCATAACTTTCGCATACGAGCTCCGTTTTTGACGTTCTTTATATGCACGCGTAGGTAAAATTACGCTCTACAACTTTCGTTTAGACTTCGTCGGCTAATTTTGAATTTAATTTTTATATTATTATTTTTCACAGACCGGGACAGGAAATCCGTTAAAAATTCATAACTTCTTCATCCGACGTCCGTTTTCGTCAGACTTTTTACCGTTGTGCTACAAATGACGAGACCTTCGACTCTCGTTTAGGTCAGGTCGGCTAAAAATCACTCGATCTAAAATTCGAGTTTTTAGCTATCTACTGCTAAGCTGAAACTTCGAAAAATCATAACTTCCTCATACGAAGTCAGATTTGGGCATTCTTTTTATCAAACTTCTCGGTTTAACGAATACTACGAGTTTCGTTTAGATCACTAAGGCCAAAAAGTAGTTGATCAAAAACTCACTTTTTACGACATTCGGCACCGTGCCGGTTTGTCGCGAAACTACGACAGGTCATAACTTCTTCGTTATAACTCGGATTTCGGCATTCTTTATATATCCGGAAACCTTGATACATATACTACAACTTGGTTAAGATTAATTCTTCTAAATAATCTTCCATCAAAAAGTCATTTTTGATGCTTATCGTCTCTAAATTGACTAGCCCGGATCTACGGGCGTTACAATTATCTCCCCCTTAGGATGATTACGTCCCGAAATCATCAACGAAAATAGGACTTGTATAATGATTCCATACGTTATCTTTCCATCCTAAGTAATAACCATAATGCTCAATCTTACACCTGCTCTTCGTACTAGGTTGGACTTTCAATCGTAACCTACAAGTTACAAAATAAATCCTTATTGAGGACTCCTTCTTCTTCTTAGGATAAGTACCTCCCCTTATCTATTGTAACAGATCGACGGGTCATTTTCTAATGACCTTCATCGGATGATGCAACGTCTAGACTCAAGTCTCTTTGAGTCAAATTTCAGAATGGAATATACCTTCGTTCGTATCTTAATGTGATATAATCACATTTTAGCATATAGCATTTCCAGCTACAAGCTTCATTAACAACGAGGGCGATGCTATCGATCGCATTAATTTCAAACTTCTGACTTTAGTCAGATGCTACATCGAACTTGGTCCTCCGAACCATGTAACAAACTCATTGTAGTCAGACTCAATTTGATATGACCACCAGGGTCGGAATAACAACCAACTTACTAGTCATTACCGAAACAAGGGTAATGACATATCCGAATAAAACGGAATCAATCACTAGTTTCTTGGTAACCTTGTGACTTTCCCTTATCCAAGCGTGAGTCATGTGCTTCCAGTAGTATAGATCTCTACTACTATTCACACCTACTCATACTCGTCCCAAGTACTGTCTCGCAGTCCCCAAGTCCTAAAATCACAAAACAATTTAACACATACGAATGTGTCCAATTAATCATAGAATTTTCCTAGACTCTACTAGGACTTCTTCCACGCGTATATTCAATCATCAATTCTACTTCAACTTGGTTGGTGATGGAAATTCCAGACGATGGGACAACTTCAAGAATTACACCAACCATTCATCATCCTGCCAATCGGAGGTATACTTCAGACGTACCGTACCCCTCTAAATGTTCCGTTATTTTATTAGACATATTCTAAAGGCAAGATACCACTCTTATGATATCTTCTGATAGGTGTCATTCACTATCATAAGCCTTTCATTTCCTCCATTTACTCAATTCTCCACGAGTCTTCACCATAACGTTTTGTACACCCAAGCAGACGTTCGGTGTACCGGGCGAGAATTTAAGATAAGAAAGCTTTATTTACGATAGACGTATAAATCTCCTTATCACTTCGAAACGCTTATATGCTAGTTCTAATATCGTAGTCATACGCTTAGAATCTTACACACATAAGGTTTCCAGATCCGGTCGGCAACAGACCATGGATCCGAACAAATAATAGCATCCTTATAGCTATAACACAAAACATTTAGCACATAAAAGCATTTTAGGCATCCTTCCTAAAATAAACTAGTGCTCGTGTCAATTTAGGTGTACTACCTAAAATATAATAGACACACTCAACTCGCAATCATCGCTTAGCATTCTAAGTTTAAGTCTAGAAATCCTACAATTTCTTAGTTCACTTAAACTAATGCTCTGATACAAACTGTGACATCCACTAATTTCTCGGCCAGAAAAGACCGATTTCGTTTATGCTTTCTAAAATAAAATCAGAGTAATCCTTTTAAAAGGTGTTGCGGAATTTGTTCCCATAAAAACATGATAATTATATTATCAAATCATTTCTGAAGAAATGTATTTTATTCACTTAAACCATTGGGATGTCATCGTCAATATAGAAACATAAGCATACACAGAACTTACACTCACTTACACTAGTGATCTACATCTCTTTTAATCTCTCAGTGTAAAGTAACTTCGTATCGATACCTGTGATACAAACAAACTGAGTGGGTCAGGCTTGGGAGCCTGGTGAGCATATAGGGTTTTCAACCCACAATAAATAATTTATTATGCTTAAACATCAAACAATCAACCCTATTACCCAATCCCCATTATCTTATTTATTTCTTAAGGATTTACCCTAAGAATCAAATATCACTCATTCCTAAGGATTCATCCTAAGGAATAGGCACGAAGTCCATCGCTGCCCAAGGTTCATACAACAGGCACTACGTCACATAGTCGCCGGGTTTATACAATAGGCACTACGTCTCATAGTCGCTAAGGTTTATACAATAGGCACTACGTCTCATAGTCGCCAGGGTTTATACAATAGGCACTACGTCTTATAGTCGCCAGGGTTTATACAATAGGCACGAAGTCACATCGTCGCCAGGGTTTATCTAATAGCCACGAAGTCACATCGTCGCCAGGGTTTATCTAATAGGCACTACGTCTCATAGCTGCCAACGTACTAAATACATAGCTACCAACGTACATCTATACTGTACTAAATTCATAGCTACCAACGTACATCTATACTGTAGTTTTATCCCTCATACTTTATCTACCCATGTTTTACCCAACATATTTGAAGATAAAATATATATACATTTTAAATCATTTTAAACATGTATAAAACATTCATTCAACATCCATCTCAAATAAACAAACAACACATATACACATATCACGTATTCTATATAAAATACTTCATATTTATGTGTAAGATGAAAGTCACTACACACTCACTTGATTTAATGAAAATCGGGCAGCAATTCGTTTCCTAAAACGATCGTTTCTAATAAAACCGGTAGTTTTATTGAGAAACTGGGCTCTGCGAAGGGTCGGGCTTCGAAACCAAAAAGATACATTTTCCGGGATTTCGGGCACTTCGTGGCGTATTCCGGGGGTTATAATTGATACCGGGGCTTTGGGGGAAGTGGAAATGGCTAAAATCTTGCAAAAGGGGTGAAAAATGGCTAATTTCCAAAAGTACCCGGGCAATCTCGCATTCCCTCTATTTATAGGGAAGATCCGAAGGTCGGCCGACAAGGGGAGTCAGCAGCGAGGGACACTCGACAGCAGGAGGCGAAGGCGCGCAGGTGGCTGCACATGGGCTGCGCGTGCGAGGGCTCGGTGTCAGTCTCTGATTGGACCGCGAACCTAGGGTCCGAAGTAGGGGGGTTCATGGCTCCTCCTGCGAGAGTCGGACACAAGGAATGGGACACGCGTCGGACAGGCATTGGACCACTTCGGATTTGCTCAGCAGCTCGGATGACTCAGCACATTCTCGGACACGTGGCATGCTCTAAGCGAAGGTGACGTGGCCGAAGCCACCTATGCGAAATTTCTCGGTTTTCGCGCTAAGACTTCTAAAATCCATAACTTTCGCATACGAGCTCCGTTTTTGACGTTCTGTATATACACGCGTAGGTAAAATTACGATCTACAACTTTCGTTTAGACTTCTTCGGCTAATTTTGACTTTGATTTTTATATTATTATTTTTAACAGACCGGGACAGGAAATCTGTTAAAAATTCATAACTTCTTCATCCGACGTCCGTTTTCGTCAGACTTTTTACCGTTGTGCTACAAATGATGAGACCTTCGATTCTCGTTTAGGTCGTGTCGGATAAAAATCACTCGATCTAAAATTCGAGTTTTTAGCTGTCTACTGCTAAGCTGAAACTTCGAAAAATCATAACTTCCTCATACGAAGTCAGATTTGGGCGCTCTTTTTATTGAACTTCTCGGTTTAACGAATACTACGAGTTTCATTTAGATCACTAAGGCTAAAAAGTAGTTTATCAAAAACTCACTTTTTACGACATTCGGCACCGTGCCGGTTTGTCGCGAAACTTCGCCAGGTCATAACTTCTTCGTTATAACTCGGATTTCGGCATTCTTTATATATCCGGAAACCTTGAGACATATACTACAACTTGGTTAAGATTAATCCTTCTAAATAATCTTCCATCAAAAAGTCATTTTTGATGCTTATCGTCTCTAAATTGACTAGCCCGGATCTACGGGCGTTACACATCTCCCACATTCTTCTAAAGATAACACTTTATCTCAATTGTTTGAGAAAAGTGTGAAAATTAAATATAAGATGGAAATTGTCGAAGGAAGGGCTACTCATCTCTCCGGAAGAGTACGAAGGCTAAAAGGACAAAGGACGTGAGATCAGGAATCGGTGATGGATGTCCATCATCGTATAAATTTCGCTTATAACGACATGATTACTCACGATGCAAGGATTGTAGAGTTAGAGCTCTACAATCAAACCTCAAGAAATGAAGAACGCACAGGAAGTCTTGAGCAGAGAACTCAAGCACTTGAGGAGCAAGTGGTTAATGTCACTGACGTGCTAGGTCATCATTTAGGTTTTTGGTAGATAAGCTAAAATTAGTGGTTGTGTAAATAGAGAAATCAGACTAGTTAAGGTGAAAAGAGAAAAGTTTATAGCAAGGATGTAGAAAACCTTGCAAATTTTGCAATGTTTATAGAAACTTTTCTCTTATAAACCTAAAGAAACTGATGTAACCGTTGGTAATAATATGAAGCATATATTACAGTAATCATTGTGTTGTCCATTATGTTTTACACTTTGAAGAATAATTAAAGTATTTAGTACCCGTGTAGTCAATGACTAATTCTTCACAAAACTCATAAAATTCTTATTATTTATAATAGGAACTAAAACAAAATGCCTAGAAGAAGTAGTGCTCGGCTAAACCCTAACCGACCATCAGCACCACAACAACAACCACCAGAACCAAACCCCCCAATAGGTACAATACAACTGGAAGAAATCATAGCTCAAAGAATTGTTGCGACTCTATCTAATGTCACAAGAGATGGAGTTAGAAATGAAGGCCATGTAGGGACCGCTAGAACGTGTACCTACAAAGATTTTATGAATTGCAGGCCAAAAAGATTTCATGGAAATGAAGGGGTAGTTAATTTGACTAGGTGGATAGAAAAGACAGAGTCCGTCTTTCAAATAAGCTTCTGTCCAGATTATTGTAAAGTACGATTTGCAGCATGTACTTTCGCTGATGCAACACTCACATGGTGGAACAACCATGTGTATACAATGGGATTTGATACTGCAAATTCCATGAAATGGGAAGAGCTAAAAATGATGCTAGTAGAAGAGTATTGTCCTAGGGAGGAGATACATAAAATGGAACAAGAACTGTGGACCCTAACCATGAAGGGTTCAGAAATAAAAGCTTATACCGCTAGATTTAATGATCTTGCAGTA
Organism: Lactuca virosa; assembly: GCF_052849685.1. Classification (NCBI taxonomy): domain Eukaryota; kingdom Viridiplantae; phylum Streptophyta; class Magnoliopsida; order Asterales; family Asteraceae; genus Lactuca; species Lactuca virosa. The sequence continues at coordinate 87,684,367 of NC_136426.1, forward strand.
ATGTGTCCAGCACTTGTAACCCCTGAATATAAGAAAATTGAGTGATATATCTGGGGTTTAGCATCGCAAATTAAAGGCATGGTGATCGCATCAAAGGCTACGACCTATGACAGCACCAAGAGAATAGCTCATCAGCTAACCCTCACAGAGATCTAAGGAACAGAAGTGGTCTCAAAGGCTGAATCTCCCAAATTTGGAACAAACAAGCGCAAGTTTAATAGGAAGAATCCCAAACAATCATCTGAGGAAAGACAAGAAGTGGCAACCAATTATGCAGCCACGACAGCAGTACCTACGCAACCAAAATCTTCATGGTGCAATCAGTGCAACCGTCATCATCCAGGTGACTGTTTTGTCTGCACGAAGTGCAAGAAAAAGGGACGTACTGCTAGTTACTGCAGGAGCACGACGCCTACAACAGTGAACCAGGGAACAAATACTGGAGCAGGCCATGGTGAAGGAAGAAAGTGTTATAAGTGTGGAGAGGTTGGACATATCAAGAAAGAATGTTCAAAGTTAAGGAGTCAAGGAGGCATAGGGCGTGGCAGGGCGTTCGTGATAGGAAGTAGAGAAGCTATCCAGGACCCTTCGATCGTATCTGGTACGTTTCTCATAGATAATTTATATGCTACTATACTCTTCGACTCTGGAGCAGATAGAAGTTTTATAACTCCGACGTTTAGAAAATTGTTAAGTCATAAGTCTAGTAAATTAAAAGAATCTATGAAGTAGAAATCGCTAATGGTCAAACCGAGAGAACACATGAAATCCTAGAAAACTGTCTGTTAACTCTTAATAACTACTTTTTTCACGTCAACCTCATGCCAATGCCTATCGGTAGTTTTGATGTCATAATTGGCATGGATTGGTTATCTTCACACCATGCCGAAATTCTATGTCATGAGAAAGCCAAACGGCGAAGCCCTGATTATCTATGGTGATAAATCTGGGAAGAACCTCAAAGTCATCTCTTGTACTAAGACCCAGAAATATCTACATAAGAAATGTAGCACATTCTTAGCTCACATTGTAGATAGGAAGAGAAAAACAAAAGAAATCAAGGACATACCTCAAGTATGTGATTTCCCTGACGTGTTTCCTGAAGATCTACCTGGAATACCTCCCGTCCGACAAGTCGAGTTTCGAATCGACTTAATTCTAGGAGCAGCACCAGTAGCGAAATCTCCTTATCGGTTGGCTCCATCTGAAATGCAAGAATTGTCTAGCCAACTATAAGAACTTCTTGACAAAGGCTTTATCCTACCAAGTTTTTCACCTCGGGGAGCACCAATCTTGTTTGTCAAGAAGAAGGACGGATCCTTTCGAATGTGTATTGATTATCGGGAGCTGAACAAGCTAACGATCAAGAATCGTTATCCGCTTCCAAGAACTGATGATCTCTTCGATCAACTGCAAGGATCCATCTACTACTCAAAGATAGATCTTAGATCAGGATACCATCAACTCAGAGTACAAGAAGACGACATTCCAAAAATAGCATTTAGAACTCGTTATGGTCATTATGAGTTCTTAGTTATGTATTTTGGATTGACCAATGCCCCAACAGTGTTTATGGATCTCATGAATCTTGTTTGCAAACCATACTTGGATAAATTCGTGATCGTATTTATCGACGATATATTGATATATTCACGAACCAAGGAAGAACATGGTCAACATCTGCAAATAATCTTGGAACTACTAAGAAAAGAAAAGTTGTACGCCAAATTCTCCAAATGTGAGTTTTGGATTAGAGAAGTACAATTTTTAGGTCATGTAGTTAGCAACGAAGGAATTCATGTAGACCCATCCAAAGTTAAAGCAATTAGGAATTGGGAAGCACCAAAGACGCCAACAGAGGTGCGTCAATTCCTAGGACTTGCTGGCTATTACCGTAGATTCATAGAGAATTTCTCCAAAATAGCCAAGCCACTTACAACACTAACCCAGAAGGATACAAAGTTCAACTGGGAAGACAAACAAGAAGCTGCTTTTCAGAAACTGAAGCAAATGTTGTGTAGTGCACCAATCTTATCCCTTCCAGATGGGACAGAAGATTTTGTCGTATACTGCGACGCATCAAATCAAGGATTGGGATGTGTGTTGATGCAAAGAGGAAAAGTTATCGCCTATGCATCACGGCAACTTAAGGTGCATGAGAATAATTACACTACCCATGATCTTGAATTGGGAGCTGTAGTTTTTGCACTAAAAATTTGGAGACATTACTTATATGGTACTAAGTGTACTAGTTTTACCGACCACAAGAGTCTCCAGCACATCTTCAACCAAAAAGATCTTAATATGAGACAAAGAATATGGGTCGAATTGTTAAATGATTACGAATGTGAGATTCGTTATCATCCCAGAAAGGCAAACGTGGTAGTAGATGCCTTGAGCCGGAAAGAATATATTAAACCCCGTCGGGTACGAGCATTAACTATAACTATCCATTCTAACTTTACCGCACAAATAAGAGAAGCTCAACTTGAGGCTCTAAAAGAAGAAAACATCAAGAACGAAGCTTTGCGAGGAATAGAAAAGCAACTTATACAAAGAGATGACGGAACGCGACACTTTATGAACCGAATTTGGACGCCTATGTTCGGTGGAGTCAGGGACTTGGTCTTAGAAGAAGCCCATAAGTCCAGATATTCCGTGCATCCAAGTTCTGACAAAATGTATTTAGATTTAAAAGTACATTATTGGTGGCCAAACATGAAGGAAGAAATTGCTACTTATGTGAGAAAATGTTTGACTTGTTCTAGAGTAAAGGCAGAACATCAAAAGCCTTCAGGTTTACTTCAACAACCGGAAATACCTGAATGGAAATAGGAGCAGATATCAATAGACTTGATCACTAAGTTACCTAAAACTCCTAGTGGGCTCGACACTATTTGGGTAATAGTCGATAGATTGACTAAGTCCACCCATTTCTTACCAATTAAGGAGAACGACAAGATGGAGAAGCTAACTAGAATTTGTCTTAAGTAAATTGTCAGATTGCATGGAGTTCCAAATTCTATTATTTCTGACCGAGATAGTAGATTCACTTCATGATTTTGGCAATCTCTACAAAAATCCTTAGGAACACGTCTAGATATGAGTACAGCTTACCATCTACAGACTGATGGTCAGAGTGAGAGAACCATTCAGACTTTAGGAGATATGCTCCGAGCCTGTGTAATAGACTTTGGAAATGCGTGGGATACTCATTTACCGCTAATTGAGTTTTCCTACAACAATAGTCATCACACCAGCATCAAGGCCGCACCGTTTGAGGCTCTTTATGGACGAAAATGTCGTTCCCCAATATGTTGAGCAGAAGTTGGAGATACATAGATGACCAGAGAACGTACAGGCAATACCTTACGTACTGGACCAGAAATAATCCATGAAACAACTGAGAAGATCGTGCAAATTAAGGATCGATTAAAGGTTGCACGTGATCGTCAAAAGAGCTATGCTGACGTAAGACGTAAGCCTTTAGAATTCCAAGTTGGAGATAAAGTAATGTTGAAGGTCTCCCCTTGGAAATGCATAATTCGATTCGGGAAATGAGGCAAACTAAATCCACGGTATATATGACCTTTTGAAATTCTAGCAAGAATTGGTTATGTCGCATACCAACTCAAGTTGCCTCAAGAGCTAAGTAATGTGCACGATGTTTTTCACGTATCAAATCTCAAAAGATGTATTTCCGATGACACTCTTGTTATACCTCTCGAAGAGATACAAGTCAATACGAAACTCAACTTTGTAAAGAACCTGTTGAGATCATGGATCGAGAAGTCAAACGATTAAAGCAAAGTCGTATTCCCATAGTGAAAGTTCGATGGAACTCTTTACGAGGACCTGAATTTACTTGGGAACGTGAAGATCAGATGAAAGAAAAATACCCCCAACTGTTTGACAAAACCCCATCTATAAGATAAATTTCGGGACAAAATTATTCTAACGGGGGGAGAATGTAACACTAGTCAAAATAGGTCAATAGACAATCACATGTGATTATGCCAACATTGTAATGTGATTTTGTTAAACTAGTAATGTGATAAGAGTGCTATGTAGTTCATGATAAATTCTAATACAAATATGAACTTTCTTTATGATACAAATCAAAGTATACATCCATACGATTCCAAAAATATAGAGAATGTCTGAATCTGACTTCGCATGAAGAAGTTATGATAAACCGAACACTATAAATCTCTATAATAAGAGGAATTTAAAATAGACTTAGAACTAGCTATTGAAGTATAAAATATAGTTGTAGTACTTGTAAATACCTACGCGTGCATATAAAGAATGTAAAAAACGGAGTTCGTATGTGAAAGTTACGACCTTCCGAAGATTCAGCTGTCAGAAACCCTAATCTGACTGAGCTCACGACGTGAGCATAGAACTCACGACGTGATGAGTCATTTTGCAACATCTCGGAATCTAGAAGGTGTGTGACGAGGCTGCGAGGGGATAAGATCTAAACTCACGATGTGAGCAAGGATATCTCACGACGTGAAGAGTCACATGGCCACCTTCCGAAGCTAGGGACGCAAATGGCAAGTCTACGGGGATAAGATCCAAACTCACGACGTGGGCCTTATAAAACCCACGACGTGGGGGTCCAAAATCCTTACTATAAATAGCAGGTCCGACTTCATCTTGCATCCCGAGCCCCGACGACCTCGTACGCTGACCGTTTCTGCTTAGATTACATAAAATCACGCTACTAGGGTGAGTTTCACGGCCCCACTTTCTAATATTTCGGGGGAAAACGCATGCTAAATATTATATATATACGTTATTATTATGTCTATATGATAGTATATAGTTAAAATAGCCGGGGTATAGTTGTTCTAAATATAATATTTTGAATATATACAACTATTATCAACTTGTCAGCATGTTATTTTACTTAGGATTCTATATATATGTTATGTGCGATATAGTTCCGAAGTTATATTCGGAAGTTCTATATGTTAAGTTATAAAGTATGTTGCTATTATTGGTTTTATGTCAAGATAAAACTTGGTATGCTATATGTTGTTATCGTTAGTTTTATGTCAAGATAAAACTTAGTATGTTATATATTGTTATTGATAGTTTTATGTCAAGATAAAACTAGGAACGTTATATGTTGTTATAATTGGTTTTATGTCAAGATAAAACCTGGTTTTACTTCAAGATATAGCTGTTATATTGCCTAAATGTTATGAAGTTAGGAGTACTGTTTAAAAGCATAGTCTAGTAACTTAGGGTTTTAGACATGAAAATGCTTTTGTTGTTAGAGCTATAGGAAGCCGTCGAAGTCTACATGAGTAATTGTATTCATCAACTAAGATTGGGAATATTAGCGGAAATCCTCTGAACTGTAACTGTTAATCCCGTGTGAGCGAGGAAGTCGTGTATAATTAGTATACGGGTTGACCACCCCACTTGTGACTGTTAGCTACAGTCAACCAAAAGCGAGTGATGAACTATCCTTTTATTTGTTATTGTTTCGGCGTCGATGGAGCGTACGGTGTTGTTTCTCATGGTAAATCATGAGTGTGTTTATTTCTCATGGTAAATCATGAGTGTGTTTTATCAGAGGTATTATGTCACAACAGCGGTTACAGGCTCATTGTAGCAAATTGTTAGAAACATTATACTTTGTCGTATACAAGTATTAATGTTAAGTATAAGTTTCCCCTACTTATACCTTAGGTTTAAGGAATGTTTAGGTATAACACTTAATTGATAAGTAAACTATTATACCTAATATACATACTAAATGTTGGAGAGTCAAAACTATACTTTTGAACTTAGAAAAATGTATTATTTTATGGAGTCAAAACCTGTGGACTCACCAACTTTATGTTGACGTATTTTAAAATGCATGTGTTTTCAGGAACTTGAAAAGCGGGTATGTATTCGAACAGAAGAAGTGTTACTATTACCTTTATGTTCTTTAAGAAGTATGCCATAGTCGGATATTATGTAATAGGTTCTAGAAAAACAGTTATGTGAGTTTCAATTATCAATAAAGGTATGTATTTTCTTAGTACTATTCAATGTATGTTATATAACTGTGATACGAAGAATGACGTTACACTACCCGGTGTTTCCGCCGATGGCTGGGGGTGTGACACACCCGTTTTCCCAATTTGACAAGTTAAGGACTTTAGCATTTCAAAGATGAGGTTTTGGGTAAAAACCTTATGTAACAGCGTGGAAGGTTGATTACCACGACGTGGCCATGACACATAAATGAAGAAACGCGTGTAGTTGGTTGCTACGGTGTGGTATGGCATTCACCATGGCGTGGTGAGTGTTCAGCCAAGCCCATGAAGATTAGGGTTTATTCTGTATTTAAAGGCATAAACTCAATAATTAGATCATTCTCTTTAGCCTCCATCATCTTTATTCGAAACCCTAGCCCCTCTTTTGGTGTTTTGTGAGAATCTTGTCATTTTGGTGCATTTTGGTGGAAGGATCACAGTGTTGTGATGCAAGCAAGCTAGACCCAAAGATTGTGAAACTTTCTCTTTGGCTTTGGACCTTTACAAGTATCCAAGATTTTATCTTTATGTTTCCTTTCTTTTGGATCTAGATAATAAACAAGTTTCCTAACACTATGTAACTTTTGGAAGATTGGGAGTGATAAAGTTTGCAACATTATCGCTCTTTGAGGTCCCTAGTGCATCATATGTTTTAGATCTAAAGTGTTTCACTTGGTTGATGCCATGTATGGAGTTTCAAATCTATTTTCACCATTTTGACCTAATTTTGGAGGTGGACAGGCATTGGACATGCAGTCCATAAAGTTACGATTTTTATTGATCATTAGGACAACATTAAGTATTCTGGAAAGTATTAAGAGTTGTATTAACAGATTAAGATCTTAATGAAGAAAAGATAGTTCTGGTAGAAACCACGGCGTGGAAAAGGAAGGCCCACGGTGTAGTGATGTACTGTAAAATCGACAGTTTTATCCGGACTTAGCCACGATGCGGCCAAGGACTCGCCACGATGTGATGGTCATTGACATAGTTAACGATTGAATTTTATTGAGCATTGACCGTTGACTTTTGACTGGTTTGACGTTGGGTTAAACCTAAAGGATTTGGAGTGTTGATTGAGGTGTCATCTTTATTTGGCGTTAGACGGTTCACAGTTCTAATAATTACAAGGAGTTGAGAATGTTGATGTGCTTTTCCGGTTCTTTGATTCGGGTGGGTCTTCTCATTATGCCATGTATGACACTGTATATCCTTTGTATGTTAGGATAGTGGTACAGCTAGAGTACATGTATGCTAGTTTACTAGGATATATCATTGTTATGTATGTGCAGTATAGGATACTTGGTGTCATGATATGCTAGACTGGTAGGGTCTTCCTTGTTGATTGTATGATAATGTTAGGTGTCATGATTGGTTATGGTAGTGATAATATTGGTTGATCGTTGAGTGGATACCCTAGGGGTTTTATGTAGTTTAAATTTGATAGCCCGAGGAATCTTGGTCTAGAGCCTTATTGCATGGTTCTTGTTTGATTTATTGCTTTCGGGTAGGATCATTTGTTCGAATGTCTATCTGACTCCCAACTACATATGACTACATATTCTTGAGGCGGTTGTTAGTATTAGAATATGCCCCGGTATGGATGTGGTTCCGAAGAGAGGCTGATGTTTGCACGACGGCTGAGAGCCGGTAGCAGTAGTAGATGGGAGCCAGTAGCAGAGTGCCAGTATATGATACGTATGATTGTATTATGTTGTATGCTTGTGGATAGGAGAGTTGGCAGGTCGACGTTAGAGTTAATGATTTTAGTTGGATGCATTGTATGTATGGTAAAATATATGTTATACATGGGAACTCACTAAGCTTTATGCTTACAGTTGTACAATAATGTTTTTGCAGGTTTTCCATATGAAGAGCTCAGCGAGACTGTACACACGCATCAAATATATTGGTTTCAATTATTTTTGTAATTCAACCCAATTAACATTATGGTTTTCAAACAAATGAATGTCACTTAATGATTTTAAGTATAAGGTTTTAATTGGTTAATATGTTTTAAATGAATACCTCTTTGTAATTTTCGGTATGTTACAACAGATCTAGTATAAGAGGGTATGATGGAAATCTATCACTTAAGGGGAGCAAGAATCAAGTATTTTTTTTCATTTCTCCTTGTGTTCCTAGAAGTACTACATATAAAACACCAGTAATACATATTCAATAGGTTTCTCTATAAAACTATAAGTACATTTATGATGATGACGTTGCTACATATAAGGATACTAATTAGTAAGAAGTACTTCCCCTTGTTGGTTATACAAATCTAGCTCCTAATAGATAGGCAGTAGAATGTTTATTAGAATTATATGAGTTTGAAAATAATAATTCTCATAATGCTTAAATACATTTGCCAATACCTAAAATTTCAGTGTAGAGTATACCTCCTCTACTACGATGTCCAAAACTGTTTATGCACCTACTCCATCACATAGTCAAAGGCCAACACAAAGGATAGAAAGTACAAACATTTAAAAATAAATAAGATCTTTATCTATCTTTTGGATTGAAAATTATTAACAAGGGTTTCAGTACTCAACTAAAAGACTTACAATGTTATCAGGAAAATTATACTTGGTGTATAATGGACACCCTAATTTAGTCTTCTTAAAATTTTAAAGTTTGAAAAGTTGTTGATGGATATAGTTTTCCACAGCACAATTGCACCTAAATCGCCATCGAGCCAAAAAACATGTTAAATCATTTATTGAAAGAGGTTATAAGTAATAATCACAGCAAAATCTATCGAGAAAGTAACAGTATTTGGGCTTTCAATTCAAAGTACAAAATTAATATTGTTATGAGTAGGCCATAGTAATTGACAGTGCCCAACTTAAGGGTGAGTTCAAGGCACCATGTTACTTACGGTTTCCAGGGAAGGGAACAACCAAATCTTTCCAGTTTCATATTGAATATGCAGGTATGGACTACAAATTTATGGACATGGTTCCTACATAAACTACACAGATGAATCAATGTCTCAGAGAATTTAAGCTTGATATCTAGTAGTGTGAATACGATTATAGTAGCCATTGAAAATATTTTCCCTATTGTGCATAATGGATTTTGTTATCACCGTCTTTTACTAAATGTAAGAGCTAAGTATGGTTAGGATAACAAAACTAAAATGTTATTTTTGCATGTGTAAAAAGCCTACAGAATGTTAGATTTCAAGGAAATTTTCGAAAGAACATGTTGTTGCAAACAAAAGGAATAAGATAATTAAATAGTCTTGGTCCCAAAAAATAGACAACGACACATTTCTATAGTTTCCGTTATAAATTTTGTGACATAAATCATTTCAAGCATGGGAGTACAAATTCATGGACCTGGTTCCTACATAAACTACATAAATGAATCAATGTCTTATAAAATTTAAGCTTGATATCTAATAGTGTGAAAACAATTATAGTAACCATTGAAAATATTTTCCCGATTGTGCATAATGGATTTTGTTATCACCATCTTTTACTAAACATAAGAGATACGTATGGTTAGGATAATAAAACTAAAATGTTGTTTTGGCATGTGTGAAAAGCCTATAGAATGTTAGATTTCAAGGAAATTTTCGAAAAGCCATGTCGTTACAGCCCAAATGAATAAAATAATTAAATAGGTTTGAACCCTAAAAACGGACAAACTACAGTCTCCATTATCAATTTTATGACATAAATCAATGCAACTCTTGTTGAATTTGGTGTCCAAGCCCATAACTATAACTGGTATGTACTTGACCCGATTGTAGAATGGTCCTTTTGGGTCGCCTTCACCGGTGCAATTTGATAGGATGGATTTTGAGAATAAGGTTATTTATGGTTTATTAATATATTACAAGTATAATATACTAATATGAAATTATTTAATTAGTATTGATCAAGAATTAATTTGGAATTAATTTTGTGGTCAAAAGAGACTAGTTATATATATGGGGATTGATTATGTAAATCAATGATTCTTGTAGTGTGGGTTAATGATCCATGATTATTTAGATGGGATAAACAAATAAGTTAATCCATGGATAGTCCATGGAGGTTAAACCCATGGAGCATAAGAATGTGGAAAGTCATGGAGCATTAGGGTTTACAAAGTGTAACCCTAGCATATGCAACACTATAAATAGAACCCTCCATGAGCCAAAATCAGTGACACCTTCTCCTTGAGATAAGTAGCTTATTCTCTTAAGTCATCCTTTTGCATATTGGTGTTTGTGAACCATTAGAGGCATCACACTTGAGGTGCTCAAGCTTTCAAAGGTCAAGAACTACAAGTCCTTCAAAAGTTATGTCATTTATCTAGATGTATTATTCATTTGGAAATTTGTATGCTAGTTAGGACAATGCTTTGGAAAAATTGAAAATATGCATGTATAATAGAGAAAACATAGATCCAAAGCGTTTAGGGTTGCATGTGCACCATAGGAGTGTTATAGTGCTCAAAACCCAACAATGGTATAAGAGCCTAGGATTATTTTCTATTATTTTTGATGCTTACTAGTTTTTCCAAAGCTGAAAAAGTCAAAATTTTGGCCTCTGACTGGTGAACTCGTTGAGTACATGAACAGACTCGATGAGTCCACTCAGTAACAGAGCAACTCGCCGAGTCCAGTTCATGTACTCGACGAGTTGAAGGCTCTGTTTGCAGAATTTCGAGTTTCTTGGCCTGGTTTGGATTTGGAACACTACCACAAACTATTTTGGATCATTGGAAATGTTTTTTATGATATGGTAGTGCTCGTACTCATCCAACCACAAGATAATTGTCAAAGTTTTAAAATAATTTTTGTTTTTATATGATAAACAAAATTGCTTTCAAATTATTGACTAGAAATTATCATGATTATGAGTTTAGTTAGATCATAGATTGTGTGATAATTTTAGTTGTTAGAAAAATGATCCAAATGAATTTTAATGACCTCCATAACTTGTCCTCAAGTTATGGAAAATGAAATGTAGCATACATTAAAAGCCAATTAAACTCATAAGTTATGAATGTGAAGAGTTTTGACAAGTTTCAAAACTTGCTCTTAAGTTTTGGACTTTGTAAAGTCTCACTAATGAAACTTTAATTCCAAACCCTAGAGTTTTAAAAGTTAAAATTCAACCCTTATACTTTATAATATTATAAGTTTAATATATATATATATATATATATATATATATATATATATATATATATATATATATATATATATATATATATATATAAGACAAGTCGGTCTTACCGTTACTAGGCCTCATTCACGAAGCCGGTCTATAAGGGGGGTATAAGGTTACTGCCTATAAAATGGTAGTTTAAAGGGTGTCCACTCTCACCCACCGCTTGCTTGACTGGTGGAGGGTCGTTAGCCGAACGGGTAGCATAGGACATTAATTCTCCCTTATTAAAAGTATAATGATTAAAAAATAAAGTAACTAAACTTTTATTAAAATTCCCAATCTTAGTTACTTTAGGAAAAATGTGAAAATGTGCTAATCCATGAAATTACACTTTGCACCTTGTTAAGTCGTTAGTGGAGCGTGTGTGGTTAACCAACACACTAATTTCGGACTGGCAATGTGTGGCAAAGCGTAGCTTAATGTTAATCATAGATCAATGGAGCCTGTGTTGTTAACCGGCACATTGATTAGGTGATTTGTAACATTGGGTGTACCAAGCTAATTTGCATGGTTATTCACACCTTGTTTGCGATCCGCAGCATCCCATTCACAAACTTGAAGGGCACAATCGAGATTTAAACATGCCATTGAAAAAGTTCAATGAATCTCAAAGATCTAGGAATTTCAAACCAATTAAAACTTAATAATCTATTTCGTTTTTCATGGTGGGAATTGGTAAATCGTCATTTACCTACCTTCAAATATTTTACAATTGGATTACAACATCCCTTTTCGCAATTGTAGAATATTGTGTTGGGTCCTAGCCTTAATATTTCATATTGGGTGTAATATTAAGGAGTATCATCTAATCTGAACTATGTTCTTCTTCTTTTTCAGATGCCTATCCCAAATAATGCTTCCAACCCAATCCCTTCACGCTCTTTCTCCCCCATGAACCTATGTGGGAGGGTCATTTTCGATGGCTCGAACTTCAATGACTAGATTCGAAACATCAGAATGGCTATTCGTTATGAGGATAAAGAATATGTCCTAGATAAAGAGCTGAAGGAGATTGATGTCACCACTGCTACTCCTGAACAAATCGTTGAACACACTACTCATGAGAGGGATGCGACAAAGGTGTCGTGTCTTATGATTGCAACCATGACTGCTGAGCTGCAGAAGTCCTATGAGGACTACTATCCTTTTGAAATGTATAAAGATTTGATGGAAAGATACCATCAAAGTGCTTGGCAGGAGAGGTATGAGATCATTGCCTCCATGATTACAACCAAAATGAAGGATGGTGAACCCATCACGTCCCACTTGCAGAAGATGTAGAGATTCGTGGACCGCTTGCTTAAATTGAATGTCAATTTTGATGAAGAGTTGGCCATTGATATTATTCTACACTCTTTACCTTCTTGTTATGATCTGTTTCGCATGGCTTATCATATGAATAAGGATGAGGTTTCTCTTAGCAAGTTTCAAGGTCTTCTTAGGACTGCAGAAAGCAACCTGAAAGGCAAGTCAGTTGTATCTATTCCTACTACTACTACTTCTGCCCCTGTTCTGGCAATCGGACATGGGAAGGGAAAGAAGAGGAAGGCTCCCTCCAAGAGCCGCAAGGGAAAGTCTCTTTATGGATCCTCTTCAAGTGGGACCAAAGCTGGTTCTACTAATCCCTCTTCCAATCCGAAAGAAGCAGAGTGCTTCCACTGTCATGAAAAAGGGCACTGGAAACGAAGCTTCCCCAAGTACTTGCAGGACATAAAGGATGGCAAGATCAAGCCCTCCTTTGCAGGTATTTACACTATTCAATCTAATAACTCATCACATGCTAATTCTTGGGTCCTTGATACAAAAGTGGTATTCACATTTGTTCTGATTTGTAGGGTCTAAAAAGAAGTAGGGATGTGGAGCACGGGAAGATAAACTTAATCATGGGAAATAGAAAAGTGTCGCCTGTGACCAAGATTGGAGATTTATTCGTTGTTGCTTAGTAATGGTTTAAATTTAGATTTGAATAATTGTTGTTACTCGGCCGATATGGCGAGAGATGTAATTTCTTTTCACAATTTGTATAAACAAGGTTTTACCTTTTCCTTTAATAATAAAAATGGTGGTATTCATGCTTATTGTAATGGTGTATTTTATTTTGAAGCATTACCTTGCAATGGTATATATGAAACTGTGATGGTTGTAGATAACTTAGGAAATAGTGTGTTGAATATTGGTTCTTCCAAAGATTTGGATAAGGCATTCTTGTGGCATTTTCGTCTTGGACATGTCAACAAGAAGCGCATAGCCCAACTCCAAAATGATGGAGTTTTGGATTCATTCGACTTAAAGTCGGATGGCACTTGCAAATATTGTTTACTTGGAAAGATGACAAAGTCACCCTTCACTGGTACTTGTGAAAGGGGTGAAGGTTTGTTGGATCTCATACACACTGATGTGTGTGGACCATTAAGAACCGCCACAAGGGATGCTAACCGCTTTTATTTGACTTTTACTGATGATTATAGTAGATATGGGTATATTTACTTAATCAAGCATAAGTCAGAAACCTTTGAAAAGTTCAAAGAGTTTAAGCAAGAAGTGGAGAATCAATTGGGCAGGAAGATACAGATGCTGTGATCTGATCGAGGAGGAGAGTATCTTAGTATCGCGTTCCCTGACTATCTTAAGGAATGTGGACTTGTTTCACAATTGACGCCACCTAGGACACCAGAGCTTAATGGTGTGGCTGAGAGGCACAACAGAACCTTGCTAGACATGGTTCGTTCCATGATGAGTCGAGCTTCGTTACCTATCTCATTATAGGGGTATGCCTTAGAGACTGCCGCCCATATCCTTAATCTAGTCCCTACCATAAAGGTTTCCAAAACACCTCACGAGATGTGGACAGGGAAAGTTCCCACATTAGACCACATCAAAGTTTTGGGTTGCAAGGCTTTTGTGAGAAAAGAAACTCACGACAAGATTGAACATCGGAGTGAGCGATGTATTTTCATCGGCTACCCACAGAATTCCTTTGGATATCTCTTCTATAGACTGAGTGACAATGTTGTCTTCGCTGCAAGGAGAGGAGTCTTTCGCAAGAGAGAACTCATAGGCAAAGGAAACAATGGGAGGCAAATTGACCTTGAAGAGCTTCAAGAGTCAAGCGGTGAAGGAACCTCAAACACTAGCAATCAACCTGAGGAGGAAACTCCATTTGATCCAATTGACGAGTCCTTACCTCTGAGGCGTTCCAGTAGAGTTTGAAATACACCTGAGTTTTATGGTTTCCATATTACTGGTAAATTTGGATGAACCTAAGAACTACAAGGAAGACATGGCAGGCCCCGAGTCTGCAAAATGGAAAGAGGCTATGGAGAGCGAGATTTAGTCCATGTATGACAATCAAGTTTGGAACTTGGTTGACAATGTACCGGGTCGTAAGACAGTCAGGTGCAAAATGGATCTTCAAGAAGAAGACCGACATGGATGGAAAAGTACACACATATAAAGCGCGTCTGGTTGCGAAGGGCTTTACTCAAACTCTGGGAGTTGACTATGATGAGACCTTCTCACTAGCAGTGAAGATTAAATCTATAAGGGTTATGATAGCCGTAGCTGCATTTCATGATTATGAAATATGGCAAATGGATGTCAAAACCGCTTTCCTTAATGGAAAGTTGGTTGGAGATGTTTACATGAGTCAGCTAGAGGGTTTTGTCAATGCAAAGTACCCTAATAGAGTGTGTAAGATTGAAAAATCCATTTATGGATTGAAACAAGCATCTCACAGATGGAGTCTTTGTTTTGATGAGAAAGTCAAAGAGTTTAGATTTTCGAGAAGCGAGGATGAGTCCTGTGTGTATGTCAAAGCTAGTGGGAGTATAGTGAGCTTTCTGGTATTGTATGTAGATGACATACTGCTCATAGGAAATGACATCCCAACCTTGCAGGAGGTCAAGTACTGGCTTGGGAAGTGTTTCGCTATGAAGGACCTCGGAGAAGCTGCCTATATCGTAGGAATAAGGATATTGAGAAACAGAAGTAAAAGACTAATAGGACTTAGTAAAAGTACATACTTGGACAAGGTGTTGAAGCGTTTCAGCATGGAGAACTCCAAGAAAGGTGACTTACCTATCCAAGGCAACGCCAAACTGAGTAAGACTCAGAGTCCGAGTATAGAGGCTCGGATAGCAGAAATGAGTCATATACCATAAGCTTCCGCAGTTGGTTCGATCATGTATGCTATGACTTGTACTCGCCTAATGTGGCCTTTGGTTTGAGCATGGTCATCAAATATCAAGGGAATCTTGGTAAAGCTCATTGGACTGCAGTTAAGAACATTCTTAAATACCTGCGGAGGACTAAGGATTGGGTCCTTACCCTCGGTGGGAGTGATGAATTGAGAGTGATAGGGTATAGCGACACCAAATTTCAGACCGACAGAGATAATTTTCGCTCTCAGTCGGGTTGGGTGTTTACCCTGAATGGGGGAGCAGTAACTTGGAAAAGTTCCAAGCAGGAGACTATAGCTGATTTAACGTGCGAATCAGAGTACATAGCAGCAAGCGAAGCATCGAAGGAGGCAATATGGTTGAAAAACTTCATCAGAGACCTTGGAGTCATTCCATCCATAAAGGAGCCTATGGAGATTTTCTGCGATAATGAAGGGGCGGTTGCCTTAACCAAGGAACCGAGAGATCATGATAGATCCAGACATATCGACAGAAAGTACCACTTCATAAGACATCAAGTAGAAGAAGGGCACCTCGTAGTAAAGGGGATATCGTCAGAGGACAACCCAGCAGATCCTCTTACAAAGGGACTGACTAGGGTTAACCACTTGCAGCATGTGAGGGGCATTGGGCTGAAGGACGATATTAGTTTTAGTAATTAGATAAATCAAAACTTGTAATAGCTAAATTGTAATTGACATTTGATGCTTAAATAAAAGGAGTTTTATTTATAAGTAAAGTTACTGTCTTGTGCCAATTATTTACTATTGTTTCACTTTGCATGTTTTGACTTCCAGAATAATTAAAATTATTCAAACCATCCACAGTCAATCATACGTTGGATGTAAGTATGAAAGAAGACTGTCATGAGTTGGCTTGTAGATTGTCTAAAGAGTTAGACATAGCAAAAGTTTGCTACACCATTCATGAGTGCGCTTGAAATAAGATTTGAGTATTGGATTCAACACGCACTTACCTGAATTACTTCATGGAATTTATCACGAGTAATTGTGAGACGATAATATCATATAATCTTCAAACCAAGATATATGAGTTGTTGACTACGAGTTGGTTGTGCATTGATGGCATGAAAATGCATCAGTAACTTGATGTTATAAAACATGTCGTTGTGCATGATTTGATGAGTAGTTAGTACAAGCATATAATGTCGAAGTTTATCTGTTCCTTTTATCCTAAGAGGATTAAAAGCGATATCTTGGGCCCCTTGATGATTCTGTTTTGACTATGTGTCGGGCCCGGTCAGAACTAAATTGATGTGTTCAGTTATGTTCTATGTCAGACGTATCAGAAATCGGGAAACAAATTGCAGGACAATAAGTGTGACTATGTTCCATGTGTTTTTCCGCATAGATATCTTGAGAACAAAGGAGTATGTGATCCCTTATCTGAAGGACGCGTCATTGACTAGGTTAGAGTTCGACAGCGGCTTTTGAAATCTTACGATTGCTAAGTCGGATCCTGAAGTGCATTAGCAGTAATAGTTATTAGACATATCCAAGTGGGTGACTATTGGATTTGGTGTCTAAGCCCATAACTATAACTGGTATGTACTTGACCCAATTGTAGCATGGTCCTTTTGGGTTGCCTTCACCAGTGCAATTTGATAGGATGGATTTTGAGAATAAGGTTATTTATGGTTTATTAATATATTACAAGTTTAATATATTAATATGAAATTATTTAATTAGTATTGATCAAGAATTAATTTGGAATTAATTTTGTGGTCAAAAGAGACTAATTAAATATATGGGGATTGATTATGTAAATCAATGATTCTTGTAGTGTGGGCTAATGATCCATGATTATTTAGATGGGCTAAACCAATAACTTAATCCATGGATAGTCCATGGAGGTTAAACCCGTGGAGCAAAAGAATGTGGAAAGTCATGGAGCATTAGGGTTTACAAAGTGTAACCCTAGCATGTGCAACACTATAAATAGAACCCTCCATGAGCCAAAATCGGTGACACCTTCTCCTTGAGATAAGTAACGTATTCTATTAAGTAATCCTTTTGCATATTGGTGTTTGTGAACCATTAGAAGCATCACACTTGAGGTGCTCAAGCTTTCAAAAGTCAAGAACTACAAGTCCTTCAAAAGATATGCCATCTATCTAGATGTATTATTCATTTGGCAATTTGTATGCTAGTTAGGACAATGCTTTGGAAAAATTGAAAATATGCATGTATAATAGAGAAAACATAGATCCAAAGCATTTAGGATTGCATGTGCACCATATGAGTGTTATAGTTCTGAAAACCCAAAAGTTCTATCACTGCATTATCGAGTGATGCAAGTGACGATGTGTATTATGTTCTTCCAAACCATAGTGCATAATTGGTATTTAATATCTTGTAAATTTGGAGGTATAATTTTGATTAGTATGATGTAAATTGGATTTCACATAATTGTGTTATTTTTTCCTCTTTCCAGCTTAAATAAAAGAAACAATTGCCTTATGCATTGAGAAGAAGGTTGCCAAAATTAATAAAATATAAAACAAATAATGACTTTCCACCCGATTTTGAATACCAGATATAAGGTTCATAACTTTGATAAGAATGATGTCATTGATTTTCTTGAGTGTACTTTTTTCTGTTTGAAATTATAATAATTTGGCTTACCTTATGTGTAACACATCATTCTGAGAATCTTTAGTAGTCAACTAGGATGTATATTTCCTTTAAAATATTTGGTTGTAAGATAAAACTCTCATATATGTTAATAATGATACTATAATAAAGAGTCTTGTTGTTCAAGAAAAATTATTGATTTAATATTAGTAAACTCTTAGTCGATAGTTGATCTTTAAAAAGAAAGAGTATTTTATATAGTCAAAATGATTAATTCTTCATCTTGGAACGTGGACATGAAAATTTAGAGTACGTAAGCGAAAAAATAAACTAAAATAAAGTCTTTATGGAGATGTTATAGTTGTTTGAACTTGGGAAATAAAGTATGATGTTGAAATGAAAAGGAACACTACAGAAACGGATCACGTCCCCTTGGAAACGGACCGTATGTGGGCATTTAACACTTAAAAATATCCCTAATCTCCTTTAAATGTAGTAAATTTACTTTTTGAGCATTTTTGAGTGAAATAAAAGGTCATGTCTCCTAAGACACGTGTGATGTCCCAAGGTCGGTCAACATAAAACTGGTTTAAAATCCCTAAAATCAGCTCCTTAAACTCTCCTTTCAACATATACACTTCATAGGACTAATAAGGGCGATTCTTCGGAGCTCTTCACCAAGTAGTTGGAGATAAAATCAACGGGGGGTCAAAATTATCAATCATCCTAACTCATGTATCCTTCTTGTGGAAGGAAAACTTAATAATATGCTGGAATGAGTCTAGTAATCATACTCTAGAGTATTATATGATGAAATTATGTTTGTTTTCTGGAAATGAAGAAGAAGATCAAAAACCCTAGTTCATGTATACTTCTTACGGAATAAATTGGTGGTCGTGATGTTATAATATGCTTAGTAAGCCATAATTCAAGAGTTATAAGCCATATTCATGGCTAGTAAACAAGATTTCGAGAGTTATAAGCCAAATTCATGGCTAGTAAAGAAGATTTCAAGTGTTATAAGCCAAATTCATGGCTAGTTATTGAAAATATGGGTAAACTGAAGGATGAGTGAAATTAAACTTATATGTTAATTGATTAAGTTATATATACAAGTTGTTCATGAAGTAGAACCAGTATTAACCAAGGCAGTAAACCCTATGATTTTGATGGAGATTTTAGATATAAGTTTTGCGAAAATTGGTTGTAACCTTGAGCTGTAATAATCAAGTTAGTGTGTTATTTTGACAGTTCTAAAACAAGAGCATACATGAGGCTTCAAGAGCTGGAATTCCAAATAGTTAAAATATATCAATATGAGCATACTTGCTTCCTCTCTAGATGATTGATATACAAATTTGTGGTTACGATTTGTGTTATGTTAAGAATATAATATTTTGATTATTTTTTTATAATCAATGTTGTACGACTTAATAAACTAATATAGCTGATAATTTCACCAAGTTATCGTTTTATGGTGTAAGAAGATGGTATAGTTGAGAATTGTAGTGAATAATAAATAAGCTAGTATAGCTGAAATTTATGTGTAATTATTATTACATGAGTCAATAAACTGCTCATTATTAACTAATAGAGAAATATCGTATAGTTGTGTTTATTTGGTTGCTAATAACAGATGAAGTTTGACTATTGGTGATGGTAGTCGAGTAAAATGGGAAGTTTCTTATAAATAATAATCATTGATATACATTTTTAATTAAAATGATAAACCACATCTTTAGAACCTTGTGGTGATATTTAACGAGTATGATAAACCACATAACGAGAACCTTATGGTGATACTTAATGAGTATGACAAGTCACACAACAAAAACCTTATGACAATGTCCATCATTGTTAGTTGAAATGGTAGCTTGAGTAATTGTAAACCAGAATTGGATGTTGTTAAATAATAATGGTAATATGAGTGGTCATAATACCATATGTGTATGTTGTTTATGGATATGGTTGCCTTTGTGACCGTAATACCTTATCTGAGTGTTGGTAACTTGAGTGGTCATAATACTATATTTGTATGTTTTTTTTATTGAGCATAGTCAGCCTTTGTGATGAGACCCATAGGCTTGGCATGTTTTAGTGAACACATATTTGCAGAGTAATTGATGAGTTAATTTGAAATGCACTATGAGATTTGATTTGTGTGTTGTTAATGTGATTAAATATTGTTGATATTATATGAGTATGTTGATCTGGTTATCACTAAGCTCTTATAGCTTTCTTTTATTTGATGTGTGTGCCTTTCAGGACCAGGTAAACCTACTAAGGGTATAAAGTTAGTAACTAAGAGATAGAGGAAATATAGATGGATGGTAAGTCTGAGCTCGAATCTTCGTATTACCATTATCATATACGATCCCTTTAATAACTTCTTGTATTTAACTAGTTAGTATAAGTGTACATGAAGCTACTGAAAAAAAATGAAAATTTTGTGTGTACCTTGTATTAATTTGATAGGTGTTACATTATGGCCATGTGATAATCATCATAAATTTTTTAGGATGTGTTAACTGTGTTGATATGACTGTCACATCCTACCATTCATATTGTGTATTGACCCAAAAACAGTAACAAAAATTTTCATTTAAAACTATTAATTTCATTCATTGATTGTACCCAAAACCATCAATCATTACAGTATTCAAAACATCAGAGTACAAATATATCAAGTGCGGAAATCATAAGCAAAGGATGTTGTGCCATCATGTCGGGCCTTTCCCTTTTGAACTGGAAGTACCTGAAACCATAAACATAAACTATAAGCATAAAGCTTAGTGAGTTCCGCCAAAGTATCACATACCACATATAAAAGAAAATAAATGATATGGGCCAAATCATAGTCATATAATCATTTCCTGCCATGGGCCAAACCATGGTCTTTCCGTTCAGTACCGAGGGCCAAATCCCGGTCTTGCATGCAAGTGCAAGGGGCCAGATCTCGGTCTTTCATATAACTGCCAGGGGCCAGATCCTGGTCTTTCATACAAATGCTAGGAGCCAGATCATGGTATTTCATACAAGTATCACAAGGCATCAAGCATTATACGCAACAAGCAATGGTCCAACATTTATGCCTTCGAACCTTGGATCTAGTGAGGAAACTCACCTCAACTGCTGAAAAACCAGATAAATGCTCGGGCTGCTGGACTGGAAAAATCCCCGATCTGACTAAACAAATAAAGCCACTATTAATAAATGGGACATAAACCGTAGCTGAAAGTCTACTTTATTTGTCCACTATCCAAGGGAAAAGGGCCAATTTATCCTTTTGATTTAACCCAAAACAAAATCAGTAGGCCCAATTTCAAAGATCATCGAAAGTCCAACATGGGCCCAAATTGAGAAGTGACCCATTACCATGAAAGTGTATGGTCAAAGCCCAACGATTCAAGGCCCAAAATGACCAAAAGCTAGACTGGGCCGTATGCCCTACGTACCAGCTGGTACTCCCCGTGTACTCGACCGATATGGGAATAGATCGCGGCTGAGGTGCAGTACGCGCAGCGTACTGGGCATTATGCCTAACGTACGCGCCCTATAGCCAAAAATCATAATAAGGTCTTAATGCCTTAAGACCCTACGTCCAAATATCATATCCGAACTTAATAAGACCCCTAAGGCCATAAAGTTGCAAACTTTATGCCTTTGCATGGCTACAAGAAGCCCAACACTAAAAACCTAACTTACTCAAACCTTTCCTACACCATAACTCTTGCATAGGGAGTAGGGACAAACCAAGATCCAAGCTTGCATTTGGATGACTTAAAATGCCTGAAACGTCTAAAAGGACGACTTAAAGGCGTTGGAGTACCTCATACTCACACATACCAAGATTTTGGGACAAAAGAGAAGAAAATCTAAGCTTAACCAAGATCTAGAACAATATGAGCCAACGTTGGAGCTTTATACCTCCAAATGGTGCACAATGAAGAGAGGATATTGGATCCAAAGTCTTACGAGCAAATACTTTCCTTAAAGATATTTCTTCACAAACAAAAGAGCCCACAACTCACTCCAAAACCTCATAATGCTCAAAGTAGACTAGGGTTTTCAAGGAGGGTCGATCTTGGGATGGAGGCTGATAAAGGGAAAGGTCTTGGGGCTATAATGGTGCTTAAATAGTGCAAAAACCCTAAATATTTAGTTTTGATCTAAACCGTGCACACGCAACGTACTGGTGCGGGACTAGGTACGCCCAACGTACCCAAGCTACACCGAAAAGTCACGAAATTGCCATTGGGGACCCATCTTGCAAACAGTTCAAAACTCAAGGATCAAAAGCAAATACCTAGAAAAATTAGATGTTACAACTCTCCCCCATTTGAACTAGACTTCGCCCTCGAAGTCTGCTGCCGCGAAAAAATCAGGGTAGTGCTCTCTCATTTCCGCCTCAGGCTCCCATGTCCATTCGGAACCCTTCTGATGTTGCCATTGGTCCTTGACCAGTGACACCTCTTTTTTACGTAGAGCCTTCGTCTTCCGATCTAGGATCGTTATCGGTCTTTACATATAATTCAGGCGATCATCAACCTGAATATCATCCAGAGGTACAACTACAGACTTAGCGTCCACACACTTCCAAAGCTGAGACACATGGAAGGTGTTATGGATTTGGCTGAGCTCATCAGGAAAATCTAGCGGGTATAAAACCTTGCCTACCCGAGCCGAAATCCTTAAAGGTCCAATGAATCTGGGGCCCAACTTGCTCTGCTTCCGAAATTAGATGACACCTTTCCAAGGTGAAACCTTCATAAGCACCAAGTCTCCTACCTGACACTCGAGGTCCGAACGTTTCCGATATGCATAACTCTTCTATTGGCTTTGCGCGACTCGCAACCTGTCGCGCACCTACTGAATCAACTCACTAGTCTCGAGTACAACCTCTGTACTTCCCATGACTCGATGCCCGAACTCCCCCCAATAAATCGGGGTCGTGCACCTTCTTTCATATAACATTTCAAACGGTGGTCGGTCCATACTAGCATGATAACTGTTGTTGTAGGATAACTCGGCCATTGGAAGGTAAGTATCCCAACTTCCTCCAAAATCCAACACACAAGCCTAAAGCAAAACCTTGAGCATTTGAATCGTCCGCTCGCTCTGGCCATCGCTCTGAGGGAGGTATGTTGTACTAAAATGCATCTGAGTACCCAAATCCTCATGAAACTTCCTCCAAAATCTGGAGGTGAAATGAACATCCCGGTCCTAAACCACCGAAACTGGAACCGCGTGCCGAACTACCACCTCCCGGACATAGATGTCAGCTAACTTCTATGTGGATATGCTCTCGGCAATCGGTATGAAATGCGTACTCTTGGTCAATCTATCAACAATGAGCAAGATAGAGTCAACACCACATGCCATCCTTGGAAATTTTTGTGATGAAATCTATGGTAATCTCTTTCCACTTCCACGTGGGAATTGGTAAGGGTTGCATCTTGTCATGGGGTCTATGATGCTCGGCATTGACTTTCCTGCAAGTCAAGCACCACTCCACAAACCAAGGTATCTCCCACTTCATAAAGGGCCACCAATAACTCAACCTCAGATCCCTGTACATCTTCGTGGCCCCTTGATGGACATAAAACTTTCACTTATGCGCCCCCTCTAAAATCGTCTGTCTGACCCCAACTGTTGTCGGAACCCAAACTCTACCACACTAAATAAACAACCCCCGGCTGTCTATGACAAATAAGGGAACATGTCCCCTGATTCGCTCCGTCTTCCAATTTTCCTTTTTCAATCCCTCTACCTGAGCCTTCTTGATCAAATCCATCAAAGGCGAGGTGGCAATAATCCTCAAGCAGATATCCGTGATAGAAGAATACATGGCCTTGCGGCTCAAGGAATCGGCCACCACATTGGCCTTCCCAGGGTGGTACAGTATCTCACAATCACAATCCTTTACCACATCCAACCATCTCCGCTGCTGCATATTCAGATTCGGATGGTCCATGAAATACCTTAAAATCTTATGGTTGGTGTAGATAGTACAACGAACCCCATACAAATAGTGTCTCCAAATCTCTAGGGAAAAAACCACAGCCCCCAAATCCAAATCATGCATAGGGTAGTTCGACTCATGAGGCTTAAGCTGCCTCGAAGCGTAAGTGTTAGAACAAAGTTCTATTAGGATCGTTAGATTCTATGCAAGAAAACAATTATGAACGTAAATAAGAACACGAGTATGGCTTTGAATATGTCGTATGATTAATGCTTCAACACCTCAGAAGAGCTCCATTAAGAACTTCGACTGTAGAGGTGTTTAGGGTTACAAAACAATAAACGTAATAATCAACAGCGTATTATGCATACATGCATGCATACTTATAGTATAGCCCTACAAGATAATCACGGATGAACAGGCCCAATCCGGATACAAAACATAAAGCCCAAGACGCAACACAATTAAACTCTACAATCTCCCCCTTTGCGTCTTTGGAACCGAAAGCTCACACCGGCTGAGCTGCAGAAGACTTCTTTATAGTTTTGAACACTTTCGGAATGATAGCCAAAAGATGATGACGAAAAGTTATGTACCACCGAAGCATGTCAGTGAAGTTCTTCTTGTCAGCTTCTGAGTTCTGCTTGCACCGATGAATAATGTTGATGATGTGCTCCAAGCAGTCAGTTGAAAACAAATGTTTATCAACAAGGGCAAACAAAAATCTGTGAGCTTCGCCTTTTGTAAACATCACAGTAAGATGTGTTGAACTAGTTGGCCCATTTTCATCTTGTTCACATCTCCTGGTTTCGGTGTTGGCTTGATGGTCGGTTTCTTGTTCATGAATTTCGCTATCTCTTGATCCATAGCTGCAACCTCATGGATGTAAGAAGCCAACATCCTCTTCAAGTGTTCCAAAATCGGCTCATATTCTCTCGGATTTGTGAGTAGAATGTTGAACAGCAAAATCCAATCATGAGGGTTTAGATTTGGAAGGTCTGCCAGTGAGATAATCGACACCGAGTTTGCAGATCCTCGTGTGATTTTGAAATTGACATTCACAAATTTCCCAACAGGCGAAGGGTTGAGCACCTTGACAGTCACAATTTTCTGGGCACTCCATGTCAGGTACTGAGGTTGTCCATACTTCAGATAAAAATCAATAAGCTCTCGGTCAACCTTGGGATGAGGAAAAGGAACCTCAGCAGTCGAGTCAAAGCAGTGAAACGTGAATGCTTTTCTTGTGATTGGCATGTCGAACTGCGAGTCCTTAGAGTTATCACAGTCAAACGAAGCAACACGTTCCAACCAATAAACACTTGGAAACTCTATAGCTTGATTGATAAGTGCCTCTTTAGTCCATAAGGGAAACAAGGCCTTCTTGCAATTCAAGGCTTCTTCTTCTTCCTTGTTTCTCATTTCCCTCTCTTCTGCTTCCTTCGCAACCTTTAAATTCTTATCATGCTCTTTATCTCTCTTCTTTCGCTTGAGAGCTTCAGCAATAGTTTCACCAGATTCATTATCGCTATCATCATCAATTCCCTTTCGCTTGGTTTGTGAAGCAGAACCTGAAGCTACATTATCCTTCAGTTTGGTTGTAACTTTGACTTTCGGTTGGGTAGTTTCTGTTTTCACAATCACCTTCTATTGAACACCTTCTTCCCCTTGTTTTGGAGGTGTGAATGGCTCCGAAACACCCTTCATTTCGTGTAACATGGCAAGGGCAGGAAGAAGTTTTGTAGTGAGATGATTTCTGATTGTCAAAGTAAGAATAGGGTCATGAGCACCAAGAAGATTGGTCAACATGTCCTTAACATCCCCAGCACAGCTACGGAATACGGCCCTTTCGGTTTTCAACAAAGAAATCTCTTTTTCTGCATGGGCGATCTGCACTTTCTGAACTTCAATGGTGGAGGATTGTCGGGCTAGATCTTCATTCAGAGCACTTTTTGTTGCTAGATTAGCGTGAAGAGATTCAAGGCGACAAGTCACTGAGCTGATAAAGGATGAATTCTCGGTATGAATAGATGAACGCACAGCTTCAAACTTGATTTGATCTTCTTGAAGAGACTTAGAAAAGGAATCCACAGAGGCTTGAACCTTGGCTGCATTTGTGTCGGCATGCCCTTTCAGCGACTCAAGGAAAATCTGAGTGGTATGAACAATGTCAGTAACATCATTGGTGGCCTTTTTGCAAGAGGAGGTAGACGCATCAATGGCTTTTGTGGATTTTTCAATTGACTCTGTGTATTGCTCTAGAGCAGTATCCATAAAAGCTTTGAGCACCACACCACTATAGGACTTGCTGTCTTCAAGCAACTTATCCAACTTCTCATGAATGTTCTGCAAGTGTTGGCTAGTAATAGGAGCATCATCATCCTCATCAGTAGGAAGCCGATAGGGACTGAAGTATGTAGAGTCATACTCATCATTAGCACCACCGAGAGTGGCACCAGAGTCGGTTGAATGTGAGGGTGAGAGAGGTGTAGAAGTAACTGGAGGTACTGTTTCAGTAGTGGCCCCCGTATCAGATACGTTGACAACTACTGTCGGTTCAGGAATAGTAGTGGTGGTAGATTGGGAAATTATTGGAGGTGGTAAGGGAGTTGTAGAAATAGGAATAGAAGTAACTGGTGGTGGTGGTGGTAAAGAAGTTGTAGTTAGTGATGTGGTAGGTGGAGGAATAGGTGGAACAGAAACTGGAACTGTCGGTTTCGGTGATGAAGGTGGGGTAGGAATTTTGTCATGAATAGGTTCGGTTGGAGTTGGGGAGCGGGGAGGAGTATTACCTCTCGGTGATTCATGATGAATTTCCTCTTCTTCATCTTCCTTGTCATTTTCTGAGCTAGGAGGAGTGGGACTCTTGGACCTTCTGGCCATCTTTTTAATCTTCTTGGGCTTGGAAGAATCTCCTTTATCAGACTTTCGCTTCTTTGACTTAGAAGCCTTAGACTTGTCCTCCTCTGTTGTCTCCTTCTTTGTTGTAGTCCTTTTCCCTCGGTTTCCAGGCTTGTCCACAGCTTCCAGGGCAGCCTGCTGTTCTGGAGAAAGGACTCTCGGTCCTGTAGGAGTAAGTTTGTGATAATCAGCCATTACCGTACTCTCGGCTGTGACACATCGATACATAGACTCAGGAATAGAGCCATTGTGAGGGAACTTGATTGGATCAGAAATAATGATCTTCTTGGTGTGAAACGTGGCAATTGACGCGACTAGGGCATCCTTCATTACAGGAATATCCAAAGTGTTAATCGCCCTGCGTGTAATAAGAGTCCAGAAGCGTCCACACGAAATCTCTGAATGCCTCGTAGAAGTGTTGAGGCTCTGCACCACTTGAGACCAGATAATTGTCCCATAATCCAGATTGATACCATTGTAAAGACCGTAGAGAAGGGTTAGAAAACCCTTGCTGGTGCCATCCGATCCACCACTCCTCTCTGCCAAACTCTTGATGAGAAGAGTAAGCAAACCATTCCACTGTGATGGTAAACAAGACTTCTTAACCTTTGTAACTGTGGTGAGCACATCCGTATACCCCATCTCATAAAGCATCGAGAATAATTGAGTAGTCGTGATAAAGTCTGGCGAGATGACAGAGGAATCCACGGCAAGATGCATCAACGAACAAAATCTCCCCTTTGAAATAGAAGCCTTTTTATTATGTATTTGAAAGTAGATGCGTTCTTGGTTCTTGTCATACATGGCAGTAGAGTAGACCTGCGATAAGAGCGACATCGGAACGGCTTCCACCTGCGTTAGGGCTAGAACCAACGGTGAATACTTCAAACATTCAACTACGTGCAGCATATATGAATCATACAAAAACGGATTGAGTTCGATGATCATATTCTGATTTGGCTTTATCGAAAGCAATGTGGACGAAGCAGTCTGATCGTGAACTGATGAAGAAGTCGCCATTGTTGATCGAAGAAGGAAGATGAACAGTTTGAACTTGCCTTGTAATTTGAGAGAATTTATTGCTGGTAAAAGACAAACAAAAGTAGAACCCCTTTATATACCGTTGCCAGGAGAGAGAAAAATCATGACGATAATGACGTGATCACTAAAACGTCACCTGAAAAAGCACGATGTGACAGTGTGGTTACTCCCATGAATACGTCAGCACGCGTGGGTATAGAGACCGTTGAAATTCACGCGCCCAAATTCTTATCCTCAATCGTCGTTTGAAATTCTGCGTCGTTCCAAAATTCAGGATAACCCCTGTTTAGCCAAAAGATAAACAAAACTCGAACCAACAGCAACCAGAAAGTTGGAAAATAAAATTTCCGTGCAATAGAGTGACAAAAGATAAAGAAATAAAGCAAATGTGTATGGAATGTGAGTGATGTCTCATTATAAGACAGAAAGCAGGGGATTCCGGGCAATAATCGCTTCCTTCAAAGTCAAGAGAGACTTGAAGTGCTTGTGTGGTTTCCCGAAAAATACGATCAAGTGTTTGTAGAGAAACATTGAAAGGCTTCTTTTGATTATTAGGTTGTGGGTAGCTTATCTTCAACCGAACTTCGAGTCTTAACATAAGACCGAACGTTGGAAGAAGTACTTGTGAGACCGATGTGGTCTGTTGAACAAGTAGGTAGGATATATTTTATTATGACTAAAGAAGATATAGAAATCTTAAAAACAAAAATAACTTGGATCTTTATGGGAAGAAAAGCCTTGGTGTTAGACGAATTCATAAAAGATCACTCAAAAATAAAAATAAGATTTCAATTGGTAATCAGTAAGATCTTGAATGTAATAATTCACCGTCAATTCATTATAGGTGTTGAATTTTGGGTTTCACTCAGCACGTGGTATACGCATCTAAGATCATAAACACAGATTTTGTGCAACCATAAACCTCAGTGGTAAGGACCGAGAGTCTCAAGGGTTGCAGTGATGAACCGAAAGTAGATGGAGAATATAAGGAAGGTGGTTTAAAGAACCGAAGTTACCTTCTGCTATATAGGTGGGACAAAGCAGAAAAACTCTTAACTCATATGAGAAGAGTAAGGTAGCTCTAGACTGAGTTAATTTTAATAGCCTGATTGGGAAGAAACGATAGGTAGAGATCGATTCATTAAGGCTTCGCTCTTAGTCAGAGAGGCTTTGGTCAACATGCAGCAGCATGCTTCTAGGGACCCTTAACTAGTTCTTATGGAAATGATTGTACCTGCCTTAGCTCCAAATTCTGTTGGACTGGTTCACTTATGATCTAATAAAAAGAAAGAGCAAACAAACACACCACACAAATAAAACAAAGAAACAAACAAAACAAAAAAAAAATATTTGAGATTTTTTTTTGAAGTTTTCTGAAAAATAATAAAAACAGAAAGAGAATATATTTTTGGAGTTTTCAAGTTTTCTGAAAAATAAAAAAAAAATAAAAACAGAAAGTAGTTAAAAGAATAGAGATTATAGAAAACACAGAATATACAACCGAAACCTTATCTTTATTGAACGAAGCGAAATAGACCGAGCGTTCGGTTCATTTCGGTTCCTTAAAATTCCAGAGCCGAAATAGACCGAGCGTTCGGTTCATTTCGGTTCCCGAAAATTATGGAGCCGAAATAGACCGAGCGTTCGGTTCATTTCGGTTCCTTAAAATTCCAGAGCCGAAATAGACCGAGCGTTCGGTTCATTTCGGTTCCCGAAAATTATGGAGCCGAAATAGACCGAGCGGTCGCTCCATTTCGCCTGTCTAACTTTTAGTGTAAGATTTGAGGATTCGGTACCGACTCTGGTTCCATCATTCCCAGGCCTTGTAAAATTTTATTGAAACTTGCTTCAGGTAAGGCCTTAGTGAATATGTTAGCCAGTTGATCAGAGGATCGAACAAAATGCACTTCCACGTTCCCATCTTCTACATGATCCTTGATGAAATGATATCTAAGTGCAATGTGCTTAGTCTTTGAGTGTTGCACTGGATTGTGACAAATCCTTATTTCACTTTTTGAGTCACAATAGAGAGGAATCTTCTTCATACTCAGCCCGTAATCTCTCAGTTGACTTTAAATCCATATAACTTGAGAAGTGCAAGATGCTGCAGCTATATACTCAGCTTCGGCTGTTGAAAGTGACACGCAGATTTGCTTCTTGGACTGCCAGCTAACAAGTTTTCCATCAAGAAATTAGCATCCACCTGTAGTGCTCTTTCGGTCTAGACCACATCCTCCAAGATCAGCATCAGAAAAAGCTTGAATGAAGAATCCAGATCTTGCAGGATACCAGAGACCGAGAGATGAGGTTCGCTTCAGGTAACAGAATATATTCTTCACTACCACCATGTGAGGTTCTCTTGGATTAGCTTGAAACCTGGCACAATAACAAACAGAAAACATAATGTCCGGTCTACTAGCTGTTAGATACATGAGGGACCCTATCATTTGTCGATAAAGTGTCATGTCAACAGCAGGTTTTTCCAGAGATGGAGTTAACTTGGTGCCAAATGCCATAGGAACCTTCACTTTAGAGTCTCCTGTCATGCCAAATTTTGTTAGTAAGGTCTTTGTATACACCTCCTGGTTGATAAAGATACCTTCTGGTCCCTGTTTAATATTCAAACCAAGGAAAAAATTAATCGGACCCACTGCGCTTATTTCAAATTTAGTCACCATCAACTTCCTGAATTCAGCTGTTAAGCTAGGATTCGTAGAGCCGAAGATGATGTCATCGACATAGATTTGAACTATCATTAGATGTTTGCCTTCTTTCTTTCGAAAGAAGGTTGGGTCAACCGAACCTTGCTTAAATTTCGACATTTTCAGAAAGCGAGTTAAAGTTTCATACCAGGCCCTTGGTGCTTGCTTCAAGCCATATACCGCTTTATCCAGCACATAGCAATGATCAGGAAATTTCTCATTTACGAACCCGGGAGGTTGTTCAACATACACTGTCTCTTCTAGTTCTCCATTCAAGAAAGCACATTTGACATCCATTTGGAAGACTTCGAAATTTTTGTGAGCAGCATATGCAAGGAAGATTCTTACTGATTCCAACCTAGCTACTGGAGCAAAGGTTTCCTCATAATCTATCCCTTCCTCTTGACAATAACCTTTAACCACCAACCGAGCCTTGTTGCGAATGACATTACCCTCTTTATCCAATTTATTTCTGAAGACCGATTTTAAGCCAACCACTGAAGCATCCTTTGGTGTAGGAATCAGCCTCCAAACTCGGTTGCGTTCAAACTCATGGAGCTCATCTTGCATTGCTTGAACCCAATCAGAATGATCAAGTGCAACATTAATTATTTTTGGCTCAACCTTGGAGATGAATGAATTAAACATACAAAATTCAACTTTAGAGAATAATGCAGTTTCTTTCGCTTTCAACTGTGAACGAGTGAGCACTTTTTCAGATGATTCTCCAATAATTTGAGCTTTGGGATGGTCCTTGGTCCATTTGACTAATGGAGGATAATTTGGGTCATATGCAGGATCCAATTCAGCATCCACATCCTCTTCCAATTCTGATTGATCACCCTCGCCTTCGTCAGTTGTATTCTCTTTCTCCCCATCGACTGGCGAAGTGAAACCTGTCGTAGTATCAGAATTTGCATCCTCTATTGGAGATGGATTCTCCTCCTCGATTGAACTGCTATTGAGTGGGTTTGTGGCAGATTTGTCCCCTACACCTGGACCTTTAAGAATCGGGGATGAAATTGGATTCTCCCCCTCGAAAGATACTCCAGTTGTCTTTGGTGCTGATGAACTCTCCCCCTTGAATATTGGGCCGTTAATTGGAGAGTCAGTTGAGGATTGACCATCTGTATTTTTAAGAGGTTCACTTTCCATTTCTTTGGCAGCTTCATCTATGATCTTTTTGAGATTATCAATTTTCTTATCTGCTGCTTTCGCCTCTGAGTGTGCTGCTTTCTCTGGTTCATCGAATAACCGAATGTACTCTTCAAACAAGTTGGATATTGGAACTGAGACCTGTCCAGATTCCGGAAATATTTCAGCTAAGTCACCTTCACTCCTTTGCACTTTCTTCATGTAATTATCGTCAAAAGTGACGTAATAGGTTTCTTCAATACGTTTGGAGCGTTTGTTTAACACTCTATAAGCTTTTGAAGAGAGTGAATAACCAAGAAAAATTACTTCATTTGCTTTGACGTCAAACTTGTTTCGGTTCTCCTTTGAATTAAAGATGAAGCACCTTGAACCGAACACATGGAAAAATTTGATGTTGGGTTTCCGATTGTTTATGATCTCGTATGGAGTGACTAATAATCTCTTGTTGAGCAAAGATCGGTTCTGAGTGTAGCATGCGGCTGCTACTGCATCAGCCCAGAAGTATAACGGAAGAGAAGCAAAACTAAGCATGGTTCTGGCTGCTTCACACAAAGATCGGTTTCGTCTTTCAACAATCCCATTCTGTTGTGGTGTATAAGGAACTGAAAAATTGTGAGTGATCCCCTTGTCAGCCAGAAATTCTTCAAAATCGTTATTCTTGAATTCCAGACCGTTGTCACTTCTGATATTCGTCACCGTTTTCCTCAGCTGTACTTCTACTTGCTTGATAAATGTCTTCAACTTGGGAGTTGCATCTGATTTCTGTTTAAGAAAGAAAACCCAGGTGAAGCGCGAAAAATCGTCTACTATAACAAGGATGTACTTACTACCACCGATGCTCTCGATAGCCGAAGGTCCACATAGGTCAGTATGCAGAAGTTCAAGAGCTTCAACAATCTTCGTATTGATTCGTGTAGGGTGGTTCTTTCTGCATTGTTTGCCCATCTCACAAGCTGCACACAGATGTTCTTTGTCAAACTTGAGAAGTGGGAGGCCTCGAACGTGATCACCAAGCACCAACTTATTAATGTCTTTGAAGTTCAGGTGCGATAGTCGCCGATGCCACAACCAGCTTTCATCTGTGTTTGCCTTTGACAGCAAGCATATTGCTAGTTTTCCTCGTATTGGGTTGAGATTTAAAGGGTACATCTCTCCCTTGCGTTCAGATTTCAACAGAACCTTCTTAGATTGTTTCTCAATTATCTCAGATCCCTCATCATCAAATGAAACCTTCAAACCTGTGCCCACAACTAATTGTGACACACTAATGAGGTTATGTTGCAATCCTTCCACATACGCCACTTTTCGAATCGAGAAATCTCCATTTGTTATCATACCGTATCCCTTGATTGTTCCATAAGAGTTATTTCCATACTTTACACACCCACCATCTTTCAGGGACCGAAACTCTCTTAGCTCTTCCTTCCTTCCTGTCATGTGACGCGAGCAACCACTGTCTATATACCATTCATCATCGAACTGCTCGTCACTGATTACCTGCAAATTCAAGCATATTTAGGAACCCAAAGTTTCTTGGGTCCTAGTGAGTCTTTCACAGAGAAAGGAATTACAGAAGAAATATCAACCAAATATGTTCTTTTTACTAGAGTGGTTTGATCTTTTCTTTTAATGGTATACACCTTGATTTTAGTTTTATCTTATTTGATTTTTGGTGCATTACTTGGTGTGTTGTTAGATGGTTTAGGATTTTTCTTTTGACTCCTAGGGTTAGCTGATAATTTCTTATTATGGAACTTAGAATCTGATGCTAGCTTTCCCTTTCCTTTGATGTCCTTCACAGGATTTGTTTTGCATTGGGACTTGGAAGGACCGAAACTAGACTTAGGACCGAAACTGGACTTAGGACTGAAACCTGACTTTCGGTTCTGAGTGACGGTGTTGGGACCGAAAGCGTACTTTCGGTTGTTAACCGTAACGTTCAGACCGAATCTTATCTTTTGATTCTGTGAGCCTGTATGGGGACCGAAACTTGACTTTCGGTTCTGAGAGCCCTTTTGGGGACCGAAACTGGACTTTCGGTTCTGAGTTTTGGAATAATAGGAACTTGGGCTGAAGTTTTCTTTTCCATTCAGTTTTTCCATTCCTTTATCCGTTGATTCTTTCTTATGAGGAACATAGTTGGGATTTTGAGATTCCCAGTGACGTTTTCGTTGATTCAGATTCTTTGCGTATCTTTGATTTCTCAAGCGTTTTTGTTCAGCTAAGTCTTTCTGAGATTTGTGGATATTGAAGCTGGCCTTTAGCTTCTCCTTTTGACTTTCGGTTGTATTAGCTGGAACAGTTGTTTCTGTCATTGGTTCTTCAGGAATTTCTTTAGTTCCACTCGTGCTTGGTTTGTCAAAACTTGAGGGTTTGTTGATGGGTTCGGCAACATATCTTCCTTTAACCCTCCATGAAGTCTGCTCTGATAAGCCTACTGTTTCATCTGCGTTGTCGATACAGGCAGACCACAAGTAATCGTCACATCCTTCAGCGTTGTCTTTGTCTACCAGGATTTATAATTCTGCTGTCTGTTTAGCAGTAATTCCTGTAACTGCATACACCTGATTCGACACCGTTTGAACCTTTTGGTAGACCATAGCTTTTTCTTTGAGTTTCCTTGTCTTGTCTTTTGATAAGCGAGCGAACTCAACCGAATTTTCAGATATGAGGGGTTTCTCATTCTCGGTTTCACTCTTCATGAATTCAGAGCAATCAATTTCGTCTTCTACAGAGATTTCACTCATCTCACTTTCCTCATCAAATTCAGACATATTTTCTAAGTTCATTTTATTTTCTGAAATCAATTTTGCATTAGACGAGTCAAATGATTTAATAGTTTCGGACTTTATTTTTAACCTATCATTTTCATCTAGAAGATCTTTGAGCATACATTTATGTTCTTTAGAGTCAATGAAGGTTTCTATCTTGTCCAGTCCAATTTTGTAATGAATGGACGTTTCTTCTGAGGACACAATAGATTCACACTCAACGATGACCTCATCCTCCTTAAATTCAAGGAAGGGTAAGATCATTTTGTGAATTTTCTTTCCTATCTCACAATTTAAATGCAACTGAGCAATATTAGTATATAAGCGCTTAGCAATCAAACAAAAAACATTCCTTTGTTTTAAAAACTTTAAATTGTCTCTTTGCAAATAAATACTTTCGTCCCTAACTCTATTCAATTCTCCCTCCTTCAGATCAATCCACATCCTCCTCTCCTCACTTTTTGAAGACACCCTGCTGAGTTGGTCAGTTAGGTTAGAATTCGCTAAGCGAGTTTGCATGAGACTACCACTTAAGTTAGAAAATTTAAATTTTAATTCATTTAATTCTTCTTCATAATCTGTTATTGGAATTTTAAGTGATTCAAGGATGGATTGTACCTTTTTGATCAGCCGATCGCATTCGTTGATCTTCTCACTCACAGGTTTGGCTGCAAAACACTTGTCCTCAGTCAAGTTCGGTTCCTCACTTGCACTTTCGGTTGATGCACCAGGTGTGACCATTAAACATTTACCAGCCGAACCTACTTCCTTTGCCACATACGCCCTTCCATAAGTGGGCTTTCTCACCTCTTCATCTTCAGAATCGGTTGACCATACTTCGACGCCACCGAACTCATCTTCACCTGCATTCTCCTGCATAATCAAGGCATTCATAGAGTTGTTAGTACGCCTCATCATCTTCACCATCTCTTTTCTCAGCCATTTTCCTAAGCATGCAATCTTTGGAAAAGTGGTTCTTGCCATGACAGTAGTTGCAGTCAAACCCAGATTCTCCTACTAGTTTGCTCTCCTTCTTGTCTTCATCCTTTTGAGAAGAGACTTTCGCTTCGTCCTTCACCTTCTCTGAACTGTAACTTCCCTGCCAGTTTCGGTTCTTGTTGATGGGAAATTTTCTTCGTGCGAACTTCTTTGGATTGGTGACCATCAAAGCATATTCCTCGCTTGTAAGGTCACATTCAGATATATCAGACTCTTCTTCTTCTTCTGCAATGCTTTTCGCTTTTGAGACAAGGGCCAGCGATCCCACACCAGAGACTACTTTCGCTTCTTTGGTTACTACACTTTCATGGGACTTAAGTATTCCCACAAGTTTCGCTAGTGAGTAAGATTTAAACTGTTCATGCGCTTTCACAGTTGAAACCACAGCCATCCATTCTGGTCTCAGACCGTTCATGAAGGTCACCTTCTGCTCAATCAGTTTTCTTTCTATTCCATGCTTGATCATCTTACTTAGGAGATGATTGAATCGATCGAAAGTTTGTATGAGTTTCTCCTCTTGTTTCTGTTCGAAAACTCCAAATTCTGACAGCAACAAGGTTTAAATGGAGTGTTCCAGATCTTTATCAGTTGAATAAAGTTAATCCAACCTATCCCAGATTTCTTTGGCCGTTGTGCATTAACCAACCAACCGAAAGGTGTCAGATTGCAAGGCGAATCTGATCATTCTCATGGCCTTCACATTACATATCAATTTGTCTTTCTCGTCCTGTGGCATCTTATCTACATCTGCCACCAGCTTGTTATATTCCTTTTGGGACTTAACCGTTGTGTTCGTTCCCGAGTGAACAAACGGCCCAAGCGTGATAGCTTCCCAAATGAGATAGCCATTGTCTTCATATCCAACCACATAGTCTTCGAAGTGATGCGCCCATACTTCATAGTCTTGAGTGTAGAGAATGGGTATTCTGGTTGTAGATCCAATGCTGTTTGAGATGTTGATGGGATTTTTTTGCGAATCTTCGTGAGATTTGGTGAGCTGCTGGAATCAAACCTGTAAACTCGAGATTAGGGTTTTATCAAAAACAGAGTTATCGTCGATATGAAAAAGACGGCTTCTATTTATACGATAAAAGCGGAAACCCTAAGGAATTCTGAATACAGAAGGAATGTGTATTGATCACACAGTCTCCTGCTCTGATACCAATTGTTAGAACAAAGTTCTATTAGGATTGTTAGATTCTATGCAAGCAAAAAATAATGAACGTAAATAAGAACACGAGTATGGCTTTGAATATGTCGTATGATTAATGCTTCAACACCTCAAAAGAGCTCGATTAAGAACTTCGACTGTAGAGGTGTTTAGGGTTACAAAACAATAAATGTAATAATCAACAGCGTATTATGCATACATGCATGCATACTTATAGTATAACCCTACAAGATAATCACGGATGGACAGGCCCAATCCGGATACAAAACATAAAGCCCAAGAGACAACACAATTAAACTCTACAGTAAGCATTCACGTGACCCCTCTGAATAAGAACTGCTCCCAAACTCGAAATAGAGGCATCACAATAAGCCACAAAATCAGCCAAACCCTCAAGGAACGCAAGAATCTGGGTCTCACATAATTCCTACCTCAGAGTCTCAAAATCCAACTGCTGATTTGGCCCCCACCGAAAAGTCACATTCTTCTTTGTTAAACGGGTCAAAGGCACTGCAATCTTGGAGAAATCCTGGAAAAATATTCGATAATACCCTGCGAGACCTAAGAAAGTCCGAATCTCAGATGCGGTCCTCGGAACCTCCCATCGCATAACGACCTCAATCTTGGCCGGGTCGACCAATATACCTTTTTGGTTGACGATGTGCCCCAAAAATTACACCTCGCGCAACCAGAACTCACACTTGGAGAACATGGAATAAAGCCTCTCCCTCCTCAGGGACTCCAATACCTCTCGCAAATGTTCCTCGTGCTGCTCCTTGGTCTTGGAGTAGACCAAAATATCATCAATGAATGCTGCTAGTGTATTGGTGAGCCGGAATGGCATCATAATAAACTCGTAATGACCATAACATGTCATGAAGGATGTAATATGCATACCATCCTCCCTGACCCTCATCTGATGGTACCCCGACCGAAAATCAATCTTGGAGAACCAAGATGCACCCTGAAGCTGGTCAAATAAATCATCAATACTTGGGAGTGGGTAACAGTTTTCCACCGTTAGCTTATTCAACTCCCGCTAAACAATGTACATTCTGTATGAACCGTACCTCGTTTTCACAAAAAAAGTCGGTGCTCATCACGGTGAGCTGCTCGGACGAATAAAACCCTTTTCTAGCAGCTCCTGAAGCTGCGTATACAACTCTTGCATCTCAGGTTGCGCCATGTGATACAGTGACTTGACTATCAGAGCCGCACCGGGTACCAGATCAATTTGAAACTCGACTTGCCACTCGGGAGGAACACCTGGTAAATCCTCAGGAAACACATCGGAGAAATCCCGAGCAATGGGCACCCCACTCAATTTTGTCGTGTCCTCAACTCGAGTGTCTGCAACATAAGCTATGAACCCAGAACAACCATGCTCCAAATATCTCCTGGCCCTCGCAGCTGAAGAAAGAGCTATCCCATGTGAAGCTCTCTCACCAGGAATAACAAGTTCTCCCCCACTTTGGGTTCAAGCTCTCACCATTTGCCGCTCGCAATCACTCATGGCCCCATTGAGGACCAGCCAATCCATCCCGATGATAACCTTCGATCCTATCATGGGAATCGAAACCAAATCAATAGAGAATCTCTCACTAAACAGATTCTAGACACACCCACGGAAAACCCTCAAAGCACTCATAGTATGGTCATCTGCATCTCAACCTCTAGTGGGGAATCTAAAGTCCCGGAAGTATCGTAAAACTTCTTGCTAAGTGCAAGAGATACAAAGGATCGGGTAGCCCCTGAATCAAATAGAACATGTGTGGTCAAACCATTGACCAAAAAGGTCCATATACAAGATCAAAATAATCATAAGCATAAACAATGAAAGAAATAATAGATAGAGATAACACACATACCGTTAACCACATCCGGCGCTGCACGAGCCTCATCGGTCGTCAGCTGAAACACAGTTCTCTTCACCACATGACCTTCCGCCTTGCCCTGGCAGCCATCAGTAATCATCAAGGTGGATGGTACAGGCACCGGCATTGTTCCTCCGGAAAATCTCGGACAATCGTCCTTTTTATGGCCGGTCAGATTGCAATGGAAGCAAATCAGAGCCCTCCTGGGGAAATCCCTGCTCATGTGGCCCGACTGGCCAAAGATAAAACAACATGAACCCGCCACTCGACAAGCCCCACTGTGCGGCTTGCCACATTTTCCATAATGGCTCCGACCCTGCTGGCCTCTAGTGTGAGCATCGGAGGTATTGGGCCTCTTAGCCCGACTCACTGCCGTCTGAACCTGCTCCGACTTCCACTTTGACCGGAGCTCCAACTCAATCTCCCGCTCGCGGGCCTTCTCGATCATATCATTCAGGGTCTTACACCTCGAAAGCTCACGAACTCCCTGATATCCTCCCTCAGTATGTCATGATATCTCGTCTTCCTCGTCTCGTCATTTGTAGTGTACTACGGTACCAACAAAGCCCTCTCCCTGAATTTGGCGGTGATCTCCGCAATGATCTCAGTAGTCTGGAGAAGGTCGTGGAACTCCCCCGCCAGATGTTGCACCTCGATAGCTGGTGAAAACTCCCTCTGGAATCTCTAAACAAAATCCTCCCAGGTCATCACTGCCACTGCTGCTGACCCTACAGCTTGGGTAACCCACTCCCACCAGCAGGAAGCAAATCCCACCTTTTCCCCCTCAGGGAAAATCTCATCCGCTAAGCCTTCTCCATGTCAGCGATGCAACGACGACTAGCGATGGGGTCCTTAACCCCAAAGAACTCAGGAGCTACACAAGCATTGAACTCCCGAAATGAGGGAGTTCGAGCTCCAACCTGACCCACAACAATCTTGACTCGAAAAGGCCTGAGCCTCTCATCCATCAACTTCATCATCCCTCCTTGATGGTAATGAACAACACAGAGGTAGCATCCAAGATACCGCGAGTAACCTCGGCCGAAATGAACTCGTGTAGTCTCTCATCAATTAGCTCAACACTCGAACCCGAAACCGAACCCGATCCTGAACCAGAACCCAAACCTGAACCTGAACCTCCTCGAGTAATCATCACCATCCTCCAAACTGAAACACAACATATAAACAATCAGCAAAGGAATCGAGGAGATTCCTCTACACAGACCTCCTTAGAGTTTCCAGGTCTGCACTCGCCTCAGGTATAGGTCCTATGCTTCTAGTAATACGGGCCCAATACTACCTTTTACACCTACCTATACCTTGATCAAGATTTGTCCTGATTCCTCTAAGTCACCACACTAAAACCATAAACTAATCCTATGCTATACAACATACATATCCTAGACTCTCCTAGGAATTCTCAACTCCCACACTCGCAATACCAAGAACCTCAATCAACATCATTGGTTGCCTTATGCATGCAAGTTATACACAAAATAGGATCACATAGACTGTCAAATGATGATTCTACCTTAAGTCCACAACCAAACAAGGAACATGATATGAGGCCAAATCGATCATTCTAGGACTATACAATCCTAATCGTACACAACTTTGAAAGCTTACACTTAGCAATTAACTGAGCCGATATCATTTCCAGGTAATACAAAGCATCAAGTTCCATTAGGCTATAAGGCACCACTCAAATCAGAAAATTCTATCATATGATTCCTGAAGGTATCCTTAGTCCTAATCTAGCATGCAATTCTCATATCAAGCATACTACTCATGATACATAGGTATGGGTAATTTGGGAACCACTTACTTGAGCTTAGCTGATCGCACGCATCACACCCCTTCTTCTTATTAAAAATCCTTGTAAAAGTTTAACTTCATTTTTATTAAGAAAACTATCATTTCCTCAATTTGAGTACTGATACACCCGAAAGTATGCCCGAATCCCTCAAACCAAGGCTCTGATACCAACTTGTAACAACCCAAAAACAATAATAAAGTTTTTCATTTAAAACTATTAATTTTATTCAATGATTATACCAAAGAGCATCAATCCTTACAATATTCAAAACATCAGAGTACAAATATATCAAGTGTGGAAATTATAAGGGGAGGATGATGTGCCACCATGCCAGGCCCTTCCCTTTTGAATTGGAAGTACCTGAAACCATAAACATAAACTATATGCATAAAGCTTAGTGAATATCACAAGGCATCAAGCATTCTACGCAACAAGCAATGTGTCGACATTGGTGCCTTCGACCCATGGATCTAGTGAGCAAACTCATCTCAACTACTGGAAAACCAGATAAATGCTCAGGCTGCTGGACTGGAAAATCCCCGCTCTGACTAAACAAATAAATCCCCGATTAATAAATGGGACATAACCCATAGCTGAAGCTCTACTTTATTTGTCCACTATCTAAGGTAAAAAGGCCAATTCATCCTTTTCGTTTAAGCACAAACAAAATCCAAGGCCCAATCCCAAAGATCATCCAAATTCCAAGATGGGCCCAAATTTAGAAGTAACCCATTACCATGAAAGTCTATGGTCCAAGCCCAACAAGCAAAGCCCAAAGATTCAAGGCCCAAAATGACCGAAAGTTGGGTTGGGCCATACACCCTTCATACCAACTAGTATGCCCTACGTACTCGACTGATACGGGAACAGATCACGACTAAAGTGTAGTATACGCGCAGCGTACTGGGCATTACGCCCAACTTACGCGCCCTACAGCCAAAACTCATAATAAGGACTTAATGCCTTATGATCCTACGTCCAAATTTCAGATCTGAACTTAATAAGACCCAAAGGCCATGAAGTTGCAAACTTTATGCCTTTGCATGGCTACAAGAAGCCCAACACTAAAAACCTAACTTACTCAAACCTTTCATACACCATAACTCTTGCATGGGAACAAACCAAGGTCCAAGCTTGCATTTTTCTGACTTAAAAATCCCTGAAACGTCTAAAAGGATGGCTTAAAGGCTTTGGAGTACCTCATACTCTCAAAGACCTAGATTTTGGTACAAAAGAGAAGAAAATCTAAGCTTAACCAAGATCTAGAACAATATGAGCCAAGGTTGGAGCTTTATACCTCCAAATGGTGCACAACGAAGAGAAGATGTTGGATCCAAAGTCTTGAGAGCAAATCCTACTCCTTGATGATCTTTCTTCACAAACAAGAGAGCCCACAACTCACTCCAAAAGCTCAAAATGCTCAAAATAGACTAGGGTTTGCAAGGAGGGTCGATCTTGGGATGGAGGTCGATAAAGGGAAAGGTCTTGGGGCTATGACAATGCTTAAATAGTGCCCAAACCCTAAATATTAGGGTTTGGTCTAAACCACGTACGCCCTGCGTACTAGCGTACACGCATCGTACTAGCAAGAGACTAGGTACACCTAACGTACCAAAGTGTACGCCCAACGTACCCAAGCTGCACCCAAAAGTCACAAAATTGTCATTGGGGACCCATCTTGCAAACAATTCAAAACTATGGGGTCAAAAGCAAATACCTGAAAAAATTAGATGTTACATATTGATAACAAGCTACATACGTGGATAGTGCAACAACCTCTAGACTCCTTTTAAGTGAGAAAAATCAT
Organism: Lactuca virosa; assembly: GCF_052849685.1. NCBI lineage: Eukaryota > Viridiplantae > Streptophyta > Magnoliopsida > Asterales > Asteraceae > Lactuca > Lactuca virosa. Next base: position 87,726,550 of record NC_136426.1, read on the forward strand.
ATGGTTTGATGATCATTAAAACACTAATCATTGAATTCAACTTGATGGGCTAAAAACACTAACTATATTCCATAACAAGGTGAGGCTCCAATAAAAAAAGAATGTTCTCGACGCCATAAAAGGGATATACTAGAAAACAATGTTGTTTTACATAAATATGAATGTATACTTAAAGATTACCAAAAAATATGAATGTTGATATATTTATTAATTTTTTTTGATAAAAAATAAATCTTAAATTTTCCAAAATCAAAGAAAACAAAGTGCATTTTTTTGAAAAAAAAATGTTTATTTTTTTTATATATTCATATGGATCTCTATTTAAAGAAGACCGAAAATCATTAACAATGATATATTCGATTTGTTTTAAACAAAAAACACGGCCTAAAAAAATAAACTAAAAAAGGAAGTGGTTTTTTGTCATAATCTTATATGTGCGCGTCCAATGTACAAATCTACAACCCTTTCCTTTAGTCTTCGTTCCCATTAAATCTCGACGCTTTGGATCGATTCTTTGGTTCATTGATTAATAATGGTTCTCAATTGAATATATATATATATATATATATATATATATATATATATATATATATATATATATATATATATATATATATATATATATATCATACATCATACATACTTATAAAGCTAGCATTTTCCCTTGAACCTCATGCATTTGAAACCTCATATTTTAATGAATACCACTCAAAAGTCTCTTAATAATGATTAACAATTCAAATGTTTTATAACTTATATAATATATTTAATAAACAATTAATGGATACTCTACTATAAAAATGTCAATCTTTTTGAGTAGACACACAAATATAAATCACATACAAAATTCACAAAGAAAACAAGTTTAAAGTTTTTTGTGTTGGTTTGAGGGCTTTGAACAATTTTTTGAGCCATGTTATTATGTTGAAGTTTTAAATTTGTAAGTTTGTTATATACTAATTCTTTTTTGTATTTTATTGATTTAAGTATTCTTTTAAGAATATCATTGTATGTTATGGTTGAAATTTTAATGTAAATTAGATTAGATTCATGTTATCGATCATATGTTATGGAAGGTGATATATATAATATTTAATTAACTATTGTATACATGTTTGTATGTTCATGTTGCTTCAAAACAATAATTAATTAAAAATCATGGATATGTCATATTATCCATATTATTCATGTAAGCCTTTTTTAAAATGCAAATTGTCTATCTTATCACTTTATATTTTAGTATATGTTTAACATTTTAATTATAATAATAAGTGTTTTTTAAAAATTCCTTTCACTTATTAATAATAACAAGTGGTATTAAAATTAGTAAGCAATAATTATAAATAATAAAATCAAATTACATGGATATGTCATATTATCCATGCAAGTCTCTTTTAAAATGCAAATTGTCTATCTTATCACTTTATTATTTAGTGTATGTTTCACATTTTAATAATAATATTAAGTGTTTCTTAAAAGTCTTCTTTAACTTATTATTAATAATAAGTGGTTTAAAATTAATGAATAACAATTTTAAATGATAATAACATCAAACTATAAATTACATTTAGCTATAAATAAATTGTATTTTAAATGAACATCTTTATCTCAAAGTTAATGTTAATAACATAACCATTTTAAACATATATATTTTCAATATTTTAACAATATATTTTTAATCTTCGCTGCGCAACGCGCGGGAATTCGTCTAGTACATATATATATATATATATATATATATATATATATATATATATATATATATATATATATATATATATATATATATATATATATATATATATATATATATATATATATATATACAGAGAGAGAGAGATAGAGAGTTAGGTTCATATATAAAAGTTTAACTTTGTGTTAATGTATGCCGAATTCTAGACCAATAATGTGATAGGGATATAATAGTAATTTTAGCTATTATTAATTATGGTAAAAAAATTAAATCAATTTATTACTTTTAAAATATATCAGTTTCAACAAAATATCAACGTCACGACCATCATCTTCATCCCACAAAAAAAGGCCACCGATGTAACACTCGAAATTTAGAGGGGTAATTATGGAAATAAAACATCAATTCTAAAGGTCAACTCGCCGAGTATTAGGCAAAAACTCGACGAGTAGGAAATATGGGACATGCACGTTTTGGAATATCAACTCGAAGAGTTGGGGAGGTCCAACTGGACGAGTTGGCGCTGAAAGATGAAACCCTAATTTTAAGGGTTTTTTCACCGTTTTTAAACACTTTAACCTCCATAGTCTGGCCTCATTTACAGCCTCCATCGTCCCAAACCTTAGCCACGAAACCCTAATACACTTTTGAGAGTTTTGAGCCATTTTTGGTGCATTCTTTTTGCTTTTGAAGAAGAAGATACTTGAAGAAGGAGCAAGGAAGTGTTGGAGAAGAATAGATCCAGAAGTCTAGCTTCTTTTCTGGTTTATTAGAGGTATAAAGCTCATATCTTGTCTATAGTATGCTTAGATCTAGTTTTAGGGCATTTTCTCCATATTTTGGTCCAAGAATGTTAGCTTTTGGGACTTGGACGTCCCAAGTAAGTATACCATCAGATCTGGAACCATGGAGGGCTTTCATGGCATAAAGGTGCAAACTTTATGACCATTGAAGCCCCATGCAAGCTATAGGATGTCATCTTGGCCTTTTAAGCTCCAAAAGGCCATGCATGGAGAGAAAGGTGGAAGCTTTACGTGTTCATGTAGTGTCTAGGGTCCAAATCTCAGTTTGTATGCTTTAGCTTGGAGTATTGATGGCTTGTGGACCAAGATCTAGGTCCTAAAGAGTTAGGGTTTGAGCTAAACCCATTAAGGTAGAGTATTAACGGTTAAAGGTGGAAACTTTACCCTTGAAACGACATTTTCAGTATGTAGTGGAAGTATGGAGCTTAGATCTGAAGGAGAATTACTTAATCCATTAAGATGGCTTAACAGACTGAAGAACTCGTCGAGTCCATAGAGGAACTCGACGAGTTGGGTCAAAGTGTCCCGATTCTGTAAAGGGCAAATCTCGACGAGTTCAAGGATGACTCGACGAGTCGACTGGAGAAGTCCTGATTCTGTAGATAGGAGGAACTCGACGAGTTAAATCGAGATTTCAGGATTATGATTCACAGAACTCGACGAGTTGATGGACCAACTCGGCGAGTTGAGTCAACTCAGGATGTTGACTTTAACTAGATGGTTGACTTTGACCAGGGTGTTGACTGTGAATTTGACTTTGACCAAAGTTGACTCGTAAGGGGTTGTGCGTATGAAAGGATGATTAAAGGAGATCGTTTATATGTAGGAGATTGAGTGGAATTGATTCCGGATCCGAGGTCAGTTCAGCTACTTCACGACATTTGAGGTGAGTTACCTTCCAGTAGAACTTGGTCGAAGGCACCAATGTCGGCCCACTAGTAGCTGATTAGAGTAGAGATGATTGTCTTTGTGATAATTTTTTGGTATGCCACTATCTGTTACGCTTTATGTGCTAGTATGCTATGATATTATGTGATAGTGTTAGGAGGGGTAGGTTAGACCCCGTAGCCGGTTGAGATAAACCGGAGGGTAGGTCGGGCACCCGAGATATGCCTGACAGTATGTTATGCTATGTATTATGTGGTAGTGGTAGGAGGTGAAATAGTCCCCGTAGCCGGTTGAGATAGACCGGAGGGTAGGTCAAGCACCCAGATATGCTTGACATGGGTAGGTCGGTCACCCTAGATATGCCTGACAGGGTAGGTCGAGCACCCATATATGTTTGACATGGGTAGGTCGGGCACCCCAGATATGCCTGACAGGGTAGGTCGAGCACCCATGTATGCTTGACATGGGTAGGTTGGGCACCCCAGATATGCCTGACAGGGTAGGTCAGGCACCCATATATGCCTAGCAGTATGTGTTTATGTGATATGATGGGGAACTCATTAAGCTTCGTGCTTATGGTTTTCAGTTTTGGTTTCAGGTACTTCTTTTTCAAAAGGAAAGGAGCCGGCCGGATTGCAGTACATCACACTATGATTTCTGCATTATGAGATCTTTGGGAGTTGTACTTTGATAATACTTTTCTATGACATGTTTTAGTTATTTGAAATATTGGTTATTGATTATGAAATGAGTTAACACTATGGATGTTTCATACTACTGGTTTTATACTTAATTAAAAATGAAATTTTTGACTATGAATTTTGGGACATTACAACCAGCACGATCACCAGCTTCATCACCATCAGCGGAACCTTACGCCGTCAGACCATCGTGGTCGGCAGCCTAACCAGACTTCATATTTGTTATTAAATCATTTCCATCGACGTTGCCTGCCAACATCCACCTCACCGTCACCGGTGGAATCCCAAGCTGCTGGTTTGTCATCTTCTATTCACCTTTTTTATTATCATTTTTGATTTCATTCTAACTTAATCGCAACCCAATGTAATATTTCGTATGATAAACAAATCTATTATATGTGGAAACCTTAAAATTGCATGTCAAAAAGCAGAAGATATAATTTTTTTATGGTTTTTCTTCCATTGTTGGTAATTCTGACTTTGCAAGTGTGTAATTATTTCCACTTATTGCTCTGTGTTGGCAAAAGTGTGTAAAGAGATTGAGAATGAAACACTATATTGGATTTCATTATGCTCATGAATTAGTTTGACTTCATATTAGTGATTGTAGTTCTTTTCTCCAAGTGTATCATTTCATCTTCATTAAATTTTAATAATATTATGCATTTGTATTTATTTTATTTTAGTAAATTAGCAAGTGAAGGTTTGAGGGAAGCCATCACCCAAATTACAGCCGAGGCCAAGGAGTATAATCGTAAATTTATAGAGACAATTGAGCTCGAAATTGGTTTGGAATTCTAGGATCCTCAAAAAGACATTGGTTTAGTGGCACGGTGAATCATCTTTGTCGATCATGTTCTTCCCATCGACTTGCAGGTATGAATCGTTCTTTTTTCTTCATGTGTTCTTTTCTAACGCGTCTATAAGTATCAATTTTTTCATGGATGTGTTTTTTCCTTCTCCATTTGACATCTCTACCTTTTTTTATTAAGATATTCGTATTCAACAAGCAAAAAATTGCCATGGATTTTTTTTTTTCAATTATGTTATTCATATTTAGCGAACCGACATTTGCTATGGATGTTTTTTTTTTGTATTTTTTATGTCCATCTTTTCAATCCAAATCTTTTCATTTTTTTATTTATTAAAATATATGAGAGTATGGTTATATTGTGCGGAATCATATTGTGAATATGCGTGTGTACAGTCAAACATTTCCCTTTACATTAGTACCTAAAAAACATTTATATTCAACTGGGTAAGCACGAAGCTTAGTGAATTCTCTAAAATACCATATACCACAATATGTAACAACCCGTTATTTCGAATCAATAAAAGTCAAAACAAGTCAACAAAATTCAAACATGTTAAATAAAAGTCAAACACGTCAAATATTAACTCAAATAATGTTATTATTTATTTAAACATTTTATATATTTCGATATTGAGAGTTAAAATCCCAAAAGTATGGACTGAAATCATTCCATGCAAGACCGAGAACCCTCGCATGACCCCACCTCGGACCGAAATCAACTCCAACCGCAAACCACCTTCGGACCGCAAACCTACCTTCTGACCGAAATTAGCTCCACCGAAAACCCTTTGCACCGAGAACCTTCTTTGACCGATGACACTATGGACCGAGAACCCTTAGTTCTCGGTTGAGTGGATAGACCGAAATCCCCTCCTTTAGGCGGTGACACACTTTCTAATGTGATAGAATACACTCCCCAATGCAAGTATCACACCAATTCATCCCATTATAAATATCTAACACTCAAATCTCACCCTCATTCTTACACTTTCACACTAAAATCTCATATTTTCCCCTAAAAACACATCCGAAATCCCCTCCCCATTTTCTCTCAATTATAATACAAAATCTTCATGTCACCAACCGAAATCATCATCAAATCTTCTTAATTTCTCAAGAATACCATCCAAAACCCCAAGAACATTCATATCTTCATATTATTCACCAAGAACACCAAGATCACCTTCAAATATTCTAAGAAATTATTGTAAGGTTTCTTACATAAACTAGTGTTATTTAACACTTTAAATTATTAGATTATCTAATTTATACCCGATATTATGTGTTAATATAAATTAGGATACGGTATAATTTATGGAACACACGTACTTTTTACAAAGTTCAGGTTACAATACGGAAACAAACTTATAAACTGTAATAGGTATAGTTTATGGAACAAAGATACTATTTTAAAAAGTTCAGGTTACAATACGGAAACAAACTTATAAACTATAATAAGTATAGTTTATGGAACAAAGATACTATTTTACAAAGTTCAAGTTACAATACGGAAACAATATTATAAACTAAAAGGGTTTTCAGTTATTACTCGTAAACACGTTGAAGCAATTTGTGAGACGTCTTCGTGTACTTATCTAAGTACTGGTAAAAGTCCTGCCTTATAACCATAATCTTTTGTAGGGAGAGCGAGATATTTGTGTATTGATGTATTTGGGACTGACAATCCCACACCTCGACTGTTAGCTACAGTCAGGCCGACAGGCCTGGGGTGACAAATGTCGTTAACATTCCGACGCCTGAAGAACGTCGTGATCAGGCCGATTGGGTTAGTATGGTTATAAGAACTCACAAGGAGAAAACAACGACATATTTACGAATAATACATTTTCAAATAATTTTATTTGAATATTAACTTTACATTTGGATTTCAGGGCAAATATACTTTCAATGGTTTTATTTTAATAATAAAACAATATTACATTATTTGCATGTACAAAATTTCTAGATTTACATACAGTTACACGAAAAGCAATACATGATATTATTTACTAATATAGTACGAATAGAAGTTCAGAAAACATATATCGATTATTCTTTTTGCTAAAGTCTATGATTACTTAATGTATATGTTAGGATTATATATAATAAAGATATGATAGGCAGTGGAATGTGTGATTTCCGCCTTTCTTCCCGTTCCTTGTTTGGTTGTGGGCTTAGGGCAGAATCTCCCAATCGACTGTTCGTTCGATATTAAATATATATAATTTGTATACACTAAGCAATCATAGGAGGTAACAGTACGGGTCATACTAATTACATGAATCAGAACCTCGAATCACAAATTATAAACATAGGAAACTTATACTTTTTGGTCTTAAAGTACTAAGACTATGACTTATTTACTAAGAAAATATTGGATTTTCTTGAGGAACACATTAACGTTTTCAATAACAAAGAACATATCTTTTCCAAAAAAATACTTATGAACTCACCAACTTTAATGTTGAAACTTTTTCAAACCACTTGTATTCTCAGGAAATTAGTAGACAGGTACCCTCACAGGCATTACGAAGACGGAGCATAGTAGTATCACGTCTTATCTTTTGCTATAGTTTTAATGTTAAACGGGCAATGTTTTGAACACAATGTAAATTATATATTATTAATACAATGGTTGTTTTTGCTTTGATTACTATTATAAAGTTGTTGTGATATTGTACATGACGTCATCCACCCCTGAACGTTTCCGCTGTTCCGGTTTGGGGGTGTGACACAATGCATATATCAGGCCCCACCCAATCAGCATATAAATGAGCCCCGCTCAATGGGCATAAAAACAGGCCTAACCCAAACTACGTAATGAGCCCCACCGACATACATAATCATATTACACATATAGAGATTATACTTTTGGGGTCTACTAGTATAGGAACATAGAGGCTATACTACTAACTTTGATACAATGAAATTGAGCCCTAAAGTCTACATTATCGAATCTTATTCTACTAGACCTTATAACCTAACACACATCGGTATGTATTGGAATATATAGTATAGTGAGACAACTAACATGGGCGGTTTCTCAGAAGATTCATAGCTTTCTAGCTATCCAACTGGCAGGCAATGTGCCTAACGAGTATTAACCTATAATATTATTTCTTATTAATCATTATGACAATCTGGTAATGAAAGCTAGATCTTTCACTAATCCCAATTAATACTGAGAGTTCTATCAGATAAGGATCGACCTAGTCAGACAGTTGGGAGGCAGGACCATTTTAGCGTATAGCCTTTCTGAAATCTAACAACCAAGCCAACGTAACCATTTTAGACACCTCTCCCGTAAGTAGATCAATCAGTATTATAATTAGAATTACTGATAAATCTTATATATATATATATATATATATATATATATATATATATATATATATATATATATATATATATACACACACACACACACACACACGTTCATAACAACGACTATGAATAAAAATACAAGTTACACTTAAAGTGTAGTAAGTATAGCCTAACTTACTGAGAGTTTCTAGTAAAAACTAGAATTTGTGCTGGCAGGACTTCGATACCGAGCACTCCTATTTTTTGGGATTTCCTACGCCGCAGTACCTTGTTGATTAGATTCTTCAGAACCCTTAAAATACCTTAGAAGTTCGGTTCTAGAGAGAGTTGGGAGGATTTGGTGTGGAGAGAAAAGGCCTATATATAGTAAATTTCGGGAGGTGCGTCACGCCCTTGGTCAGCCGAGTTAGCGTGACTCCGATAAGATGTCGACACATGGAAGATTCTTGTGATGTGTCAGACGCCCGTCGCGTCTCTTGTTGGGGTCCTCCCAAGCGCTCGCGAAATTTTAGTTTTTGTAAAAAATCATATCTTCTTCATATGAGCTCTGTTTTTTGATGTTCTTTATATCCCCGCGTAGCTATCGACAAGATCTACAACTTTCAATTAGACTCCGTCGGCTAATATTCAATTTATTTTTAAAGCTATATTTTTAATAGACTTAGACCGTTAAATCCCATATAAAAAAGATAACTTACTCATAAAAGTTTTGTTCTTGGATGTATTTATATCGATGGACTCATATTAACAAGATCTTCGACTCTCATTTAGATTGTTTTTTCCTAATAATCGACCGATCTTAATTTCGATTTCTATGTCGCACACTACTACCTCCTGAAACTTCTAAAAAACATAACTTCCTCTTGCGAAGTCAAATTTGGACGTTCTCTATATGCACACTCTTGATTTTACGACTACTATGACTTTCATTTACATTATTTAGGCTAATAGGCAAGCTATCTAAAATTCAATTTTTACGATTTGCAGGGTCGTGTCGGTATAATCGCAAAACTTCGAAGAAGCATAACTTCTTCATACGAAGTCGGATTTAAGTGTTCTATATATCTACAGAAATCATATCATCGTTTCCTACATGTTTCTGATGATTACTTGTGCTAAAGAGTTTTTTTATCTATTCTTCAAAAATTATAAACAACGGTTTATATTGAATCCTACTCAAAGGTGAAAAAGGGGTGTTATAACTCTCCCACACTTACAAACATTTCATCCCCGAAATCTTGCTACTAGAGCACTTAGACATCATCTTGTTTGAGTTTTCGAGATCAAGTCGTGATCAAGCCGACGTTGTCACATCGACAATTTCTTGTAGAACTTCGTTTTCTACCTTAGACGTACTCCTAAACTCCTCGCGTAGTCTTCCACAACCAGTAACTCGTCGATATGGACTTCCAGAATTTATATATTACGGTGAATGATCACCTTCATACGTGAAATGTTGATTTTTACCTTTTGACTAGGAACATTGTCGACTCTTTATAACTTGATTAATTGGGGGAATTTATCTACGGAGTCTACTTATCGGAATATGTCTCTAAAAGAAATTTGGTGTATCTCTTAAAACTCACACGAATCTGGATTGAAAATGGTTTCTTTACCCAATTCAGGGGTTCCATCATCCTGAATTTTAACCAAAAACTACTATGGCAGGTTTACCGGCCTTAAAACATGGGACCACTACTCTAATATTGGTGATGGACTCATTATAAGGTTTGCTTATCTCCCAATCTACTAGATTATAATGAACACCCAGTCACCATTAACGTTCTCATAGGGCTCTAACTACTTTACCTATATCAAGGTATGACTATTGCTCGGGTAATATGTTTCTATACCTGCTCATGACATGTCGTAATGCTAGCCAATTACTAGGGTTTTGATGCTTGATCACTCTTTTTATTATCCTTCCTTGATCATAACGGATTTCAACATCCTCTAAACCGATGAGGTATCTTCATAGCTGAAACTTGAAGCTCTCTATTGGCGAGCTACGTAATCTACTGAAATCCTTATCTAGCAGCTCCTATGCTATCAAGATGAATCTCATATCCTTGAGCATAGGAACCTATCGGTTCTCTTGTATATCTGAGCCGCACCCGGGAATTCGGTTAATTCCTAAATCTTGTTAGACGCTTGGGAGGAAAGACCAACCTTTCCTTTAGAAGTAATAAATGCATAGCCTATGGGAAATCTTAGCAGAAGACTTTCATATTCTTTTACCATGAGTAACTAAACCTAAACGAACAACTTCTATCTACTTGTGTTTCACCCTCCTGGTCCTTGACGTAGAGACAAAAATTCGAACTTCTCTTCGAACTTTCATCTTCTGGGTCATCCCTCACCCACCCACTTGGGTTTGACACATTATCCGTTACTACTTGTCACTAATCAAAGCCCAAGATGGATTTGTTTATGTGATTTGTAGATTCTTTTGACTTTTAAGAAACTCATGTTTATCATGTCCAATGACCTTTGATATACCTATTGTAGCACTACTACTTGGCTCAATGCAAGTGACCTTTACCAGCACGACCAAAACAAGATAAGATCGTGAAAAGAAAAATGTATTAACTTAAATATAAAGTTAATATCCCATATTTATTATAACTTCATCGTCATATATTTATTACATAGGGTTTTATCTAAAGTCTTAAAAGTACTATTAATCTCTCTGATGTGATCATTTTCATGCTGGAGCTTTTCCTCGACCAGAAGAGCAACCAGCCATGACCTCTGGTGCTTTCCTTACTTCCTCTGCCATAAGTTGAAAGGATCGGCCTTTGGCCGTTCGGGATTCAAATCTGCCTTGTTGTCCATCGGTTATCCTTAAAGTTTCAGGTACTGGTGCTTATATTGCGCCTGCTAGATTCGGAAGAGGACAGTTGGGCTTGATGTGACCTCTCTGGTTGTAGTGGAAACAAATACACACTCTTTGTGCCTCATGATTATAGTATCGACTGTAATTTCCTTCCTTTCCACAATCGAAGCATATCAAAGCACGACAAAATACTTTGTGGGATCTCCCACACTTATTACACCGAGGACGTCTCTATCCTCCATACCTTGATTTGTTGGTCTTGAATATCTTGGCTGTTGGTTGAGATGGAGCTAGAGTCTGCCTTTTTTCCTATCGCTAAGTCTCCAACTCAATTTCTCTTCTCCTGGCATGCTCTTGCCTTTCTGCTAAGGTATTGTATCGATTGTTTAACACGAACTCCCTGATATCAGTCTCGAGGATATTCAAGTATCGAGACATTTGCACTTGCTCCGATGAAGCATATTCTGGACAAAACAAGGCTCTTTCGGTGAACATCTTGGTGATATTAGTCACCGATTCAGTGGCCCATTTGAGTTATATATATATATATATATATATATATATATATATATATATATATATATATATATATATATATATATATATTCTTGAGCAAGTCGCTCCCTCTCTACTGGTGGAATGTACTCTGCCTTGAACTTCTCAACAAATTGTTCCCAAGTCACCATGATTTTCTCAGTAGGTGAATAGTTCTTGTTAGGGGCAGGATCCTGGATTCACACCCAGGATCCTTAATATTTGTGAAGCCTCGGGATCCTTAAACATATCTCAAGATAATTATTATTATCACTAATATTTCCTAACACTTGTAACGCATATATTCTTCTTTCGTTTTCTCACATGTGCAGAATTAGTCAACATAAGACTCATTCTCGACGCAGAATCGCTTCAACCAAGCTTAAGACGTGGGAATACCGAGTCAAACAACGTGAAAATACTTGTTAAAAGAGGATCCCGGAAATATCAGACTTCTTGTTATTTAGCTTAGACTATAAATAACACCTGTAAATCGCACACTACACACATGAAAGCTCTGCTAATTCACTTGTACTCGTATTATCTTCATTATCACCGTAAACCTACTTTGATATTAATAAACACAACAAGGCAGGTGATTATTATCACCTCCCAATGTTATATGTCGGAGATCCTAGCAAGTATCAAGGGCTTTCCTTGTAAACTCGCTTTTGTCATTTATACTTCATTAGCATATTCATTTTCATCACAATACCACAGCCTCTCATACAACTTGGTTGATTCCTACTTCATTATTTTTCGACCAAAACAATTTGGCGCCCACCGTGGGGCCGTGGTATTCACAATCGGTCGCAAATCATGTCTACCCAAAAATATCCTATCCTCTTCCTCCATTCCTCCAATTTCCTTTAAAAACCTTTATCCACCTCCGGGCGGAGCTCCCAAGAAGACTTCAAAGGTACCAAAGGAAAACACCTCTACGATCACTACCCAATGATTTCAAGATCCCCTTGTAGTGATTTCTAACACTGAGCTCTTCCCTATGATGAACATACTTGAACGCCAGGTTACTCAGCCGAAAGAGGAGAACAGGATGGTGCTCAAGGAAATAGAGAGGATGAGGATGGAGATCTACAAACCCCAAGAAGCAGCAACCTCAATCTTACAGCCAAAGATCCTAAACTTTGACAATACAAGATCCTCAGGAAACCACCGGGAGATAGGATCCTCAACGCCAGCTCGGACTCCTGCTTGGGGTGCAGCTCCAAATGAGCGAACTCATTTGATCCAAGATCCCTTCAAAACCTTTCATCACTCCTAATAATAAGGATCCTGGTAACTTCATGAACAATAATACTTTTAATACTAACTCTATGGATATTGATGCAGGATTGAGCCCGATCATGGCCAAGGAAATTGAGCAGTTAAGACAAATGATCGCCAGTGTGCCCGGAGTAGTCCAACCTATACTGAAAGATTCCTCAACAAGCCACAAGATTTCAAGGTTTGCTCCCACGATTGCTGACACCGAAATCCCAAAGCGCTTCCAAACTCCCAGTATGACGCCTTATGACGAGACTACGGATCCTGAAGAACATGTTGCATAATACATGGAAATAATGGAGATCATCCCCATTTCCCCAAAATTGAAAGAAGCTTGCCTACGCAAAGGTTTTGGTTCGACCCTCACAGGATAAGCCTTGAAATGGCTACTAAATGTTCCTCCTTACTATATTACTTCGTTTGCACATTTTGTTAATATTTTTAACAACCAGCTTTCTTGTAATAGAACATTCAAAGAGATCAGTAGTGATCTATATCGGGTGGTTCAGGATCCTAAGGAATACCTTAGGGATTTTGTGAACAAGTTTGGCAGGGAAGCTCTGAGTATCCCCAACATTGATATGTCAGTTGTCGTAGAAGCCTTCAAGATGTGCCTAAAGGAGGACTCTCCTTTCTACAAAGACCTTGTAATGACTCCATGAAAAAGAATGGATGAAGTAAGGAGTAGGGCACTGAGGTTCATAAGGCTCGAAGAAGACAAGGTGATCCAAAAGTGGAGCAACCTCCCAAACTCATATGATAATCCAATAGGAAGGCCGACTCATCGGTCCAAAGATCCTATAAGTCGAAACCATTTTCCAAACCTAATCATCATAGGGTTAATGCCTTTGAAGATGAAGGAGAGGAAGAAGAATTTCCTAAGATTACTAAATATTACTTTTCTATGGATATTTTAGGTTTAATATTTGATATGCAGGATCTTGGACACAAATCAAGATGGCAAAGAAAGGGCGAAAAATCCACCAGCTAGAAGGATAGGTCGAATTGGTGTGCATACCACGAAAACTTTGGTCATGTTATGGAAGATTACATAGCTCTCAGGAAATAGATTAATTACCTCCTAGGAAAGGTATACCTCAAAGAGATCCGTGGGAGGAGAAACGAAAGATCCAGAGAAAAGGATCAGGATCCTCACAAGATCCCAGAAAAACTAGGATCCCTCCTGCGGACGTGAAGAAAATCAATGTTATCTCTAGAGGTTCTGACATTTGTGGTACCTCTTATTCTGCCAAAAAAAAGCATGCCAAAGTGTCAAAAACAGAAAGAAGAAGAAAGAATGCGGAAGAATACGACAGTCACGAACGAGAAAGAGATCACATTCGACGAAGCAGATAGAGAAGACATCCAGGATCCCCATCACGACGGATTGGTGATCACTCTTTACATCGCCAACCATTTTTCAGAAGGATCTTTGTCGACAGTGGATACTCAGTTAACATTATACTCCTGGATGCTTTAAAAAGAATGAACATTGTAGAGTCCGGAATAGTTAAGAGATCCTCAATGTTGATTGGATTCAGTGGCGAAACAAAACATACTATCAGCGAGATATAGCTACTTATCTACATAGAGGGGGTAAACTCTATGCAATGCTTTTGTGTAATTGATACATTATCCTCCTATAATGGTATACTAGGTAGACCCTGGATCCACGATATAAAGGTTGTCCCCTCAACATACCATCAGTGTGTGAAGGTGCCCACTTCATGGGGGATAGTAAAAATCACAAGTGATCAACAAGAATCCAAGGAGTACTACAAGACCTTGATGAAATCTTCAACGGTATCACGAAAAGAATAGCAATTAAATCAAGGGGCACAAGGTGTGCTAGAAACAAGAGAGCAGAATGTAAAGGAAATGCCCCTGAATCTCGAGGATCATCAAGCCAAAGTCCTCATAGAATCCTCAATACCAGAACAAATCGAGCAAGAACTAATAAAGTTCCTAAAAGATAAAGGAAAAACATTTGCCTACAAGCATGTGGATATGAAAGGTATAGACAAAAATATTAAAACTTATAAACTTAAGATTGATACTTCTTTTAGAACAATACACCAAAAAAGAAGGAAGTTTGCACCTGAGAGAAATCAGATTATCCAAAAAGAAATAGAAAATTTTCTCAGGCCAGGGATGATCAAGGAGGTGAAGTTCCCAAGGTGGATGGCCAATGTGGTAGTAGTACAAAAGAAAAATGGAAATAGCGAGTATGTGTGGATTATACAGATCTTAACAAGGCTTTCCCTAAGGATCCTTTCCCCCTGCCACACATAGATTCCATGATAAATGCTACGGTTGGTCATGAATTATTGAAATCCATGGATGCATCAACAGGGTTCCAACAAATTCAAATGGAACCATCAGACCAAGAGGATACCTCATTTATTATCCCAACAGGTATATATTGTTATACTACTAGGCCATTTGGTCTAAAAAATGCATGCGCAACATAGCAAAGGTTACTTAACTGGATGTTCAAAGAAAAACTGGGGGACACCATGGTAGTCTACATCGATGACATGGTGGTCGAGTCAAAGAAATTTGAAGATCACATCAATGATCTTGAAAAAGCCTTTAACATACTAGATGAATACAACATGAATCTGAATCCTTCCAAATACCACTTTGGAATGAGATCAGCCAAGTTCCTTGGATACATGGTGACTAAAAGAGGAATAAAAGCAAGCCTGAACCAAATAAAGGTCATCATTGATTTAAGATACATGTCCTCGACAAAGGATATTCAAATACTAATAGGAAGAGAGGCAACATTAAATAGGTTTATCTCAAGATCCTTATAAACATGTAAACCTTTCTATGACATCTTGAAGAAGAAAAAAAAAGACTTGAATGGAGTAAAGAGCATGAAAACGCTTTTCATGAGCTTAAGAAATACGTAAGTTCAACTCCCCTATTGGTAAAGCCATTAAATGGAGAACCACTCCTTCTCTACTCTTCAGTATCCTCAAACGTGGTGAGTGTAGTCTTAGCCAATGATCTTAACGGGGACCAACATCCCATCTACTATGTAAGTAAAAGTCTCTTGGATCCTGAGAACAGGTACTCTCACCTTGAAAAACTAATACTTGTATAAGTAACTGCTTCCACGAAATTAAGACATTATTTTGAAACACATCATATACATATAAGAACTAATTACCTTATTAAGAATGTTATGAGTAAACCAGAGATGTCAGGAAGGATGGCAAAGTGGTACGTGAAGCTAAGCACATACGACATCAAGTATGAACCAAGATCAGCAATAAAGTCTCAAGCACTGGTGGACTTTGTGGCTGACTTTAGTGATGATCTACAAGCTAAAGTAGAAATAGAAACTAGACAACTTCTAGAAGAAGAAAGCATGGGAAAATGGACGCTATATATAGATGGAGCATCAAACCAATGAGGAACTGGCCTATGTATTATACTAATATCGCCACTCGGGGACAACCTACGCCATACATTCAGTTGTAAATTCGATGCAACTAACAACGAGGCTGAATACGAGGCACTGATCATGGGACTAAAGCTAGCCAAGTATCTTAAGATAAAGTATCTTCATGTATATGTGGAATCCTTATTAATAACTATCCACTTTAATGGATCCTATGCAGTAAAAGGCGAAAGACTAGCACTATACCTCCAAATCCACAAAACATTAGCCTCTAAATTCGACACTTTTAGCCTAAACAAAGTTCCTAGAGAAGATAATGTCGAAGCAGATGCTTTAGCCAATTTAGGATATTCTCCTAGGATCCGGCCAGAGACCAGGATCCCAATAATCCATGTGATGATCCCAGCAATCGAAGATCCTGCCAAAAGAATGAGGGAAGTCGATGAACAAGAGAAGATGGTCAACATTGCAACCTTTGAAGAGCCTGATGCTCAACTTTCTCATCAGGATCCTAACGACCTGGATCATCGGCCAACCTCAAGATCTTGGATCCAGTCCATTATGGAATATCTCCAAAATGACACCATCCCAAAGGAAGAGAAAAGTGACATAGCATTCAAGATGAGGGTCTCACATTTTGTGATGATCCAAGGTAATTTATATAGGAAATCCATGGAACGTCCATACCTTAGATGCTTAAAAGATCACGAGGATGCAGAAGTCCTAAAAGATATACCTGAAGGAGATTATCGGAACCACACTGGGGGCATGTCCTTATGCTCCAAGTTGTTAAGGACGGGATATTACTAGCCAATAATGAAAAAAGATGGTTTCCAGCATGCTCAAAGATGTGATGCATGTCAAAGACATAGCAACATCTTACATCAAACGGTGGAACCTTTACATCATGTCCCCTTTTCAATTCATGAAGTGGGGGATGGATATAATGGGGAAATTACCTAAGGCACCAGGAGGAAAAGTATTCACGCTAGTAATGACATACTATTTCTTAAAATGGATCAAGGCTGACGCTTTTTTCCAAGTAATAAATAAAGAAGTGGTCTCGTATATCAAACGTAATATCCTGACCTGGTTCGGGATCCTTGCCAAAATTATATGTGATAATGGATCCCAGTTCATAAGCAAGAGGACTAGAGACTTTTGCATGAGTTGGGGAATTTAAATGATGATTTCCACTCCTGTTCACCCTCAAACCAACGATCAAGCAAAATCTAGCAACACAAGCATTTTCAATAATTTGAAGAAAAGGTTAGACGAAAAGAAAGGAAGATAGGCAGAAGAACTCCCTTTCGTCCTATGGGCAGATAGAACCACTTCAAAAATAGCCACATGCCAAACTCCACATTCTTTGGTATTTGGAATAGAAACCATGATCCCAACTAAAGTGGTGATCCCAACAACAAGATACCAATTGCCGGATCGAGAAAATAATGATAAGAACCTAGCACAAGATCTTGATACTATCGACAAACTCAGGGATCTTGCTAAGATTCGCATTACAGCTCATTAACAAAAGACCTCTAAAGCATACAACAAGAACATCAAATTCAGAAGATTCCAGATAGGAGATTTGTCCCTTAGGAAAGCATTCCAAAATTACTAGGGATCCCTTTGTAGGTAAATTGGCACCTAAATGGGAAGGGTCATATCTCATCAACTCAGAAGTAGGAAATGGGGCATATTTGCTAGCTACCTTTCTAGGGAACGTCTTACCAAGATCCTGGAATGCCATTCATTTGAAAGCATTTTTAATGTAGGTTGTATAAATCATTTTTGACGAACAAAAGGTAGACTCTCTCTACCCTCTACTTTTATCTAGTCCTTTTATATACTCTTCTAAAAACCATTACTAACTTCAGCATCGGAAGGGCGTTAGCCAAGCTAACGCCCACCCCAAACTGATGTTTTTATGCGCAAGAACTCAAGGATCCTGACAGATAAGGACCCTGACATTCGAGGATCCTAGGACTCAAGGATCCCTAAAGCCACATCATTCTATTATCTTAAGGATTGCAACACGCAAGTGTCCTAGTAACTACAAATAGAGATTGATAATCTATCGTACGATTAAGGGTACTTAATCCCCTCTAAGGTTTAAAGAGTTAATTACCTCTTTCATACGAGTTAATATTTCTACACCTCGCTTGGATGCACAAAATCTTACTATGGGATGTGAATAAGGGGATTATTTCATGCTTCAGTGACTTGGCAACCCTCTTATTTTTGAACATATGTTAAGATCCTGACGTTTAAACCTAAGGTTTATAACACTAACGTGTTATCTTGAGTTGGTATTATCCCCAATAATTTGCTAAGGCTTATAACACTAACATGTTACTTAAGTTGGGATTATCACCAGTAATTTGCAAAAGTTTGTAACACTAACACGTTATATCTTAAAGAGTTCTTATAAGGTTTGAACTTTTTAGGATCTTGATTATGTAAGAATTTTCAGAATTCCTATTACTACAACCACACAAATCAACCACGCAAGCAGGAAAATATATAATCAACAACCATGGATTAAAAAGGAGTTGCCCGCCAACTCTACGAAAAAGAAAAATAATTGTCTTATACAATGCCATTCAAAAAAAATTTGTCTAACAGGCCCAAACCGTGGACTGGTTATCATCGCCCGAAGCCTTTCCCTCTTCACCTGACTTTTGCTGCAACCTTTCAGGATCCTAACTAGTACTAGTAGGCTTACCAGTTAATTTGGATAGGGCTTCATGCCAGCCAACGAAATGCCAAGATCCTGCGGTGGCCCCGTCCTCAGCAAGCTATCCTTTTCCTCCTAGATGACCACGAAATCACTTCTCTTTTCCTCGGTGATCACCTCTTCAATCTCCAAAGCATGCTCCTCCTCATTCTCAGCTTTCTCCTTACTAAGCAGCTCCACCCTCATGAGAAGATCCCCATTGGCCGCCTTCCACATCTTCTCCCACTCCCTCAAGGTTTGTTAAGCCCTTTCATCCTGGATCCTCAAGTCCGTGGAAACATGATTAGAGACCAGAAACAAGAATGACATCAGAAAGAGCGAAGGAAATGCATAAAAAACAAGAGTTACACTAACACTTACAGTTTGAGAAAAGGAAACTAGATTCAGGAGTCCATCCTTGGCTCCAAGATTTTCCAAACTCAAATCCGTGACTTCAATAGTTTTTCTCTTCCGAGATCCCATAGTCTTCATATTCAGATCAATTTGGGCCTTCTTTAAGACGAGGGAGGAGACAACCTTTTCTTTGTAGCGTCCCAAAATTTAAGACTAAACATTTCAATTTTTATAGTAATAAAACTATCATCCAAACCGTTTTCATAAAACCATAATGAAATCACAATATGTCAAAATCATCCAAATACATCAGAGTCAAATAAAATGCGAAACAATATGGTGCGTGAGATGCGATCATCTCGGGCTCTTCCCCTTCGATTCGGAAGTACCTGAAATATAAATTGAAAATTGTAAGCATGAAGCTTAATGAGTTCCCCAAAATATCATATATCATACATATCTGCCAGCTCAAGGCTGTGTCAGGTCTATTTCACCCCCGAGTCTATCTCAACTCATGCATCGGACCAAGGCCGTACCGGGTCTATTTCACCCCCCGAGTCTATTTCACCCCCGAGACTATTTCAACTCATGTGTCAGCACAAGGCTGTACTGGGTCTATTTCACCCCTAGGTCTATTTCACCCCATATACATATAGAAAACAGAGACACATGCATATAACACACAAAAAAGGAGTCGTAAAGACTACAAGCACATAACATATCCTAGTGTCCTACAGTATAGTGAGCAAAATCACCTCAGTTTGCTGACAGTCAAACAAATAATCGGGATGCTGAATCGGAAATCCCCACTAAATCACAAGTAAAGAAACCATAATTAGAAATTAGGTCAATAATCCAACCCGTGAGTGCAAACCCAAAATCCTCGCCTTAAGGGAAAAAATTACTTATTCCTTGCCTTATTGGGCTTAGCCCATCAAGGCCCAAATGTTACTAGCCACGAAGCCCAAAATATAATTTATGTCCAAAATGCGCCCAAGCCCCAAAGGCCCATCACAGAAAAGCTTACGGCCCAACAAGGGCCCAAAGTCCCTAAACCCCACACATAACTCGATATAAGCCGAAGAACCACTCTGATGAGTACACTCAGTGTTCCAACCAGTATGCCCGATGTACTCACAACCCTCGCATCATCGGGACTTCAGACGTATACGTACAATGTACCCTAAGGTACGCCCGAAATATGTTGTAGTTGGCCACAACCTCAATCCAATCTCTTAATCAGTTAAGAGCCAACGTCCAATCTTAGAGATCTAAGCTTATTAAAGTGAATTAAGCCATAAAGTTGCGAACTTTATGCTTTTGCATGTCTTAATGGGGCAAATCTTGGATTTAACCTTATTATCTTCATGAAACCACCTTCAATCCTTGCATGATTGAATTTAATCAATCAAGAATCCGTTTTTTATGCTCAAGGGACGTTAGAAACACTCGGATCTAACATTATAACCTTCTGGACTAGCTCATACTCTTAAGAACAACTTAAAGGACCAGTTTATGAAGAAATAAGTCCAAAACTACAAACTAACACATGGTGTCATCAAGGTAAAAGCTTTTCACCTTCAATAAGCTAGAAATGATGAGAAACCTCTGGATCTACAAGCTTTTTCTGATGCAATGTTTCTTCACAACTCTTCTTCTTCTTCTCTAAGACCATACACACCAAAAACACACATATAAGCTCAAACTTCAGGGAAATTGGATTAGGGTTTTGAGAGATGACTTAAGACGGAAGGTAGGCTGATAAGGTGGTGAACTTGAAGGACTTAATGAGCTTAAATAGGGTGCAAACCCTAAAAATTAGGGTTTTCCTCTGGCTTGAGTACGCCCTGCGTACGCATGGGTATGCCGAACGTATGTAGGGGTCACCCCGATGCGTGCATGTAAAGGAGCACGTCGTGCGTACCTAGTGTACGCCCAACGCACTCATGGTCCAGTCCTTGATTTTAATTGAAATAATGGCTAAAGTTTATACCTAGCGAATCGGGCGTTACAATTCTCCCCCACTTGAATCAGACTTCGTCCTCGAAGTCCCCTGCCATAAATAACTCTTGGTAATGCACCCTCATCTCTTTCTCAGGCTCCGAAGTCTACTCTGAACCCTTCTGGTGCTGCCACTACACCTTCACCAACTCAACAACCTTGTTCCTCAAGGTTTTCGTCTTCCTATCAAGGATCGCTACCGGTCTCTCAATGTAGTTCAGGCGGTCATCCACATGTATATCCTCCAATGGAACCACTGCGGAATCATCAATCAAACACTTCCTCGGCTGAGAGATGTGAAAAGTAATGTGAATCTGACTGAGTTCCTCCAGGAGATCAAAACAATACGCTACCCTGGGCACGCGGGCTACAAACCTGAAAGGACCAATATACCTGGGGCCCGGCTTGCCCCGCTTCCTAAATCGGACGACACCTTTACAGGGTGACACCTTCAGGAGAACCATATCCCCAATGTGGAACTCAAGTTCAGATCAACGCTTTGTCGGCATAACTCTTCTGCCGACTCTGAGCTTTCTGAAGTCTACCACAAACCTACTGAATCATCTTAGTCGTCTTAAGTACCACTCAGTACTCCCCATGACTCGTTGACCGAACTCACCCCAACATATCAGGGTCCTACACTTCCTCCCATGGAGCATCTTAAACCACTGAAACCGGACATACCTCTCTGAAACCACTGAAACCGGCACCCCATGTCGTGCCACAACCTCCCTGATGTAGATGTTAGCCAACATCTCCGCAGAGATACTCTCCTGAATCGGAATGAAATGCACGCTCTTGGTCAATCGATCTATGATGACCCATATAAAATCCACCCCGCACGCCGTCCGAGGCAATTTCATGATAAAATCCATCGTAATCTCTTCCTGCTTCCAGACGGTATCGAATGGCTCCATCTTGCCGTGAAGTCGATGATGCTCGGCCTTGACTTTCGTCCAAATCAGGCACCTCTGCATACACCAAGCTACATCCCGCTTTATACATGGCCACCAATAATTGGGGCGAAGATCTCTATATAGCTTTGTCGCTCCGGGATGAATAGAGAATCTCAACTTATGCGCATCTTCCATCAAAACCTGTCATGCACTAACCCTGTAAGGAACCTACACCCTCCGATGGAGAATCAATAACCCTCGGCTATCATAATCAAAGGAAGCCACCTGACCCACAATGCGCTCACTCTTTCGGTGCTCTTCCTTCATAGCCTCACCCTGAGCCTCTCAGATCTGCTCCAAGAGTGGAGTAATCACCTTCATCCTCAAACACATATCCATGATCAGAGTAGCGACCACCTTGCGGCTGAGAGCATTGGCCACCACATCGGCCTTCCCCGGATGGTAAAGGATCTCACAATCATAATCCTTCACCACATCCAACTACCTACGTTGTCGTATGTTCATGTTCGACTGATCCATCAAATACATTAGGCTCTTGTGATCCGTGTAAATAGTACAACAAGCTACATAGACGTAATGCCGCCAAATCTTGAGGGCAAACACCACCTCCCCCAGCTCCAAATCATGCGTAGGATAGTTCGCCTCATTAGGCTTCGGCTGCCTCAAAGCGTAAGAAATAACTATAGATGGCAAAAACAACCCGTACCCAATGGGTACCCGAAACCCTAACTCGAGTTGACCGGGTAAATCCCCGATTTGACCGGGGATGGGGACAGGGATGGATATTACCCGAATGCAAAAATCGGGGATGGGGATGGGGATGGTTTTACATGTCGGGTACCCATACCTGTACCCCAAACCGACCCCAATGGGTACCCGATATATATATATATATATATATATATATATATATATATATATATATATATATATATATATATATATATATATAGTATTATTTATGTTTTTATTTTTAATCAATCCATAAATCATAATGCATAAGAAAAAGTAAGTCAGTAGTCATAGTAAGGTTTTTCAACAATCAAACGTGTAATTTTTGGAAGACGTTTTATTGCAAAAAAAATGGTTTAATTTGTAAACTTGAATGTTATTGTTCATGTTTGAGAAGATTCGGTGATTATAGTGCTTTGTATTATCTCTATTAGTTTTTGTTTTGTTGGCTAATATATAACTATGCGTTATTTTTCATAAAAGTCCAAAACTTTGTAATGGGGAAAAATACCCGATTACCCATTGGGGATCCTCGTTCCCCATTGGGGATGGGGATGGGGATAGATTTTTAATCCCTGATGGGGATGGAATTGGGTATGGGGATGGGGATGGGGATGGGGATGGGGAACACGAAACCCAATATACCCATACCCGTTGCCATCCCTAGCAATAACGGGACCCCTCTGCATCAGAACTGCACCATAACCCGTGATCGACGCATCTAAATAAACCACAAAATCCTCAACACCCTTTGACAGGGTCAAAATTGGGGCCTCGGATAATCTCCGTCTCAAGGTCTCAAAAGTTGCCTGCTGGTCAAGCACCCAACGAAAAGTGATAGTCTTCTTTGTCGGTCGAGTTAGAGGAACCGCTATCTTGGAGAAATCCTGAATGAATCTCTGATAGTAACCTGCTAAACACAGGAAACTCCGAATCTCAGATGGAGACCTCGTAACTTCCCACCTCATCACTGCATCAACCTTGGCCGAATCGACTAGGATACCATTCTGGTTGACAAGGTATCCTATAAACTGCACCTCTCGCAACCAAAACTAACACTTGGAGAACTTCGCATACAACCTCTCCCTCTTCAGAGTCTCTAATACCTCCCTCATATGCTCCTCATGTTGTTCCTAGGTCTTTGAATAGACCAGGATATCATCAATAAACACAATTACAGACCGATCAAAAATGGGTCTGCATACGTGATTCATGATATCCATGAATGCGGTTGGAGCATTGGTAAGCTCGAAGGGCATCACCACGAACTTGTAATGGCCATATTGAGTCCGAAAAGACGTCTTCTGTACATTCGCCTCTCTGACCCTCATCTGATGATAACCCGAACACAGATCGATCTTGGAAAACCAAGATGCACCCTGAAATTGGTCAAACAAATCGTCAATCCTTGGGAGTGGATAACGGTTCTTCATCATTAGCTTATTCAGCTCCCATGAGTCGATACAAATCCGATGTGACCCATTTTTGTTCTTCACAAATAGGATCGACGCTCCCCATGGCGAACTACTTAGCAGAATGAATCCTCTATCTAACAGCTCCTGCAGCTGTGTAGCCAACTCCTGCATCTTTGGGGGTGCTAGCCGATAAGGTACTTTTGGCTATCGAAGCCGCACTGGGAACTAGGTCAATCCGAAACTCCACTTGCCTCTCCGGAGGCACTCCAGGAAAATCATCCCGGAACAGATCCGGATAATCCTTAACACCCAACACATCATCCACAGTCGCCCTACCCTTCTCCCGGGTATCCATAACATAGGACAAAAATCCATAACAACCCTGCTGAAGACAGAACCTAGCCCTAGCTGCTGAACATAAAATCGGCTTGCGTTGAACACCTTGTCCCTGAATCACCAACTCTCCCGCACGTGGGTTCGGATACGCACCAGCTGCTGCTCATAATCAATCATTGCCCCATTGGGGTCAGCCAATCCATCCTCACAATAACCTTTCTCTCATGCAGGGGAATAAGAACCAAATCAATCGGATACTGCTCGTTAAACAACTCTAGGACACAACCCAATGAACCCTAGATACTCGTACAGGTCGATCATCAGTAATCTCAACCTCTAATGGAGAATTCAGCTCCCTCGGAGCATCGGTAAACCTCTTGTTGAGCGCAAGAGATACAAAAGATCGGGTAGCCCCCGAATCAAACAACACCAAAGCAGCGATATCGTTCAAAAGGAACGATCCTAAAATAAAACGCACAAATATAAGTAGAAAATCAACATGAATAAATAGATAAGGACAAGATACATACCCGTCACGACATCAGGTGTTGCGCTAGCCTCCTCGATTGTCAGCTAAAAAGCCCTGCTCCTCACAACAGACGCACCCGCCTTACCCTGGCGGCCATTTGTAATCCTCAAAGTCCTCGGAGCGGGAGTTGCAACCGATCTTGCCGCTGCTAGACTAGGACAATCGACCTTTTATGGCCCATCTGATTGCAATGGAACCAAATCAGGCTTGTTCCTTAGGTAGTGACTGTGCAATCCCAACTAATATGCCCAGTCTTTCCGCACATATAGCAGCTTGAACCACCAACACCCCTGCAAGCTCCATCATGCGTCTTGCCGCAGCGGCCCCGAGCCTGCTAGACTCTCGGTCTCAAATCAAATACCTTGGGCCTCTTGCCCGAACCCTCTGAACCCTGAACCTAATCCGACTTCGTCATCCTCTCCATCTCCAAGTCAATCTTCCTCTCCCTAGTGCGCGCTATCATATCCTCTAGTGTCTTACAACTGGATCGGCTCACAAACTGCCTGAGATCGCTCCTCGACATCTCATGGTACCTCGCTTTTTTCATCTTCTCGTCCCCCAAAACTGCAAAACCAAAACCGCCCTCTCACGGAACATAACATTGATCTCCGCCACTGTCTCAGTAGTCTGACGAAGGTCCTGAAAATCCCTCACCAATTATTGGACCTCAATCACAGGTGCAAACTTTGCCCGAAACCTCGACACAAAATCCTTCCAAGTCATAGACTCAATCGCCTCGCCTCTTAAGGTATGTACAACCTCCTTCCACCAATCTCGAGATTTGTCTTTCAGATGACATGAGGAAAGTTTGACCTTCACCTCCTCAGGATAAAGACTAGACCGGAATTCATTCCCGACGTCTGCCAACCAACGTCTGCTCGCAATCGGGTCCTTCTTCCCGAAGAAATCTGAAGCCTCACATGCCTGGAACTCGCAGAAAGTAAAAGATCAGGCTCCCACCATCATCATCATCTCAGAACAAAAAATTCCCAAGCACTCATCCAGAATCTCTAGAATACCCTCCTTGACTGTACCGAAGATCATAGAAGTCTTCTCAAGAATACTGCGGGTAATCTCTGATGAAATGAAATTCTGCATCTGATCATCCATATGTCCGGCCCCAGAGCCCAAACCCTCATCAGCACCAGAACCACTACCAGATCCTCCTCGAGTGACCACCATATTGAAAATGGACCATTCAAACCATCAGGAACACATAAATACATATATATCGAGGAATCCCATACTCTCCAAGCTTCTTGGTATCATTGCAACTTTCCTTGACTCGAGTACGAATCCTCTTCTTCTAGTAGTACGGGCCCATACTACCTACCACATCTATTCGTACTTTCATCAAGGATCTCCTCGAGTCCTCCAGGTCACTTCCTTATCAACCCAACAATTTTTAATATAACAAGGCTCTTAGTATCGAATCACCTCCTAGGTCCTCCAAGGGCAACCCCACACTACTCCCTTCCATCAGTTGCAGATGGAACTCCTACTAATATCCTCTATCTAGCTGACGAATACAATTACAAATTACCAATGCCAGATAATTCTTCGAATGAAAGGTCTCACACTACAACGGCTGGACTCAAATAAGGGCTGTGCAATAGAGTTAAAACCTAACCTTCTTAAATTATCTAGTCTCAATAATATGTAACTTAGCATATTCGCTTACTATTTAGCTGAAGTTAATGGGAACCCCTAAAAACACAAATCAAGCAGCACTCATGCATTGAGTAATCGGAAACAAGCATAACCTAAACATGCCATCCAATCACTGACTGATCAGTACTAGCATGCAAGTCTACAAGCTCATACAACAAGCATACACATACATATGTCCTAGCATTCTATCATGAAAATCCTAAGCATATCCTTAGCCCTAATCTACCATGTGATTCACAGATTCACAAATCAAGGCATATCATAAAACATGTATGGGTATTTTTGGAAATTACTTGAGCTTGGTCGATTGCATACACCACACCCATTTCTTTTATTAGAAAATGCTTTTTATAAAACATTTCCTTTTTAAAGAATCTACCAAATCCTCAGTTTGAGTTCAGACACACCCGAGAGTATGCCCGAATCCCTCAAACCAAGGCTCTGATACGAACTTGTAACGTCCCAAAATTAAAGACTAAAAATATCAATTTTTATAGTAATAAATCTATCATCCAAAACGATTTCATAAAAACATAATGAAATCAGAATATGTGAAAATCATCCAAATACATCAATGTAAAATAAAATGAAGAACAATATGGTGTGTGAGATGCAATCAACCCGAGCTCTTCCCCTTCGATCCAGAAGTACCTGAAATATAAACTGAAAACCGTAAGCACGAAGCATAGTGAGTTCCCCAAAATATCACATATCATACATATCTGCCAGCTCAAGGATGTGTCGGGTCTATTTCGCCCCCGAGTCTACTTCAACTCATGTGTCGACCCAAGGTCGTACCGCGTCTATTTCACCCCCGAGTCTATTTAAACTCATGTGTCAGCACATGGCTATACCGGGTCTATTTCACCCCGGGGTCTATTTCACCCCACATACATATAACAAACAGGCACACAAGCATATAACACATACAACAGGAGTCACAAAGACTACAAGAACATAACATATCCTAATGTCCTACAGTATAGTGAGCAAACTCACGTCATTCTGTTGACACTCAAACAAATGATCGGGCTGTTGAACTGAAAATCCCCACTAAATCACAAGTAAAGAAGCCCTAATTAGAAATTAGGTCAATAATCCAACCCATGAGTCCAAACCCTAAATCCTGGCCTTAAGGGAAAAAATTATTTATTCCTTGCCTTATTGGGCCTAGCCCATAAAAGCCCAAATGCTACTAACGACGAAGCCCAAAAGATAATCTATGTCCAAAATGGGCCCATGCCCCAAAGGCCCATCACAGAAAAGATTACGGCCCAAAAGGGCCCAAAGTGCCTAAATCCCACACATGGCCCGACACGAGCCCAAGACCCACTTTGATGAGTACACTCAACATACCTACCAGTACACCCAGCGTACTCACAACCCTCGCATCATCGGGACTTCGGACGTGTACGTGCAGCGTAACCCAAGGTACACCCGACATACGCTGCAGCTGGCCGCAACCGCAATCAAAGGTCTTAATCAGTTAAGATCCATCATCCAATCTTAGATCTAGGCTTATTAAAGTGAATTAAGCCATAAAGTTGCCAACTTTATGCTTTTGCATGTCTTAATGGGGCAAATCTCGGATTTAACCTCATTATCCTCATGAAACCACTTCAATCCTTGAATGATTGAACTTAATCCATAAAGACTCCATTTTTATGCTCAATGGACATTAGAAACACTAGGATCTAACATTATAACCTTCTGGACTAGCTCATACTCTTAAGAACACCTTAAAGGACCATTTTATGAAGAAATAATCCCTAAACTACAAACTAACACATGGATTCATCAAGGTAGAAGCTTTTTACCTTCAATAAGCTAGAAATGATGAGAAACCTCTGGATCTACAAGCTCTTTCTGATCCAATGCTTCTTCAAAACTCTTCTTCTTTTTCTCTAAGCACCATACACACCAAAAACACACACACAAGCTCAAACTCTAGGGAAAATGGATTAAGGTTTTGAGATATGAATTAAGAGGCAAGGGGGCTGTGGTGAACTAGAAGGACTTAATGAGCTTAAAAAGTTTGGAAACTCTAAAAATTAGGGTTTTCTTTTGGCATGAGTACGCCCTGTATATGCATAGGTACGCCCAAAGTACGTAGGGGTCACCCGATGCGCACACGCAAATGAGTACGTCGTGTGTACCTAGTGTACGCCCAACATACTCATGGTCCAGTCCTTGATTTTAGTTGAAGTAATGGCTAAACTTTATACCTGGCGACTCGGGCGTTACATTCTTTCTGCATGAGCAGCTGGCCACTTGACATGGCCGTGTCAAGATCGTTAATGGAGAAATGGGCACTGGCGCATGTGACTTTGGATCCAGTGAATAACAAAGAAATCTTTAAGATCTTCCAAGACAAGAGATGAAAGTACTCAAGGATCCTTACTGGTAGTCATATGGATGATGGCAGTTGAACTTTCTTGGTGGTTGGAAGGATCAAGCTTGAATGTCCTATAAATCTCGGGCATGAAAAGGAAATTCTCAATCCTATCTTCAGTATCTTCAACAGAAGGAATTCGCTCGTCAAACTTGAAATCTGCAAAAAACCAAACAAAATAAGAAGTGTGAATAACGGGATCCTTAATATAGAAATAAGAAACCCTACCCTTCTTGACCGAGGATTGTGGTAAAAGACTTCCATCACGAATCGAGTCACGTTTCACAAAAAAGTATTTTCCTTTCCAAGCACCATCTTTATGCTTGGACTTCAGGATAAGGGATGATTTTTCAGTCTTAACTTTCAACTGGAACCAAGAGTTCCCAAAATTCGAAAGATCATAGACATAGGCTAACTCGTTTAAACCAATGTTAGGGTCCATGGAACTATTCAGACGATCAATCCAATAAAGGATCTTCCAAACCACTAACATGGCCTGGATGTACGAGATTTTGGTAATTTCTAAGAATTCAGAAATGTTCCCGAAGAAGGGATAAGAATGACCTAGGGTGAAAGGGTACTTCGGAAAGAAAAACCAAACGAAAGAAATGAAATCTAGTTGAATCCTTGCATCAAAAAGACTAAATCCAGTACCGGCGGGAAAAGTTCCAAACGAATTCAAGGCTTTGATACTATCGTCATCAAAGGTACAAGTTTCCTCGTAGGACAAGATTTTCTGATCCACGAAATCATCATCGGGTATAGCAATGATGCTTGCACAAGAGCGAGTTGCTTTTTGACCATGATTAGAGATGAAGAAGGACGAGGAGAAAAAGAGACAAGAAAAGTACCTTCGGTGATATTTGATGAACGTCGGAAAAGAGAGCTATAACAATAAGATAAACTCGGAGAGCTGAGTATACTATTTGTCTTTTTATTTTCTAAATTATCCCTAAGAATATTCGAAAATTGACATTAATATTTCACATGTATAATTTGAGGGCAATTGTTAAGGGCAGGTTCCTGGAATCATACTCAGGATCCATAATATTTTTGAAGCCTCATGATCCTTAAACATATCTCAGGATCATGATTATTATCACTAATATTTCCTAACACTTGTAACGGCTATACTCTTCTTTCTTTTTCTCACATGTGCAGAATTAGTCAACATAAGTCTCATTCTAAACGAAGAATCACTTCAACTAAGCTTAAGACCCGAGAATACCGAGTCAAACAACATGCAAATACTTGTTCAAAGAGGATCCCGAAAATATCGGACTTCTTGTTATTTAGCTTAGACTATAAATAACACCTGTAAATCGCACACTACACACATGAAAGATCTACTAATTCACTTATACTCGTATTATCTTCATTACCACTATAAACCTACATTAAAATTAATAACCACAACAAGGCAGGTGATTATTATCACCTCCCAAGGTTTTATACTGCCGAACCTAGCAAGGATCAAGGGCTTTCCTTTGAAATTCGCTTGTGTCATTTATACTTCAGTAGCATATTCATTTTGATCACAACGCCACAGCCTCTCATACAACTTGGTTGATTCCTACTTCATTATTTATCGACCAAAACAGTTCTTGGTGACAAAGTTCCTCCAGTCTTTTTCTCGTAGACGTAGAAGAATTTGCGCATATCTGAACTTCAGGGTTGCCGGACAAACACAAGTGTAGAAGCATCCTTTTGCATCCGAGATCCACCTCATAGAAATAGTTGGATCCCTGAAACAATCGAACTCGGATGGTTTGGCATTGTTGAACTCCCGATAAGGCATTTCTTTCTCTCCATGTGAAGCTACAGTAGTGACAACAGCAGTACTAGCAACGACAGCGTACCGTTCATCAAACATGGCTATTAATTTAGTCTTAATAGTTCCAAACATTTCTGGAATTATCTCTCTTATAGCTTCTGATAGCGCGGCCTCTATCCAATCATGTATCTTTGTCTCGCTTGGTCCTGACCCTTCAGATCTAGAACCCGACCGCTTTCTCCTATGATCATTACCACGCTGAAGGTGTAACGGAATTAGGTTAATATGAATCGAACTAACTCTAAAATGATATTCGAATCCTCTCCAGATCCTTTGAAACTTTATGGCTTTTCTTGATTCTTGTATGGAACATGTGCTTCTGGTAGTAAGGGCCCATACTACCTTCCACACATATCCATACTAGATCCAAGAATTGCTCCAAGATTTCTAAGTCACTACACTCTAATATTGATAGGTCTTTACTCACATAATGTTTCAAGGACCAAATTATTTCCATCCAAAACTTCACTAGGATCTTGTGTCTCTACCGATGCCCTATCTTACGAATATATGTCATGTAACACCTGCAAATTCGGGCTACACATAATAAGTAATAATGATGAAAATTAAATCCTTGAATAGGATAATCTATAGTCGTGCGCGCTCCAGACTATATAATACAGGTTTCGTATTAAGGAAAAATAGGATAAATCAGTTGAATCGCCCGTAAATCGTAATAATAAGTGCATCAAAACACACACACATATGTATATATATATATATATATATATATATATATATATATATATATATATATATATATATATATATATATTGTATTTAGAAAGCACACGTCGTCTCGGTCCCGAAAATATAAATTTTGTAGAAATCCAACTCCGTATGAATTATATATGATTTTTATAAGATATAAAAGTCAGCCGTGCACAAGGAATGTGTGACATAAAAGGCTACGAATAGAATAGTTGACTTTTAGCGAAAGTCACCAAAAGGAAAATCATAGTACTCTAGAAAAAGAATGTCAAAAACGGAGGCCGTACAAGAGAGTTATGATTTTAGCAAAATCATTTAATTTTATAAAAATATGGACAAAAAATAAAATAAGAATTAGCCCTTAGGCTCCTGAGAGCCCGCTATCTAGTAGCTAGCAGGCCGGAGTTCTGCCAGTGCAATTTTCGGACTTTTGTCTAGGAAATCCATGTAAGTTAAATTACACTCATCCTAATTTTAGTGTAATTTATATTTATATTTATAGTCGTAGTTATGAATCTATATAGAAGATTTATCAGTAATTCGATGTCGTTATACTGATTGGTCTACTTACGGGAAAGGTGTGAAGAATGGTCATGTTGACTTGGTTGCTGCATTTCAGAAAAGCTATTATCCAAAAAATGATTCTGCCTCCCAACTGTCCTGCCTGCCTGATCTTTACTTGATAGATCTTGATGTAGACATTGAGATTAGTGAGTAATCTAGACTATAATTATTATAGTCACCAGGATTATGAAAATAGACTAAGGCTTAGTACTTTATGCGTCTAGGTTTTTCAAAGTACGAAGCGAAGCGCTGCCAAAATCTTGAGTCAGCCACTTTTATCAAGTGAATGCATAGTTACCTTCGTCTTACACAC
This sequence comes from Lactuca virosa, assembly GCF_052849685.1. Lineage (NCBI taxonomy): Eukaryota > Viridiplantae > Streptophyta > Magnoliopsida > Asterales > Asteraceae > Lactuca > Lactuca virosa. Next base: position 87,759,327 of record NC_136426.1, read on the forward strand.
ACACACACACACACACACATATATATATATATATATATATATATATATATATATATATATACACACACACACATATATATATATATATATATATATATATATATATATATATATATATATATATATATATATATATATATGAATTATCTAGATAATTACATGCTTTATGTATTTATTATATGTGTCGAAAATGTTACGTGTTAGATAAAGTAATATGAGTACATTTAAATTGATTTAATCATATAAGTATTATAAACTTATAAATATGTATTGGGTACTGATATGGGATGACATATAGAAAATAATAGATTGGTGATGATAAATAGGTAATGATACATAGGCAATGACAAATAGAAGACGACTAGGAGATACCCTGACCTTGATGCGATGTAGGTATCTACCAGAGTACAGATGTCGATCACGGACTAATGTAAACAGTCCAATAGAAACACCGACAGACTCATAACATGTAGGTGATGAATTGCAAGTTCAGGAGACGTGGTGCCTACATATTCATGCCATGATACTCTAACCCTTATTGGACACGTATTGGGGGAGTAATCCCTGAAATAATATTGTTCATGCGATGTAGGCGATGATTGTTAGGAAAAGTCCTTAGTAACAAACATATAAGGAAATGTGATGTAGGTGATGATATGTAGATGCGATGTAGATAATTCCTTAGGATGGAATATATAAGAAAACGGGGATGAGCAATCGGGTTAATTGTTTGACATGAAATATGTGAATAAACAAATTAACTATATTATTATGGGTTGAAAACCCTATGTATATCATCAGGTTTCCCAACCTGACCCACTTAGTTTATTTGAATCACAGGTTATTACAAAAAGACACCCGGATAATGATGTATGACAGAATAAAGGAGATATAAATTGTTAGTATATTGAGACATTGTAAGTCTCTGTTTATGCTTATGTTTCTGTATTGAGGATGACATCCCGAGTTTTATAAATAAAACAAATTTCTTCGAAAATGCTTTGATAATATTATTATCATGTTTTTGGGACAAATTCCACATAATTAATCTTGTTATAAGAATACTCTGATTTAATAATCATAAACAAATTGGTATTATATGGCCGTAAAAATGGAGATGTCACATGTCACATCTAGCACATATTAAACTTCCTTAACTATCCATTTAGGATTCCTTTCTCCTTCTCTCTACTTTTAGCTGAGGAAGAACTTCTAGTAATATTAACTAATTATTGGACGAATACAATTACATGCCTCTAAAATCAAACAGTCAATCACCTGAAAGATCCAACAGTACAACGGTTAGACTCAAATGATAGTTGTGTAATAATGCCAAATCAGACAATCTAAAACTATTTAATCTTTGGAGCATGCAGCCCAACGTACTTATCGAACAACTAATTAATATTACTATAGGTTCTAAGCAACAAATAACAAGCAAATCCCTAGGCTATAAGACATCTTATGTATCAGAAAATTCTAACTAGTAATTCCTGAAAAGATCACTAGCCTACCTACTAGCGTGCATTTCTAACATTTCATATATCAGTAAACATAATAAATACATATATTTTGGGAATCACTTTCCTTTTTGAGCTTTAACTGACTGCACATATCACATTCTTTCCTTTTTATTTTATTCTTCTTTGAAAAGATTTATTAATTACTCGGATCCTTAGTTTGAGTTTGGAATCCCATGAGTGTTCATCCAACTCACTCAAACCAGGGCTCTAATACCAACTTGTTACGTCCCACTTTTCAACCCAAAATTAGCATTTTTTTTATTTATTAAAATATATCAGAGTATGATTACATTGTGCAGAAACATGTTGCAAATGCGCATGTGTATGGTCGAACCTTTCCCTTCACATGAGTATCTAAAAAACATTTATATTCAACTGGGTAAGAACGAATCTTAGTGAGTTCCCCAAAATACCATATACCATAATACATATATCGGGCCCCGCCCAATCAACATATAAATGAGCCTCACTCAATGAGCATATAAACGAGCCCCGCCCAATAAACCTAATCGGCCCTGCCCAATGACAGGCCCCACCTGACATACATAGTCATATTACACTTATAGAGACTACGCTTTCAGGCTCTACTACTACACACACACATACATACACATAGAGGCTATACTACTAACTTCGAATACAATAACATTGAGCCCTAGAGTCTACACCATCAGCTCTTATTCTACTAGATCTTATAACCTAACACACATGGATATGTATTGTAATACATAGTAAAGTGAGATCATTCACCTGGGTAGTTTCTCAGAAGATTCACAGCTTTCTAGTTATCCTACTGGCATGCAACGCGCTTAATAAGTATTAACGTATAATATTATTACTTATTAATCATTACGACGATCTGGTAATGAAGGCTAGATCTTTCACTAAACCCATTGAATGTCGAGAGTTATATAAAATAAGGATCAGTCCTGCCAGACAGTTGGGAGGCAGGACGATTTCAGCGTATAGCCTTTCTGAAATCCAACAACAAAGCCAACATGACCATTCTAAACACCTCTCTCGTAAATAGATAAATCAATATATATATATATATATATATATATATATATATATATATAACTACGACTATGAATATAAATACAAGTTACACTTAAAGCATAGTAAGTATAGCCTAACTTACAGAGAGTTTCTAGCGAAAACTGGAATTTGTGCTGGCAGGACTTCGATACTGAGTACTCCTATTTGTTGGGCTCTCTTATGCCGTGGTACCTTGCTAATTAGATTCTTCAGAAGCCTAAAAATACCTTAGAAGTTCGAGATCGAGAGAGAGAGAGAGAGAGAGAGAGAGAGCGAGTTGGGAGAATTCGGTGTGGAGAGAATAAATGAGCAAACGGCCTATTTATAGAAACATTTTGGAGGCACGCCGCGTGCATTGTTAGGGCGCTCCGTACCCATGGTCGGACGAGTTGGTATGGCTCTGATAAGGTGTTGACACATGGAAGATTTTTGTGGTGTGTCAGACATGGGTCGCGTCTCTTGTCAGGGCGCACGTGCGAAATTTTAGTTTTTTTCGAAAAATCATATATCTTTTTATTAGAGCTCCATTTTCGACGTTCTTAATATACACGTGTAACTATCGAAAAGATCTACAACTTTCATTTAGACTTCATCGACTATTTTTCACTTTATATTTAAAGCTATATTTCTAACAGGCTTAGACCGTTAAAGCCCGTATAAAAATCATAAGTCTTTCATACGACATTTGTTCTTGGTTGTCTTTATATATATGGACTCCTTTTAACAAGATATTCGAAACTCGTTTAAATTGTTTTTCCTAACAATCGACCGATCTTGATTTCAGTTTCTGGCTCGCACACTACTACGCTGAAACTTCTAAAAATCATAACTTCCTCATGCAAAGTCAGATTTGGACGTTCTCTATATGCACGCTCTCGGTTTTACGACTAATACGACTATTATTTAGATTGTTTATGCGAATAGGCAACCTATTTAAAATTTACTTTTTATGATACGCGGGACCGTGTCGGTTTAATCATGAAACTTCAAAGAAACATAACTTCTTCATACGATGTAAGTTTTAAGTGTTCTATATATCTAAGGAAATCGTATTGTCGTTTCCTATATGTTTATGATGATTACTTAGGCTAAATGGTGAAAATTGGATGTTACAATATTTATTTGAGAATTATATTCATTTGCGCATATTTTGATTATTGGTGCTACTATTCTCTTTGTTGATGAGTGTTGCTACTAATATCATATTTATATCCACAAAAGTATAAAAGTTTCATTCTCAAGATAGATAATATGATTAAGATTTTTTGGACATTGTGAAGTTGTTCTTAAAAAAAGGTCAAAATTGGTATTGTGGTAAATGATTGAATTTTTCAAGGTCCTCCTCTTTTATTTTGGTAAATAACTTGTTTTTGTGTTAGTTTAGAAATCAAAAATTGGTGAACATGTACTAATTGATATCGATAAAAGAAAGTGGAAATACAATTTTTATGGCGGTGTTTTACTACATGAAGTAGATGGCATGAGAGGACTACATGAAGTAGATGGCATGAGAGGACTATGATGCAGGTAGTAATCGACATGTATCGGAAAAAATGGAAACACAAAACGTTTTAGACATTGATTATTAAAGAATTCTTAAAAAATACATACAGTTTTTAAAGAATTCTTCAATTCATATCCTCACTTTAAAATGTAATATAATTCTTAAAGAATTATATAAACCAATTTCATATTGTTTGATATGATTATGCTTTTTTTCACATTTCATTTTTAAGTAATGAAATATGTTTCATATATGTCACCAATTTTTAATGCAGTAGTTACTGAACAATGAAATCTTATCATAAAGAATAAAAAATGCATTTTGCATTTTAATCTTAGAGAATGAAATATGTTTGATGCGATATGTACATCTATATAATGCAGTAGCCATGACGAGCTTTTTAGAACCTTGGTTATTGTTAACCAATTTTACTAATTTACATTTTTAATTAGCAAAGTATATATATATATATATATATATATATATATATATATATATATATATATATATATATATATATATATATATATATATATATATATATATATATAGAGGTTTAGGTTCTATGGAAAACAAAAAACCCTAAAAATCATAAAAATGCATAAAAAAAATACTTAGAGATCACAAAACTTTGTGAGGACGTTACACTGTTCATTTCATTTGCTATTTCTAGAACTAAAATTGTTAAAAAATCTACAAGCATTTCATACAATATTCCCTTGGCTATTTTGTGAATGATCTACAAGCATTTCATATTTATATTTTTTCCTATCAAATAATATTCATTTAGCAATTTTAATCCCTAATATTTTTAAAGTTAAATTATTGATATTTTATAAGCTACGATTTTAATACCGTACTATATTCTAAAGTTACGTTTTTAGTTACTTTTTTATATTTTTCGTTTTTGTTAAATATATTAGTTTTCATTATTATAATGTCCTAATTAATTGTCATTTGTGGTATTGTACCAAAAAATATACATTTTCAAACAGTTTTTGTCCAGTTTCTTCATACATAACTGTTTGGATCGATATTTTTTTTATATTTTTGTGGTCGACTTTGCAAGGGAGTTCTCCGCCGCAATGCGCGAAGTGACTAAATACTAGTTATATAGTAAGTGTTACCCCATGTTAATACCATGTACCATAAGATCACAACCATTCATTATTTTAAATATAATGGGCCAAAGATGGTTTTACATTCACACAATATTTGTAGTTCATATTTAATCATAACTTTATATATATATATATATATATATATATATATATATATATATATATATATATATATATATATATAGAGAGAGAGAGAGAGAGAGAGGTTCCATTAAGATTAAAAGAATAGAGATCTTGAGATTTCACATCAACCACATATTTCTCACTTGCCACTTTAACACTCCGGTGTACCGGCACGACGAGAGAGTTTATAATTGTAAATGGTCATACGGTGTTGTTCGCTCCTTTTTCCTCCACCACCTTCCCCACCAACACAACCGCCACCGCTACCACCACCACCACACTATTACCACCTCCGTCAACTATACCACCGCCACCTCTACCACCACCACTCCTCCCCCACCAACCACCATAATCATATATACTTAAGCAGTTTCTAAATAGACATATATGAATCAAAAATCTACATATTTTTTTAACGAACAAAACAAATGAATCACTAGATGAATAAAAAATAACATGGTTCACAAAAAAAAATTCTGAAAAAAACATCTCGATGATTCATTTATACAATGATTTTATTGTTATTTACTAAAATTGTCATAAAAGTGAAAAAAAAATTTCTTAATTTACTTAAAATGAATCATGAAGATGTTTTTTTGGGAATTTTTTCTTGTGAATCATCTAACTTTTGAATCATCTAATGATTCATTTTGTTTGTTCCCTAAAAAAATATGTAGAAATTTTTTTTCCTTCCTATCAAAATTTTCCTTCTTATTTGATTTTGACTCATATATATATATATATATATATATATATATATATATATATATATATATATAAAGTGTTGCAACAAATTTTAAACTATTCATAACGTATAAAGTTGAATGATTTATAACGTGTGGATCTTATGGATTGAGTCCCTAGCCGAAGCTAAAAAACAACCTAAGTATTGGAGCAGTAAGAGGGTCCATTCCATTGACAAAACTGTTACCCTTCCTCCAAATTTAGAAAAAAGGGAACGTTTGCCTTAAATTCTTCTTTTAGTATTGATTTTTATTTGTCCATTAAATAACTTAAGTATGATAATATTTTTCATGTAAAGCATTTATAGGCTAAAGAATGTTATGTTTATGAAACATATCAATTAACAATCTTATATGTATCTCAGTTGTTAAATAATATTGGTAAATATTAATTTGAAGTCTAAAACTAGGCCTTGCTAAATTTCCTTTTTTAAAAAAGTTTGTTATTCAATAGAAAAAGTTAAAAATTGTACTTGGATGTTTGATTTTGTTATTGAATTAATGCTTCTCTTAAAAGGAATATAAGGGAATGTAGTCACAAGTAGTGCTAGAGTACATTCTTTAAATTTTATTATTTACAAGTAAAATGATGTTGATTTTGTAAACAAGCGTCAAATATTATAGTTTAAAATATTGTCCTGTACTATAGGAATTCATAACACTAAATATATTTCAATTAGTTAGGAATTGTGAAGCTTAACATTCTATAGGAATAACAATATCGCATTATTAACCTTATTCATATTGTAAAAGAGTCAAATGCTATTCAAAATAACACTAATTTAATTAGGTTCAAGGCTTAATACAAAAGTGACACGAGTCTAGAATTAACAACAAAAATATATTTCAAACTATGCAAAGAGGCTAGAATTACAAAGCCCACGAATATCCGTTGAGAGATTTGACAAACCACTTTACCCATTTCAAAATCTTCCCATATTTAGCTCAATTCCTAATCCGGTGAAAGACAAAAAAAAATTGTTGCTCGTTGACAATAAAAGAGCACATTTGCACCTTGTTTTGATGCGTAACCTCGTTTCAGTATTTCCATGTTACACATAAAAAGACAAAACTACCTCATATAATCTCAGCCACCCCCTTCGCAAAAACCATGTTATCCTTAGGAAGAATGAGTTGATCAATCAATGAAACAACAATGCTTTACCATCGGTTTAAATCCATCCACACCTCCATGGAAACATGGCAATAACAAAAGGACGTTCTCCGAGTTAGGCTGAATATTATCAAGAGGGCAAAAGTCGAAGGAAGAGCAATTCCCTTCTAAGCAAGATTATCACTAGTGAAAAGTACAGTAGATACATCTGTCAAGATAATAAATTAACTTTACCGAGGAAAGTCCATGGAAAAATTAACTTTACCGATAACAAGTCCATTTCATTTAGTTGAACAACAATTATGCTTAACATATATATCTCATAAACAGTGTTTTAAAAACCGGTTTGAACCGGCCGGTCGGATCTGAGCCCGGAGATGAGAACGGTTCAACAACGACCGATTTTATGCCAATTTGTAAACTGAATGGTGTAATGTCCTAAAATTTTCTTTTGAAAATATAGAAAATCATTCCAAAACGTTTTCATAAAAGGTCAAAAATATTGAATTGCTTTAAAACATCATCAAACCATAGTATCAAATGTATCATAACTGAGTTATGGAAAAATAGTGTATCATAATCATCACAATCAGCGGAAGTCTAAAAACATGGCTATCTATGATGTGCGTATAGTACAGTCAAGTTGGAGCCTTCCCACGATCAGAAGAACTACGTGAAAATTATTTAATCCACAATTGTAAGCAAAAAGTTTAGTGAGTTTCCCAATATATCACATACATCACTGCAATAACTACACATATCACAACAGGCTTGTGGGCTTTCAACATCATCCCTCGGACTTGTAGGCTCACGACACGACGCCCGTATCGCCATTATCCAAAGTGACATGTAGACTCATGAGATAATATTGGTATTGTCATCATCCAAACGAGCATGTAGACTCACTACATGAAATCAGTATCGTCATCATCCCAAACATAACATATAAAACATACAAGTAACAAGCAAGACCCTACTAGTTTAGCATACAATTATATCATAGTATCATACATGCAACCTACACACAATGGATCCAATATTGATATAAGTAATATAGTGAAAAAACTTACCTGGTTGAAAAACTGAAGAATCATAGCCATACACGAACATTCCCAAGAATCGGTCTCGCGAACCACCTAGACACAACCAGATGTCAAACCTAAGTATACAACTTGTTTTCAAAGTTTGACAAAAAGTCACACTGGTCAAAAAGTTAATGGTTAATTGGTCAAAGTTAACGGTCTACACACCACGCTCAATAAATGCATGCGTCGTGCATAACATCACAAAATAGTCAGCTTTATCTAGCTGACTGTGTTGCATGGCAAGAGGTTGCACATGTCACGTACGTTGTTCCAGAGATCCCAAATGTTAAGTGCTTAGTTCTTAAAGGCAACGGTTGACACCTTCCGGAACCCTCCTGAATAAGCACTTAATGGATAAAGTTCCCAACTATATCCACCAAACAAGCCCCCAATTATAAAAAATCTAACCGTAGATCCAAATCCAAGAGTTCAAAAACCAACTTGCATGGGAGAAAGGGGACTCATTCACGCATTCCAATTGCAATAAAAAGTGCAGAAAGCATAAAGATTCAACCTCTAGGACATGGAGTTTTCCAAACTCCAAGATAAAAACTCAAAAATGACCATATGAAGCTAAAATCCTACATCTATCAAAGATAATTCATAAAGTTTGGAACTTGATGACTTCAATGGTCCAAAACATAATGAGATTTAATGAACTTGAGTGGATTTTGCTTCTTCAATTGATATCACTGAAGTAATTAATTGCAGATGTTTCTATGGAGAACGTATTTGACGAATATGAATACACGACATGAAGAAGAATAGGCTGATGAATATGATGGCGTTTTCAGGTGGTTGGTGGCGGTGTTTGGAAACACTTTGGTGGCCTGCTCGATGGCTAATCAGATAGACATAGAAATGAGTATGTATTTGTGTGTTTGTTTATGTTCCAACAATGTGCACGTTGTTCCAATAGTGTTTCGGTCATTTTCCAATGGCGGCTCGGCATCTGGTGGTTTTGTTGTTGCAGCTTCAAATGATATATTAGAGGGTAATAGATTTAATAGAGTGCGTGTGGTGTGGAGGTAGTGAGATATTATGCTTTTTATTTATATAATTAACAATATTACGAAATAATAAATATATTATAAAATGAATAAAATAATAAATGATTTTAACAAACTTGGAAATTTTTAAGTTTAAAACTAATGGTCCGTAATCGTTCTTGCATTATCGATTATATAATTTTTCTGATTTGAATCTAAGTCTCTGTAACACCCAGAATCAGAAAGACCAAGAAAAGAAAGGAAAAGCTCTAAGTCAAGGAGTCGACTCGTAGAGTCCAGGGAAGAACTCGACGAGTCGGAGCGGGATACGGGTCATAGAGTAAGTGACCGACTCGGCGAGTCGGCAAGTGGACTCGGCGAGTCTGGTCTGGGCAAGAAAAACCCTAATCTTAGGGTTTGCACCCTATATAAAGAACATCATATCCCTCCCTCAGCCTCTTTACCACCCCTTTGAGATCCAGAAACCCTAAATCGTGAGTGAGAGTCCTTGGGAGCAATTTGGAGCTTAGATAAGTGGTTTTTGTGAAGAGATCTTGAAGATCAAGAAGCTTGGATCAAGGGGATTTACAGAGATTTGGATTATTCTTCAGTGGGAGGTCATCTTGGAGGTAATAAGCTGTTACCTTCACCCTTTTTGCATCTAGATCTATTCTTGAATGAGATTTTGGGGCTATTTTGGTAAGATTGAGATCTATTTCGGGTTTGGGGCTTAGATCTAAGGTTGCTACTTCAGATCTAGCGTTGTGATGGTCCAGAATGTCTTAAAGCAGCAGTCAATGAATTGTTGGTGAAGCCCCTTTGTCTTAAACCCTAGCCCTAGAGTGTTTTGGGCCTTTAGCTCCTTGGTTTCAGGTAAAGTTTGCAACTTTACGTGGGGGTTAGACTTTAGAAGAGTGGATCTATGGGTTGGAGCCCCTGCATGGCTCGAAAAGCTATTGTATGGATTAAGGACTGAAGAGACTCGGCGAGTCACATGGGTGGACTCGGCGAGTTGTATGATGATGGGCAGGAACTCGACGAGTTGGAAGAACAACTCGGCGAGTCTGTTGAAGATTGTCGTGGACTCGGCGAGTCTGTTCTTGGACTCGACGAGTCAGGTCGCAGACCCCCAACCTCTTTTGGTTAAGGCACAGATTAGTGAGTTGAGTGGGGACTCAGTGAGTTGGACAGGATAGGACTCAGAGATCGTTGAACTCGACGAGTCTTGGGGTGACTCGGCGAGTTGAGTCGTATTATGAGAGTTTCTGAGTTTGAGAACTCGGCGAGTCTATGGGTTGACTTGGCGAGTAGAGTCAATCAGGAAAGTTGACTTTGACCAAGTTTGACCAGGGTTGACTTTTGGACTATTGTGGTCTAAATGTTGTTTTGGGTATTGATAGTTCGAGAAGCCGAGGGATCAGCGGTTCAGAAGTGTCGGTCAGCAGCCAGAGGGTTATCAGCAGCTTCAGCAGTTTGAGGTGAGTTTCCCTTGTGTGGATGGGTCTACGGCCACAACGCCGGCCCATGTAGTAATGAGTAGAAAGACCCGGGGGTTAGCCCTAGGCACTATATGCTAGTATGATATTCAGGACCAAGGTCCAGTGATAGCGGGCGGGTGCTCAAGGAATGGTTTGCATGATAGAATATACTTGTTGTCTGTGTGATACATGTATGTGCCTGGTAGGGAGGTGAGTGTGGGCGAGGTCTCGTAACTCACAAATAGCAGAGTGTGGATGGTGCTCCATATCTCATTAGCAGCAGAGCAGGGGCGAGGCCCAAGTTAGGAAAAGAGTGAGTGTGGGCTGGGCCCGTATCTCACTATCAGAATGAGTGTGGACGGGGTTCCATGACTCATCAGTAGCAGGACAAGGGCGAGGCCCAAGATAGGCGAGGCCTTAGAACAGGATTCAGTAGTATATGTTTGGTTATGTGTTGTGGTATGTTATGTGTTAGTATATGATTAGCGGGTGGGGCCCAGGGATAGGCGGGGACTAAGAGAAACAGATATGTATCCAAGCGGGGTCAAAGCCAGGCGGGGCTTGGAGCGGCGGGGCCATTGTAGCGGGCGAGGCCCAAGGTAGTGGGCGAGGCCCAAAGTAGCGGGCGTGGCCTAGTATTTGCAGTATGTGATTATGCAGGGTATGTGGTAGGTTGTGGAACTCACTAAGCTTCGTGCTTACGGTTTTCAGTTTTGGTTTCAGGTACTTCCGGTAGCGGAGGGAAGAGCTCGGGGTGATCGCATGGTACACACCATTGATTAGACAACCTGGGATGTTTTACTCTGATAATGAAAATATGTTTTGGAATTAATACTCTGGTTTATGTATGGTTTCGTTTGTGGTTTGACAATTATGTTTTAAGTAATGATTTTAAAGGAAATTTTTAGTCATGAATTTTGGGTCGTTACAGTCTCTCTCTCTTATATATATATATATATATATATATATATATATATATATATATATATATATACACACACAGAGAGAGAGAAGAGAATGTTACATAAATGATCCTTGTGGTTTCTAAACATGCACGAATGGTCATTGTAGTTTCTAAAACTTGCATGAATGGTCTTTAAGCTATATGAAATGCCTTTTTTCCCATTTGTAATTTCATTTACCTTTTTTCTAAACTAAATTTAATTATTAAAAAGATAAAAATAAACCCCTATTCACCTCACCCCACCCCTCGTCCCCTTCCTGGTACTTGTTGATCTTCTCTCTTCTCTCCCTTACTCCTATTTCCATTACAGATAACCATCATCTCCCACCACCAGCACCACCAATTGCCATAAAAGAACCCATTAAAAAAAAAGAACAAAACTCAATAACAAAAATACATACATACATACAATATAAATTTACATCGAGTAGGTAATATAAATCTTCTCACCTTTAAATCTGTAACACTCGTAAATTCGGGCTACACATAATTAGTAATAAATATTAAAAGTAAATCCTTGATTAGTATAATCTATCTTCATGCGCGTTGTAGACTATATAATATAAGTTTCGTAGTAAGAAAGATACGAAAAATCAACCGAATGGTCTGTAAATCGTAAAAATAAGTGCACCGAAACATATATATATATATATATATATATATATATATATATATATATATATATATATATACATATATATAGAAAGTACAAGTCCTCCCGATCCCGAAAATATAAATTTCGTAGAAATCCGACTCCGTATGAATTAAATATAATTTTTATAAATATATAAAAGTCAACCGCGCACAAGGAATGTGTGACGTTAAAAGGTACGAAAAGAATGGTGGACTTTCGGATAAAGTCACCAAAATGAAAGTCGTACTACTCGTTAAGATATGAATTTTGGTAAAAGGAACACAAAAATAAGAGTCCGTACGAGAGAGTTATGATTTTTGAAAAATTTATTAAATCATATAAAAATAAAGGCTAAAAATGAAATTAGAATTAGCCGATGGAGCCTAAAGGAAATTTGTAGTAATTGTCGAGAGCTACGCGTGGAAAAAAACGAACATAAAAAACGGAGTTTGTATAAAAAAGTTATAGAATTTACAAAATCTACAATTTGCGCCCCATGTAGTGCGCACCAGGTGCGCGACGCACGCTTCTTGAATGTGAAAACGGGGACCATAACTTTTACATATGAACTCCATTTTCGACTGTATTTTTATCGTTGAACTCCTTTTAATGAGATCTTCAATTCTCATTTAGGTTGTGTCGGCTAAAAATCGTTCGATCTAAAATTCGAATTCCGGGATGTGTACTGCTAAATCTTAGAAAAATCATAACTTCGTCATACAAAGTCAAATTTGGACGTTCTTTTTATGCACGTTCTCGGTTTCAATGGCGGATCCACCATGGAGCCTGGGATATCCCAGGAGTCCCCTAAACCCCAAAAATTAATTTGGGCTACCTTTTTTTTTTAGGTTTTTTCTAAATGGTAAATCCATATACAAACTACTCCATGAAGTAGTATAAATTTATTAAGCCCAATTGTCAAGTGCCCAACATAAAATTAGATTAATTTAACAATTAACACAAATTTTAGCCCAATACACAATAAAAATCGGAAATATGAAATCAATCGACACTGACTTGTGACTTCGCTTCTCCCCTGTGACGCTGTTGCTGTCCTTCCTTCTTCTGCCGGCGATTGGTCATCAGCGGTGTGTTTTCTGGCGAAATCCAACGGTGACCGGTGGTGGGTGATTATTGATCAAAGCGGTGCTATAGTGAAACAAGTAAGTAGAAATTCTGTGATTATTTTTTGGTTAATTGAAATTCAATTTCTTGTCATTGTGTTGAAAAAATAGAAATTACCAATTAGGATTGTTAAATTAGGGCTTAGGGTTAATAATAATTGATTATTTGACTATTTGTTGCGAAAGAGGTGAAGAAGTGAACTTTAAAAATGTAACTTTGTTATGGAAGTTTAACTTTATATCTAATGAAGTTGAGGTTTTTTTTCTTATTGTATATTACACAATTTTTTTTCCGGGATACCCCTTTATTAAAACCTGGCTCCGCCCCTGCTCGGTTTAACATGTACTAGAACTTTCGTTTAGATCCCTAAGGCTAAAAAGTAATTTATCAAAAATTTACTTTTTACGTTACGCGGTGCCGTGCCGGTTTTGCCATAAAACTTCGATGAGTCATAACTTCTTCGTTATAACTCGGATTTCGACGTTCTTTATATGTGCGGGACCCTTGTGACATATACTATAACTTGGTTAAGATTATTTACAATAAATAATCTTCCATGAAAAAGTCATTTTTGACGCTTATTGTCTCTAAATTGATTAGACCGAATCTGCGGGCGTTACAACTCGCACATCTCTTGTATGTACTAGTGGGATAAATGATAGCTAACCACTTAGTGTTAGTGTTATCTTCTGATGGCCGTGGTGTCTTCGCGATTTTTATAACCAAGTTATAGGCCGATTACACAAGTTTTTCAAATTGGACAATTTGATCGTAAATCTTTTGTGATAAAGGATACCTAAGAAAGAGAGTTTCGAGGCATAGATGGGATCAAACATGTCTAATTACATTTGTTATTTGCGATACCATAAATCTAGGAATTATATATAGTAAGTTATTAGTGATAATCGATATCTACCGGGTTGAATTCAAGTGGATGGGATAAAGGATACCTAACCATTTATTTGTTTTGCAACTTGGATCCTAGACTTTGATAATTAATGTTTTTGGAAACTAAAAGGGTATTATTTATTAAAGAGTTTATATTTTAAAAATACTAAACGAATTTTGTTAAAATTTTGTAGTTAAATAATCCCTTCTCATTACCATGAATTGTCATTTTCTTTAATGACTTAATGAAACAATAACATTAAATACATACAACTTCAATGAATGAGTTCATGTCTTAAGAGATAATCTCGTGAGAGATATGAAATTGTATACACATATAGGTCCAAGTCCTAAACTATTTACTTTGAGCAATAAGCCTGAACATGATACCTAGTAAAGGCATCACTGTGATGCTAACGATATTTCTAACATCAAACTAGGATGAGTTCAAGCCCGAAAGAATCACCTTGTGTGATCTAAGAGGCCCATGTTTTATGGATTGAACACCTTTAAGCCCAAGAAATCCAATAAGGCCCACATGGATGGATCTTGTTTCTTTTGTGAAGAAACTAGACAATGGAAGAGGATCTGCTTCTCTATCTTGAAAGAAAGTATGGAAGAGACTCGTACTTCAGATATCTACTAGATAGAACTCATACTTTTCATATAACAATTAGGTACTTGGTACTTAAATGTTAATATAATATTTGTAAATGGCCTGCAGATATTTAGAGAAGAGTAACCAGCTAAGCACAATCAAGTTGGAACTACACTCTCAGATTTTAGTTTATTAATTATCCTAGGAACATAATGTAATTGTAATATAGAACAATGTTTGTTTTGGAACAATGTATGTTTTAATTTAGCTTGCCTAAATATATATCTCAGATTAATTTATGAATGATTGATTATTTACTTAAATCGTGTTTCATAACGATCACCATCATATTCAGAAATGATTAAAATTCTATTTATGAGACTAGATCTCTTAATAAGAATTATAAAGTAAATATCAATGTTTTATAAATAATAAGTTCTATATGCAAAATACTTTTAACTTTAACTTGTTTTTCATCAAACTCATATTAGACATTGTTATCTTTATCATATAAATGGCGTTCATATATTCCAATTTCAAGAAAGGTATCTTTGAAGGCAACTAATGTAGTTTATTTGACATATGTAAATCTTATTTACATATAAAGGATTCCTAATGATATTTTCACTAAGTAGTAGATAAAATAAATTATTAAGGAACTAGACATGGTTATGTATAACTTCCTTTCTAATAAATGTCTAAGATTTAGCACAAGATACCAAATCAACTTTATTAACAACTATAGTAGTTATAAATTATATTATATGTTAAAAAATAATTGTGAAATCTTTGTTGAAGGTTTCAAATATAAAGTTGAGATACAAACCGGTAAGAACCATTTAAGGTCTTAATGATAATAAAGGATGAATTAAATCCTACTTGGTATGATTTTCTTTCTAATCGGTACAAATGTCATCCTTTTATTTCCTTGGTATAACACCTAGAACAATATCAATTATACCTTAAGTACAAACACCAACTAACTAGTAGAGATAACATTTTCTTCATAAGATTTTGTATGGAAAGGCTCCATCCCTAACTTATTAAATGTTTTATGGATTTAAAGCCTATGTTAGACTAAAACTTTTAATACGAAAATCTACTAAATACATATTTGTATATAATACTCTAAATGTGGCTTAGATTATTATAAGCAAAGTCACCAAGAATAAGTTTTTCATATTCATGTGATAACTGAGTTAGCAGAAAGCAAGCTTCTAATGACAAAGCAAGTGAGATGTACACAGAACTTGAAACAGCTCAAGAACCATTACCTAATATAGTTATAGTTGGCATTAGTTGTAACAAGGATTGTTAAACTTGAATAATAACTATTCACAAACACAAATTGTTCGCGTTAGTGGTAGAAATCATCTATGACTTCAGAAATGTGGAATCTCTCATTGATGAGCTTTTATTGATGTTTCTAGCAAATCCATCAAATACGAAGATGTTATGTGTTAGACCGGTTGCCGCACCCGATTTAACCAAATAAAATAATCGCTGCTGGTTGCACTAAAAATAAAGCACATGGAAGCAAGGTCGAATCCTCAGGGACACAGCCTAAGAGTTAATGCCTTTTTGCATCAGGTACATTCTAGTCAAAATGGAAATTATTAAAAGGGGATTTTGAATTAAACTAAAACCTAAAAAATGAAGTGATATTAAATTAAACGAAAATCAATAATTAAAACGATTTTAGTTTTGCTGCGACTTTCCTAATCATGCACTCAGTTCAGATCTGGTTATTCAGAATGTGTTCTATCTAAGCCGGTACTGAGAAAAACTAACAAGCTCTAATATAATCTCTTTTACCTAAATTAGTTAACCAAAACAAGCTATTTGAATTAACATTAACTTTTTACTGTTCAATTAAACAAGCTCTTAATTAAATCAAAAAAATTGCATTAAGTTTTGTGTAAAATTTCGCAGCAATACCCAATACTTTTCACAAGCTCAGAAGCATAAAGATATGATTTTTACAATTTATATCAGAGTTAAATCCCAAAAGGGAACCAATCTGATACTTATTACTTTTTCCCAGTTAACAAGAACAATTACAGATTCTAATAACTGATTAACCGGAATGATAAAAACCTTAGCTAGGTGATCGAACTAACAAGAAATAAAAATCAAACGTTCATTAAGTTCAAATCAGAAAAATCTAGATAGAAACACAAAACAAAAACCAGATCTAAAAACTCATCACATGAAAAGTACTAGTCTATGCAGAATTGAAAACTAAGGTTTAGCAAGACATGGCTAAAAACGAAACTAAATGTAACATCCCGTTATTTTATATTTGTAAATTCAACTCTAGTCAACCAAAGCCAAACAAAGGTCAACTAAAGTCCTTTTTATTGTTTGTGTTTTTAATTAAGGTTATGAAATACCTTTAATTGCTAAAATCCTTAAATTATCCATAGTTGAAATTGAAAGGAAAATGTTTGAAAAACCAAGAAACTTCACATACTATTCATTGCTCGGACCGTAAACACTTCGGACCGCAAAGAGTTTACGACCGTAAACGCTTCGGACCGTAAACCCCTCGCAGGCCGTAAACGAGGCTTCGGCCGTAAACAACTCGCCGACTTCGGACCGTAAAGACCTCGGTCGTAAACCCTCGCATATATATATATATATATATATATATATATATATATATATATATATATATATATATATATATATATATATATATATAGATTTTCTTCATTTCTCATATCCTCCAGTCAAGAACTCTCAAATTCTCTCAAGTATCATCAAGAACACTTCTAGTTCTCACCAAATTTGTAAGTAATCCTTCCATTCATTTGTTGACACCATGCTTAATGTAGTAAAACCTTATGATTTCATCCATGAAATCATCTCTTTTGGCTAGATCTTCAAGAACACCAAGAACACATACTAGTTCTTTAGACCGTGAACACCTCATTCAAGCTTCAAAACGTAAGTATACATCTGAATACTAGTTATTCTATAGAAGCTCATAACATACACCCTTGAAATCAACCATTTCCCAAGAACATAAGAGTTTACGGCCATGAGCATCTCCCTTGGCCGTAAACTCAAGATCTTCTTAGGCCATGAACATCTCCCTTGGCCGTAAACTCCTATGAAGAACATCATTGGTCGTAAACTTCCCTTGGCCGTAAACACCAAAGGTGTGGCCGTAAACTCCAAGGAGTGGCCGTAAACTCCATTTGATTCAATCACATGTGATTGTAACATTTCAATCTAAGTGATCCCTAGTCCTTAAGATTGTTTCTTAACATAATTAGTTGTTTAAAAACTAATTATATCCATATATGTATCATTATATGTTTAATAGGATACATTATGTTCAAGACTTCACTATACACTTAGCATCCTACACCGACATTACATTTGAATAACGTACTACAGGTGAGTTCATACCCCCGTATTTTCATAGTTTTTACTGTTTCAAGGGGGGGGGGGGGGAATACAAGTCTAACACAAAGATTTTGTGTTATAAACAAGTGATTTTCAAATATCTTATCGAAATGAATTTCAGTTATCATCAAATCAAATGATTTTCTATGCTTATTTCAAAATGACATCAAGTCACCAAGATGAATTTCAAAATATCAAACTTCTTTTAAAAGTTTTTATAAACTTATATTTCTCCCAAAAATCATACTAGTATACATATATTTATCTAAATAAGATTTAAATGGCTTAGGACTGATAACTCACTTTGGTTCCTTTTCCTTGTTTGGATGTGGGATTATATGTATCAATTATTTTTCCGAGTGTCATTTAAATTTTACTTATATATAATTGTATATGTATACAAGTATAAAAGTTTGTTCAATTAGTTTCAATTACCCTTTGTAACAAGTTGAGCAAGGGGTTGCATTCATACTAAGTATCAATACAGAAAGTACTTATAAATTATAATAGGTATAATTTATGATTCACAGAACATTAATTCACAATTCAAGTATACTAGAATACATTGTTTTACAAGAACAAAGGTTTGATTCAAAACTAGTCAAGTGTATACATTTTTCAGATACATGTTAAGAATACTAATTCAAGAACATACTATCAGTCATTTATTTCAGAATGATTGGATTTTTCATAACTATTATACATGTAATGTTTATATGCTTTTATGAGTCAAGTAGTACAGGTTGTTTAATTCATTTAAAAAATATAGTAAAGTCCTTCCATTATAACCAGAATCTCCAGCCGGGGATCGAAACAATGTGTGTATAGATCTATATTGGGATTGACAACCCTGCACTCGGACTGCTAGCTACAGTCAGGCATACGCGCCTGTGAGTGACAAATTGTTATCAACATGTTTTCAGCGCACTCATAGTGTTGGGTCAGGCCATCTAGTCAGTATGGTTATAATAACTCATTAAAAGATATTAACAATACGTTAGTGTATAATTAACTAAACTTATGTACTTTTTCAAAGTACTAGTTTACAAGATACGGTTTACAGTAATACATTACAGTTTACAATAATAATTGGTGAAACAAGATATACTCTCAGATACAAGCTTACAAAAGGATTACAAATACAAAACATTGGTTTACAATTAGAACAGTTTTATACAACAAATACTACTTTTCATATACAACAGAAAATATAGGATTTTCTGGAAACAGTTTACATATTCAAGAAACAGAAAACATTTTTCCAAACATAAATACTTATGCACTCACTCAACTTTATGTTGATTCTCTCTTTTCAAATTACGTGTATTCTGAGGGAAACAGTAGACGGGTACACCCGTGATTTTGAGAAGATGGAGCTATTTATGTATTGTCTTCTTCTTTTGTACAATTATTTAGTTTCAGTATAAAATGTTGAAACACATGTAAATATTTATACTTTTTAAATACATTGGTTGTTTGTACTCTGATTACTATAATGCATGTTGTGATACTACAAATGAAGTCCTCCACGCCCGACGTTTCCGCCGTCTGGTTTGGGGGTGTGACACTAAACTAGATAAAGGAAACAATAACCGAACAATCTAGATAAACTAAATGTGTGAGATGATTCTTAGCTTCAGATCTTCAGAAATCGTTGAAATGTATCAGAAATTGTCTTCACAAGGGTATTCAGCCGTCTGGAATCGTCTTACCCTTAAATATGATAATGAGGGTCGTATTTATATGCGAGACAGAAACTTCCGGAGAAAGAAACTGAAAAATGCGATCGAAAGTTGGTTATATGTGATCGCATAGTTTCCATTTTTTTTCCAAATTTTCCTATGAATGATATTGAATGCCATTTTTGACGTTTTCGGGACTGCGGTCCATTTATGCGATAGCAGGTATAGGTTTATGTGATCGCATATTTTTGAATTTTTCCAGGATTACGTCTAAATGATGTACGAAGCCAAATTTGAAGTTTCTGGAGTTGCGACAAGAAAATGTGATCGCATAAGGCTTTATGTGACCGCATATTTGTTATTATCTACTTAGATGGCCTCCGGATGACTTATTTTGACCCTGAGAAACTTCATGACAAAAATACGATCGCATATACTGGAAATGCGATCGCTGATCTGGGTTTCTTGCTCGTTTCGGAAACGATTCTTCAGTTTAAGCACTCCTTGTTATTCCTTAGCATCCTTCTTCAGTTCTAGCTCCATTTAAGCTCTAAACATTCATCCAATTGCTCCCAAAGTAATGCTCCACTCGAAATATCTGAAAATAACACAAAACAATGCTACAAGTACGAGAATTTTGATAAAATACATGAGCTAAATATTATTTAAACAAATGACATGAAAATGTACAAAATATGATGCTAAATGATAATAAAAACTACCCTAAAAGATGCATAAAATGGTATCTAACAAATCTCCCCAAGCTTGAACCTTACTTGCCCTCAAGTAAAAAAAATATTATTAACAAATGGAAAGATGTAGATGACCTAAAAGAATTTAGAATAAAATAATGGAAAATAAATAATACTTCACTCTTTTTTGTTCACATGATCAGATTTCACAACGAGGAAGCTCCAATGAAATCACTACCTAGATAACAGTCTCAATACCTTTATTGCAGATTCATAATTCATATTTAATTAGTCAAACCAAGCTTGAACAAATAATTTTTACGCCGAATTAAATTTGTGAAAAAAATGTATTTTTAAAAATAATTTCACAAAAATTCGTTAATAAAAACTTAGCTTGACCAACCCCTCCTTTTTTCCGAACTCGTCCAACAAACGCGGTAAGCTCCATTATGGACAAAAAATCCAAGCCTACCCATATGATTCCACTATTTAGGGATCAATCTCATTATACCAGACATCTTCTTTGTCTTGATCAACTCTTCAGATTTAACTTTCTTGCTTCTTGATTTCGACTTGAACTTGACTTGGATTTAACTTTGAATTTCAGATTTCTTCAATTTGCTTGATGTACCGTTTCTAACATATATATTGACTGGGCACAGATTTTACTTTGAGGCCTACCATATCTTCAATAGTTCAAAAATGATAATAAATTGTGGGTATAATAAGAGTTCCCTCCCAGCCTCAAAAGGCGCAAAAACTATACGGTTCAATACTTCAAGGAAACATAAGGGTACGTTATCCAATATAGGTTCTTTTTAAGGCATTTAAGGAAATTATTTCTAAAACACTGTTCGTTTTTCCATCCCACATTTCCATTGTAAAAATTATTCGTCTCACATATTGGTTCATATTGAAAACATTTAAAGAACTTGAAAAGATAATTTTTAAAATTGATTGTAATGAGACTATTATTTTCGGTAACTATCACATTTAATCTTAACAGAGTTATCGAATGTAAATAACATCATCATCTCATGTAAATATTTTTCAAAATTTTAATATTTTTATAGATTTTTTTTACAAATGTAGAAAATAAAATACTAAAAATAAAATCTTTTTGGTTTTTCTATATTTTATGAATGTAGAAAAAATAAAAAGGAAAACTATTTTTTTTTGATTTCTTAGATTTTTTATATACAAATGCAATGCAGAAAATAAAATGCAAAAAGAAAAATAAAATTTAAAACTGAAAATTTAAAAGTTTGAACAAAAAATGCAAATTTTTACACTAACCCTCTCCCCAAGCTTAAAATGATGCATTGTCCTCAATGCTCAGAGGGAAATGAACAACTCAATAAAGATTATAAAAGCGAAAATGGTGCAGCTACGAATGAATGTACCTGATAAATTTGCAGAAATCTGATTTTGACAAAGATGTGGCAAAAAATCTGAATTTAAGCAAATCTGTTGATCCTCTGATTTCCCCAAGCTTGCTTGGAATTGCGACCATCTCTTTATTGAAAGCATAAAAAAAACCTAAAACTACTCCTCGGGTTGCATCCTGGAAGGCCGCCCATTTTTAAATTGTTGGCTCGACTTTGCCCAACCGGATTTACTAACCGGTGTGGTTGGGACTTCTCTGAAGCTCAAATATTTTCCTTGTCACTCCAGATCCCTTCAAATATGGCACTATTGGTGGATATGGAACTTGTTCAGCAAACTGGAAAGTCTCCATATTGTTTTCAGATAAGTGGTTCAGATTTTTAAACTTCTTTCTTTTTATGATCTTTTGCTTTCCGAAATTCTTTCCTTCTTCTCTTCAAATTTTCTTCTTTTCATATTTTTCTTTTTAGAAGCTTTCTCAACAGAAATCATCACTTTTTCTTGAATCCTTTTTCAATAAATCATCCTTTCTTCCTCCCCAAGCTTATCTCTAATCAGCTCCATCTCAGCCCCTTCAGATAACTTCTTTTCAGCAGTTAATTTTTCTTCTTCCCAAAGATTTCCCTTTTTCAACTCTTATGATTTGTCTAATAAATTCCTATCTACAAATATTCCTTGCACATAGATATTAGAAATATCACAACAACCCTCAGATAAAGGACTGTTGGTACCCATATAAATAACATAAATATTAGTAGAAGGAAAATTATCATCATTAATTTTAAAATTAACCACTTCCTTATCAAACTTCATTGAAATCATGCCATTAAAAACATCTATTTTTGTTTTTGCAGTTTTCATAAATGGCCTTCCCAAAATGATAGAACTTGTGTCTGAAGTGTCCAAATTTACCATGTCTAAAGCAGGAAAAATAAGATTATCCACTTGGACAAGAACATCCTCCAGTACACCTTTTGGGTGTACTATCGAGTGGTCAGTCAACTGGATATTGTCCCGGTCTTTTGTAAAGTTCCTGTTAGAATAATAATGAGTAGATTGACAAATTTCAATCTGGTAATTGAATCATAATCAAGAACACGATGATCAAAGGTGTGTCGAATGATTAATAATCTCTGCCTTAGAAGAACTCGATGAAGAATTGCTACTATAAAGGCAGAGTAGGGTTACTAGAGTATCAACCCTAGATACGGTGCATGCATGCACTATTTATAGCTAAACCCTAACACATTAATAACCGGGTTAGACAGGCCCAACCCGTTACACAAAATGAACTATTTAAAATAATTACAATTGACACAATCCATTAGACCCAACAATCTTCCCCTTTGTGTCAATTGAGGAAGGAGATTCTTCACGGTTGTGTCAGTTTTTGTGTCTTGAAGAGCGTGGGTATGATACTGAGCAATGAACTGCGAACTGCAATGTACCAACGTATCATATCTGAGTAGCACTTCTTCGCTGCTGCATCATTCGCCTTACATTGCTCTGTGATCTCCAAAACACAGTTCAAGCAGGAAGTGGAGAACAAGTGTTTATCATGCAAAACAAATAGACATTTCTGGATATCACCTTTTTCTTTTGATC
The DNA here is from genome assembly GCF_052849685.1 of Lactuca virosa. Lineage (NCBI taxonomy): Eukaryota > Viridiplantae > Streptophyta > Magnoliopsida > Asterales > Asteraceae > Lactuca > Lactuca virosa. Next base: position 87,783,033 of record NC_136426.1, read on the forward strand.
CCCACTGAAACATCACGCTCCAGTTGTCCTTTTCAATTTTCCCCATCTTCATCTTCTCGATATCTTTCACAGAAGCTTCGGGACGGCATGTTGGCTTCTTTTGCAACACAGTGGTAATTTGAACATCCATCTTTGCTACCTCATGGATGTACGAAACCAAAATCCTCTTGATATGAGCAACAATTGGTTCATACTTCTTTTCTTCCTTCATCAAGAGATGTAATAGTGTAATCCAATTGTAGGGATTTAAACATGGCAGATCAGCAAGAGGGAACTCAAACACTTAACTCTTCGAACCTCGAGCTGTTTTAAACTTGGCATTGACAAAGCTCTCAGTTTCTATTGGCCCAATAACCTTCATAGCAGTTATTTTCATTGCTCTCCAAGTGAGGTGTTGTGGATTGCCATGCTTCAGGTAGAATGTCAACAAGGACTTATTCACATTCTCATCCGAATCTGGTACGTTCGCAATTACATCAAAACTATAAAACAAAAAAGCTTTCGGAGTGACCGGGAAATCCAGTTGCGACTCCAGTGTGTTTTCTGGATCGAACAAGGTAACCGGTTCTAACCATTTAATGCTTGGGTTGTCAATTGCTTTGGTTAGAATTCTCTGTTGGATTAGATTTCTAAGCCCATAACTATTATTGGTATGTACTTGACCCGAGAGTAGCATGGTCCATTTGGGTTGCATATCATTAGGACAATTTGTTAGGATGGATTCTTGAGAGAAGGTTATATATGATTTATTAATATATTATAAGTTCTAATATATTAAGATGAAATCATATGTTTTAATTAGTATTGATCAAGAATTAATTTGGAATTAATTTTGTGATCAAAAGAGACTAATTAAATCTATGGGGACTAATTACGGTAATTAGTTATATTTGTATGTGTTGGGCTTATGATACATAAAGAGTTGGGCCACATGAACCATAAAGAGTTATACCCATGAATACATAAAGAGTTGGGCCACATGAACCATGGATCATAAACCCATGGGTATGGATTTGGGTTATACCCATGACCCTTGGAATCCACCATATAAATAGGTGACTTCATGACCAAAAACGTGTACTTCTAGTTCTTAAAGAAACATGGAGGTTTTGGGTGCATGGAATTCTCTCTCAAGTTCCTCCTTTGTTCATGATGTGTTGTGACTTCATTTGAGGCTTCCACACTATTGGGGCTAAGCTCTTAAGGCCAAATACATCAAGACTTCAAGATACATAAAAGGTATGTTACCCTAACTAGTATCTTGTATGGTATATTTCAATTGCATGCTAGTTATAGGCTTAATACCTTGGAAACATCATTGCATGTATATTTAGTGAAAACATAGATCCAAGGTATTTAGGGTTGTATGTGCACCATCGGATGTTGTAGTATACAAAACCCAACAGTGGTATCAGAGCCATGGGTTGTTTTCAAATTATACTTGATGCTATTTGCTGAAAAAAGCTGAAAAAATGGAATTTTTGATGTCTGGACAGGGGACTCGACGAGTCAATTGAGGGAGTCGACGAGTCCATTGAGGGACTCGACGAGTCCATGCGTAAACTCATCCAACTCGTCGAGTTGGTTGTTGCACTCGGCGAGTTGGAGCCCTTGACAACATATATTCGAGTTTTTTGCCTGTTTTGGATTAGAATCATTACCAAAAAGTGTTTTTGTTCATAAAATTTGATTTTGATGTTATGGTAATATTTATTCTCATCCAAATAAAGGATAATTGTCAAAGTTTCAAGATTTGTGTTAGTTTATGTGATTAACTAAGTTCTTGAAAATTGTTGATGTGAATTATATTTGCTTATGAGTTTGATCTTGTTCATAGAAAAAAATTACATGATTATTGTGTTAATTGGTAATTTGATCTTAATGGTTTTTAAGAACTCCATAACTTGTCCTCAAGTTATGGAAAATGAAGAGTTTTTCATTTAAAAGCACATTAAGTTTCATAGGTTATGAAATTGGAAGAGTCTCTTGATTTTAATGTTTTCATAAAATGATTTTATGTCTTCCATAACTTGTCCTCAAGTTATGGAACTTGAAAAGTCTTCCATAAAAACCATATTAAACTCATAAGTTATGCAAACCAAAAGTTTTTTGAATTGTTCAAAACTTGCCCTCAAGGTTTGGAATTTGTAAAGTTTCCCCCCATGAATACTTTAATTCCAAATTAAACCCTTAGAATTTTAAAAGCTTAAAATTCAACCCCTATACTATTATAATATTATAGGTTTAATATTTATATTTATGTATAAGAGTAAGTCAGTCTTTCCGTTAGTAGGCCTCATTCACGAAGCCGGTCTATAAGGGAGTATAAGGTTACTGCTTATAAAATGGCAGTTTAATGGGTGTCCATTCTCACCCACCGCTTCCTTGACTGGCGGAGGGTCGTTAGCCGAACGGGTAAGGACAGGACATTAATTCTCCCTTCATTAAAAGTATAATGATAAATATAAAGTAACTAAACTTTATTAAATTCCCAATCTTAGTTACTTTAGGAAAATGTGAATTTGGTGCTAACCCATGAAATTGCACTTTGCACCTTGTTAAGTCGTTAGTGGAGCGTGTGTGGTTAAGCGGCACACTAATCTGGGACTGAGAATGTGTGGCAAAGGGTAGCTTGATGTTAATCATAGATCAATGGAACGTGTGTGGCTAACCGACACTTTGATTAGGTGGTTGTAACATTAAGTATACCAAGTTAATTTGCATGGTTATTCACTCCTTGTTTGTGATCCTCGGCATCCCAGTCACAAACTTGAAGTGAACAATCGAGATTTAAACATGCCATTGAATAGTTCAATGAATCTCAAAACATCTAGGAGTTTCAATTCATTTAAAACCTAATGTTAAGTTTTGTTTTTCATGGTGGAAATTGGTAAATTGTCATTTACCTACCTTCAAATATTTTGTAGCTTGGATTACGGCATCCCTCTTCCAAGTTATAAAATATTGTGTTGGGTCCTAGCCTTAATAATTCATATTGGGTGTTATATTAAGGACTTAAATCAACTAAACTTGAATTTCTCCCTCATAGATGTCTAGTTACGACAACTATGGTCTTCCTTATCCTTTTGGATAAAGCTTTCCTAATGAAGATGATATCCCAAATGGCAATCAAGGTGAAAGATTAATCCCTTTGTTGTGCATTAATGGGACTGGAAATCATACTTCACTTCCTCCACCTCCTCTAATTGTTCTCCCTAACCCACAAGTTCTTGAATAGTTCAAGGTCACTCAATCCCTATTGGCAAGCTGGGAGAGTTGGGTGTCGAAATCTCAATGAAGTTGACTGTTGACTGGGTTCTTCAATCACTTTCTGAGTCATATAGTGAGTTCATTAAGGACTACTATGTGCCAGACCACGACATGAACCTTAATGATCTTATCTATTTGCTTGTTGCTGCTGAATCAGCAATGATTTGGAGCACTGGTAAAACAAATTTGATTGGAAGATCTACTTCCCAAACTTCCATGGACATTGACAATGGTAACATTAGAAATCCAGAAGAGCTTTATCTTCCCAATGGAAAGGGACCGGCCATAGTCAACCCGGTTGACCAAATGGTAAAGAGAAAGTCTAAGTTTGAGATAGTTCCATGTACTATTACCAAAGAGTCCATATGTTTCTATTGCCAAAAGGAAGGAGCATTGGTTGCGAAGCTGCCCTATTTACCTGAAAGTTCACTAGGATGGTAAAAGTCAATAAATTTGACTATGCTTCAGGTAAAGTCCACTATCTAACTCTATTAAGTTCCTATTTGGATATTCTTATTACATGATGTGACTAGGTCTCATTTTGATGTTTTGTAGAATCGGAAAAATGAGAGGAAGATTAGAAGAAGAGTATGCTGAATCTGATCACGAAGATGGATTTCGATCGCATGATTCGAAGATCAGAATTTTGAGTTGCTGATAAGAGTTATGATAGATTTATTAGGAATAGATAACAACATAGTTTTCATATGTATTTGCATTGTAAGAATAAGTTTTTCCGCAATTTTAAAATAAAAAGAAAATTTCTGATTTTATTTATTTTAAGTATCCTTACAATGGGATTTGTGAAATTTGTTGTTTATATGATTCCATTGATAGCAATTTTGGAAAATGGATTTGATTTTTTCGTTTGTGGTAGTGTCATAATTTACCAAATAAGGAAAGATTCTCATCACCCAAGTTTTAGTTGGATAGAAACTTGGAATCATGCAACCTGTCTTGTATGATGTATGAGAATTTTCATCTTTGGGAAATTAAGACTAATTCCTTGTTCATATGTATATGTGAGTCAAGTGAAGGACTAGGGGATCAGGTACACTGGGTGTGCGTTGGTCAGGACCACCACAGAGAAGGATAAGACTATTCGTCATGATTTACTAAAGTTTAGTAAATATGGTTATGCTTAAAAGTTTAAGTATAATTCTGAAACATTGGAAAAGTTTAAATGTGTAAAAGAACGAATAAGAATAATCAAATTAGGCAGAAAGATAAAGGTTTCTCCAATCTGAAAAGATGGGAGAGTACTTGAGTATCTTGTTTTATGATTATCTTAATGATTATGAAATCATATCACAATTGATTCTCTAAGGACATCTTAGTGCATTTATATGGCTAAGAAGAGGAATCGTGAATTGTTGAAATGGTTAAACCAAAAGGTGAATAATACTTCGTTCCAATTCAAATCTTAGAGTCATAATCCAAGCTCGAGCCTTGAGTGACATAATCTTAGAAGGTTTATATCACTTGTCAAATGTAGAGTAAAATGTTTTCTACTCTTGTACATCTGAAATTGGTAAGTTGTGATGTCTTGGATAAGACAAAGACCAACTAAGACCAATTATGTGAAGTGTTATCTTGATAAGAATCCACACTAACTCTTGAGTATTTGCTTTGTCAAGGAATGGTTCTTGACAAGAGGATCTTATATGTCAAGAGGTCAGTGAGAGTCTTAAAGATCTTGAAAAGTTTCAAGAACTAATCAAGGGTATTGTTTATCACTAGCACACGACTTGAGGTTTATAGCCTATCGTGTTGACATATTCTTGTTTTTGTGCGCATTCCAGTCAAAGTTGGCTATGCATGTGAGTTCTATGAGTTCTCAGTTGTTTGCATAACTACTTGGAAGCAATGGTAGGCCCTTGTGCTGCCAGGTGGCAAGAAGTCAAGATTGAACAATTTCAGTCCATATGAGTTTGGATTTTGCACTAACCTCCTCTTGTGATTATGGTTTGACAAATTCACATGGATAGGAACACATACACCATAAAAATCTAAGTGTCATAAGGTTTCTCTCTGATTCATGAAAATGATGGCGAGGAAACGCTTTCACTAAGTAGATTTTAAATAGTTAGCAATGGTGATATTTGCATTTCTCAAATTCAATTATGATTATGGCATCCCTTTTCATAATTCGAATTGTGAGCAATGACAAAGGTCTAAACATTATGATTACGACATCCCTCTTCATAACTGTTTAGACACACATGTGAGCTATCTAAGGAAAGGTGTATGATTTTGATAAAGTCTTAACGAAACATATTGTATTAGAAATCTAAACTTTTGTAAGAAAGTCACTAAAATATTGATTTCTAGAAGTCCAGCTGATTTATGGATATATGTCAAAGCTAGTGGGAGCATAAGTGTTATGCTAATAATTATCATGTTAGTGGGAGCATGATTATTATGTTAAGTACTGCAAGTTAGCAGTGTTAATTATAGAAAACAAAAGTTTCAATTTGCAAAGTTGCAGGGTTTGAAAAGTTGTTTTGCTATAATTAAGGGAGAGGAAATTATACTTCATTTCAATTCTAAAAGCTTAGATTGAGATTTTAATCAAATTTAGTCATGTATATATATGAATGTTATGTTGGAATGGTTCAACATAAGGAAATTCTATATATGGAAATATTAATTGCGTTCGCAATATTCGATTATGATTACGACATCCCTCTTCATAGTCCGAATTTTGAGAACATGGCTAATAAAAAAAATTATAGCAAAAGATTGGTCTAGGATCATGTCTTTATGTGAGACATTATGAATCATATCCCATATCTTCGGGTATAGGATCGATTACATATGCTATAATATTTCTATGTGTTCAAAATTTTCCAAATGCCTAGGGCATTAAGAGGAGAACTGGATATGACTAAAGCAATTGTCGAGGACAATCTGAGGATTACCAAAGATTAGTTGCTCATGGACACTTGGAAGTATGGTGTAAATTTTGGAAAGGACCATATTGACATATTCTGAAAAGAGGCAACTCTTGTTTAGAAGTGATAGTCAAAATGGGAATATGAAAATGTTTCTATAAGTGGAATTTATTCTTTAAATATGTGTAAGATTAGAAAACTTAATGCAAGAAGGATGTTCAAAGGAATGTACTTTGAATGTGAGACTTCATTTCCATGGAATTGCTCTCCATTGGAATACTTTGTAATGTCTGTTGCCAAGTCTTTATGACTTTTGTGCATAGTCATTACAAAAGGATCAATGCATATAAGTTTAGAATCTAACAGATTTCAACAAATGGCAAAGAATTTTGTATTCTTACATTTGCGATAAGGATTTAGAATTGTGAAATGAGTATCATTTGAAATGTTGTCAATTGATATATTCCACAAAGAAAGGACCATAGGTAAACATAATGTGCATGCTTGTAGCATGGGACAACTATTGTTTAATTCAAGTATCAAGTTGATTATTCGAAACATTTATACAATGAATAATGAGAAATCAATATGACTCAAAAGTGTTTGGGCCATATAGGATTACTATTATTCTTGTGTTTCACTTTGCATGTTTTGACTTCCCGAATAACTAGGTTATTCAAACCGTCCACAGTCTATCATACTTTGGAAGTAGGTACTGAGGCAAGACTGTCATGAATGGGTCTGTAGTTTGTCTAGGTGGCCTAGACACAGCTGCAGTATTCATGAGTGCTCCTGGAATAAGATTCGAGTATTGGATTAAACCCACGCTCATTTGAATTACTTCATGGATTTTATCACGAGTGATCATGAGACGATAATATCTTATATTCTTCAAACTGAGAGATATGAGTTGCAGTCTACAAGTTGGTTACACATTGATAATGTGAAAACGCACCAATAACTTGGTGTTATAAAATGCATTGTTGTGTGTGATTTGATGAGTAAATAGAGCAAGCATATGAGTCGAAGTTTATCCATTCCTTTTACCCTTGGAGGGATAAAAGAGATATATGTGAGTCCCTCGATGATTTAGTGATGAAAAACGTAAGTGCTCGGTCGGGCCTGGACTAATTTGATTTGTTCAATTGGTCGGTCGTCATAAAAACAGATGGAAAGAGAGAATGATTATAATCCATGTCTCAACCCATATGATATCTAGAATGGAGGAATATATGATCACTTATCTAATGGACATGTCATTGACTAGGTCAGAGTTCGACAACGGCTTTTAAGAGCTACGATTGCTCGTCGGGTTTTGGAGTCGTACTTGCAATAATAGTTTTAGACTTATCCAAGTGGGAGACTGTTGGATTAGATATCTAAGCCCATAACTATTATTGGTATGTACTTGACCCGAGAGTAGCATGGTCTATTTGGGCTGCATATCATCAGGACAATTTATTAGGATGGATTCTTGAGAGAAGGTTATATATGATTTATTAATATATTATAAGTTCTAATATATTAATATGAAATCATATGTTTTAATTAGTATTGATCAATAATTAATTTGGAATTAATTTTGTGATCAAAAGAGACTAATTAAATCTATGGGGACTAATTATGTAATTAGTTATATTTATATGTATTGAGCTTATGATCCATGTTGGACCAAGTTTATGCATGTATACATAAAGAGTTGGGCCACATGAATCATGGATCATAAACCCGTGGGTATGGATTTGGGTTATACCCATGACCCTTGGAATCCACCATATAAATAGGTTGCTTCATGACCAAAAACGTGTACTTCTAGTTCTTAGAGAAACATGGAGGTTTTGGGTGCATGGAATTTTCTCTCAAGTTCCTCCTTTGTTCATGATGTGTTGTAACTTCATTTGAGGCTTCCACACTATTGGGGATAAGCTCTTAAGGCCAAGTACATCAAGACTTTAAGCTACATAAAAGGTATGTTATCCTAACTAGTATCTTGTATGGTATATGTAAATTGCATGCTAGTTATAGGCTTAATACCTTGGAAACATAATTGCATGTATAATTAGTGAAAATATAGATCCAAGGTATTTAGGGTTGTATGTGCACCATAGGATATTGTAGTATACAAAACCCAACATTCTCTCCATAAAGCAAGGAGGAAATAACAACTTTTTAGCTTCTAGTGCAGTCTGAGCATCACAAAGCGCTTTCTCTTTTTCTTCAGGTTCTCTAACAATGCGATTGTGTTCATCAATCTCAGCTTCATGACCCTTCCTACATTTCAGCTCATGCTCATCAAGCTCATCCTCTTCAATATCAACGATAATCTTGTCTTTACCTCTAGAACCCGAAGCTACATTAACCTTCGGTTCAGATTCGTTTGCCTTTTCAGCTTCACCAGAAGTTCCAACAACTTTCTGGGGTTCTTTCGTATATTGCTCAGTGTCTCCCCCTTGTTTCGGAAGTGTGCCAGACTCCGAAATACAGTCAAGCATGTTTAGCATTACGAATACGGGCCTAAGCTTATCAACCAGATGCTTTCTTACAGAGATCATGATTAGAGAATCACGAGTTTCAATAAAATTGTTCAAGTAAGCATGCACATCAGCTATACAACTCTTCATTGCATCTTTTTCAGACAAGAGATGGTCAATTCGTTTATTAGCATGATCAAGCTTGATAGATAAAACTTTCACCTTCTCTGTTTTTATGGCGAGCTTATCCATTATTTTGTTCTCAACAGCCAAATCTTCATGAAGGTAGTCTATTTTGGAAGAAATGGACGTGTGTAACTCTATCTTGGCAGATTGAATGCCAGTGCGAACTTTCTCAAGAGCATCCTTCTCAGTCCGAATGGTAGATCTAAGACTGGTTATTACTGCATTCGCCGTTGCAGTGTTCGTTTCAAAGGAAGTCTGGAAAGTAGTCATGAAAGATTGAGCATCAGAAATTAGTTTATCGACTTTTTCGGTCGTATCCTTGCAAACAGATGCAGAGTCAGCAACAGCCTTGTTTGTTTTGTCAAGGTTCACAGTGTGTTCTTTGGTAAGGGTTTCATGGAATGCCTTGATAGTTTCTTGAGAATAGTCACTGCTAGAGGATGCTTTGGGAGACTCAAGCAAGGTATCTAGCTTCTCATTGATGGGCTTGAGTTGCCCTTTGGTAAGTGGAGCATTATCATCACTATCTTCGCGAACTGTGAAAGGACTATGAGCAAAAGCTTCAAAATATTCATCACCCCCAAAAACAATGTCTGTATCATATTACCGGAGAGGTGAGATAGGAGTAGAACCTTGACCAAGAGTGAAACCTGAAGCACCTACCCCCGCATCAGATGCGTTGACAGAAATTGGAGGTTCACTAGTGGTTGTGGTTGTTGTTGCTATAGAATAAGTGAACAAAGGAGTAGATTGTGCAACGGTGGTTTGTCGATGCGAAACACCCATAGAGAAAGTTGGAAATGGTGTGATAGTGATTGGAGTAGTAGTTGTAATTGGAGACTGAGGAGGAGTAAAGTGTTGAAAGAAGTCATCAGTGAGGGGAACAGATTCAGGCATTGAAAAAGTTACCTCTGGATTCGTAGGTATTGGCTCCGAAACTTGGGGTTGCGAAGTCATAGCGGTGTCATCTTGTTCGTGCTGGACTTGCTGTTTGATGCGAATATCAGAGATAGTGTTGGATTGCGAATCCTCTTCATTACTTGGGGTGGGAGTTCGTGGCTTGCGAGCGACTCGCTTCACTTTCTTCTTTGGAGTCTGGAAAGGTTCGGATGGACCACCCTTCCCCTTTCGTTTACCCCCATCTTTGGCTTATCAGCCTCGTCAAGAACCCTTCGTATTTCATCAGTCATTGGTCTTGGTATTGGAACCTGAAAGTGAACCTCTAGCAATCCTAAGTACTCATTCCAAAGTGTGTATGTTCCGAAGTGGAGAGTGGTCCGGAATCTGTCCGGACCAGGAAAGAAGAAGATGTGAAGCTGAAGGCATTCCGGAATGACTCTCATTTCCGGAATGGATGCTGATCCGGAACAACGCTATTTTGTCTTTGTGCATTTATTATACTTGTCTTTGTATTGATGTGACTTTTCATAGGACTTAGTCTTTTGTTGTATTTAGACAATCAGAATGTCAGAAACATTTCTATTGTCCAGTCCTATGTAAGTGTTCTACTTAATTCACTGTAATCTTCACTCCTATTTATATGAGTATTCAGTACAAGTCAACTACGGATCTTTCATCCAACTTTTGGCACTTTCACTAAGTTTATTTAAAACATTCTTCTTGTTCTTAATTTATTAGCTTTACCTTGATCATTCATTCTCATTCCTCATTTAATGACTTGATCATATCTAAGACTTGACTGGTCCTTCCAGGCTTGACTTGAACATTTATTAGCAAGCAGACATTGATCTTAACCATTCACTCAAGGTTTGAATTCTCAAACCTTGTCTCTGCGCATCAGATCGATCTTGTTCTCACAATTGGTATTAGAGCTTGAGTGGTTGTCCTTTGAATCCATAGGATCAGTTTATAGTTGGTTTGAAATTACGTTGGTATTTCAACCATTTCTGTGTTAAGGATAAAATTTCTTCTATATACCACTTTAGCTTGAAGATATCTTAAACTTCAATGGCTGCTTCTAATCCTCAGCAAATGATTTCAATGCAAATCGCAAATAGTGTGGGTGGCCCTACATGTGCCCCATTACTAGTTGTGGAAGAATATGATCACTGGAAAGTTAGAATGGAAATATTTTTACTTGCCAAAGATAAAGGTGAAGAAATCTGGAGATCCTTCACAAAAGGTCCACATGTTCTTGTAAGAACAATTGTAAGTGATGCAGCTGCTCAGCTCATGCGAGAAGATGAAACTCGCCCAGCTCCTCTAACTGCATATGATATCGAGAAGCTGCATGTTGATCAAGTTGCTTTCTCAGAAATGGTGTTTGGTGTTCCTCATGCACTCTTCGAGCACATAAAGTTGTGCAAATCAGCCAAAGAGATTTAGGACAATCTTCAGGACCTAATTGAAGGTTCGGAAAATATGAAAGACAAGCGCCTCACCTCAGTTGTCAACGAATTCGACACCTTCACTACCAATCATGGTGAATTAGTGGCCTCAGCCTCCAACCATTACCGAATCGTTGTCAACAACATGAATGCTCATGGGATTGTCCGAACTCCTTTGGAGTACAATCTCAAATTCATAAACAGTCTGGGCAAAGGATGGGGAAATGTAAAATCTTGTCTCCAAAGCAATGGTTCCTTGAAAAAGTTGAAGCTCTATCAACTTTTTGATGCACTTCAAGGACATGAGTCCAATGTTGCTCAAACCATAAGGGAACTCTCTGGAGGTCCTCTTGCCCTTGTCAGTTCTTTCGAATCAACCATTCCGAAATCATCTACTTCGGATCCCTTCAAACCTATTGTCCCATCTACTCAAACATTCGCACCCATTTTACCCACACAAATCTATCCTGCTGATGATTCCGAAGCCATGGACTCTGAACTCCGTTTCCAACAGGAGTTCGCCCTACTCTCAATGAAATACAAACGTCCTTTCAATCCTTCTTACAAACCATACCAAAACCGATTCCATGCTCCTTACCAAAACAATCCTCAAACATACTCAGCTCCGAAACCTAAACCAACTTCGGAAAATCCTCCTGCATACAAACCAAACATCACTAAACCAGCTCTACTCCGGAACCCTCTCGTAGTTCCAAATCGGACAAACCTAAAATTGTGTGTCATAAGTGTGGACATGCAAACCATTTTGCTAAGGATTGCCTGGCTGATACTCCGCAGAAACCAAAAATCAAGGATTTTTCTTACTACGTCCGAAGAGCACAAGAGATGGCTGAAAGCAAAAAAGCCTTTGTAACAACGGTTTCAAGAGATGTTGAATGGTCATCCGGAGATGATGATGACATGGTAACTGGAAGGAACATGTGTCTGATGGCAAGAAAAACGGTTGAATGTGATGAAGGATATTGGTCATCTGGGTCAGAAGATGAAGATGATGTTGCTGAACCTCACTACTGCTACATGGCCACCAATGATCCACCCGGTCGAAGCATCGTTCAGCAGGTAAAAGCTATGATCTTTGATAATAATTTTGATTTGTCTCTTTGTGAACCTTATGTGACCCAAATCCAAACAGATATGAGCACCATTTATAAAGCCTATGAGTCTGCCATAGAAGCCAGTGAGAAGAAGGACTGTGAACTAAATCGTCTTAGGTTACGTTTTGAGGATAAAAAATTGAAAATCGAGTCTTTAGAGCATGAGCTTGTAATGTCAAACGATGAATGTATCATTTTGAAAGATAAATGTGAAATCACCTATTCTGAACGAAATGTTTTAATTGCTGATAACAAACGTCTCAATGCAAAGATAGAAGCTTTACATAACTCTGTAGACATGCTTGAAGCGGATATTCGGATGACTCATAATTTTCGTCATCCATGGTCTATAACACCTGGTCTCGGAAGCGAGTTTCCGAAACCAATTGTTAGTCCCTTGAAGGAATTGCAAAATTTAACATTCATGGGAGAGGTTCCGAACATCAAACATTCGGACACCCCTGTTTCTCCCTTGTCTCCACTTCCTGAGACTACAGACCATTTTGAGTCCCTAATTCTTGAGTTCAAACCAATTGTTGTCAAGTGTCCTGATTCCATGCCTCTTCCGCCTCTGATAAATCTGGACCTGAATCGGACCACGGATTTTCATCACAGTCTTACAAATTGTGTAGATTATGTTCCTAGAAGTAATCATGTGAACAATTGTGTGATTGAAGAAATCATTCCGGTAACAACTGAAACTACTGCCTCTGGGTTTGTATGGGCATCCTTAGATGATAAATTTGAAGTCTCAAGCTGTGTGTCCTCTAATTCTTGCGAATCGGATTCCTTAGTCATCTAAAAAACTAAATTGGTTCCCATTACTCCTGAGTTTAGGAATCCATCCGAAGGACAAACCTCAAAATCCTCGTCTCATCCTAAGAGAAAACCAATGCTGAATAGGAAGGATATTGTAGATCCCAAAGTAGAAGCTCGAAATGCACATAAAAAGGAAGTTAAGGCTAGACAAAATTCCAGGTTCATTGCAAACTCCAAACCAAGTTTATCCCGGAATTCTCATGCATCAACCCATCGTCAAAACTCCTTTGTTCCTACTAAGATCCTCAAAAGACCTTCTGAATCTCCTTTTCGTGTAGAACCCAAGAAAGTAGAAAGTTCTACTCAGCCTAAATCTCGTGTGAATGTCACAACAGTCCAAAACACTTCTCCTCGGACTGTTTCTTTTGTTTTTATTGCAAAATCTGATGGCACAATTGTTAAACCAAATCTTTCAAAAACCAATGTGTCATCAAGCAAATCCACAAATGCAAAGAAAACATCTTTTTCAAAATCTTCAAAGAAAAATCTTGTGTGGAAAGTCAAAACTCCCATTCATGAAACAACAATTTTGGAGGTTACAAATGTAACCAACACTCCGGAAGTCAAAGGTCGGAAGCAAACCGTTCCGAAACTTCAAGTCATTGAATATGACTACTGGATAGATGAAAAGACATTAGCCTTCTGTCATTTTCCAAAAAATTCAAAGAATACCACCCAGAAACACAAAGTTGTTCCTAAGTCACAATCAAAGTCCAAGGTCGGTGCCTACGTCCTAAATTCTAATTCGGAGCCTAAAAACTCTATTACTCACTAATTTTGTAAGCACTTTGTGCTTCGGAGCAAGAAACAATATGGTATATTGATAGTGCTTGCTCCATGCACATGACAGGGCAGAAAGATTTTCTGCGAGATCTAAAGCTTTCTCCAAACGCTGGTTACATGACATATGGCAACAACTCCAACTCTCAAATACGTGGTTATGGGATCCTCACCAATGGAAACTTCTCTATCTCACATGTGGCTTGTGCAGCTGATCTAAAACATAATTTGATAAGTGTTGCTCAGCTCACTGATTCAAATCGACGTGTGGAATTTTGGAAAAAGTACAACTACGTAATGACTAAAGACCGAAAAGAGTGTTTAATCAAGTTACTTCGCAACAAGAACATATACCCGCTCGACATCAACATGATTGTTGGCAAACCGCAACTCTGCCTTCTCACCAAAGCTGTTCCTGATGTCAGCTGGTTATGGCACCGAAGGATCGCTCATCTAAACTTTCGGTACATGAATGATCTCGTATCCGGCGAAATGGTGAGAGGTTTACCTCTTCTCAAATTCGAAAATGATCATTTATGTGCTGCTTGTGAGTGTCGTAAGCAATCGAGGAAGGGTCATCATGTTATCATCGAAAAGTCCATTTCCGAACCATTAGAGCTTCTACACATTGATCTTTGTGGACCATCCACTGTAGAAAGTCTTCATCATAAGAAATACATTCTTGTGATTGTTGATGATTTTACAAGGTTCAGTTAGGTCTTCTTCCTAAGGCTGAAATCTGAAACAGCCTCAGAGCTCATCAATTTTATCAAAGGAATAGAAGTTCTTATCAAACTCCCAGTTAATAGAATCCAAAGTGATAATGGATCGGAATTCACTAATTCCACCATTGAGAAATTTCTCACCGAAAAAGGAATCGACCTCAATTTCTCAGCTCCCTATACTCCACAACAAAACGGTGTAGTCGAAAGACGCAATAGAACTCTCGTTGAAGCTGCTCAATCCATGCTGAACTTCGCAAATCTACCACTCTACCTTTGGGTTGAAGTCGTATCCACTGCTTGCTTCACTCAAAATCGGAGTATCATCAATCGATGCCTTAACATGACACCGTACGAAGCAATGAATGGTCGGAAGCCAACAATCTCATTTTTGCATGTTTTCGGATGCAGATGCTTCATCAAGAACAACAGTGATCAACTTACCAAGTTCCAACCTAAAGCTGATAAAGCCATCTTCCTTGGGTACTCCTCAAAATCGAAAGCTTACAGAGTTCTTAACCGGAGAACTCGTGTTCTGGAAGAAAGCTTTGACATTACTTTCGATGACAACTTCATTCAGAATTCTGGCCCAACTCACATTACAACTCACATTATGGAGTCCGATGCTCCTCCGCCAGGATGTCCGAACCCTCAAACAATTCTTGAAGTTGACTTTGCAACTCTCTTTGGTCCTTTCGAAACCGCTCTTGATTCGTAATCTCGATCAAGACCAACTCTCATTCCAATCCCTACTTCGGAAGCCCCTGTCTCGCATAACGTTTCCGGTCTGATCCCAAGCCTCCCTCTATTTGATTCCGAACCGTTTCAACCTTCTCAGGTTGAGGGGGAGAATGATGCTCATCCCTCTCTTGAATCAAATGTGGATGGCTTCCAAGATGCAGCTGCTGATTCCGATGACTCCAATCCTCTCAACATTGATGAAAATGAAAACTTCTTTGAATTCCCTTCTGATGATGATGTCAATCTCTCTAGTTCAGAAGTTCAGGGGGAGCATCAGCCTCACATTTAAACCATTCAGGGGGAGCAAATCAATTCCACTGTTGATATCGGATCGACGGCCGCACAAGAACTCCCACGATTACATGTTTGGACAAAGGATCATCCTCCGAACCAAGTAATCGGAAACCCCAATGCTGGTGTACAGACTCGTTCTGCTACAAGTATCCAAAATGAATGCCATTTCTCAACATTTATATCCATGGTTGAACCCAAATCCATCAAGGACGCATTGGATCATGCTGACTGGATTACAGCCATGCAAGACGAATTGGCAGAATTTGACTGAAATGAAGTTTGAACTCTCGTGCCTCCTCCATAGAATCATCCCATTGTCGGTACGAGATGGGTATTTTTCAAAAAGCTAGATGATGCAGGAGTTATTATTCGAAATAAAGCTAGATTGGTGGCAAAAGGATTTACACAGATCAAAGGGCTCGACTACAATGAGACCTTTTCTCCTGTTGCACGTCTTGAAGCCATCAGAATCTTTCTGGCTTATGCTGCTCACAAAGGCTTCAAAGTTTACCAAATGGATGTTAAGAGTGCTTTTCTTAACGGTGAACTTGACACTGAAGTGTACCTTCAACAGCCCCCCGGTTTCATTAATCTCTCCTTTCCGAACTACTGTTACAAACTCCGGAAGGCTGTCTACGGACTCAAGCAGGCTCCTCGAGCATGGTACGAGACACTCACTGATTTTCTCAAACACTCAGGTTTTCAAAGAGGAATTCTAGACCCTACCCTATTTTGAAGATCAAATGGAAAGAATCTCATGCTGGTACAAATTTATGTGGATGACATCATTTTTTGATCTACGGATTCATCTATGGTTGCTGACTTTGCTAAACTTATGGTCAATCGATTTCAAATTAGCATGAATCGGGAGTTAAGCTTCTTTCTTGGCCTTCAAGTCAAACAGACTAACAGAGGAATATTCATTCACCAAGAGAAGTACATCTCGGAACTCCTCAAGAAATACTCAATGGACACCTGTGCCTCCGCTAAGGTACCAATGGGCTTCGGACACAAGATCTTTGCCGACCCTTCAGGTGTTTCTGTTGATGAAAAGAAATACCGTGGAATGATTGAATCCCTACTCTATCTCACAGCAAGTCGTCCGGATATCATGTTTTCAACATGTTTATGTGCCAAATTTCAAGTCAAGCCAAAGATGTCTCATCTCTTGGCTGTAAAACAAATCTTCCGATACCTTAAAGGCACAAAGAGTCTCGGAATCTGGTACCCAACAAATGAGAGCTTCCTACTTCAAGCTTATTCTGATTCAAACTATGGTAGTCTTCAACTTGATAGAAAAAGCACTTCAGGTGGCTGTCAATTCTTAGGTGGTCGTTTGGTCAGTTGGTCATCCAAGAAATAGAACTGCATTACACTCTCTACAGCCGAAGTCGAATACATCGCTGCTGCCAGCTGTACATCTCAGAGTCTGTGGATGAAATCTCAACTCTTGGATTATGGTTACCACTTTCAATGCATTCCTATCTATTGTGACTCTCAAAGTGCCATTGCGATTTCCTACAATCCAATTCAGCACTCAATGACTAAGCACATTGATATAAGTTACCATTTCATAGAAGATCATGTTCTTAATGGTAACATTGAACTCGTTTTGTTCCATATGACAATGAGATTGCTGATGTCTTTACCAAGGCATTAGACGGAACCAAATTCAATGGTTTTCTGAACAAAATGGGTATGATGATACCAGATCCTCAGTTCTTTCAAGAGACTTGTTCTCTTTCATAGACGTATTCGAAAGAAAATTAGTTCCGATCTAAATTTTTCATCTCGAAACTACTTTCTCTCTGAATACATAGGATCATTTTACCTGTCTTTATTTCTGACCTTCACTTGAGTTTTTAAGCTGTACAGTTCGTCCTGATTGTTTGCTATTTAAAGTCCACATTGTCATAGTGCTCAAATTTTCATCTCGGAATATACTTCATATTGGCATCCCGGAATTCCACTCCAGAAAAGGTATTGCATTCTGCACTCCGGAATTTCAAAATTCACTCCGGAAGATTTCTCAAATTTCACCCCGGAATGCTTTACAAATATTGCTCCGGAATTTTATCTAAAATCTCACTCCGAAATGCTTTCCCAAACATGTTCCGGAAATTATTTCAAATTCACTCCGGAAATTCTTGAATTTCTATTCCGGAATCTCTGCTCCGGAATCACTAACCTTTTCAAATCAAACTGAATTTCCGTTCCGGAATCTCACATCTTTTTTGAAATGACACTAAATTTTTTGACTCCGAAATCGAAACCTTCTCCGGATCATTTCTCATTCCGAACCTCTTTTTAAAACTAGCATGTTCCGGAACACAATCTCTTATCCTCCGGATCATATTCTGTCCGGAACCGCTCATCCGGAATACCAAAGGATAATAGGGTGATATTTTTTTGTTTCAACGGTTACTTTTCTTGAAGATCCTATCCTATCTTCCTCGATTTTCGTGACACGATTGCACGCCCCCATAAAGTAGCCATCGAATCGTCGGTTATGGTTTTCCATTTTTAGCCACAAACAAACCTCACCTTTCACCTCCCAGGTCAACTCAGCCCCCTAAACCTCTTTATCATTTAATGCGACCCGTTTCTCGTTCGGATCCTCATCATTACCCTACTAACCCAACCCACTTCCCTTACCTATAAATAGCAATCAAAACCCCCTTTTACCTCTTTACGCGCCCAATACCTCCAAAACCCTTGATTTCTCTCTGAGTTCTTCGTGTTCTTCAAGCACTCATCATCCTGCAACAATGGCTTCTCCTCCTTCACCACCTAAAACTGCCCCAACTGCTTCAACACCCAAGAAATCCATTGCCAAGAAGAAACGATCAAAGGGTTCATCATCATCAGTTGCTCAAGAACCGTTTCTAAGAGACACCACTCAACGCTTTTCCCTAAATCCCATGGATTATGATGAATCCATCAGGGTAATGATAGAGTTTATCGCAAATCACCCCATATTCATTCCCCTCACTAAAACCCCTAAACCTCCACTACCACTTCATCATCTTCACCATGCCTTTACAAGTATCAAACTCGAAGACGGTACACTCGAGACTACAATTATCGGTGACAGAACTGTTCCAATCTACAAATCGAACTTCCTTAAGGCGATCGGTGTGAAAGCAAAGCCACGGGGTTTCAAGGTCCAAGAACCAACGACTGAAGAGTTTCAGACGTTTTTGAACTACATCGGGTATAATCAAGATTACAGGGCTAAAGACTTCAAGAAATCTGTCGTCTCCAAACTCTAGACTGTGCTAATGCACTTCATCATCAGAGGGCTGTCCGGAAAGCATGGAGGAACCGATACGCTAAGCAAAGACTGGCTCAACGTCGTCTACAACATCTAATCCGGACGGGACAATGTTATGGATCTTCCGGAAGTTCTATGGCAAGATTTTTGTAAATTTGCCATCAAAAGAAAGGAGAATGAGATTTCGAGCCCTAGGTTCTCGGCACTTACACTTCAACAAATTTTCAATGAACTTCATGAACCATTTCTGGTTAACACCATTCCTCCGGAGGTATGTGTCACTTTTAAAGTTGTTAAGTCTTATCGCATTCCGGACCAATCTTCTTTTGGTCCGGTCAGACGACTTCCGGACCCACATGTTGGCCCTTATTCCTTCCGATTCAATTTATTTAAAACTTCACATGGAGACTTCGGTTGTGTTTGACCAAACATAACCTACCCCAGTCTCTGTTGAACCTATCTCAGAAGAGGCGAATCCTTCTAAGTCCGGAGCCGAAGTGAAAAAGTCTGCAAAACGGAAGACTTCGCCCACAAAACCAAAGCCTAACAAGTAATCCAAGGTCAGCTCCTCCTCTCAATAGGAAGGAACCCATGACATTCCGGCTGATTCTGGCCGACCGCACACCCCACCTACCCACTCATCCGAGGTACCCCTCGATGTTTCAAAATCACATGCACACTATCTCGGGGAGTCTGCTCATAATCCACCCTCTCCTTCCCAAAAAGGTGATGCCGGTGTTGACCATAGTTCCTTGCCCCCCCTCCCCCTGGAACACACCCACCAGTCTCATTTGATATCCCTCTTGTTTCTCACACTAGCACACACTCCAGAACCCATGTTCCAGACCCTAAGCTTTCCGGAGCTGGAGCAGTCCCTCCGACTCCGGATGCCCCAACTGGTCTGATACCCAAAAGGCGTACATGATGACCAGGTGCTAATGATCCCCAATGGGAAGATTTTTTTAATAGGGCCGCATCAAAACGTCCGGATCTCACCAGAGCTCAAGTGGAGTCCACTCTTATCTCCATGAGGAACAGGGTCATCCAAAGCAATATGCCTTATGTTCCTCCCACTGACGCCGATGCAGCCAACGAACTTACTTATGAACTACCGCCTGTTACAACTCACCCAGACGTCTTCCAAACCAATCTGGATGAAGAGCTCTTCGAAGAAGTTATGCTGGATGATGAAGCAAAAACTGTTTCGCACACAAATTTATTGACTTCAATCCGTTTTCAATCAAGGGCATCCGTATCCAAGTCTGCCTATGACTTCGGATCCTCCTCTTCAACCACTCCGGTTGGTGGTTCAAACTCCAATCTCAAAATCCAAGAAGATGATGCTGCAACAAAGCCTGGTCCATCCATTGATCCCTCTTCTCCTCAAGCAAAATCTCCTCACTCCAATTCCTAATCTGGATCTTCCGCTGGCAACTACATCGATCCCTTTGCTCTCCTTGATATGTAAACCAATGTGTCGGATACCATGAAGAAGGTTTCCTCAATTTAAACCTCCGTAACCGAGCTCAACAATAAAATGGATCAAAAGGTTTCCGGACTTGATTCTAAACTTGATGCAATCCTTCAGTCTATATCCCAGCAGTCCGGACCATCTATTGCGGAAAGAGAAGCCCAACTGGATCAATTAATTTCTCTCCGGCTCAAGCACTCCATGGAGGATGTTGAAACCAAATATGATATTTTGGTTGATCACTATCTCAACACCATCACCTCCATGCTCAAAGTCCACGACGACTTGGTGTCTGCTACCAACGATCTGATTAAGCAGACCCACATTCGTCATGAGAAACAGATCCAAAGGATGGATAAGGAGATCAAGAAGAAGGATGAAATGAACCTCATCATTCAACAAGTCCTTATCAAGCTTCTTCGCTCCACTTGGAACATTGTTGATGTTCCGAATCGGAAGTTTGATGAGATGATAGCTATTCTTATCCATTTGTTCGATCACCTTGTTGTTCAAGCCCCCACATATGAAGCATATGATACCCTCACTCTTCAGCTTAACACGAGCCTTCAGAAAATCTTCTCCAAATTTGATGATCTAAACGACTCTTTACGACTTGCACCGGTTCCGAGATCCACCGATGCAAGAGGGGGAGAAGGTCCTAGCCAGCCATGGAAAGCTTCCTCGGAGTTCACACTCCGAGATGAGGACTTGAATTCCGATGATGAAGTCCAAGTTGTGTCCGGACTTCTAGGAAATCCCTCTGATAAAGAAGAAGACAATGAAGAAGAATATGTCACCAAAGGAGTTCTTGGTCTTGAGGCTCCGAAAAAGCTATCTCCAAAGAAGCTGACTGAGGAAGAGAAGAGAATATGGTCCGCATCCTCTTTGCCAGATGCTCTTCAAAAAGCCATTCAAATGGCCAAATCCAAATCTCTCCTCACAACTGAAGCCTTCCGAGCCACTACGTCCATGCTCCCACCAATTCCGGAACCAAAAATTGCTCCAATAGACCAGGGCTCTCCACTCCGGATCCCTGATGACATTTCAGAAGATCCTCTTCCGAATCCCACTCCGGAATTTGTAGTGGATGAGAACATGAAGCTCATCATGGACACTCTGAAGAAAAACAAAGGCAAAAGGCCGATGACTGCTGAGCAACAAGCCTTCCACTCCGGACCTCCTCTCAAGCAAAAACATAGATGGTCTCAGGAGGAAATCAACCAAGCATTAAAGGACAGCATCCAGATTCAAGCTCTTAAGGATAATCCTGATCCGATGCGTGGCATCTCTCCTCTTTGCCGTGAAGGCATTCTCCAGGCTCAAGAAATCGTTTCGTGCTTCTACTACGATGTTCCTACCAATAACTCCGAACATCTGGATCTTCCTTTCTCTCCCTACAGCAAATTCTACACCAAATTTGCTCCTCTTCACCCAACTGACGATCCGGACTGAGCGAGAAAGACTTAAAACTTTCTACTCTAAGCATGCACAACCTCTTAAGGAAGTGTGGACGAGAAAGAGAATTACCAAAGTCGAGGGTTTCAGAAGAAACATTTTGATAAAATTTGATCTCAATTGTCCACTATTTCGTTTTCACATCCTTCGAAACAAGCCAACACCCCGGACTGTTACTGATGCTGACTTTCCCTCCATGAATCCTAATGACATCCTTACTTTAGCTGCCTACTTCAGAGAAAATCAAAAGGATGACATTAGTATGGGAGCTTACCATGCTACTCTGAGCTTCCTGAAAGATTATGTTGCGGAATTTTGATGACGTGATTTTGAGCTTGCACATCTATACGGAACTGAACAATTTGTTGCCAAAATCGACTTTATTCTTCTGGAAGCGGAAATTCTTGCAGATGGTCCTATTGAAGAACCGGTTCTAAGTTTTTTCTACACAACAAGAAAGAAAAACAAGAAGGATTGTTTCCGAGTCCTTGACAAACATCTAGTTCCGACCAAAGCTCTGAAGAAGTTCATATCCCGGGCGTCCAAGTCTGATGCTCCAGAATAGGTCAAGGAAAGCTTTGTAAGTCAATTTGAGTGGTACATTGCAGTCCGAGAATGGTTGTTCAGAGCTTACACCTTCATCAAGGAAGAAACGATCTAAGTTTACTGGATTGCTAAGTTCACTTAGGGGGAGATTGTTGGAACCTGAAAGTGAACCTCTAGCAATCCTAAGTACTCATTCCGAAGTGTGTATGTTCTGAAGTGGAGAGTGGTCCGGAATCTGTTCGGACCAGGAAAGAAGAAGATGTGAAGCTGAAGGCATTCCGGAATGACTCTCATTTCCGGAATGGATGCTGATCCGGAACAACGCTATTTTGTCTTTGTGCATTTATTATATTTGTCTTTGTATTGATGTGACTTTTCATAGGACTTAGTCTTTTGTTGTATTTAGACAATCAGAATGTCAAAAACATTTCTATTGTCCAGTCCTATGTAAGTGTTCTAGTTAATTCGCTGTAATTTTCACTCATATTTATAGGAGTATTCAATACAAGTCAACTACGGATCTTTCATTCAACTTTTGGCAATTTCACTAAGTTTATTTAAAACATTCTTCTTGATCTTCATTTATTAGCTTTACCTTGATCATTCATTCTCATTCCTCATTTAATGACTTGATCATATCTAAGACTTGACTGGTCCTTCCAGGCTTGACTTGAACATTTATTAGCAAGCATACATTGATCTTAAGCATTCACTCAAGGTTTGAATTCTCAAACCTTGTCCTTGCGCATCAGTTTGATCTTGTTCTCACACTTGGACCAGAAGCCGGTAGACTGCAATAGGCTTGAATAATTTCACTCGCAGCTGGGACGTTGCGAAGCATCGATTCCAGAATTGGTCCAATGAAGGTGAATCTGGAAGTGTCTGACAGAATGATGTTCGTGGTGTGGAAAAACTGAATGTTAGCCATAATCGAACCTTTTATCACCAGAATTCTGAGGCGATCGATAGCCCTTTGTACAATGAGAGTCCAATAACGTGCACATGAGATCTCATTGTGCCTAGTTGTGGAAATCGTACTCTGAACGAATTGAGCCATAACACTGACCCGTAGTCAAGATTGACTCCTGAGTAAACACCATACATAATGGACATGAACAACTTGCTAGCACAATCTGAGCATGTTACCCTCTCAGAAAGGCTTTTGAAAATCAAGGTAAATAACCCATTCCACATTGGCAGCAAGTTAGGCTTCTTAAATTTAGTGACGGAGACCAGGTACTCCCTGTAGCCCATTTACTAGAATATTTCCAAGATGGCAGAGTTGGAGATGGATTCTGGGTTAATTAGGTCACGACCTTGAGGAAGACCCAGCAGGTTACAAAAATTGGATTTGTTCATGTGGGTTTTCTTGTTGTCGACTTCAAAAGTGATCATCTCTTCCCCTTGTTGGTAGCTAGCAGTCAAATATGTTTTGGAGAGATGAACCAAGGGCACATTCTCAGTTTTTTTCATGGCGATTACCAGTGGTGAATAGCATAAGAACTCGGTGAGAGGTTGAAGAAAGGCGTCGTACTTGGTAGGTTCAAGATCCAGGATTAGATTCTGGTTAGCCTTGATGTTGAGAAGAGTTGATTGGTCCATTTGATCAGCGACAGTAGGCGTTTCAGAAGAGCTGCCATTGTTGCTTGGTGAAGAAGATGATAAACAGTAGAGAGAAATCGTCGGGTGAATTTCGAATGCTTTTGAAAGTGGTAATAAACAATAAAGCGTCGAAATCCTTATATACGATTTGATAGGAGAGAGAGAGAGAAAAACCGACGGTTGATAATCCCAATTTACTAAAAAAAGTGCCTAAAAAGGCGTGATTGACAGTTGTGGCGTCAGGCGGCGTAACTGACAGTAGGCATCGTTTCAGTTTTCATGCGCCTAAATTCAAATCTTATCCACAAATACCGCCGCTTTAGTCACTGACTTTCGCATTTTCGTACTTTCGCAGTTTTATACTTTCGCAAATGATTACCGTTTACTGTACTCTTAACCTGAAAGTAACCATTAGGACATGGAAACCAAAATTTTGAAAATCATAATGATCTTCGTGCTAGAGTGTGCCAAAGATAAAGAAATAAAACAAGTTCTCTAAGGGATTCTAGTGATGTCATGAAAGACATGAAGTAGATGGATCCCGGGCAATGATCTCTTCCTTCGCAGTCAAGAGAGACTTTGAAGTGCTTGTGTGATGTCCCGTTAAATGACGATCATCTGTTTGTGGAGAAACAATGAAAGGATTCTTTTAATAAGTCAAAAGGGGTGGCTTCATCTTCAACTAAGTCCGAAACTCAAAATAAGTTCGAACGTTCGTATGAAGTACTTGTCTAACCAGTGTAGCCATAAGAACAAGTAAGTTTTGGAATTATTTTTAGTGGCTGAATAATTGTAGAAATCTCAAGAAAAATAAAACAGGATCTTATGGGAAGAAAATTCTTAGGTCTAGAACATTTCATTAAGATCTCGCAAAAATAAAAAGAGATTTCAGGGCACAAACCACGAAGGTGGACATTCGTTAATTCCTTGGTGAAAAGTCTAGAACATGTTTCTGGTTCACCGTCAATTCTTAAATATGTGTTAGATTTTAGGTTTCACTCAATTCGTGGTTGTAACGAATTTAAGATCATAAACACAGATGTTGTGTAACCATAAACCTCAGTGGTAATATCTGAGAGTCTCAAGGGTTACATTCATGAATGCGTAAGAGATGGAGAAGTACTGGGAGGTGGTTCCAAAGAAAAAAAAGTACCTCTGCTATGTGAAAGTGACCAAGCAGTCAACTCTTAACTCAATATGAGAAGAGTAAGGTAGCTCATGACTTATGTGAATGAATATCCTAACTGGGAAGAAACGATTGGTATTATCGATTCATTAAGGCTTCAACATAGAGTCGCAGAGGCTTCATACTACATGCATCAGCATGCTTCTAAGGACACTTAACTAGTGCATAGATTTAAAATATTTACCTGCCCCGTCATTCATAATTGAGATCACCATGATATGTGTGTCTTCAATTATGCTCAATTATCTAATCTTTTTGGTATTTTTGTATATTTTATGAAAAGAAATAAGAATTGAAGACAAAGAAAATATTTTCGTATTTTTGTATTTCTGGAAAAGAAATAAACACAAAAGAAATAAAATATTTTTGGATTTTCGATTTTCTGAAAAAGAAATAAGTAAAAAAAACAGAAAGAAATAAAATAAGTAGCAATAAACAAAATGTACAAAGGATACAAGAAGTTCTGAACCATGAATGAACAGTGGACTGCGAGCCACTACGAGTGTTCACAGATGAACAGTAGTCAACGAGTCACTACGAACATTCGCAGTGTGAACAGAGGACTACGAGTCACTGCGAACGTTCGCACCAATTCGAAGTTCAACCAAAACCATAAGATTGTGAAGGTTGTTTCGGAACTGATTCAACCTCAATGATTCCTAAGCCTTGAAGAATGCGATTAAAGGTTTGTTCAGGTAAGGCTTTTGTAAAGATGTCAGCCAACTGATCAGCAGATCTAACAAAGTGAATCTCGATATTTCCATCTTCCACGTAATCTTTGATGAAGTGATACCTCAGTGCAATGTGTTTGGTCTTAGAGTGTTGCACTTGGTTGTGACATATGTGAATGGCGCTCTCAGAATCACAATGCAAGGGGATTCGCTTCATATTGATACCATGGTCACGAAGCTGACTTTGAATCTAGATAACTTGTGAAGTACAAGAGGCATCGGCTATGTACTCTGCTTCAGCAGTTGATAGGGAGACATAGGTTTGTTTCATTGATTGGCAACTAACAAGTTTTCCATCAAGAAATTGACATCCTCCCATTATACTCATTCGATCTAAACCACAACCTCTGAGATCAGCATCTGAAAACGCTTGCACAAAGAAACCTGAACTGGAAGGATACCATATTCCTAGCGAGGAGGTTCGTTCAAGATACCTTAATATGTTCATGACAGAGGTCATGTGGGGTTCGCGAGGATTCGCTTGAAACCTGGAACAATAGCAAACAAAAAACATGATGTCTGGGCGACTAGCGGTTAGATACATCAATGAGCCTATTATTTGACGATTGAGTATCATATCAGTAGTTGGTTTGTCCAAAGATGGTGATAGTTTCGTTCCAAATACCATTGGAACCTTCACCTTCGAATCACCCACCATTCCAAACTTAGCAAGTAAGGTATTCGTGTAAGCCTCCTGGTTGATAAAAATTCCCTCCTGACTCTGTCATATGTTCAAACCAAGGAAAAAGTTAATTCGACCCATAGAGCTCATCTCAAATTTAGTTTCCATCAACTTTCGGAACTCAACAGTTAAACTGGGATTTGTAGAAATGAAAATGATGTCATCAACATAAATTTGGACAATCATCAAATGGTCACCATCTTTCTTGCGAAAGAAGGTTGGGTCAACAGAACCTTGCGTAAATTTAGCTTGTGTTAAGAATCTAGTAAGACTTTCATACCAGGCTCATGGAGCTCTTTTTAGACCATAGACTGCTTTATCTAGAATGTAACAGTGGTCTGGAGATTTCTCATTTACGAACCCTGGTGGTTATTCCACATACATTGTTTCTTCAAGTTCCCCATTCAGAAAGGCACACTTAATGTCCATATGAAAGACTTCGAAGTTCTTGTGAGTTGCATACGGCAGAAAGATGCGAATAGACTCGAGCCTTGCAACAGGTGTGAAGGTTTCTTCTTAGTTAATGCCTTCTTCTTGGCAATACCATTTAACAACGAGTCGAGCCTTGTTTCGTATCACATTTCCCTATTTGTCTAGCTTGTTACGAAATACTCATTTTATACCGATAACAGATGCATCATTAGGAGTGGGAATTAGTCTCCAGACCTTGTTTCGTTCAATCTCATTGAGCTCCTCCTGCATTGCTTGCACCCAATCAGAATGATCAAGAGCAATCTTAACATTTTTGGGTTCAATTTTTGAGATAAACGAATTAAATATGCAATATTCCACTTTAGAGAATAATGCAGTCTTCTTCGCCTTTTCTTGTGCTCTCGTGAGAACTCCTGAAGATGATTCTCTTATTACTTGTGTTTTGTGATGATCTCTGGTCCATTTGGTCAAAGGAGGGTAATTAGGATCATGGTTTGGGTCCAGTTCAACATTTACATCCTCAAGTTCTGATTGCACATCCGAATCATCATTCCTATTTTCATTCTCCCCCTCGAATGATGTATGTTCCTTATCTTCTGGAATTGGATTCTCACCCTGGAATTGACTTTCGTGGGTCATTGGAGGAGTTGAATGCTCCCCCTGAAAAGGTGTACCAGGTGTGGAGGTTAAAGTTGAACCCTCCCCCTGAGATGGAGCATTCGCAGCTTGTTGAACTTTTGGATTCGGAGGTTCCCTTTCAAGATTCTTTGCAGCTTCAACAATTTTCTTCAATTCATCCTCCTTGTTATATGCTGCTTTGGATTCGAAGGATATCGCTTTCTTTGGCTCATCAAATAAATTCATGAATTCGTCATAGAGATTGGAGATTGGAATTGTTGCAGGATTCGGCTAGGGAAAGATCTCCTTTGGTAGAATGTCATCATTCTGATACTTCTTTATGTAATTGTCATCGAACGTGACATAATAGATTTCTTCTATCTTTTTAGACTTTTTGTTGAGAACCCTATATGCCTTAGAAGTCAGAGAATACCCTAAGAAAACACCTTCATCAGCCTTCACATCGAATTTGTTCCTTTGCTCTTTGGAACTGAAAATAAAGCACCTAGAACCAAATACATGAAAGAAATTGACATTAGGTTTTCGATTATTCAATATCTCATAGGGAGTAACAAAAAATCGCTTATTGAGGATTGATCGATTTTGAGTAAAGCAAGTTGTTCCAATGGCATCTGCCCAGAAGTAAAGTGGCAGATTCGCAAATGACAGCATGGTTCTCGCAGCTTCACACAAAGATCGGTTTTGTCTTTCAACGACCCCGTTCTGTTGAGGTGTGTAAGGAGCTGAAAAGTTGTGAGTAACTCCTTTCCCAGTTAGAAATTCTTCAAACGCTTGGTTTTTGAATTCCAAACCGTTGTCACTGCGAATGTTACGAACCAACTTTCGCAGTTGAATCTCTATCTGCTTTATAAAATCCTTGAGCTTGGGAGTGGCTTCTGATATCTGCTTAATAAAATGCACCTAGGTAAATCTGGAAAAATCATTAACAATTACAATTATATATTTGTTACCACCAATGCTTTCAATTGCTGAAGGACCACAAAGGTCTATATGCAATAGTTCAAGTGGTTCTATGACTTTGGTGTTCACAACTGTTGGATGACTCGTCCTGCTATGCTTCCCTAATTCGCAGGCGGCACAAAGATGTTCCTTATCGAATTTCAAGAGTGGAAGCCCCTCGCACATGATCACCAAGAACGAGTTTATTGATGTCTTTGAAATTGACGTGCGAGAGTCTACGGTGCCACAGCCAACTATCATCTGAAGAAGCTTTCGCAAGTAGACAGATAGCAGGTTTCCCTTTGATGGGGTTCAGATTTAGAGGATACATCTCGCCTTTTCTCTTAGACTTTAGCAGGAATGTTTTAGTCTTCTTTTCGATGATCTCGGATCCCTTGTCGCCAAATGATACTTTCAATCCAGTACCTACAACCAACTGCGAGACACTTATTAGGTTGTGTTGCTGGCCTTCCATGTATGCTACCTTGCGAATGGAAAATTCTCCATTCGTGATCATTCTATACCCCTTGATTTCTCCAAGTGAATTATTGCCGTACTTCACTCTCCCTCCATCCTTCAGTGCTCTAAACTCTCTCAGCTCTTCCTTCCTTCCTGTCACGTGACGCGAGCAACCACTATCAATTTATCATTCAGAGTCAAATTGCTCGTCACGAATCACCTACAAAAATCAAAGAGATTTAGGAACCCAAAGTTGTTTGGGTCCACGTGAGGCTTTCACAGGAAAAGTAATTGCAACATCAACTAAATAAGATCTTTTAATTAAGGTGGAGTTATCTTTCTTTGTGATTTGAAAAACAGTGATCCTATTAGCTTTTAAGTTCTTATCCTCTGTGGATATTTTCCTTTGTTTATCTTGGATTTGTTGCTTGACAAACTTCTTCTCATCACTCTTTGGGTTAGTTTTGGATATCTTAAATGGAATTTTAGGCTTCGAAACTACTTTTTCTTTGCCCTTAACTTTTTTCAATGCCTTGGCAGAATGTGAAGCATTCTTGCTAAGTGAGGAGTGAGACTTTTTCTTCTCCATAGGTTTCGCATGATTTGAAAAAGAGGAGTTTTGAAAAACTTTTTTTTTGAAACCTGTGGAGACTGAGACTGTGTTCGTGAAAGACTCCTAGGGTTCGTGTGTGAAGAGACTTTTTCATTTGGATTGGAAGATTTTTCTTGATAAACGAAGTTAGGATTTTTGGATTTCCAAAAATGCTTTCTTTCCTTTAGATTTTTATTATATGTCGCAGTTCCTTGACGTTTTTGAGCAGCAAATTGCTCAGAAGACTTATGAACACTAGCCCTAGGTTTCGGCTTTCTGACAGGAGTTTCAGCTTGTTCGGATGATGTATCATTTGGAACATTCTTGGTTCCACTCGGACTCCCTTTCTCGTAGCTTGAGTTGTCATTGTTCAACGATTCTGCTACGTATCTTCCCTTTGTTCTCCAAGAGGTCATTTCAGAGAGACCATTAGTTTCGTCTGCATTGTCAATGGGGGCTGACCAAAAATATTCGTCACACCCATCAGCGTTGTCATCTTCTACCAGGGACGTTAGTTCTATAGTCTGGTTTTTGTACAGTCCGGTAATTGCGAAAACTTGGTTAGGAACTGTTCTAACCTTTTGAAAAACTAAAGCTTTTTCTTTCAAAATCTTTGGATTATTTTCAGAAATACGTGCAAACTCAACTGAATTTTTAGAAATTAAGACTTTCGCAGGTTCAGGTTCAGTTTTAACATCGTCGAATTCAGACACATTTTCAACATTAAGTTTATTTTCTGAACTCAACTTAGTGCATAGAGAGTCAAATTTCTGTACAGTTTCAGATTTTATTTTCTCTTTATCTTTTTCATCCAAAATTTTTCTTAACATTTCTTTATGGTCTTTGGACTGTATGTAAGATTCAATTTTGTCCAAGCCAATTTTGTAGGCATCCGAGACTTCTTCTGATCACATGATTGATTCGCACTTGTAACAGTCTGCATCGATTTCGTCCTCTTTCAATTCAAGAAAGGGCAAAATCATCTTATGGATTTTCTTTCCTATTTTGCAGTCAATATGCAGCTTTGTAATATTAAAATGAATCCGTTTTGCAATTAAAGCAAAAAATGTTTCGTTGTTTTAAAAGCCCCAAATTGTCATGTTGTGCGTGGATTAAATCATCCCTAGACCTAGCTAAATCCGATTCTAACTTCTCAATCCACATGCGCCTCTCTTCACTTTTGTTAGAAACCCTGCCGAGTTGATCGGTTAAGTTAGAATTAGTTAAACGGGTTTGTTTTAAACTATCACTGAAACTTGAAAATGTAAATCTTAAGTCTTTTAATTCAGTTTCATACCGGGAGATTGTAATGTTTAGAGATTCGACAATAGAATTTACCTTACTTATCATCTTTTCACATTCATTGATTTGCTCCAAAACAAGTTTCGCTGCGAAGCGGTTGTCAGAATCCCGGCCACCATCAGTAATGTAACCCCTTTGCTCTGAAACATCATTGCTGACCATCAAGCATCTTCCTCTGAACTGCGAAACATTATCCTTCGCAACGAAGCTTCTCCCGTGAGTTGGTTTATGAACCTCTTCGTCCTCTGAATCAGTCGACCACACTTCGACTCTTCCAAACTCATCATCCTGTTCCTGCACAATCAAAACAGGTTTAGCTTCATCTTTATTTTTCTTCTTTTTAATCTCCTCCATCTTCCTGAGAAAATAAGCCTCATCATCCTCTTCCGCTTTCTTCCCATTCTTTCTTCTTAGTGTGCACTCCTTAGCCAGATGATTTTTTCCATGACAATAATTGCAGTCATAGACGGAGTCTCCTGGAAGCTTTTCTCCTTCTTTACTTCTTTCTTTTGAGAGTTGTTAGAACTCTCATCCTTCGCCTTCTCTGAGCTGTAACTTCCCTGCCAGTTTCGGTTTTTGTTGCATCCAAAGTTCTTCTTTGCGAACCTTTTTGGATTGGACACCATCATAGCATACTCTTCTTTTGAGAGTTCACAATCGGAGAGATCAGACTCTGAACCATCATCATCAACCTTCTTACCCTTTGCTACAAGAGCTAATGAACCCATGCAAGAAACAACTTTTCCCTCACTTGTCACTTCATCCTCGTGTGACCTTAGAATACCAACAAGCTTTGCCAAGGAGTAGTTTTTGAACTGCTCATGCGCTTTAACCGTCGACACCACAGCCTTCCATTCAGATCTCAACCTGTTCATAAACGTGACTTTCTGCTCTATCAATTCACGTTTTATCTTGTGCTTCACCATCCTACTCAAAAGATGGTTGTAACGGTTGAAAGTTTGGTCCAGTTTCTCCTCAGGCTTTTGAACAAAAGCTCCAAACTCTAAAAGTAACAGAGTCTGAATAGAATGCTCAAGATCAGCGTCACTTGAGTAGATTTCCCTATCATTTCCCATATTTCTTTTGCTGTTTCCCAAGAGCTTACTAAGCGAAATGTTTCGGCTGCCAAAGCAAAATGGATGATCCTCATAGCCTTGACATTACTGATTGGTTTGTATTTTTCGTCTTTAGGCACTTCTCCAGCTTCCAGAAGAAGATCGTTATACTCGGGTTGAGTTTTGATAACCCTTTTTGTACCAGTGTGAGCAAACGTCTCCTTGGTTATGGCATCCCATATCAAGGAACCATTATCTTCAAGCCCTATCACATAATCCTCAAAGTGCAGTGCCCACACTTCATAATCGTTTGGAAAGATTATAGGAATCCTTCTTGTAGATCCAATACCTCTTGAGAGATTGATTGAGTTAACATGAGAATTGTCAGGCTGCAAGTTTTTCGATTCAATAATAACCTGTAAGAATCAGATGTGTAAACTGAAATCGAGTTTGGGTTAGAATGTAGATCAAGATTCAGGGTCTAGAATCGATAACAACGATGGAGTCGACTAGAACAAATCTAATAAAAGAGGAAACCCTAATGAAACTCGACAGAAGACTTGCGTAGATTTACACAGTCTCCTGCTCTGATACCATTTGTTAGAATAATAATGAGTAGATCAACTCATTTCAAACAAGTAATTGAATCATAAACAAGAACACGATGATCAAAGTTGTGTCGAATGATTAATAATCTCTCCCTTAGAAGAACTCGATGAAGAATTGCTACTGTAAAGGCAGAGTAGGGTTACTAGAGTATCAACCCTAGATATGGTGCATGCATGCACTATTTATAGCTAAACCCTAACACATTAATAACTGGGTTAGACAGGCCCAACCCGTTACAGAAAATGGACTATTTAAAATAATTACGATTGACGCAGTCCATAGACCCAGCAGTTCCTATTTTTAATTTTTGAAAAATAGAATAGGGAAGAACATTGACTACAACTCCTAAGTCCCGATCTTTTGTAAAGTTCCTATTTTTAATTTTTGAAAAATAGAATAGGGTAGAACATTGACTGAAGCTCCTAAGTCAAGCATCGCTTTTGGAAAATTAAGGTTCCCCAATGTATAAGGGATCGAGAAAATCCCCGGATCCTTGCACTTTGGAGGTAAATCTTTTTGCACAATTAAAGAAATATTTTTGCAAGCTTTTATAGTTTCACTAAATTTCATTTTTTTTTCTTATAAATACATTAATCTTTCAGAAACTTGGCATAAAGAGGGATATGTTTGATAACATCTAAAAGTGGAAGATTTACCTCAACCTTGCGAAAAAATTCCACAATGTCCTCATCTTCTCCTTCGCGCTTCGAACTCTTCAGTCTTGATGGGAATAGATGTAAAGGCTTGTATTCTTTCAGATTTGACATCACTGGTGTTGGAGTTTCTTTTTCTTCCAGCTTTTCAGATTCTTCTTCAACCAACACCTCTTCATACTATTTCTCTTCTTTTTCTGACTCTTTTACATCTTCTTCTTCAACCAAAACTTCTTCAAACTCTTCCTCAGCTTCTTCTGATTCAGATGTGCTTGGGTCTCCATAACGTTTCCCACTTCTCAAGGAAATAGCACTAACATTGTGCTATGGATTATTTTTTCAGTGTGACCCGCTAACTTTCCTTGTGATTCCAAACGACCCACATAAGTGGCAAGTTGAGACACCTGTTGTTCCAGATTCTTGATACTAGCTCTGGTTTCTGTCTGGAATGTGTGGGTGCTCGTGGCATGACTCTTGACAATATCTTCTAAGGCCACGCTGCAACTACTGGGTTACTGATGCGAATTATGGTTCTAAAAATTCTAACTCTGGAAATTTTGTTGATTTGGATTCTAAAAGTTGGGTTGGAAATTTGGATGCTGCTGAAAACCCGGAGGATGTTGAAATTGATGTCTTGGCTGAAAATTATTGTTTTGATAAAAATTAGGAGACTGATTAAAGCTTTTCTGTTATTGGTATCCTTTAACAACTTTGACTGGAGTGTCTTCAAGCAAATTCCACATATTTTTTTTGCAGCTATTTTTTCATTTGTTAAGAACAGAACAACCTTTGTCATTTCATATATCTGAGACTCCAGATGAGCATTGTTGACTTCCTTTACTCCCATTAGTTGATCTAGATACCACTTGTCTTTGTTTCCGGAATGTTTTGACTCTATTGCCAGCTTCTCGATCAGCTCCCAAATTTCTGTTGGAGTCATATCTCCTAAGCAACCACTACTGGAAGCATTTATCAGCCGCCTCTCCATGGGTGTCATACCTTCACAGAAACAGTTGTAGAGATGATAATCATTGATCCCATGTTGTGGACACCGAACCAGAAGCTTCTTGAACCTTTCCCAGTAAGTATGTAAAGCTTTTCTTTTTCTATGTTTGATCCCAAGGATTTCTCCTTGGAGACTGGAAACTAGCGTTTCTGGAAAACGTTTCTCTAAAAATAGCTTCGCGAGTTCTGTCCAAGTGGCAATTAAACCGGATAGGAGTTCATACAACCATTCCCTTTCTGAATCTTGAAGAGAAAATGGGAATGCCCAGAACTTTATTTCATCTTCTTTAACAACACACGACTTCATTCCTGAACAAACCACATGAAATTCCTTTCGGAATTTATGTGGGTCTTCATTTTCTAGACATCTGAACGTGGGAAGAAGATGAATCAACCCGGTCAACTCAAAGTTCTAAGCTTCCGGAAAATTAATACAAAGGGGTTGTTGATTAACTTCTTGAGTGGCCCACTCTCTGAGAGTCTTTTCTGCTTCGTCTCAACTCATGGCTGATTCTTCAAATTAGGTTCCTGAAGAGTCTGTGGTTTCAGATTTAATTGATTATTTACTTAAATCGTTTTTCATAACTATCACCATCATATTCAGAAATGATTAAAATTCTATTTATGTGACTAAATCTCATAATAAGAATTATAAAGTAAATATCAATGTTTTATACATAACAAGTTCTATATGCAAAATACTTTTGACTTAAACTTGTTTTAAATCAAACTCATCTTTGACATTGTTATCTTTATTATATAAATGGCATTCACATATTCCAACTTCAAGAAAGGGATCTTTGAAGGCAACTACTGTAGTTTATTTGACATATGTAAATCTTATTTATATATAAAGGATTCCTAATGATATTTTCACTAAGTAGTGGATAAAATAAATTATTAAGGAACTATACATCGTTATGTATGACTTCCTTTCTAATAAATGACTAAGATTTAGCACAAGATACCAAATCAACTTTATTAACAACTATAGTAGTTATAAATTATATTTTACATGTTAGAACATAATTGTGAATTCTTTGGTGAGGGTTTCAAATTTAAAGTTGAGATACAAACCGGTAACAACCATTTGAGGCCTTAATGATAATAAAGGATGAATTAAATCCTACTTGGTATGATTTGCTTTCTAATCGGTAGAAATGTCCTCCTTTTATTTCCTTGGGTAACACCTAGAACACTATCAATTGTACCTTGAGTACAAACACCAACTAACTAGTATGTATAACATTTTCTTCATAAGATTTTGTATGGAAAGGCTCCATCCCTATCTTATTAAATGTTTTATGGATTTAAAGCCTATGTTGGACTAAATCTTTTGTCACACCCCCAAACCTGAACGGCAAAAACGTTCGGGGGCGGAGGACGTCATGTACAGTATCATAACAATTGAATAGTAAAGAAAGTACACACCACCATAATATAAATATATTTGAAAAGTTTACATGATTGTATGTGTTACATGTTTGAATATCAAATACAATATGGTGATTCAAAGTATATTACTAACGCCAGCGCGTTAGTCTTCAAAAGTAGATGCTACCTGATTTAGCGTTTTCCTGATAATACAAGTTATTTCAAAGAAAAAGTGTCAACAATAAAGTTGGTGAGTTCATAAGTAGTGTTTTGAGAAAATGTATGCCATTCGAAAGTTCGTGTATGTTTTCCAGAAAATCCGATATTTTCTTATGAGTGTATGAAATGAGTATGAATGATTGTTGTATAAATTGTATGTATTTGAACCAGGAAAATCCTATATTTTCCTAAAAGTGAAATGCAGTCTCAAATGACCAAGACCGTAACCTATAAGCAAATATGACATGCTCAAAAGATGATGTATAGTCTTATTGTAATACAAAACTATAAGAAGATTTGTATTTGAATGTGAAAAGAACTGTATCTATTACTTTTCCCGTAAAAACGTAATACCATAATAATTGTCTATCCATTGAGTTTTTATAACCGTACTATCATAATTTGCCTGTAGCGACGTTCTTCAGGCGTCGAAATGAGATGACACTTGTCACCCCGGGGACTGTAGCTAACAGTCAGGGCGCAGGATCATTAGTCCCGTATAGATCTATACACACTTGTCACGTTCTTCGGACGGGAGATTCTGGTTATAAACATGACTTCTAGTGGTACCTTAAAAGGTATATTGAAGATGAATGCCTCACGAATTCTCAATTAAGTCCCGTATTAAAATGTATATGTTTGTTTCTGAAATGATTATCCCTTTTCACAATGATAATAAAGGCATAAAAATGATTTGTATGTTCTTGTATGCATAAAGATGTCATAGCGAAAGTGGTTACCCTTGATATGATGCTAACATATAAATAGAGCTTATGATATTTATACTCATGTTTCATCTCGTGAGGGTAAAGTAAAGTAAGATGTTTTGTATGTTAAACACTTCCATTTGATAGTTAAAATAACTACATGCAAAGTATAGCAAAAATATTCCATATTTTCACTCGGGAATAACCGGGTGTTTACTTGTATTCTCCCCCGTAATGTGTTCAAAAGCATTTAAAAAGCATTTAAAAGCATAGAAATGGGAGTATGAACTCACTTGGTTGAAGTGGTGATTTGAAGAAGTTGAGACTAAAAACCGAGCAGAACTTCAACTAGAAAAGTTGATTTCTCGGGAACTTCGGGACTTCAAGCCTTGCGTCGTGTGCTAGGGTTGTTA
Organism: Lactuca virosa; assembly: GCF_052849685.1. NCBI lineage: Eukaryota > Viridiplantae > Streptophyta > Magnoliopsida > Asterales > Asteraceae > Lactuca > Lactuca virosa. The sequence continues at coordinate 87,820,018 of NC_136426.1, forward strand.
TCGGGGCTTCGGGGTGGTCTCGGGATGCTTAACACAGAGTAGAAGTGGGAGGGAGGATAGGAATGAGCAGCCAAACTCAGAAGGCTTTAATTTCTATATATAGGCTAAAAATCGAAGTTCACGTCGTGAGTTTTGCCAATTCACGTCGTGAGTTTGTCCCGATTCGCTCATGGCATGCGTCATCTGTCAAATGGCTCTGAAAATGGCCAGTCAGACTGTTCACTTCGTGAACTTAGTGTTCACGTCGTGAACTCTGAAAATTCTGACACAGCGTCGAAGTTCGTGCCTCGAACTTCAGAAATTCATATTTTTTGCATACGAGCTCCGTTTTCGACGTTCTTTATATCCACGCGTCGGTGAGATTATGCTCTACAACTCTCGTTTAGACTTCGTCGGCTAATTTTGACTTTTATTTTTAATATTATATTTTTAACAGGCCGGGACATGAAAAGTCCGTTAAAAATCCATAACTTCTTCATCCGATGTCCGATTTCGTCAGACTTTTTACTGTTGCAATACCATTGGTGAGATCTTCGATTCTCGTTTGGGTCAAGTTGGCAAAAAGTCGCTCGATCACTATTTCGAGTTTTTAGCTGTCTACTGCTATGTCCGAAACTTCGAAAAAAATTATAACTCCCTCATATGAAGTCAGATTTGGGCGTTCTTTTTATGTATGTTTACAATTTTGGGATATCTACGACTTTCATTTAGACACCTAAGGTTGAAAAGTATTTTATTGAAATTTCTCGTTTTATGCTTAACAGTGTTTTACCGGTACTGTCGCGTATCTTCGGTCGGTCATAACTTCTTCGTTATAACTCGGATTTTAGTGTTCTTTATATTTTTGGAAACCTAGTTACGATCTCTATCATTTCATTCATCCCAATTAAGGTTATTGAACAATTTATTTTTTACCTAAATTTTGCTGGTGTTACATCTTTTAAACCCAAAATCTACTAAATACATATTTGTGTATAATACTCGAAATGGGGCTTAGATTATTATAAGCAAACACACCAAGAATAAGTTTTTCTTATTCCTATGATAACTTAGTTAGCAGAAAGCAAACTTCTAATGAAAAAGAAAGTAGAAGGTACATGAAACTTGAAGCAACTCAAGAACCATTACCTGATGTACTTAAGTTGGCACTGGTTTTACAAGGATTGTTAAACTTGAATAATAGCTATTAACAAACACAAATTGTTACATCAGTGGTAGAAATCATTTATGACTTGAGAAATGTGGAATCTCTCATTGATGAGCTTTTCTTGATGGTTTCTAGCAAATCCATCAAATACTAAGATGCTATGTGTTAGACTGGTTTTCGCACTTGATTTGAACAAATAAAATTATCATTGTTGGTTGCACTAAAAAAAATAGCACAGGGAAGCAGGGTTGAATCCTCAGAGACACAGCCTAATGGTCAATGCATTTTTTCCTCAGGCACACTCTAGTTAAAAAAGAAATTATTAAAAGGGGATTTTGAATTTCACTAAAATCTGAAAAATGCAGTGATATTAAATTAAATGAAAATCAATAATTAAAACGATTGCAGTTCTGCTGCGACTTTCCTAATCATGCAATCAGTTCAGATCTGGTTATTCATAATGCCTTCCATCTAAGCTGGTACTAAGAAAAACTAACAATCTCTAGTATAATTTATTTTACCTAAATTAGTTACCCAAAACAAGCTCTTTGAATAAACCCTATCTTTTTACTGTTCAATTAAACAAGCTCTTAATTAAATCATAAAAATGCATGAAGTTCTGTGTAAAATTTCGCAGCAATTATCAATACTTCTCACAACCTCGGAAGCGTAACTAATTAACTGGAATGATAAAAACAATGAAGTTCTGGTTCCCAAAACAGAACCAACCTGATACTTATTACTTTTTTTCAGTTGGCAAGAACAATTACGGATTCTATTAACTGATTAACTGGAATGATAAAAACCCTAGCTAGGTGATTATACTAACAAGAAATAAAAATCAAACGTTCATTAAGTTCAAAACGGAAAAATCTAGATAGAAGGACAAAACAAAAACCAGATCTGAAAACTCATCACATGAAAAGTATTAGTCTATGCAGAACTGAAAACTAAGGTTTAGCGAGACATGGCTAAAAACAAAACTAAACTAGATAAAAGAAACATTAACTGCATAATCCAGATACACTAAATGTGTAAGATGTTTCGCAGCTTCAGATCTTCAAAAATTGTTGAAAGGTATCAAAAATCATCTTCAGAAGGGTATTATGCCGTCTGGAATCGTCTTACCCCTGAATATGATAATGAGGGTCGTATTTATATGCGAGACAGAAACTTCCGGAGAAAGAAACCGAAAAATTTGATCGCACGTTGGTTATATGCGATCGCATATTTTCCAATTTTTTCCAGATTTGCCCCTAAATGAGATCTGATGCTGTTTTTGACGTTTTCGGGACATCAGGCCATTTATGCGATCACAGGTGTAGGTTTAAGCGATCGCATGTTTTTGAATTTTTTCCAGGATTGCGGCTGAATGAAGTACAAAGCCAAATTTGAAGTTTCTGGAGTTGCGAAAGGAAAATGTGATCGCATAAATGCTTTATGCTATCACATATTCGGTCTTTTCTGCATAGATGACCTGCAAATTACTTACTTTGACCCTGGGAAACTTCGTGACAAAAATGCGATCGCATATAATGGAAATGCGATTGAAGATCTGGGTTTCTGCCTCTTTTCGGACACGATTCTTCAGTTTAAGCACGCCTTGTTATTCCTTAGCATCCCTTTTTAGTTCCAACTCCATTTAAGCTCTAAACATGCATCCAGCTGCTCCTAAAGTACTGCTCCACTCGAAATATCTGAAAATAACACAAAAACTACTAGCAGTACTGGAATTCTAATAAACGACATGAGCACATTATTTAATCAAATTACATGCAAATGTACAAAATATGATGATAAATGATAAGAAAAACTACCCTACAAGATGCATAAAATGACATCTAACAGTATGTCAGATCTCGAATCTGATTAATGATTAGAGTCCTGGACATGAGATGTAATTCATGTATGATAATCAAGTATGTTATTGATTGAACGTCCTCTTTATAGCAAGGCTAAAAGGAGGAAGTGCTTCTTCTAGAAAGAATACATTACATGGATAACCATGCACATTTAAAGCAAGAGTTGTTATAAAAGGATTTTCTCATACTCATGTCACTGACTATGGTCCTTATCATACTCATGACATTGACTATGATCAAACCTTTTTCACAAGTAGCTATGATTAGATAAACAAGGATATTGTTTACTATAAATTCATATTCTCAATATGAGATATAACAAATAGATTTCATGAAAGACCGCTTTTCTTAATAAACATCTACTAGGAAATATCTATATAGATTAGCCAGGAGGTTTTCTTAATCCATGTTATCCTAACAAAATGTGTAGAGCTTGAGATCCACTTGTGGATACACCAAACATATCAATGTTTTAATCATCATTTAATGTAAAACCACAAGGTATTCTTTTATATCAAAATGAATAGAACGTGTGTGTTTACTAAGAACTAGCGGGAGCATAGTGACATTCCTAATCTTGTATGAATGAGACGTACTAGATCATGAGAAATTACACTCTAACCTTTCCAGGCCTTTTCACCTTGACTCAAAATGTGTTTCTAAAATGAAATACTTAGGAGGAACAAGATACATTCTTGGAATGTAAAATCTATATAGATAGATAAAATGAATGTTAAAAGTTTTATATGCTTTTGCATACACTACTAGAAAAACAGCCTTTTACGACAGACAATGCATGTCGTAAAACGCTCAGACGACGCGGAAATGAGTGTCAAGGAAGGCCCTGTCATAACGAGAGACGACACGTTTTTGCGCGTCGTCTATTTATGACGTGCATTTACGACGTGCAATTACGATACGCATTTACGACACGCGTTTACGACACGCATTGCGTGTCAAGGAAGTCCGTGTCCTAAATGAAGATGACACGCATTTGCGTGTCATAACATTACGACGCACCTTTACGACTCACAATGTGTATCATTAAATCTATTATCATAAACGAAGATGACACGCATTTGCATGTCATAAATTCCAGCTGCCAGTGACTATACACCTTTACGACGTGCATCTACGTATGCATTTACAACATGAATACACATAATAAAAAAAACAAATATATACCAAAACATTCAATTTCATTTAAATGTCAAACAAGTTACCTAACATTACATGTCAAACTACGCTACATGTCAACACTAATAACACTTAAAAATATGCTTTTTCCTACATTTGGAGCACCCACTATTCCTATATCAGCAACCAACTTTAGGCCCAATTCCAACCACCTCTAAAAGAACAACATTGTAAAAGAACAACATTAGAAGTGATTAATGATTCAGTGTTATGGAAATTGATTAAATGATTTAAAAAATTGAAAGTGAACCTGAGCAACCAACTTTAGGCCCAATTCCAACCACCTCTAAAAGAACAACATTGTAAAAGAACAACATTAGAAGTGATTAATGATTCAGTGTTATGGAAATTGATTGAATGATTTAAAAAATTGAAAGTGAACCTTGAGAGAACAGGTGTCTGAGCTTTGAAAGCATGGAGATAATAATAATAAGTTGTAAATAATATTAATATTTAATACCTCTCTCCGGGTGATCACCATCGCTCAACCTTCTATCATCCAACATTTGAAGCAAAGTATGTGTAATGCTAGCAAATCCAATATTGAACAAGTTGTATTCATATATTTTATCATAACCACCAAAAACTATGTGTAATGCTAGCAAATCCAAATTGAAACATAGAGATATTCATACCTGTCCCATAAACCGCCCTCCATACACTTTAGCATATTTTGGAGCTCCTTTTAAGGTGAGTCCTCTGAATGTGTTCACCTTCACAAATAAAGACTTGATAACTTGAACATAATGCATGGCAAAAGAAATTGTTCAGAAAACAAAGAAATCATGCAAGTTTTCTAAATATGTCACATACATCCAGTGGGTCCATGGACAATATGTGTTCCACAGGTGACCATGTCTCAAGGTTCATCAAGTGACTAGATTTTTAGGGTATGATGATATGCCCATCAAGGTTCATCAAGCGACTATTTCACCCTACAACTTCCAACAATGCCATGTGTTAATAAGAAAGATATGAAAGTATGATGATATAGAAAAAAGAAAAAAAAAGGAAATTGGACAATGGAAAAACATGGAAAGATGTCTTACAGATCCAATACTTATATCTCCAATCATCTATTCCGACAAGCCTGATGTTTTAACAAGCTTACGAAGGATATCAGCTGCATTGTTGTTTAGCTTTATGACATTTAAATTTAGGTGAGAGAAATTGCAAAAAAAATAATAATAATAAATAAATTTTTCTCAAAAAATAGTTAATGAAAAAAAGAAAATAAAAAGGGCCCAAAATAAAGGCCATGAACCAACAATCCATCAAAGAGTAAAACTCTGAGGGGTAGAATAGTAAATTGATAATGTCAGTTGAAGATTTTATGTATAGCTGATTCAAGCCTTGTCTATTTTTTGATTTTATGTATAGCTGATTCAATCCATCAAAGAGTAAAACTTTGAGGGGTAGAATAGTAAAATAAAGGCCATGAACCAACAATCCATCAAACAATATACATTTTTTGATTTTTTTTAAACATACCTTGTCTATTTCTATATCAGATAGCTGATTCAAGCCAACAAAAAATATTAAATTTGTGAATAGAAGTGATAAATCGGGCTTCTTACCTGGTTAGAAGTTGTTAATTGAGGTGGTGGTAGATGGTGATGATGGTGGAGAGCAAAGAAACATCGACCAGTAGAGTTAACATAATCAAATCATAATGGATTGGTGGCAAGTAATCCTTCATTGGCTTCATGAATTGCTAGCAACAGATGTGAAAATAGTAGTTGGTTAGCATAGCAACATAGGATGACAAATTCATTATTCATTACTGAGTCATGAGTTATATATGTATGTATATAACTATATATATATATATATATATATATATATATATATATATATATATATATATCATTACTGGGTCATGAGCTTTGATATATTATAATAAATAAATGTTAAACAAAACAAAATCCTTCATTGGCTTCATGAATTTCTAGCAACAATCTCTCGTCCAGATGTTGCTTTGATGGATATTCCGGTAGATCCAACTGGTTGAAACTGCATCCAACCAACAACAAATAAAAACAAACATATTTAAATTTAAACATCACAGTCCAATGCATCATGTCAAGCACGGTACAATGCCTTTCATTATGTCATGTCTTGCATGACATAACATATGTATCCTACTGCACGGGAATATTTTGTACTGATTACTCTAAGTCTCAGTCTCACTCAGGGGCAAAAAGGTAATTTGATAGAGAAACATGATTATCTTACCATGTATGAGCAGAAGGCAAACAGTCAGAGCTTCCATAAGCTTTGTGAATCTGATTGGTGGTGCTAGTCTTTGGAGTAGCTTGTGCAAAACCATTCAGATTTGCCACTTTGATTCAGTGGCCATTCAGACGAGTGGAGATGAATAGATCCATATGAGGAAACAGAACATACACACATAATATTTGGCCGTCCAGCTGGAGCTTGAGGTTGTTGTGACATAAATTTTTCCTCAAATGGTGACTTTGTAGAGCTACCTGATCTTGAGGAAAGCCACCTATACTAGTTTTCACAAAAAGAAACAAAGGTCAAGGATGATTCATAGTTTGAACATAGATAACCAGAGGGTACAAGGATAATACACGAGACACCCCAAATAGCCACTTTGTTATTACTGCAATTGCCTCTTCCCTTGACATGTCATTCTTCTCCTCTAAATCAAAACTTTTACTTTTACTTTTACTAGTTGATTTTATATCCTCTACTTTAGCATCAAAATCTTTCTCTATAAACTCCTCCAGTCCCTTATAATTGCCTTTTTCTTTCAAACTAGCACTTGTTGATTCTGGAGTCTTGATTTTAGTATCAAAATCCCTCTCTAGAAACTCCACCAGTCCCATATGCTTGGCTTTGTCTTTGAAACCAGTGCTTCTTGATTTTCTTGCAATCCAAGATGCACACCTACAGAGGTGTGACAACCCGTAATTTTCATTCTTGTAAAAGCCAAACTTGGTCAACTAAAGTCAAAACTTATCCAATGAAGGTCAAACTTATTTCTTTAATTATTTTATGGTTAGATTAATAAGTTGTATGTGTTTAGACCTTGTATTCAAAGGTGTAGTGTGTCTAAGGAAAGAAACCCTTGAAAACCGAGAACCTTCGCAAGAGCCGCAAACCCCTCGCATGGGCGGTAAACCCTCGGACTGCAAACGGTTGGGACTGCAAACGGTTTGCAGCCGTGAACTCCTTCGGGCTGTGAACCTTCCTCGGACCGCAAACCCTACCTATATATATATATATATATATATATATATATATATATATATATATATATATATATATATATATATATATATATATATATATACATATATATATATATATATATATATAGATATAGATATATATATATATATATATATATATATATATGTATATATATATATATGTGTGTTTGACTGAATTTATCCTCACTTCTACATTTTTAGCCGCAAACATAAGCCTTTTCTCTCAAAGTCTTCAACCGAAAACCCAAGTTTTCTCTCATCTATCATCTGAGGATCATCCAATCCACCTTCGGATCTTGTTAAGAACATCTATTGTTCTTCCTTTTCATCGATCAAACATCCCCTCATTTATAGGTTTACAGTCGTGGACCCTTGAATCTTCATAGTAACACCAAGAACACCAAGATCACACACTTGTTTCCAGCCGAAAACACTTGAATCATCAAGTAGCCGTGAACCGTTTACGGCCGTACACACACCGAATCCCAACCGTGAACACCTTGCATCCTCTTGATTTCGGTTCTAACACTCCTTTTTGTAAGTAATTCTTACACCCTAGGTTGTTTCCTTAACTCCTTTGAGGTTATATTCACTAATTTTATGCCTATACATCGCGTGAATTACTCTTTAGGACTTGTTTTGTCTCGGGATCTAGCTTGGGGAAGTAATCATCCTATATCGAACACCCAAATGAAGCACTTACTTAAGGTGAGTTCATACCCCTACAATTTACCTTTTTAAATGATTTTAGGTGGGGAATACAAGTAGAACACAATTCATTTGTGTTAACATTTACATGTGAAAACAAACAAACAAAGGATTTCTTATGCTTATAACTGTTGTTAAAATCATTGCAAAAACACTTTTAAACTATTTCGATTACACTTTATTATCAAAATCGTATTCATTTATATATTTATGTATATGTATGCCTTAACGGACTTAGGACTATTGCTAAACACATTGACTCCTGTTCCTTGTTTGGTTGTGGGCTTAGGGTAAGATCACTAGTCTGACTGTCGGCTAAATCATAGTTATACTTCCTAAAAATATATATGAATATTAAACCCCATTTTCAAAGTACATACTTAACTCAGTTGCAAACATTGGGCAATTGAGTCTTTTCTACATATCATTTACAGTTCAAAAAAATATACTAGTAAACTATAAAAGGTATAGTTTAGAGGATAAATACATACTATTTTCTAGAACAGAGAAACTATACATGAGTCAATACTTACTATTTGCTAGAACAGAGAAACAATACATGAGTCAATACATACATACTATTACTATTCATTACAAAGTATCTATTCATTGACGAGGACAAAAAGGAACTTACATTCTATAACATGAACAAGATAACTAAAATTTGAGATACTATTTCATGGCATAGCACTATTCTTGTTATGTCACGTTTTGTAACGAGAGTCTCCTGGAGGGATAGCGTGAGTTTGTGTATAGATCTATACGGGATTGACCATCCCACACCTTGCTGCTAGCTACAGTGGGACCTGCAGGTCTACAGGTGACAAATGTCATACATTTTTCGACGCCTGAAGAATGTCGTGTTTTATACTAGTCAATCAAGCATGGTTATAACCAAATCATGTTTAACCTAAATTAACCAATTTGGTTACAAGGTAGTTAATGCATCAGTAGTTTATTTTTACACAATGCTACTGTAAACCTTCATTTTCCATTACACTCATACAATGATATTCTCTCATGAGAAATCCATGCTATTTTTCTAGTAAAGATGGTTTTACAATTATGGAAAACTTACATTTTATACTATTTCAAGTACAAACATACATTTTACAAGAGAACAAACATACAAAACAGTCGGGTCTTGGGTAGAAGACTACCTTTCATTTTTAGAAGAAAATATAGGATTTTCTGAGAAGTATACAAACGGTTTACTAAACAAATACAAACATTTTCATGAAACAAACCCAAACATTTGACATTAAATACTTATGAACTCACCAACTTAAATGTTTATACTCTCTTTCAAAATAACTTGTATTCTCATGGAACCAGTAGACAGGTACATTGGATCAGGTTTTTAAGAAGACGGAGCATGTTCAAGACTCGTCTTTTATAAGTTGCTATATACATTTTTGGTGTCTTACAAGTATACTCAGAACACACATGTATTTACTATTCTATTAATGCAATGAATGTTGTTGCTTATTTTACTATTGTGCATTGTTATGATACTGTACATGACGTCCTCCGCCCCCGAATGTTTCCGCCATCTCAGTTTGGGGGTGTGACAGATTGGTATCATAGCATTGTTTATATTGAACTGAGTGTATCAACCCATAAAAGATATACAACTATAAACACAACTGGATTAAAGCACACTGACCAAGAGATTATAATTTTTAAATAATAAAATATTTTACTAAAGTATACATACATGCATTCATACTAAGAATAGTGTCATACTAGAACAGAACAAAAGTATTTCGATTGTTGAACAACACAAGTAGGCTTGTGGACACATAATCAGGTCTGGGATTGATATAGCCTGATCAACTATATCTGTCCGAGAAGTGATTAGCATGTGCCTAGGAATGGTTGTGGTGTTGCAACAAGTCTAAAACTTACCAACTCTACTACAATGAAACCCTAGAACATAACATAAACTTAAAATACTATAGGAGTATTTTGTTGTACTATAATTACTTATGTGAAAACTAAAAAGGTCTTTACTAGTAGGTCAATACTCACTGAGTGGATGCGCTAAGGTTATATGTGACTAAGATTTTATAGACTTAGAATCTGTGATCTTCGCTTTACTTCCTGTTCCTTGTTTGGTTGTGGTCTTAGAGTTGGATCACTTATTCGAAGGTCTATTCTATCTTGGTTATATATAGTTGGTATGCACTACGTAAGTATCGAAGTAAATGGTAAGGATCATCCTATAAATATCTTTAGTAATACGTCTATTATATGCCTCTTACACCTCTTTTCTCACTTAGATAACATTGTTGGATTCCATCTACCTGTCTACCCATACTTTCCCGATCAAGGGAACTGTGGATGGCTTGAAGCTGAACCCGAAAAAGAGAACCCAGTGGTCCCAGTAGAAGAAGACCCCGAGTAGAGTTCTGAGGAAGACAACGAAGAGGATGACCAGGAAGACTCTGACTCAGAACCCGAGGTCTATAATCCACCTCAAGTTGCCCAAAATCCTAACCCTCGACAGGATTTTCAAGGCCCGGCGCCTCTGTGGGCATTGAACTTGGGAAGGTGGAGCCACAAACAAGGACAACCACCTCCTTATAATGGAGACCAAAGCTTCTACAACTTGAGAGAAGGGGGCTCGCCTGATAGAGTCCTCCCTATCTTGGTTCGTCGTGTTGCTCGCAATACTGAACAAGGAAGGACAACCATCGACTAAGTCATGGAAATCAGGGCTAACTCAGGAGTCAACACAGTTCGTCTCCGCCATCTGACCGATGACCAAGAGTTAACCAGGACTCACACTGATGCTCTACAGATAGAACTGAATGCCAGTCGATCCGAAGTTAGGGAACTTCAACAGAGTCAAGTTGCGTTGGAAAGGCGTGTGTGGGAAACAGAACACCAGCTGGCTGAGTCCAGGGCAGAATCTAGTACCAACCAGAACAACACTCCTCGCGAGTAGAGCCTACTCTACTCACTCTTTTGGATATAGTTTAGGTCTACTTTTAGACTCTAGTATTATTTTCCTGTTTATGTTTAGACCTTGAACTTCCAGTTTCTTTAGGTCTTTATGCTGTCAAAATTTTCTCTATATTGGTATATGTAGACCTTTTACAAGGTCAAATTTTCCTGAACTCTATACATCTATAATGCCAATGATATTGAAAGGCATCCAATCCCCTTGGAAAATCCTTATCCAAATACTTTCATCTTTCTAGTGGTAACTTTCTATTGAAAACACTCAAACAATTACATGTTGAACTATGGTGACTTAGTTCAAGGAACACTCTCATTATTTTCACTGTTGAACACTTACATCTATCTTCATCTTTGTAAACTTATAGTTGAAATATGCCTCCTCGTAGATCGAACAGACACAATCCACCACCTCCTCCACAATTCGATCATGTAGTTTTTCAAGCTGCAGTGACCGCGGCTGTAACGGCAGCCTTAGCTCAGGTCAACGCTAGCGGTGCTAGCGGAGGTGGAACGGGTGTTAACTCCACCCAAGGTGATAGTCACAGACACCCTAGGAAGTGTTCATACAAAGACTTCACCAACTGCAAACCTAAAGCCTTTAACGGCAGCGGTGGAATCATTGCCCTATCGCAATGGTTTGAGAAAACGAAGTCTATCTTCGAGATATGCTTCTTCCCAGAAGGAAGAAAAGTAAAATTTGTTGTCTGCACCTTCTCAGACAGGGCCCTCACATGGTGGAATGGCCATGTCAAGTCACTTACCCTCATAGTGGCTAACTCGATGGGCTGGGAAGCACTGAAAGATCTAATGATAGGGGAATACTGCCCAAGGGGTGAAGTTCAGAAGCTGGAATAGGAGCTTTGGAGCCTGACCATGAAAGGCTCTGGCATAGTAGCCTACACGGCTAGGTTTAGTGATCTAGTGGCTCTGTGTCCAGGGATGGTCCCCACTGAAGCCAAGAAGATTGAGAGGTACATCTGGGGACTGGTACCTCCATTTCAGGGGAATGTTTTGTCTTCAAACCCCGCTACATTCGACAGTACAAAACGATTGGCACAACGACTCATTGACCATGGAGTCCGCACACCAGTAACAACCCCTGTTCCAGAGCCAGCCAAGACAACCGACAATAAGAAAAAGTTTTGGGATAGAAAGAAGAATCAATTGGCGTAGAACTCCGCCAAGAAACATCAGATTGTGGTTGTTCATGCCGCAACAACCCCTGCTGTCCCTGCACCAGCAAAACAGTACACTGGAAGTTTGCCGAAGTGCAACAAGTGCAACTTCCACCACAACGGCCCCTGCCGGGAGATGAAGTGTGCTAACTGCAACAGGAAAGGGCACACAGCCCGTTTCTGTAAAGCTCCGGAAAGGCCAGTCACCCAGGTCCCTAGTGCTGGAGCAGGCCAGGCCTGCTACGGGTGTGTTGAGGTTGGACACTACAAAAGGAACTGTCTGAAAGCAGGGAATATCGGTGGAGTAGGGAGAGTTCTGGCGATAGGCCATTAGGAAGCTGTGGCAAACCCTATAATGGTTACGGGTACGTTTCTCCTCGATAACTTTTATGCATGCATACTATTTGATAGTGGAGCGGAGAGGAGTTTCGTGAACCAAAAATTTAAACACTTACTTAAACAACAACCACAAGCACTAAAAGAAATGTTCACCGTAGAAATGGCTAATGGGAAGACTGAGAGCACTAAAGATATATACATAGGATGCACCCTCTCTCTAGATAGCTATTCATTTCAAATCGACCTCATGCCTGTCTCAATTAAAAGTTTTGACGTCATTATCGGCATGGATTAGTTGAGTCTTCATCGGGCTGACATCATGTGTTTTGAGAAAGTCGTTCGTCTTAATCTACCGAATAGCGAAACCCTAGTTATCTATGGCGACAAACCAGACATGAACCTTCGAATCATCTCGAGTATTCAAGCCCAGAAGTATTTACGAAAGGAATATCACGCGTTCCTTGCTCACGTGGTTGATATGAGCCAAAAGGTGAATGACATAAAGAACATCCCAGAAGTCCGCGACTTTCCCGACATCTTTCCCGAAGATCTTCCAGGATTACCACCACAACGTCAAGTCGAGTTCAGAATCGACTTAATTCCAAGAGCTACCCCTGTAGCCAAATCGCCTTATCGACTAGCACTAGCTGAGATGCAGGAACTATCCAGTCAACTGAACGAACTGATAAGCAAGGGATTCATTAGACCAAGCGTCTCACCCTGGGGAGCACCAGTATTGTTCGTGAAGAAGAAGAATGGATCATTCCGTATGTGCATCGACTATCGCGAGCTAAACAAACTTACCATTAAGAACCAGTACCCTCTACCACGGATAGACGACTTGTTCGACCAACTCCAAGCAGCAAGATACTTTTCAAAGATTGACTTAAGATCTGGGTATCACCAGTTACGAGTGTTAGAGGAAGATATTCCCTAAACAGCCTTACGAACTCGTTATGGTCACTACGAGTTTGTAGTGATGCCTTTCGGATTAACCAATGCACCCGCAGTGTTCATGGACTTAATGAACCGGGTGTGCCGTCCTTACTTAGATAAGTTCGTGATCGTATTAATTGATGACATACTCATCTACTCACGTAGTAAGGAGGAACATAGTCAACACTTACGACAGATCCTAGAAACACTACGGGCAGAGAAGCTTTATGCGAAGTTCTGTAAGTGCGAATTTTGGATTCAAATAGTCAAATTCTTGGGTCACGTGGTTAGCAAAGAGGGACTTCACGTGGACCCTTCCAAAATAAAGGCCATTGAGAACTGGTCGGCGCCAAAGACGCTTACAGAAATTCGTCAATTTCTAAGCCTCGCTGGCTACTATCGCAGGTTCATTCAGAACGTTTCAAAGATTGCGAAACCACTTACCACATTGACCCATAAAGGTGTGACCTTTGACTGGGAAGAGAAACAGGAAAAGGCGTTCCAAACGCTTAAGCAAGCCTTATGCAGCGCACCGATATTATCCCTCCGGGAAGGGATAGAAGATTTCATGGTATACTGCGATGCATCCAACCAAGGGCTTGGATGTGTTCTTATGCAACGAGGAAAGGTTATCGCCTATGCCTCAAGATAGCTTAAGACGCACGAAGTCAACTACACTACTCATGATCTCGAGTTAGGAGCAGTGGTATTTGCTCTGAAAATCTGGAGACACTACCTATATGGTACGAAAAGCACTATCTTTACAGATCATAAAATCCTTCAACATATATTCGACCAGAAGAAGCTCAACATGAGACAACGACGGTGGGTCGAGCTACTAAATGACTACGAATGTGAAATTCGTTATCATCCCGATAAAGCCAATGTAGTAGTTGACGCCCTAAGTCGGAAAGAATACTCTGATCGTAGAGTCAAGGCATTGACTATGACAATCCATTCACATTTCTCCACACAAATTAAGGAGGCTCAACAAGAAGCCTTGAAATCGGAAAGTGTGACAGGTGAAACTCTACGAGGGATGGGTAAAAACTTAGTAATCAAGGGTGACGGAGTCTTATACCTCATGGATCAGATCTGGACACCGAAGTTCGATGGCTTCAGAGATGTTGTCATGAACGAAGCGCACAATACTCGATACTCCGTTCATCCAGGTTCAGACAAGATGTATCTGGATCTCAAAAAGATATATTGGTGGCCTAACATGAAAGCAGATATTGCTACCTTTGTAGGCAAGTGTCTTACTTGCGCCAAAGTTAAAGTAGAATATCAAAAGCCCTCAGGTTTACTACAGCAACCGGAGATACCTGAGTGGAAGTGGGAGCGGATTACAATGGACTTCATAACCAAGTTGCCCAAGACAACGGGTGGACTTGATACCATTTGGGTAATCGTCGACAGATTAACCAAGTCCGCACACTTCCTGCCAATCAAGGAAACCGACAAAATGGAGAAACTGACCACAACTTACATTAGGGAGATCGTACGACTACATGGTGTGCCCATATCTATTATCTCTGATAGAGACAGTAGATTCACCTCAAGATTCTGGCAGTCGCTATAAAAATCTCTGGGAACTAGGTTGGATATGAGTACAGCCTACCACCCACAAACTGATGGATAGAGTGAGAGGACTATACAAACGTTGGAACACATGCTGAGAGCTTGTGTGATCGACTTTGGTAAAGAGTGGGATATCCATCTACCATTGGTCGAGTTTTCATACAACGACAGCTACCATAAAAGCATCAAAGTTGGTCCATTTGAATCCCTCTACGGCCGAAAGTGCAGATCCCCTCTATGCTGGGCTGAGGTGGGTGACACGAAACTAGCTAAAGAACAAGTTCCTGACAGCACTCTCACTGGTCCAGAAATCATCTAGGAAACTATTTAAAATATTGTTAAAATTCGTGAACGATTGAAAGCCTCCAGAGACAGACAGAAAAGCTATGTTGACAAAAGACGGAAACCCTTGGAATTTCAGGTTGGTGACTTTGTTCTATTGAAGGTCTCACCCTGGAAGGGCATGATACACTTCGGAAACCGAGGCAAACTAAATCCAAGGTACATTGGGCCTTTTGAGATTGTCGCTAGAATCGGCCATGTAGCCTACAAACTCCGACTACCTCAGCAACTTAGTAATGTACACCCTACCTTCCGCATGTCGAACCTAAAGAACTATCTATCTGATGAGACTCTTGTTATCCCACTTGATGAAATCGAGATCAATGAGATCCTCAACTTCATGGAAGAACCAGTAGAAATCATGGATAGGGAAGTCAAGCAAACGAAACAAAGTCGTATCTCGATAGTGAAGGTTCGCTGGATGCAAAATGGGGACCTGAATTTACTTGGGAGCGGGAGGATCAAATGAAACATAAGTATCCTCATCTTTTCCCTTAGTCCACGTGTATCTCTTAGACTTAATTTCGAGAAAAATTTCCCTTTAACGGGGCGATGATATGACAACCCGTAATTTCCATTCGCGTAAAAGTCAAACTTGGTCAACTAAAGTCAAAACTTATCCAATGAAGGTCAAACTTATTTCTTTAATTATTTTATGGTTAGATTAATGAGTTGTATGTGTTTAGATCTTGTATTCAAAGGTGTAGTGTGTCTAAGGAAGGAAACCCTTGAAAACCGAGAACCTTCACAAGAGCCGCAAACCCCTCGCATGGGCGGTAAACCCTCGGACCGCAAACGGTTCGGACCGCAAACGGTTTGCAGCCGTGAACTCCTTCTGGCCGTGAACCTTCCTCGGACCGCAAACCCTACCTATATATATATATATATATATATATATATATATATATATATATATATATATATATATATATATATATATATATATATATATATGTGTGTGTGTGTGTGTGAGTGTGTGTGTGTTTGACTGAATTTATCCTCACTTCTACATTTTTAGCCGCAAAATCAAGCTTTTTCTCTCAAAGTCTTCAACCGAAAACCCAAGTTTTCTCTCATCTATCATCCGAGGATCATCCAATCCACTTTCGGATCTTGTTAAGAACATCTATTGTTCTTCCTTTTCATCGATCAAACATCCCCTCATTTATGGGTTTACAGCCGTGAACCCTTGAATCTTCTTAGTAACACCAAGAACACCAAGATCAAACACTTGTTTCCAGCCGAAAACACTTGAATCATCAAGTAGCCGTGAACCGTTTACGGCCGTACACACACCGAATCCCAGCCGTGAACACCTTGCAGCCTCTTGATTCCGGTTCTAACACTCCTTTTTGTAAGTAATTCTTACACCATATGTTGTTTCCTTAACTCCTTTGAGGTTATATTCACTAATTGTATGCCTATACATCGCATGAATTACTATTTAGGACTTGTTTTGTCTCGGGATCTAACTTGGGGAAGTAATCATCCTATATCGAACACCCAAACGAATCACTCACTTAAGTTGAGTTCATACCCCTACAATTTACCTTTTTTAAATGCTTTTAGGGGGAATACAAGTAGAACACAATTCATTTGTGCTAACATTTACATGTGAAAACAAACAAACAAAGGATTTCTTATGCTTATAATTGTTGTTAAAATCATTGCAAAAACACTTTTAAACTATTTCGATTACACTTTATTATCAAAATCGTATTCATTTATATATTTATGTATATGTATGCCTTAACGAACTTAGGACTATTGCTAAACACCTTGACTCCTGTTCCTTGTTTGGTTGTGGGCTTAGGGTAAGATCACTAGTCTGACTGTCGGCTAAATCATAGTTATACTTGCTAAAAATATATATGAATATTAAACCCCATTTTCAAAGTACATACTTAACTCAGTTGCAAACATTGGGCAATTGAGTCTTTTCTACATATCATTTACAGTTCAAACAAATATACTAGTAAACTATAAAAGGTATAGTTTAGAGGATAAATACATACTATTTTCTAGAACAGAGAAACTATACATGAGTCAATACTTACTATTTGCTAGAACAGAGAAACAATACATGAGTCAATACATACATACTATTACTATTCATTACAAAGTATACTATTCATTTACGAGGACAAAAAGGAACTTACATTCTATAACAAGAACAAGATAACTAAAATGTGAGATACTATTTCATGGCATAGCAATATTCTTGTTATGTCACGTTTTGTAACCAGAGTCTCCTGGAGGGATAGCGTGAGTTTGTGTATAGATCTATACGGGATTGACCATCCCGTCCCTTGTTACTAGCTATAGTGGGACCTTGAGGTCTACGGGTGACAAATGTCATACCTTTTTTGACGCCTGAAGAACGTCGTGTTTTATACTAGTCAATCAAGCATGGTTATAACCTAATCACGTTTAACCTAAATTAACCAATTTGGTTATAAGGTAGTTAATGCATCAATAGTTTATTTTTACACAATGCTACTGTAAACCTTCATTTTCCATTACACTCATACAGTGATATTCTCTCATGAGAAATGCATACTATTTTTCTAGTAAAGATGGTTTTACAAATATGGAAAAGTTACATTTTATACTATTTCAAGTACAAACATACATTTTACAAGAGAACAAACATACAAAACAGTCAGGTCCTGGGTAGAAGACTACCTTTCATTTTTAGAAGAAAATATAGGATTTTCTGAGAAGTATACAAACGTTTTACTAAACAAATACAAACATTTTCATGAAACAAACCCAAACATTTGACATTAAATACTTATGAACTCACCAACTTAAATGTTGATACTCTCTTTCAAAATAACTTTTATTCTCAGGGAACCATGAGATAGGTACACTGGATCAGGTTTTTGAGAAGACGGAGCATGTTCAAGACTCGTCTTTTATATTTTGCTATATACACTTTTGGTGTATTAGAACTATACTCTAAACACACATGTATTTACTATTCTATTAATGCAATGGATGTTGTTGCTTATTTTACTATTGTGCATTGTTAGCATACTGTATATGAC
Source organism: Lactuca virosa (assembly GCF_052849685.1). Classification (NCBI taxonomy): domain Eukaryota; kingdom Viridiplantae; phylum Streptophyta; class Magnoliopsida; order Asterales; family Asteraceae; genus Lactuca; species Lactuca virosa. Next base: position 87,838,561 of record NC_136426.1, read on the forward strand.
GTCCTCCGCCCCCGAATGTTTCCGCCATCTCGGTTTGGGGGTGTGACAAGAGGTCCTCCTTGTTAGTGTATTCTCTACTCTCACGACAATCAGGACATTTAAAAATGTTTCTAAAAATTTGACTGAAAATTTATATGCAAACTTGTTATATAATATGGAAAATATATTCATATTTTAAGAGAAGTGATCTTCATTAAGTTTTAGCAGACACAATGAAAGAACAGATTAAACTTGCACAGGAGATAAGGAAAAATAGGGTACCAGCTGGGAACTACTCTGAAGATAAGATGGGTATTAGATCTTCAACAAAATGGATATGAATGTGTAAAGCTTCCAGATCTTCAAAATTTTCAAACAATAACAACAAAATCAGTGTGATCCGATAACATCAAGATCAAATACAAGAATAAAGTGATCAGATTTATGTCTCTTACAGCAAACGAAACCTAATTTGACAAATTCATATGAATTGGTACGACGGATGTTGAACAGATAAAGTGATATATGCACCTTGGAGAACATATTTAGCTCTAACATCGAGAATAAAAGTAGAAATTTTACCTACAATGAGTAGCAATTGCTTTCAACCCATCAGTACTAAATCCATCACAACTCAATAGAGATAGAGCTTTAAGCTCTGGAAAGTTCGTCGCTAGAAACTCCAAACTCTCGTCGCTAACTGCCATTCTCTTCAGTCTCAGCTCCTCCAGGAATGGATACGCTTTGGTGAGAACACTCAACCATGGATGAACATCAGCTCCCCAATCCTCCGGCACTAAATTGAAATCCGAAAACCTCGGTTTCCCCTTCAAGGTCACGCTCCGAATTTGAGGAAACCTCCCGGCTACAATCTCTGGCGACACCGAGTAGCAATTTCCGATAAACACATGATGTCTGCTCCACCGCTCACCATTGTACCAGTATTTACATACTATAGACACAGAACTGCGGTCCTTGTGAGAGTTTATCAGCGAGAGCACCGGTTCTAGAACCTTGTCAGGAAACGGATACACTGGAGTTGATTCCGGCGACACCTCAGCAGGATCAACCGGATCGACTCGGTCAACCGTTTTGGTTCGCTTCTGATTTAGATCCATACTTCGCTGCAAAATTTCAATAAATGATTCAGCTCATTTCAATAAGATTCAAAGCTAAAATATTCATATTTCAGAACTAGAATTCAATGAAATTCGCTGCCGAGATTTCTCCAAAAACTTCAATCAATCGTGGAACTGATTTCGGTTCAAGACTAACAAATAAAAACTTCAATCAATCGTAGAGGCAGTTTCAGGATTTTGACATTATGGGAGGTGGGAGAGGGGACGTTTGTTCTATATCACGATTGCTTAAAAATCCAAAGAACGCATCAGCTGCAAGATACGCATGCATCACGCATCAGGACCTAGGGCTTGTAAGTACAACAAAAAATCCTGAGAAACCTTCATCGCTGGAAAGAGAGATTGTAGATGGAAGAGAAAGTTGAGATGGAAGTAAACGAGAGATGGAGACGGAACCAACCCTAAATCACCATGGCGGGGTTTTCAACTTTTCTAATTTTTTTGGGAATTCCTTTTCCCGCTGCTACTAAAGATGAAGATGCGTGTTTCATTAAAAAAAATATAAAGCGACATGATTTCACGATACGTTTTTTAAGATAGGTGCCCTCCGTGTTTTTTTTTGATAGGGCACACAAAAATGCGCGTCCTAAATCCTTCACATTTTGGAAGAACTGACATTATTTTTAGGGCACACACTTTTACGTATCGTAAAACAACGCGTGTCATGGTTTGCGCGTCATTAAAGGGTATTTTTCTAGTAGTGATATATTGACAATGTCTTCAAAGAGATCAAGATAGAAGATTCATCTGGTTTGAACTAGTTGAAATGATTTATATTCGATTTGCTTGGCAAATGAATCTGTCATTTCTGCAATATTATGCATAAGACCTGGTGTATGATCATGCTATGAGCACATCATAATATACCAATTGAATACCTGGTTAAGTCACCGGATGACTATAGAAACATTCTAAGAGTACTTTGGAAGAACTAAGAGGATGTATATGAGACGTATAGTTTAGAAAAAAATCTTCATGTAAAGAGCTACATAAGATTCTGATTCTAAACAAATGTATATAATTATGAATTGTAATTGTATTATGACTTCATTGAGGGATGGAGAGTAAGCTTAGTTGGAATGAGGTCCATGCAAAACAAAAATGACACAATATACTACAAAATACGAATACACTACTTTAGAAGTTGAAATCTAATATCATTGGATGAATGAGTTCATTGAAAAGCAATGTTGATCTCTACCATTCAAGGATCACATAGAAATCTTTGTGATTTCGAGAGTATACTTAATCAAGATAAGAGACTCTATATCACAAAATAACACCAATCATATACTCCAAGATATTTAACTAAACCTAGAGTAAAGTCAAATATGGAGATGATAGTACTCGCAGAATTCACACAAATTAATTCTAGTTGAACCCATTGATAAAGTCCTTCTTCTTAGCTAAGTATGAATGGTCACACTTCAGCCATAAGACTTTATTATTCTAGAAATGGGATTTGGATTTGGATTTAGTATTGGATATTGGAACATTGTAACAAAAACTATTATATAATGTTTTGATATATTGGGATATGATCATAACATCAATACTTGTTGTGTTCTATATTAACATGTTTAATCCATGAATAATCTTATTATTCTAAAAGTTTATAGTCGGTTATAATTGTGAGAGCAATTATGAAGTATGACTAATATGAATTGGATTGGTTGACTTTCACTGGATGAAGGTAGGTAATGGGTTGTAACCAAGTTTCATAGGTACTTGTCAGAGAACTGGTATTGAACTGACCCGCAACAAGATCATCTCATGGATCGCTATCATGAATGACACTTGATTAAAAGGTACTATCTTTGTATCCTTAACACCTGAGATACATAGTGAGACTTAAGTGTAGGGAGTATTATGCTTAGATATGGTCAAATGTTGGTCCTTAACCGGGAAGTTATAAAAGTTATTTTCAGGTATGGTATGAACTATGCAAGAGGCTTATGTAGTCAAGATGGGATTTGTTCCTCTTATGTGTTGAGAGTTGGAAATCTAACGCACCTTACCAAAAGTTGAACACCAAATGAGATTGATTGTGATCTGTATGTCATGTTTAACATGCTGTCTGTGACAAAGGGATAACTGATAAACTTACCTTATACACCAGTTGTAGCTCGGAGTTTTTTGGGAATTGGGCGTTGATAGAATGGCACAAACTCGTATGTTGATGCGGGCAGTGAGATGTTGTTAGACGTTCACCACTGTCTATATCAGTCTGATATGAATCTTACACAAGTAGGAGTTTGAAAGATCTAATATGCTCAAGAATCATATTATAGTGATATTGTTAATTAACATATGATACTAACGGTTCACACTAACAACAAATTGATATAATTTATTACTTATTAGAAATTGATTTTAATAAATATTAAATAAACTCTTATATTTAAATAGGAAATTATTTATTTCTAGGAAATAATAGTTTTCATTAGCAAGTAACATTATGTAATTCATATGGTATGAATTAATAAGTCATGTACAACCTTTTGGACTAGTTGAATCCTTTTGTCTTTTACCTAAAGACACAATTTATATTCTATAAACTTATAGTTTATAAAATTTAACCAACTTCTCTTCCTTTTTGAGGCATGGCCGAAAATAGAAATGGGATAAAGAGGTATGACTTTTTGATTATGTTAATGAAAACCATGGCTAGTCTTTGTTATGTCACAATTTTGTGGTTAGAGCTAGGCATTCATCTTGTATAGGTCTTGGTAGGCTTTGGGGTTTGTTATGATGGTTGTAACTTTTGTGTGGCTGTGTGCGGTCGTACATGTGTGTGCGGCCGTACACCCTGTGTGCGGCCGCACACGCGTGTGTGGCTGTACACTGGTGTGCTGCTGGGTTTGCTATAAATAGTAGGTGTCTGTGTCAGTATTAGGTGATATATGTGAGTGACGTATGTGTATGTGTTTCCCAAGGTGTACCTGACATTTATGCGTAATAGATGTGTGCATGCTTGGCTTAATTCTCCTTCTACTCCTTCTACACTTTGTTTGATTGCTTGCAATTCATTGATCACTGATTTGGACCTATAGATCGGGACTTACAATTGGTATCAGAGCCTAATCAGTGTCAATTTGAAGAATCATAAGAGTGTGCGGTTGAAGATAGTTGTGGCTTTTGAGTATTTTTGGGTGTGCGGCTGGAGCTTTAAAGGTGTGTGGTTGAGACTTTGAAGGTGTGCGGTTAGGTCTTTGAACGTGTGCGGTTGAGTGTACTGTTGGTGTGTGTGCGGTTGGTGTGTGCGGTTGAAATGTGTACGGTTGGGTGTGTACGGTTGGCGTGTACGGTTGTGATCCGTTCCACGGTCGTACACGGGTGTACGGCCGTACACCCGTGTACAACCGTAATCAAGTGTACGGCAGTAATCCCTTGTGCGGCCGTAAACCCTCTCAGTTGTTGGTCAACCCAGGCTTGTAATGACCTGGGTTCCCAAACCTAAATAATCCCACTCATTGTGCAGGAACAGCTGCGGAGGAATGTCGTCAAACCTTGGTACGTCGACAGCGGTTGTTCCAGGCACATTGACAGGAGACATCTCCCAACTGCACGTCATTCAGACTTTTAATGGGGGCTGTGTTTCCTTCGCAGGAGGAGATGGAGGGAAGATCACTCAAAAAGGGATAGTTGTAAATGGAGTGCTGAGTTTTGAGAACGTCATCTACGCTCCTGAGTTAAAGTGTAGCTTGTTGAGTGTCTCACAGATCAGCTTATGGACTACGGATAATGATATAAGGTTAAGCAGTGAAGACCTCGATGCTTTCTTTGACACTGTCCATAATGTTGGGCAACCTAGACAGAAGGAGTTAGTGGTGTTCTCAAAGTGACGTCTCCAATTTTTTTTTTCAACAGATACAGAGGAGGATGATGACTAATCAGATTTTATTTTTGGCAACCATTGAAAATTAGGTTTTGAAATAGCTTTCTTCTCAGTTTGCTTTGAGCCGGTGGATTTTCTACTCGAAGAGTTTGAAGATCCAGACCTACTCTTTGACGAAATCGACTTTGGCTTAGCTTGGTTCGATTTTGGCAAACTGTTTGTGAATTTATTGAAAACCTGTTTGTTCTTTTGAAAACTTGCCATTTTCTTGTTTTGATTTGTTTTCTAGTCATCATCTCGAGAGCGAGTTCTGGAGGATCTTCTAATTAAAGATCGTCCTCTAGACTCATTCTCTCCTCTTTTAGACATGTGATGCACAAACATCCGGTTTGGGCAATTTCTGGCAATATGACCAGCAGTACCACAGTCGAAACAGATTTGTTTATTATCATTTGAAGTGGTACTGCTCTTGTCAGATTTCTATGTTTTCTTATTTTTTCTAGCATTAGCACATTTGCAAGAACAAGCACTAGGTTATGTTGCAAACGTGGAAGAGGTAGAGGCACTCGAATCAGATTTAGCAACATAATCAGAAACAACATCATTATTTTCAATCTTATCATTCTAAAATAACACGCCACCAGAAACAAACACATCAGTTTTAGAATTTAAGACAGACTCATCACAAAACTCAACACCAAATTTAGACACAGAGTTATTTGATTCAGACTTTTCAGCTTCATGCTCCCCCTGAACTACTGACACATCTGCACTTAAGGTAGAAATATTAGTATCCAAAATTTTATCAGTAGAGCATGTTGCTTGTTCAGCAGCAGGCTTTCCATAAATCATGAAAGGTTCTCTATCAATTTCTTCTTGAGATAGAGGAATAACATTGTAAGTATGATTGAATGGAGGAGGGACATTCTCAAGACCTAATCCTACTTTCTTTTGGTTTCCACAGGTAATGTCCTTCCACTGCATTTGTTTCTCAATCATTTTTGCAACTACTTCACTTGACCCATCGAACTTGTTAAAAATAAATTCAGTATTTTCAAGACGATTTTTCAATGAGTCAAGTTCAGCGGTCACAACAGCAAATTTTCTTTTGATATGATCATAGTTTTCGCATTTGTTGCTGTAATCTTCTTGTAGTTTCTTAAAGTCCTTTATTTTATTCTCTAATTGTGTTTTTAAAGGCTTTTGATTTTTCCTAAGTGTGTAACCCTCATACTTAAGGTCCTCGTTCTCTCTCTTGATTAATTCAATTTGCTCACGTAAGAATTTAACAGTTTTTATACAAGATTGAGAGCAGCCGAATTCACTGACCTCGGGTTTAACTAGCTCAGAAGAAGTTTGCACCATGAACGCAAACTGAAGATTCATCATTTCCTCTTCCGGGTCTTTTTCTGCTTCTTCCTCCACACCATCCTTGATCTAAGCAATATGCGCATTTTCAGGTCCTGAAATATTCAGAGCCTGAATTTGATCTTCCCAATCAAAGGATTGGGCTACCATCGCCAAGTTGGTAGTATGATTGCTTGAAGAAGATCCCTTGTTGACATAGGTCACCGGTACCATGGTTCTTTCAGAGTTCTCTCTTCGGTCTGGCCTTGGACACTCCCTTGCAAAATGACCAGGCTCATGGCAATTGTAGCATCTCGGCTTCCCTTTGTTGAACCCCACTTTCTTGTCAGAGTTTACACTCCAGTTGTTTTTCCCTGTCTTCTTAGAGAACTGCTTTGCTCTAAAGACAGCCATGGCCATTTGCCAAGTGATGTCCATCTCCTCCACATCCTCAGGATGGATCTGGTCTAGGTCAGCAAAAGATAATTGTGGGGAAAGCTCTCCAGCCACAAAAGCGTTGTAACAGTTCACCAGACCAGTGGCGAGGGCCAGATTTTCTTCTTTTTCAGAGTTCTCTCTTCGGTCTGGCCTTGGACACTCCCTTGCAAAATGACCAGGCTCATGGCAAATGTAGCATCTCAGCTTCCCTTTGTTGAACCCCACTTTCTTGTCATAGTTTACACTCCAGTTGTTTTTCCCTGTCTTCTTAGAGAACTGCTTTGCTCTAAAGACAGCCATGGCCATTTGCCAAGTGATGTCCATCTCCTCCACATCCTCAGGATGGATCTGGTCTAGGTCAGCAAAAGATAATTGTGGGGAAAGCTCTCCAGCCACAAAAGTGTTGTAACAGTTCACCAGACCAGTGGCGAGGGCCAGATTTTCTTCTTTTTCTTGAGAACTGAACCCTTGAGATTGACTAGGTGCAGCTGTGGATGAACCAACAATAGAACCAACTTGTTGAGATAAAGTTTTAGGTTAAGAAACTTGAATATGTTGCATTTGAGGGATCACGTAGGAGGTAGGTTGATGAGTCACATAGGGTTGCACTTGTGGAACATGAGAAACTGGAGGAACTTGAGAGGTAGTAAAGCTTGAAAAAGCAGTGTTGTTGGTGGTTTGCATCCCAAGATTTGCTGTGGAGTATGAATTAACATGATTAATTTCCCTTTGCTTATCATCGAGATCACAAGCCTTAATGATTGCCATTGTTTCAGCCAAACTTAAACGGTTCAGATCTTTGGTCTTTTTGATCACTGAGACATTCATATCCCAGGACTTTGGTAAAGAATTCAGCAATTTCTTGTTGATCTCAGATCGTGTAACCATAACACCAGCAGAGCTCATTTCTGTGGTAAGTGTGATAAACCTTTGTAACTGATTTTCAATTGTTTCTCCCAAGACATGGTTAAACATATTGAACTTCTTTCGCAACATGTCTTGGCGACTCTGTTTCATGTCTTCATTGCCTTCATAGACTTCAATCAGTGCTTCCTATAAAGCCTTTGCTGACGTATATTCACGGAAACCTTGAGCAATTTCCGGAGATAATGCCATGGTAAGTGTAGCAAGAGCCTTTTCCTGCTCCTCGACTCTCTCAAAATCATCGTTCATGTAATTTTCAATCCGCTTGTCAGTTATGGTTCCATCTTCCAGTGTAATTGTGATGCAGATTGGACCTCTTAGAATACTACGCCATATCTTGAAATCTTTTATTTTGATATACTTCACAATCCGATATTTCCATTCAGGAAATCCTTCTGCCGACAACAACCGGGGAATGCGAGAAGTGGTACTCATAATAGCATAAAATTCATGATGAGCAGACATGCTTTGAGATTCCATTTTTGAACAACAAAAATTTCTTTAATTAATATAAGTGTGGCCGCACACTCCAACCGTACACAACAACCGTACACGCCAACCGTACACACTTCAAAGTTTCAACCGCACACCCAAAAATACTGGATTTTTGAATGAATTTTGGTTCCAAACTTAGTAAAAACAATTATTAGAAGCAGTTTCTCAATAAAAATTATAAATGCACCTCAAAAACCACAACTATCTTCAACCGCACACTCTTATGATTCTTCAAATTGACACTGATTAGGCTCTGATACCAATTGTAAGTCCCGATCTATAGGTCCAAATCAGTGATCAATGAATTGCAAGCAATCAAACAGAGTGTAGAAGGAGTAGAAGGAGAATTAAGCCAAGCATGCACACATCTATTACGCATAAATGTCAGGTACACCTTGGGAAACACATACACATACGTCACTCACATATATCACCTAATACTGACACAGACACCTACTATTTATAGCACACCCAGCAGTACACCAGTGTACAGCCACACACGCATGTGCGGCCGCACACACATGTACGACCGCACACAGCCACACAAAAGTTACAACCACCATAACAAACCCCAAAGCCTACCAAGACCTATACAAGATGAATGCCTAGCTCAAACCACAAAATTGTGACCTAACAGTCTCCCCCTTGGTTTGAGCTAGCATGGACTCAGGTCTTCTTCGATCAGAAGCACGTCAGACTTATACAGATAAATGCCTAGCCCAAACCAACAAATTGTGACCTAACAAAGCCAGGCATTGTCATTCCGGATGAAGTCACTTGTCTCTTTTCAAGAGTCTCAGAATAAAACGCAATGGTGTGGCATCGTCGACTTGGCCATGCAAATGCAAAGAACCTAAACCGGCTTGCTAAGAACGAAATGGTTCGCGGTCTGCCTGTCAGAGATTTTATTACTTTTGAAAAATGTGTTTCCTGTGCTCAAGGCAAACACCATCGGAAACTACATCTACCAAAGCAGGTCAACTCCATCAATCAGGTGCTCCAATTGTTGCACATGGACTTGTTTGGTCCGGTCAACGTTCTCAGCATCAACCGAAATTCGTATTGTCTCGTTGTGATAGACGATTTCTCTCGTTTCACGTGGGTCTTCTTTCTGTCCAACAAAGCTGGGATCGCTGACCTCATAAAGAAGTTCATTGTAATGATCGAGAACCAAACCAACCACCGAGTGAAAGCGCTACGCACAGATAATGGAACAGAATTCAATCCAAAAGCCGATGATTGTTACTTTGTCGGTTATGCTGCTCGTACTGCTTACCGGGTATACAACAAGAAGACGAAACAAATAGTGGAGTCTTTCGATGTTCACTGGCTTGAAGAGAATGAAACGGACGCTAGGGTGGGTCCAGATTGGTTATTTTACTACACATCGCTATTCAAATCCTTTAGTGTGTCGTCTAATACCCAAGCTGGGTCTACCTCTTGCTCGAAGACTATTATTGAAGACGAAGATGAAGAAGTTATCTACAGATTACCATTGGTTTCTGCTACTGATCCTCCGGTGGAGTCTACTGTTCCAATTGCTTCTCCTGATTCCTCAACACAACGATCTGCTCCTGATGCTGATGCTACTCCTCTAACTCCGGTCGAAAGAGAGTTCATGATCCAAGATGCTTCCGCTGTCACTCAGAATCTGATGGACCTTCTCTTTCCCGATCAAATCGCTGATGAGTTTGTAGCAAATCCACCAAACGAAGCTGGTACATCTACCGTGGATTCTTCAGCACATGAAGGAGCTGTTAATATTCATACTCTTCCCGTTTCACTCAATGACATCAGTCACGAAATCCCCTCTCGCATACAGCGCGATCATCCGATAGAGAATGTTATTGGACAGTTGGACGACGGAGTTCAAACGAGAAGCCAGAGTGGAGATGTCAACACATGTCTCTATTCTTGCTTCATTTCTCAAATAGAGCCCAAGAACGTCGAAATGGCTTTGAATGAGCCCAGCTGGGTGGATGTCATGCATGACGAGATCAATCAATTCGAGAAGCTCGGGGTTTGGAAGTTGGTGGAGCTGCCTAGAGGCAAGAAATCTCTCGACACCAAATGGGTGTTTCGAAACAAGCAAGACGATTCGGGTGTCATTGTCCATAATAAGGCGAGATTGGTAGTCCGTGGGTTCAGGCAAATTGAGGGTCTTGATTATATAGAAGTTTATGCTCCGGTGGCGCGCTTGGAGGCTATCCGTATCTTCCTCGCCTATGCTTCCTACATGAACTTCACCGTATACCAAATGGACGTCAAGACGGCTTTCTTGTACGACAAGGTGAAGGAGGAGATTTATGTTGACCAACCTCGTGGGTTTGTTAACTCAAAACTTCCCAACCATGTCTACAAGTTACACAAGGCTTTGTATGGGCTGCATCAAGCTCCTAGGGCCTGGTATGCTACCCTAGCACAGCACTTGCTCAATCATGGCTACTCACGCGGCACTATTGATCAGACCCTATTCATCAAGCATGTCGGTCCATATCAAATTCTTGTTTAAATCTATGTGGACGACATCATTTTTGGGTCGACGAGTCATCAGCTATGCACGGAGTTCGAGGACGTCATGAAAAAGCTGTTCGAGATGAGTTCGTTGGGGGAAATGACCATGTTTTTGGGGCTTCAGGTCAAACAATCTTCAGCCGGAATCCTAATTCATCAAGCCAAATATGTGGATGATATGATCGAGAAGTTCGGGTTCAGAGACGCCAAACCTGCTTTGACGCCCATGGCTGAGAGACCACTGTTGACTCCTGATCTTGAAGGCGAATCCGTAGATCAAACATACTACTGATCGATGATCGGATCGCTGATGTATCTGACTGCAAGTCGCCCAGACGTTATGTTTGCGGTCTGTCAATGCGCGCGCTACCAGGCTAATCCTAAACTGTCTAATCTTATTGCTGTTAAAGGGATTTTTCGGTACCTCAAAGGCAGCCCAAAATTGGGTCTTTGGTATCCGAAAAATTCCGAATTTGATCTTTATGCTTTTGCAGACAGCAATTACGGAGGCTGCGAGCTTGACAGGAAATCGACTTCAGGCGGATGTCAATATCTTGGAGATAGGCTGGTGTCTTGGCAATGCAAGAAGCAGCATACTGTCTCGACCTCAACAGCAGAAGCAGAATATGTAGTTGCGTCTGCCTGTTGTTCTCAAGTCATATGGATCCAACATCAGCTGTTGGATTACGGTTTGAACTTTCAAGAAACCCCTATATTATGTGATAATAAGGCGGCGATTCAAATTGCTAAAAATCCGGTCCCGCACTCAAAAACCAAGCACATCGACATCAAAGTTCATTTTATTAGAGATTGTTATGAGCGCTCGCTCATTCGGCTAGAACAGGTTCCCACTACTAATAATGTGGCGGATCTGTTCACCAAGCCGTTTAACAAAGCTCAATTCGATGTGCTGGTAAATTTTTTGAAAATGATTCGCTTTGAGGATTAATTTTTGTTTAGGTTAGCTTAAATTTGCGCATTTCAATTTCATTCTCACCCATGCACAAATTTAGGGGGAGAAATAAACTAAAACCAAACAAAAATTAGAAAATCAAAAAATCCAAAAAAATAAAAATAAAAATAAAAATAAAAAATGGAGACGTCACTTTGAGAACACCACTAACTCCTTCTGTCTAGGTTGCCCAACATTATGGACAGTGTCAAAGAAAGCATCGAGGTCTTCACTGCTTAACCTTATATCATTATCCGTAGTCCATAAGCTGATCTGTGAGACACTCAACAAGCTACACTTTAACTCAGGAGCGTAGATGACGTTCTCAAAACTCAGCACTCCATTTACAACTATCCCTTTTTGAGTGATCTTCCCTCGATCTCCTCCTGCGAAGGAAACATAGCCCCCATTAAAAGTCTGAATGACGTGCAGTTGGGAGATGTCTCCTGTCAATGTGCCTGGAACAACCGCTGTGGACGTACCAAGGTTTGACGACATTCCTCCGCAACTGTTCCTGCACAAAGAGTGGGATTATTTAGGTTTGGGAACCCAGGTCATTACAAGCCTAAGTTGACCAACAATTGAGAGGGTTTACGGCTGCATAAGGGATTACTGTCATACACTTGATTACGGTTGTACACGGGTGTACGGCCGTACACCCGTGTACGACCGTGGACCGGATCACAACCGTACACGCCAACCGTACACACCCAACCGTACATACTTCAACCGCACACACCAACCGCACACACCAACAGTACACTCAACCGCACACGTTCAAAGACCTAACCGCACACCTTCAAAGTCTCAACCGCACACCTTCAAAGTTCCAGCCGCACACCCACAAATACTCAAAAGCCACAACTATCTTCAACCGCACACTCTTATGATTCTTCAAATTGACACTGATTAGGCTCTGATACCGATTGTAAGTCCCGATCTATAGGTCCAAATCAGTGATCAATGAATTGCAAACAATCAAACATAGTGTAGAAGGAGTAGAAGGTAAATCAAACCAAGCATGCACACATCTATATCACATAAATGTCAGGTACACCTTGGGAAACACATACATACGTCACCTTAAGACTGACACAGACACACTCTATTTATAGGACTACCAGCTATACACGTGTGTACAACCGTACACGTGTGTACAGCCGCACACGTGTGTACAGCCGTACACCACCTACAAACACCATTACAAATCCCAAAATCCCACCAAGACGTATACAAGATAGATGCCTAGCCCAAACCACATAATTATGACCTAACAGTCTTATAAGCATGGCGGACATGTTTGTCTAAAGTGATAAAGTGTTATATGGTTAAAGACTTGTGGACTTTGCTCTTACTTTAAATACTAGCATCAAGGCTTTCATTTTGTTCTTCTTGGAGTGTGCCAAAACCGTAACATGCACAAGGGTGCATGTTCTCTCTAGTTTTGATTCATCTCTTGAAGATATTACTTGCTTTTATACTCTCTTGAAGTTCATACTTTAGTTATGAACTTCAATCTTAAGAGTTAAGAGTTTTAGACTAGCATCTACATCAAGTTGGCTTCTTGTTGGTTTCTCTAAAGTTCATCATTCTTCATCAACTTCCAAGCCTCCCAAGATGATCCAAAGAACTGCAAAGGTTTTTATTTGGTCTTCTTCTTCTTTGGTTGAGTTTGTTTTCTTTCCAAACTTTGCAAGAAGATCATTCCTGGGTTTAACTTTTTTATGTTATTCAAAAATGATCAAGTCTTTCCTCGCTAAACCCCCTTATAAGTGAGTTATGCTTACCCTACTTTAACTATAACTGATGTTTAAGTTCATTATCGTTATTATGAACCTAAAAACAAGATTTATCAATGATTCCAAGTCGTTATACTGATTGATCTACTTATAGGGATGATGTCTAGGTTGTGATTTAGTGAGATGTTTAAAATGGGATTTCCAAACAGTATACTTCGTATACCAAACAGACCCTACCTCCAATATGATCCTGCATGGTTATTCCTTACTTGATAGATTATGAAAGTAGACTTTGAGTTAATGATGAAACTAGACTAATAATTAGTTGCAATAAATATTATACTAAAATTTAGTCATAATAATACTAGGTTTCGTCAACGGAAAAGACAATTGTTAGAAGCGAAGCGCTGCTCGAATTCCGAATCATCACTTTAACAAGTAAGTCCATAGTCCCTTTCATGAACATGATTTTAACACAAGTATTAATTAAAGTATTAAATATATATGTTTATGTGTGAAATATTTGATATTGCCTGAAATACGTGATAAGAGCATATCTGATAATATATATGATGTTTTAGGATACAGAATAAACCTAAATTATTTAAGATGAATATCGGGTAGTATATGCTTATGAGTACGGGTGAGAAAAACACGGTGGGTAGAATTTTAAATTTTTCATTGATCCAAGAGCATGGATTAGACATCGTCATTCGTTCCTAGTCCAAGAGTATGGAGTGGGCATAGTCATTTGGCATTGATCCGAGAGCATGGATTAGACATACCTGATCCGGGAGTATGGATTAGGTAAAATTGTTAATTTTAGATCCAATAGTATGGATCGAGTCGTTGTGAGGATCGACGGGGTGGGGTGAAATTTCTTTTATGAGATGAAATTGTATATTGCGAGTTTATATATATATATATATATATATATATATATATATATATATATATATATATATATAACATTGTGGGATTGAAATCTCTATGTACTCACAAGGTTTCCCAACCTGATATAACATTCAACGGAATGTATCTTTCATATAGCCACCTATGATATAAAAAACTGAGTGGGCCAGGTTGGAAAACCTTGTGAGTACATAGAGATTTCAATCCCACAATGTTATATCATATATATATATATATATATATATATATATATATATATATATATATAGATATATATATATATATATATATATATATATATATGATATAACATTGTGGGATTGAAATCTCTATGTACTCACAAGGTTTCCCAACCTGACCCACTCAGTTTATTGTATCACAGGTGGCTATATGAAAGATACATTCCGCTGAGAGATTCAAGGAGTAATAGGCCACCAGTTTAATTACTGTAAGGCTTGTAATATTTCGTTAGGCTTATGTTTCTGTATTGACGATGACATCCCAATGTTTTAAATAAAAATACGTTTCTTCGGAAATGCTTTGATAATATCATTATCATGTTTTTTGGGAACAAATTCCACAATATTATTCTTCAAAAAGGATACTCTGATTTTAAAATAAGCATAAATAATTTTTTTTTAAATTACTGTGAATTTGGGGATGTCACACTATGTGATGTAGGTATTGATCCTTAGGAAACTTTCTTAGCAATAAACATATAAGTACATGCGATGTAGGCGATGATAGGTAAACGTGATGTAGGTGATGACCCTTGGGATAACCCTTTAATGAATAATTAATAAGAAAACAGGAATGGGTAATTGGGTTAATTGTTTGTTCGATGATTAAACACATTAACTATATTACTGTGGGTTGAAAACTCTAGGTACTCACTAGGTTTCCCAACCTAACCCAATCAGCTTCTTTGTATCATAGGTAGCAGTACAAAGTTGCATGCATGATGAGAGATTCAAGGAAATGTAGCCTATTAGTCTAAGATAATGTAAGGCTCGTTTATGCATATGTTTATGTATTGACGATGACATCCTGAATTTTATAAATAAAACATGTTTCTTCTAAAATGTTTTGGTGATATTATTATCATGTTTTTGGGACAAATTCCACGTAATCAATCCTTTTTATAAATATATTTCAATTTAATAAGCATAAACAAATCAGTCTTTTCTGCCCATAAAAATGGGGATGTCACAAAATCCCTCATCCCTTAAGCTAGTAAAAGGGAAACTTATCAGGAGCAGAGTTTGATGTATTTGATGGACCAGCCAAATATGAATATGTGGTGGTGGATATGGTTGGATGTGGTAAAGGATTATGATTGCGAGATCTTGTACCACCCTAGGAAGGCCAATGTGGTGGTCGATGCTTTAAGCCGCAAGGCGGTGAGTTCTCCTACAAAAATAGTTATCATGCCAATATCGACCGACCGCCTTTTGAGATGTTGTATGGGAGAAGGTGCAGGACCCAATTTGTTGGGGGAGATCGGCCTACGATTCATGTGGAGTATGGAGGTTGTAGTCAAGAGTATTGAGTTGATTCAGCAGGTGCGCGATAGGTTGCAAGTCGTGCAAAGCCGGCAGAAGAGTTATGTCGACCGGCGACGTTCGGACCTTGAGTTCCAGGTGGGAGACTTGGTGCTTCTGAAGGTGTCACCTTGAAAAGGTGTCATCCGATTTCAGAAGTGGGGTAAGTTGGGCCCTAGATTCATTGGACCTTTCAAGATTTTGGCCAGGTAGGTAAGGTTGCATACCCGCTGGATTTGCGTGATGAGATCAGCCAGATCCACAACACCTTCCATGTGTCTCAGCTTCGGAAGTGTGTGGCCGATGAATCCAAAGTTATTCCTCTGGATTATATTTAGGACGATGATCGCCTGAATTATGTGGAGATACCGGTGGCGATCTTATATCAGAAGATGAAGACCTTGCGCAACAAGGAGGTGAATCTAGTCAAGGTGCAATGGCAGTATCGGAAAGGTTCTGAATGGACATGGGAAGCTGAGGCCGAGTTGAGGGAACATTACCTTAATTTGTTTGAAGCATAGGACTTCGAGGACTAAGTCAGGTTCAAGTGGGCGAGATTTGTAACATCCATTCTGAGGTAAATAACCTTGAGGTTTATTTTCTTGGTGTTTGGACAAAGCCAAGACGTGAGCAATGCCTCTCATGTCGTTAACTAAGGTTGACTTGGTTGACCTGCATTTTGGCCCTCACGACGTGAGCCCTTGTTTCTCACGACGTGAGAGCGGCCTGATGGCAAAAACCCTAAGTTTTCGGTATATAAAGGAAAGTGAGGGCTAGGGTTGTTCACCTTCATCCTCTTTTACACTCTAAGCCGCCAGAAACCCTGTTATCAATCATTTTGAAGCTCTTTGTCATTTTGGTGCAATTTATAGCTTGAGGAAGGAGAAAATAGGAGGAAAAGAAGTATCCTAGTGGTGGAGTTTGCAAAGTAGCATCATCATCGGTATCTCTTATTGTTGTTGGACCCTTGTAAGTATTAAAGGTTCAAGCTTTATTATATTGTATGGGTAAATCTAGGTTTTTGTCCATATTTTTTCATGTTTAGCATGCTTGAGTGAAGTAAACCCATAAAGTTGGCAACTTTATGGACTCCGGGGGTTCCTTGACCATCATTTTGTCTAGATCTGAAAGTTGGTGGCGTATAAGATCCATGCATTGGAGTTTGATGTGTATCTTCCCATTTTTGACCTAGAATGAGTTGAATCATGTATGATACATGAATGGCCATAAAGAAACATTTTTATGGACCTTAAGGGTTCCCCTTTAACTTCTGTACGAAGTAGATTCGATGGATTAACGGAATAAGGACTTAAAGTTGTGACTTTTAGCCTCAGACAGAGTTTACGAATTAAGACTTGAGGTTCTCACGATGTGAGAATGGGGGAAACCCGCGATGGAGTTGACTGAGTCTGGAACGATTTTCTTGCTTTGAACCTGGTCAACTCTCACGACGTGACCAAGGAATGGTCAGAACGTGAGACCTTATATTAGGGTCTTGTCCAATGGATTTGACCCAGTTAACTTTTGGCGTTGACCAAGTTTGACATAGGGGTATTTTAGGTATTTTGGTCTGTATGATGAGTTTGTGTCATTGAATTTATTAAGGTGATTGGTTGATTTGATCTCAGAGTGGCGTGCTTTTTAGTTGCTTATCTATTTGTGAGGTGAGTTTTCTCACTGTATCAATGGGTCAAGGGCACAAATGCCGACCCATTATTGTGATTACTCGGATTGATAGTTCTGTGTGGTTTGTATGCGGTTATATGTTGGGTTGAAATATACCCCAGGGTAGGGCCCACTACAGCATGTTGGGTTGAAATATACCCTAGAGCGGGGCCAACTACAATATGATCGGTTTAAAATAGACCCCAGGGCAGGGCCGATATATGTTGTTCGAGTTGAAATACACCCTATGGCGAGGCCCCATGGCGGGGACCATATGTGCATATCAGATTGGATTATATCTCAGGGTTAAGCCCAATTGTATGACTTGGGTTGATTTTGAATAATTAATGAATGATTTGATAAACTTTAAAAAAAATTATTACTGTTTTCGGGACGTTACACAGACTCATGTAAACATCTTTAGCCAATTTCCCATTAAGGAAAGTAGTTTTGACATCCATCCACCAAATTTCATAATCATGAAAGGCAGCTATGGTGAGCATTATCCTAATAGATTTAATCTTTGCCACTGGTGAGAGGGTCTCATCATAGTCCATCCTTGGGTTTGAGTAAAGCCCTTCGCAACAGTTGTTCCTTGAATGTGTGCACATTTCCATACATGCCGGTCTTCTTCTTGAAGATCCATTTGCAACCAACTATTTTTCGACCAAGTTCTTGATCAACCAAATTCCAAACTTGGTTGTCATATATGGACTTGATCTCGTTGTCTGTTGCCTCTTTCACTTTGAAGCCTCAGGGCCTGCCATCGCTTCCTTGTAGTTAGCAGGGTCATCAAAATTTAGCATTTGTTTGATCACTGTAAACGTATCACCATATGATATTATATGGAAACCATAGAACGTTGGTGGCATGCTACCTCTATTGGAACGACGAAGAGGTAATGATTTGTCAGTTGGCTCAACTGGATTTTCTTCCTCTGGTTGAGTGCTAGTGTCTTCTAAGGTTCCTTCATTGGTTGACTCTTGAATCTATTCAAGATCAATTGTGCTCACACTGTCCTCTTTTCTTATGAGCTCCCTCTCACAAAAGACTCATCTTCATGCTACAAAGACCACATTCTCACTAGGTCTTCAGAACAAATATCCAAAGGAGTTTTGTGGGTAGCCAATGAAAATACATCTCTCACTTCTAAGTTCTAACTTATCATGAGTCTCTCGTCTAACGAAAGCTTCACAACCCCATATTTTGATATTTTCCAACGAGGAACTTTCCACGTCCACATCTCGTGAGGTGTTTTGGCAAAATTCTTAGTAGGGACAAGATTGAGGATATGGGTGGTTGTCTCTAAGGCATACCCCCAGAAAGAGATAGGAAGAGTGGCTCGACTCATCATGGAACGAACCGTGAACAACAAGGTCCGATTGCGCATCTCAGCCATACCATTAAGTTGTAGTGTTCCAGGAGAGTCAATTGTGAAACTATTCCATATTCCTTGAGGTAGTCGTGGAACTTGATACTAAGATACTCTCCTCCTCTATCAGATCAAATCATCTTCATCTTCCTGCCTAATTGATTCTTGACTTCATGTTTGAATTCTTTGAGCTTTACAAAGGTTTCTGATTTATGTTTGATCAAGTAGAAATACACTATTTCCTAAGCTATCAACACACGTCACTGTTTCTTACATACCATTGCAAGGTAAAGCTTCAAATATAAAAACACCATTTTTATAAACTAAAATTGAACCATTCAAATCATTAATCAAGTAACGAAAACCTACATGAAATGAAATAATGTTTTGCATCATTTCTGACGAATGGAAACAATTTATAAAATCTAAACTAACATCACGACTAAGCATAAGATAATAAGTCCCAATATTGGTAATAGGAGAAGATCACCTATTTCCCATGATCAGATTCATCCTCCCATGCTCCACCTATTCACTTTCTTTTAGCCCCCACAAATCAGAAAAAATGTGAAAACCACATCATTTATCAAGGACCCAAGAACGAGTAGATTGTGAGTTATTAGTTTGAATAGTGTATATACCTGCTGACGATGGCTTCACCTTTCCATCTTTGATGTCTTGCAATTACTTGGGGCAGCTCCTCTTCCAATGGCCCTTGTCATTGCAATAGTAACTAGTGGCCTCTTTGGGGTCACTAACAGCTGGGATGTCTGAACTGGGCTTCGCTTGTTAGGGTGCAAAGTCACGCTTGGATATGGAGTGTTAGTGCTTACCCTCTTGTATGTGTAAATGGGTTGAGTATTTCCTATAAAGGAAGTGAGTGACTCCCATTATGTAATGAATGATTTGGAGAGCATTAATTTTAGAGAGAGAATTTAGCAAACCTATTTGTACACTTTTTAAATCAAACTAATGAGAGCTTGAAACAGATTTATTTACTCCATGTGTTCATGATTTGTATGATGATTGACTAGATCGTTCATATTCCACACATGTCATCATAATAAACACCACTACAGATGGTATCAGAGCGGGTGTTCTTGATTTGATCATGAATTGATCCATGATGGCATTCTAGATTTGGTGATTCTTCATTTTGATCTTTGATCTTCGTATTTTAGAGCGTTTGGATTGTAGAAATCGAATTCATCTTTTATTCTTTTCATAATTTGATTTTCTTCACTAGAATTCAAGTGATTTTTACTTTCTCTCTCTAGAAAACCCATTCAAAATCACTTTCTCTCTCTAGAAAATTTTCAAGTTATTGTAATCATGGTGTATTTGGATCATGATTCTTGGGTTGTGATCACTGAAGATGTGAAATACAAAGTCAGCGAATATCAATTTTATGGGTTATTGTTAAGCGAGTTGATTTCATGGAGTACTGTGGTTTCTTATGGAGGTTTGAAAGATGATCATGGAAGATTGATTTTCCAACAACTTTCAAAGATTGAATGCTTGGTTCAAATTTCCATGCTCATATTATCTTCTAGTGAAATCGAAAGGAATGACAAGAAAGAGATTTGTTTAAAAAGAGATACATTTCTCTTGTTGAAAACCCAAGTGATCTTCATGCTCTTAAGTTTGTTGAAGATGTTCTTGATGTTCTTGATGTTCTTGAAGTTCATGACAAGAAGATTCAAGTTAATTTTCGTGAATACGAAAAAGTTTTTTGCTCGATTGGAGTTCAAACCAATGATATTTTGTATTCTTGTGATTCGTTTGAAGGAATGATTCCTTATCGAAAGTCATTAATCCAAGAATTTCACAAGTATCGAACTCCAAAAGATTTTATTCAAACTTGCAAAGTTAAAGTTGTCAAGAATGAAGTGGTTCTTGAAATCAAATCTTCAAGATGCAAAAAGATGAGAAAGAAGAAGAAGAAGAAGATTACACGGAAGAACAAGCGGGTTTACTCACAAAAATCGTCAAATGTTGTGAAGCCGAAATCTGTGAAGAAAATTTGGGTTCCAAAGCAACAATCTCCAAATGTTGCATTGAATTTGAAGTCAAAACTCAAAAGTGTTGATGGTTCTTATGAAGATGTTCTTGGATCGTTGAAGAACACGAAGAACGAGTTGTACAACACGCATCGTGGGTGGTACAATGTTCAAATTGGAGATTTTCTCGTTCCAACAAAAGAACCAAGATCTTCTAAATTTGATTCGTTCGTTGCAAATGGAACTCAGATCATTAAAAAGGTATCACAAATTCGCAAATGGATTCCAAAACGTCCATGATTTCTATTCGTGATTTGTGTTTTTCATTTTTGATCGATTTTCCTCATTGGATCAAATCCGTTTCAACCCCGTTGATTGATCCAATCATTTTTTGTTTAGATCAAATCACAAAAATCAAAATCATATTTTCACATTTTTTTTTAATTTCGAAATCATTTATTTCATTTTAGCAAATATTTTGAAATGCTACTGTTCATTCATGTTCAAAAAGTTTTTGAGTACTATTCATCTACCTATTTCGAAGCCCAGTCCATCGCCAAACCATTCGTTATTGATTTTAAGCCCAATAACTCATACAATTACTATTCATTACCCGATTCAAAATCCTTTTATCATCTATTTTGTTTATCTTGTATCAATTTCACGGTGGTTTTCAAAATCAAAATTGAATCTTTCAATTGAAAGAAAATTTCAAGTCCACATTGCTTTTGATTTTGATTGGCAAAGGCTTAACAAATTGAACGTATTGACTTGGAATTGATGTTGGTTTGAAGAGTCAAAACAAAAAGTCAAAATTGTTGTTCTTGGTTCAACTTGTATGCACGCGTCAATGAGTTGTACCATTGGATCATCATCGTGTGATTCTTGAGTTCGTTGGAAGCTGTTTGAAATTGATTTTCGTTATGGGATAATTGTTGATTTTGATGTCGATATTTGATAGTCGATAGTTGCTATGGTTTTGGATTTTGATTTTCGAAGGACTGTTAATATTGGAAGTCAATTTTGGACGAAGACTGTAAGTTGGAAATCAATTGGAATCGACCTGTGTTTTATGTTCTTGGACTCGATTTGGTAATGATAGAAGGTTCGAAGGATAGAAATCGATTTTGTATGGTTGTTGGTTGAAAATTGGAATTTGAATTGGGAATCGACACTTACTGTGTTTGATGTCGATGGATGTTAGCCCAATTTCGAAGGATTGTGGGTGACTAGTCGACATGTGGAATTGAGTTGGAATCGAGTTTGGTTTATTGTTTGATAACGAACTGGAATTTGATGTTGATGTCAATGAATTGGGTTGAAGTCGATATTGATGGCAGATACAAAAATTGAGTTGAATGTGTTCATTGTTTCGAAGGATATGAGATCGAAAGGGATGTCGATTGCTAGTTGAGTCAATGTCGAGTCGCATCGATAAATTGGGTTGGTGTTGACTTTGGAATGAACAATGAAGTACTGTATGTTGATAACGAAGGCATGAAATCATGATTTGGATGATTGTTAATGTCGATGACTTTGGGTCTGATTCGAAAGCTTTGAATTTAATTAGGAAGAATGACTAGGTTTAGATTTGGAAACAATAGACAACGAGTTTCGAAGGTATGTCGATTGTGGGTGGAGTCGGTTTTGGTGCTTCAATTTTAAGTCGATGTTTCGAACCCATGGGTTGTTGTTTCGAAGCCATGGGTTGATAGTGAGGGATAAAGAAATGAACAGTAACTTTGTAACCTGTATCACGAATTGGGAAGATGAAACCAAGCAAGTTTCGAAATGGGTATAGGGAGTTGATTTCGAAATGTTGATTTCGTAAGTGTATAACGTGAATTGGAGGAGAAAACAACAAGCTTCGAATTTGGTCCCTACACTTTTGAGGAAATGATATAAATGGTCCAGATTCGATATTGGTGTAAAAAGTTGTGAAGAAGGCAGAATTTCTCATTTAGCCCCTGCAGTTTCGAAATTTTGGCAGAAAATACCCAACTTCGAAATTGGGCTAACAAAGCTGAGAAATAGAAGAATTTACATTTCAGGCCCCTACAGTTAATGCGAATTTACACTTTATGCCCAGTTTCGCAAATGGGTAGAGTTTACATCTTTGGTTGTTTTGGGCGCAACGAGTCCCTGTAGAATTCTGTTTTTGATAGTTTTTACCCGGATTTTGGAAAATCTTGCAACTCTCACCCAAAAGTCGAAATTTTTTCCAAATTTAAAATTTTCCGAGGCTTTTTCGTGATTATTTTTCCATGCAAGATTTTCAAGGTTTTATTTTTGGCACACATCAAGGGGAGTTTTGTGAAGATTAATCCTCGGGCGCTTCTCACCCTTAATGGGTTTTATAATCATTTTTTTATTATAAAAGGGGGAGAATGAAGAGTGGATATTCAAAGCTTCGGGTATTCATTTGCGGATTTGAAGACCGGTGTTACTTCGAGGGGGCGTTTGGTCTTACTCGCACGAGCTCGTTAGATATTGAAGTCGGGACATCCAATCATAACTTTGAGGGGGAGAATGTTAGGGTGCAAAGTCACGCTTGGATGTGGAGTGTTAGTGCCTACCCTCTTGTATGTGTAAATGGGTTGAGTCTTTCCTATAAATATGAAGTGAGTAACTCCCATTATGTAATGAATGATTTGGAGCGCATTAGTTTTAGAGAGAGAATTTAGCAAACCCATTTGTACTCTTTCTAAATCAAACTAATGAGAGCTTGAAACAGATTTATTTACTCCATGTGTTCATGATTTGTATGATGATTCACTAGATCTTTTATATTCCGCATATGTCATCATAATCAACACCACTACATCGCCTTTGGGCCATTGCTAGATGAGCCAACATGGGCCTTGCCCTTCCAGTTAGCTTTGGGAGCAGCCTTTATTTTCTTCCCTTTGCTTTGACCAATGGCAAGAACAAGAGCATTACTAGAAGGGGCTGGATTCTTTCCCTTCATTATCGACTCAGCAGTCTATAGCAAGTTATGGAGTTGGGCCAATGTGGTTTTTGTGTTGTTCAAATGATAGGCCAAAATGAACTGATCATAACAACTTGGAAAGGATTTCAAGACCATGTCAATGGCCAACTCCTCATCGAACTGCACATTGAGCTTAACAAGGCGTTCCACGTACCTTTTCATTATTTTCACGTGGTTACGCACAGACTCTCCTTATTTCATTTTGCAAGTCATGAGAGCTTTGACCACTTTATATTTCTCTTGACGAGCTTTCTTTTGGTACTTTTCCACAAGGTCATTGTTCATATCATAAGGCTGATTGTCCTCATAGAACCTATGCAACTCAAGCGTCATCGTAGCGACCATGATGCAAGCAACTTTTGTTGCATCATCATAGTGTTTCTTGTAGGATGCAAGTTGTTCTGGAGTAGCTTGGACTTCATCGATTTCAACAAGTTTTTCTTCAAGGACATATTCTTTTCCCTCGAATCGAAGAGCCATCTTTATGTTACGTATCCAATCGTTATACTTGGTGCCATTAAATGTCTCCTTGGACACGATTGAGAGAAGAGAGAAACCTGAATGGTGGGTAGATGATGAAGGAGCAGAAGCATCACCAAGACTAGACATCTATAGAGAGAAAGATAGTTTTTGTTAGATGATAATATCCTTAATATTTTAACCCATAGTAATAAATAATTAAGGCTAGGATCCAAAATAACAATTCACGACAAGAAGAGGGATGTCATAATCTTATTGCGAATTTATAAAGGTAGGTAAAAGCAATTCACCAATTTCGAACTGTGAAATTCCTAGATCTTTTGAGATTTATTGAATCTTATCAATGGCATATTTAATCTAAAATTATGCTCTTCAATTTGTGACTGAGATACAAAGGATCACAAACAAGATGTGAATAACCATACAAATATGCTTGGCACTCTCGATGTTATTTATCATCTTTGATTGATGTGTCGGTTAACCACAAACGCTCCATTAACAACGATAATTTTTTAGATGCCCGTTATTGCTCTTTATAATCACTATTAGTGTGCCGGTTAACCACACACGCTCCACTAACTACATATAAAGCATAATGTGCAATTTTATGGATTAGCATATTTTTCACATTTTTCCTAAAGCATCTGAGAGTGGGATTTTTTAAAATGTGGTTTAGTTACTTTGATAACATTAAAATTTTAATGAAGTTGATGTCTTATCAGATCCGTTCTGCTGACGACCCTCCACCAAACAAGGAAGCGGTGGGTGAGAGTGGACATTCATTCAACTACCATTTTATATGCAGTTTCATTATACCCCCCCCCCTTATAGTTCAGCTTCGTAAACGAGACAAACTAGCGATTCGTCTGACTTAATCGTATACATATAGTAATTAATTTTTAATATTATATATAAGGTCTATTTTAAGAACTTTTTCAAAAATACTAGGTTTAAATTAAATTTTAGAAATTAACGAATTTTAATTTAATTTTGAGTAAATTACACGAATGGTCCGTATAGTTTAGCGTAATTTACATGTTTGGTCCCTAACTTATTTTTTTAACTCGGAAGGTCCCTACTGTTTGTTTTTGTTACGCGCTTGATCCCTATCTTAACTAAAAAAACTATTTTGCCCTGATTTTTTAATTTATTAAAGATAAACAGACCCTCAACCCCACCCCCTCACCTTACCTTACCTACCCCACAATTTTTCCCTATTTAATAATAGTCTTTTTAGGTAAGATAGGGACCAAACACGTAACAAAAACAAACAATAGGGACCAATCACATAACAAAAACAAATAGTAGGGACCTCCCGAGTTAAAAAATAAGTTAGGGACCAAACACGCAAATTACCCCAAACCATAGGGACCACTCGTGTAATTTACTCTTTAATTTTTGAAATTAAAAAATTCTAATTTAATTTAAAATAAACCAATTAAGATTTAATCTTTATCTTTTAATTAACAATTAATTAAATTAATTTAAATATTAAGAGGATTTAGTAATTATTTACCATTAACTATTAATCAAATAATTTAAATTTAATCATAATCCCTTTCCATCTATATTTTCAAAAATCTAGGGATAAAGGTTATCCAATTTTAATTATCCTACTTTAAACAATTTAAGATAATAATTATCAAATAAGGAAACACTAGGAAACTCTAGGAATTTTAATTATCATGTAGGAAGTGGTTTTAGAAAGAATGTTCAATGTTGCGCTGCACAACACACGTGCAATAGTTTTTATGTCAGAAGTCTTTTAGAAAAAAAAAAATCAGTTACAAAAGGCCAACCATTACGTGTGTTCTGATCGGTGCAGCATGTTCAGAAGTTGTTTAAAAAAACAAATAACCCCTATGTATAATTGCCACTGCTCACCCTAGAACATCCACATATGGTTGTCTTCGACACCGCTTCGTTTAGCCTTAGCGGTAAATTTTTTAAATATCCTTGGTTTTTATTGTTAAAAAAATAATTGTATTGGCTTTATTACTTATCATGCAAGACTCATATGATTATGCCGGATTATTTATAGTGATTATTTAATTTTTAATTGGCTCAAATAAGATGTAGGTGGGACCCTGAAAGAAAAAGTAAATTTCAACAAGCAATCTTTCAAAGTCTTATTAAAAAACATAGAATTTTGGTAAGGCTAGGAAGAATGGTATCACTCTTAGCACGTTACCACATAAGATTTTTTAGTTTTTTTATGTTACGAAAGTTTGGCTTGTGTAACACAAAAAAGATAAAGAATAATAATGTGTTATTATAATAAGGTTTATTTAGAAAAAAACTAAAATAAAAAGGAATAGTTAATTAAAACTCAGAGACCAACATTCTCTCTCTTCTCTCATCCCATCATAATTGTAGCGAACCACCGGTAGCAAGCCCCTGAGTGAGCCAAGGGCGGTGTACAGCGAACGTGGTGAGGCCTAGTGACCCTCGTGTAGCGCATGACTCCCTCAAGCCTAAATGATAGATTAAAAAAATTGCGAACTAAAGAAATTAAAAAAAATAATAAAATAATAAAGATAAAAAATATAAAAATAAAAAAAAAAGCTTCTCATGTACAAATTTGTACATCACCAAGTACATTAACAGTCCTTTCATTTGTTTAACAGCTTTTGATCATGATCTCCTAATCCCAGGTAGTCTAACGTAACCATTATCAATCGCGGACTAGTGATAGGCATTTAATGTGAAACATATCAAAATTGAACTGATTCAAGTTCGAATTTTACTGACTTCGACTTTTTTTAGCAATGCCAATAAAAAAATAGCCCCTAAAATACTCTTCGTGTTCCACATGTATGTATTACACAAATGAGAGACTACATCTTGTCTGAAAGTAATTAATCTACATCATTTTTCAGAACCTATGAACATCGATCTCTTTCAAATATATCGTAGAACCAAGGAGATAAACATAGATTTAATCAATAAGGATCCTTTAAAAATGGACATATTCTACAACTATGGGTTTTCTTTTATTAACTCTTTTTTTTTGCCATTTGTCTAGATACAGTGATAAATACATAAACCCATCCATACTTCCATTGTTTTCCATTCGATACTTGTAGTAAAATGATGGGGAAATTTAACTTCTTGGTCACTCCTTCAATCAATCTCGGGAACAGCAAGGGTAATGGAAAGTATGAAAATATGTGAATGAGGAGTGAAATCTACAACTTGACTATGGTGTTCTTTTGGGGGGTTGGAAATTAATTATTATTATTTTTTATTTTATATTAAAGAAAGTTAACATCTACATATCATATCATGTACAAAATTTGAAGATGGTCGATCACGTGTCCTAGTCTCCTACCGGTTCCGTCGTTGAGTAGGGGCCTGGACTCATCCTTCATGGCCATCAATAATCAATTACTGCTGAAAATGAGCAACTTTGATAGTAATTATCTAGATCCTCAAGTGTCGGATATATAAGGGAAAAAAGAGAAAAATATAAATTCGATTAATTTTTATAAGCTTTCTTTTAGGAAAAAAAAAATACTAGTGTTTTTCATATTTAGCAATGAAGTCTGCAGGTATTTTTTAAATTAGTAATAGGCTGCAAAATGATTATATTATTATTGGCTAAGATTATGGGTCTTATGACCCCTTATATAAATAGTTTTTATTTAACTTCACAATATTTTTTCAGAAAAACTTTATAAATTTTTATGTTTTAGTCTCGTAATCGATTTAATCCTTTTATGTATTTTTTTTAATTAAATTCAAAAACCAATAATTGTATTTATTTCGACCCTTTTACTCGGTCAACACGTCATCCAACTTTCAAAAATTATACTGTTGGCCAAACTTTTAAATTTTATTACAAAGTTGATATAAAATGTATATTTTTTGCCCAGATTTCAAAATTTTGTTACTAATTTATCATAAATTTAGTATTTTACATCTTTTTTTTCAATATTTTGTTTCAGATATATTTTTTTATTGTATAAATCATATTTATACAAAAAACATAATTTTCACAAACAAAACCCTACTTTTTCTATATAATTTTTTGTTAAAAAAGAAATTTGTATGCAAAATACCTCTATATATATATATATATATATATATATATATATATATATATATATATATATATATACATATATATATATATATATATAAATATTTTTGTATACAAACACGTATTTTTATAAAAAAATGTATATAAAGACATTTTATAATAAATTCATTTGTATACAATCACATTTTTATAATAGAGTAGATTACACGAATGGTCCCTATGGTTTAGCGTAATTTACATGTTTGGTCCCTAATTTATTTTTTTAACTCGGAAGGTCCCTACTGTTTGTTTTTGTTACGCGCTTGGTCCCTATATTAACTAAAAAAAACTATTTTGCCCTGATGTTTTAATTTATTAAAAATAAACAGACCCTCAACCCCACCCCACCCCTCACCTTACTTTACCTACCCCACAATTTTTCTCTATTTAAATAATAGTGTTTTTAGGTAAGATAGAGACCAAGCACGTAACAAAAACAAACAATATGGACCAAACACGTAACAAAAACAAATAGTAGGGACCTCCCGAGTTAAAAAAATAAGTTAGAAACCAAACACGCAAATTACCCCAACACATAGGGACCACTCGTGTAATTTACTCTTTATAATATATATATATATATATATATATATATATATATATATATATATATATATATATTTCATAGTAAACGTATTTGTATATATTTATGTATACTAACATGTTTTTATACAAACACGTTTTTATAGATAAATTTATACAAATACGTTTATTGTGTATAATAACGTATTTTACGTAAGTGTATTTCAAGCATTTTCACATAACTATATTTTTATAAATAGGTATTTAAAATATAAAAAATGTTTTTTATAAATAGGTATTTTGCATACAAAAATATTTATAAAAAAAAGGTTTTTACATAAGTATGTTTAGGACTGTAAACGAATCGAACGTTCAACAAACATTTCGTGAACCGTTAAACAGGAAGTTCGTTTGTATTCGTTTATATAGTAAATCAACGAAGACGTAACACAAATTCTTGTTTGTTTAGTTAAACGAACGAACATGAACAATGATTTCGTTCGTTCATTTTTTTTTGAACGTTCGTTTAAGTTTATTTATATTCACGTATGTTCAATTCTTACTTATTACATTATTATATTATAGGTTCGTTTATGTTCATATATGTTCAATTGTGTTTGTTTAACTTTGTTCATTTATGTTCATTTAACATGTCCACGAACAAAAACTAGGTAGTTTGTTAAACGAACGAACATGAATAAGAAAAACCGTTTGTTTATCCGGTTGTGTTCGTTTGTTTGTTTGGCTAACTTAAACGAAAGAACATGAACAAACTCGTGTTCGTGTTCATTCAGTTCGTTTACAACTCTAGGTATGTTGCCTGCAAGAATGGTTTTAAAAAAATATATTATATAGAAAAAGTAAGGTTTTTTTAAAAAATCATTTTTATATGAGAAATACCTATATAAAAACCTTCTTTTTTCTATATAATATTTCTTTAAAAACCATTTTTTAATGGAAAATAGCTATATAAAAACCCTTTTTTACAAAAAAAATTAATTTTGTATGCAAAATACTTATTTATAAAACTATTTTTTATTTTAAATATCTATTTATAAAACATAGTTATGTGAAAATACATGAAATACACTTATGTAACGTTATTACAAGTAAATATATTTGCATATATTTATGTATAAAAACGTGTTTGTATAAATAGGTGTTTGTATACTTTTGTTATTTTAAAATATATGTTTGTATAAAAACGTGTTTATACGCATAAATATATACAAATACGTTTATTATGAAATAGGTCTTCATATATATTTTTTTTAATGTGTTTGTATACAATTTCACAAAATACATGTTTGTATACCTTTTTTTTTTTATATAAAAACGTGTTGTATACAAATGCATTTATAATAAAATAGGTGTTTGTATACATTTTCTAGAAAAAACATCATAAATGGTTCCTATATTTTTCAGAAATCTGACGTTTGGTCCCTAAGTTTAAAAATATCACATATAGTCCTTATGGCTTCAAAACTTTTAATGTTTGGTTCTTATTGCTCACTCCGTTAAGTTTTGTCTATTAAGTGAAGGGCATTTCCGTCATTTCACTACGATAGGGACCATTTATGATGTTTTGTCTTATTAAAAAATAAAATTAAAAAATGAAATTTAATATACAAAGGGTCCCCCTCTATCTCTCTCTCTCTCTCTCTCTCCCTCTCTCTCTCTCTCTCTCTCTCTCTCTCCTACCCTCCCTCCCTCCCTCCCTCCCTCCCCCCCCCCCCCCCCGCTCTCTCTCTCTCTCTCTCTAGTATCTCCTAGAAAAACAATAGTGAAGAACCCATTGAAATCATAGAACCAACATGTTTTAGCTTCATGATGCCTTTTCCCTACTAGAACTTTCAGATTGTGAAGAACCCACTAAAATTGCGAAGAACCCACTGAAACCGAACTAAAATCATGAATAACTCACTAAAATCAAACTCAAATCGTGAAGTTTTAATGGTAGAGTGACCATTTGTGGTAAGTTTTTGGTGGGTTCAGTCCCTTTCCTTTTCCTGATGATCCATAACTTTGATGACAACATATATTGGTAGAGGGAGAACACATTATCATACTCTCACGACCAAAATCAAATATCCAACTGTTAATCATCACATACCTGCAACATCATATTACGGAGATTTTGGTTTTGGTGTGCTTCTAAAAAAACTCGTTGAAATCCCATCTCTCCATCTTATACCCCCTTTCCTCTTTATCGTCGTTTCACCATACATCATCACCATTCCCACCATCCTGCCACTCCAAAACCACCATACCTTCCACCATCACTATCACATCCACCACCAGATCGTATTCCTCATTATCATCTCTCATGTTCCTCGTTAAATTCTCTTCTCATTCAGGTTTGCAACCCAAAATCGAAGGGGAAAAGGTTGTTTTTTTAGTCTTGTACTCTAAACCAACAAAAATAACGAAGAAATAGGTGGGAGGGATTTTCTGGAGAACATAGGTGATTTCTGGTGGAGTAGATGTGGATCTAGAAGAAGGAGGAGAAGGATTTTGTCACACCCCAAAACCGGAACGGCGGAAACGTTCTGGGGTGGAGGACGTCATGTCAAGTATCACAACATATGCAGTATAGTAATCAAAGTACAACAACCACTGCATTAATAGTAATAATTTTACATAGGTTACATTTAACGAAAACATCAAAGTAGATATAGAAAAATAACATAAGATGCAGCTTGGTACAAGGCTGTCTTCACAAAAGCTTCTGGAGTGTACCTGTCTACTGACGACCTGAGAATACAAGTTATTTTGAAAGCAAGTATCAGCATTTTAATGATGGTGAGTTCATAAGTATTTAATGTCATTGATATAAATACATGTTTTTCTCCAAAATAATCTCACTAGATAATGGTGATTTGAGTTTACAGAGTATTAGAATTCTTTCCAGAAAATCCTATATTTTCTAATAAAAGTAGTCTTCTACCAAGACCCAATTGTTTTATGATTAAGGAGTAATTTCCCCCAAAGGTAACTATCATTATCAAAATATAGTTTATACTTTAAGGAATATGTGAGAAGATCACAAGTAAAAGTAATAGGGAAAATACTATTTTTCCTCAGCAGTAACGCTGCTGACTAAAAGTGAATAAAACATAGACTCCAGGTGGTATCGAATGAACCATACGCCTCAGAGAGTCCTAAGGAATGAAGTACAGACCCCAGGCGGTATTAAGTGAACAATACGCCTCGGAGAGTCCTAAGTGAATGAAATACAGACTCCATGCGGTATTAAGTGAGCAATACGCCTCGGAGAGTCTAAGTGAATGAAATACAGACTCCAGGCGGTATTAAGTGAACAATACGCCTCAGAGAGTCTAAGTGAATGAAATACAGACTCCAGGCGGTATTAAGTGAGCAATACGCCTCGGAGAGTCCTAAGTGAATGAAATACAGACTCCAGGCGGTATTAAGTGAGCAATACGCCTCGGAGAGTCTAAGTTAGCCTTTAATCCTAAATAGGTTAGTTTAAAGGTTTAAAATATGGTCTAGTGTATAACTAGGAAAGTACATCATGAGGATTTTATACGTAGAAAATACTGTGATAACACTTATTACCTTAAGGCCATGAATTATAAGGTAAATGTAAAGATACTCGTAACCATACTGATTGACGGATGTAAACATGACGACCTGCTGGCGTCGGAATGAATATGACATTTGTCACCCTTTGGCTTGGTCGGCCGGGACTGTAGCTAGCAGTCAGGATGTGGGATGGTCTGTCCCGTATAGATCTATACACACAATGTCCGCTCTCCCTCCAGAAGACTCTGGTTACCACTCGACAACGGTGAAATCCGCATCATGAGGATGTATCTCGTGTTTTGATTTCTATAAACCTTTCTTTATATTAAAAGTATAAGTTTTTAGAACATTGATATAGCTAAGTTCTCCTTCATGAAAGTTATGGTTGGTTTCTAAACTATACCTATTATAGTTTACTTGAGAGGTTATCTAGGTACCTTTGCTACCCAAAGGTATTGAACTGGAGTAAGAGGTTTAATATCTAATCAGATATACATAATATATAACTAGGATTTCAACGACACTCGGACAAATAGTCGGATGCTCTAAGTCCACAACCAAACAAGGAACAGGAAGTAGAGCGGGTTATCAGTCCTAAGTCCTTCAAGCCCTACTTATATAACTATATCTCTATAGATATGAATCTATCAAGAAAATAAGTTTAAAAGACTTTGATAAAAGCTTAATAATTCAAGAAGGGATTTTTGTACTTTAAAAGAGATTTGAAAACAAGATTTGAAAACCTTTAGCTGGATAAAACAGTTTAACATGCAAATATCTATTTGCCAGACAGTTATTAATCACATGTGATTGATATAATAACTTATCAGTTCAACTTGTATTCCCCCCATAAAAGCATTGAAAATCATTTAAAAGGTTGATTAAGGGGTATGAACTCACCTGTAGTGGGTGATTCGGATGAACGGATGGTATAGGATGCTAAGTGTCAAGTGAGGACTTGAACACACACGCGGATCCTATTGAACATGTAATGATACATTTATGTATCTAATTAGTCATTTAATAACCAATTAAGCAAGTAAAGACACCCTAATACATGGAAACACTTTGCTTCAAGTGCTAGGAGTACTAAAGGGTTGCATCTAAAGAGAGTACGGCCTCACATTGGAGTTTACTCCCCATATGGTAGCACCATATGGGTTTACGGTTCTGGGACCATTTCCCCCATGAGTTTACGGCCGTAAACTCATGGAAATGGTGTCATTGGGTGTTTTAAGATCCTAAACCACACAAGGAAGTAAGCTAGACTCGAATCCAAGGCTTAGGAAGTGGCAAGGGCTCGAAATGGCCCTTTGTTGGAGTTTACGGTCCTTGGACCACTCCTTAGGAGTTTACGGTCGTAAACACATGTGTTTAAGGTCATAAACCCATGAGTTTACGGCCGTAAACTCATGGTTACCCAACCATTTCGTGTTTTGGTGTTTCTAACTCATGCATGCAAGGTTCTAGTCCTTTATACAAGCCATAGAAGGTGTTAGGGGCATCAAAACACCATTTGGAGGTGTTTACGGTCTAAGGAGATCTCCTTGAACCGTAAACACATATGTTCTTGGGGATTTTATGTTCTTCAAGGGTTTAACATGTATTCTAAGAAAACAACTAGTTAGGAGGAGTGTACT
This sequence comes from Lactuca virosa, assembly GCF_052849685.1. NCBI lineage: Eukaryota > Viridiplantae > Streptophyta > Magnoliopsida > Asterales > Asteraceae > Lactuca > Lactuca virosa. The sequence goes on from NC_136426.1 coordinate 87,872,674, forward strand.
TAGTTATAGGAGGCTTGTAGGAGTGTTTAAGGGCCAAAAACACTAGTGTGTGTTCTTAGTGTTTTGAAGAACAGTTGAAGATCTAAGAAAAGAGGAGATTTCCATGGATGAAATCGAGTATAAACACTAGATAAAGTGTTATATAAACAAATATAGGGAAGAAACACTTACGTTTTTGGAAGATTTGAAGAAAAGTCGGATGATACTTGAGAGAGAATCTTGGGTGTTCTTGAGTTAGGAAGTGAAAAAAATGAGCCAAAAAAGACTAAGTGTCATATTTATACTCATTAGAGTTTACGGCCGTAAACTCCATGTTTGGGGCCGTAAACTCCAAACTCTTGGAGTTTTGAGACTTACGTGATGCACGACAACCTCTAAAGTATACTTCCTTTTATTTTTTTGCTCGACGAAAAATTAAAATAAAATATCCAAACGGACTTAAAACCGGCCAAAAATGTATTGAGATGAATTTGACCATTATTTGATGTGCTTGACTGCGGAGTTTATACAAATGAAAATTTCGGGTTGTCACATCATCCCCCCGTTAGAGGGAATTTCGTCCCGAAATTAGAGTTCAAGCCACTAAGTTATCACAAAATAATTAAGCAAAAAGATGGGGACGTTTAAGTTTCAATTGCTCTTCGCACTCCCAAGTGATCTCCGGTACTCACTTGGCGTTCCAGCGAACCTTCACGATTGGGATGCGGATTTGTTTCGTTTCCCTTGACCTCTCGGTTCATGATCTTTACAGGTTCCTACACGAAGTTGGGGCTCTCATTGATTTCGATCTTGACGAGTAGGATTTCAAGAGTCACGTCGGATAAGCACTTTTTCAAGTCTAAGACGTGGGTGGATTTGGGTGGGAATTATGGAATCCTTGAAATAGTTGAGGTCTGACGGAAACTGGACCAACTCTTATCATGAATCTTCGGTGGTCCTAAGTTCTTCGGAAGATAGAATGTTTCAGTACTTAGAACATAATGTACTTCCATGGTTAGATCATCACTTGGCGTGATCGCCATTCTGAAGTTCCAAAAGTTCTCTCTTACTGGGGGTGTAGTCCCCGGGTTGGTTCTTAGAAGGCTCAGGTCGTCTTCGGATTCGTATTTCCTAATGATTGGCTTTCGAAGGTTTTCTGGATCATTGGAAATGCTGACTATATGCTGGCATCTATTTCGACCTAGTGCAAAATGGACCTACACTTCTGACTCTCGAGGTGTTCATAACGGGAACTCTCAAAGTCAGTATGATAGAGGGTTTTACCAGACGATGCTTATAAAATTTCAATTTTCATCATCGTCTAATAGATGCTTTCACAGTATGATTCCTAATCGGAGAGAATCATTCTCTTACTCGCTTCACTGTTTCATGGATAGCAGTCTCTGATCAGGGCTACCCTCGCCCTTAGAGATTTTCTGAAGTGCTTGACTATTTCCGGAGGTGATTCTACTACCTCTTTAGAGATAGTATTCTTTGGAACACCTAGTAGTCTAGCAATCTCTATGGCATGCCCCATTAGTCTTTCCATCATGTCTGCTTCCTCAAGTTTGTAGGGAGCGCGTGATCTTGTATAACCCGCCGACTAACTCCTAGACTGGAGTCGAGTCCACAATCTCTTTATGACATGGGTTATAAAGCTTAACGCAACTCGCTGCCTACTTTACTCAAGTACTCCCGGTCGTGGAGGAAATCATGTGGTTTCTCAGCATTCTAGTATCAACCTTGGTGAATGCAGACTATTATCTATAGGGCGACGGGGATTTTTCTCACATGAGAAGGCACTATCTCGACTTTTACTGTCCTAGGCACTTCTCGTCCGTATCTGGATGGACGAAGTGCCTGAGTAGTGCGGATATCCCCTGCAACTACTCTTTCGGTGTTACTGAGTTTCTCTATCTAGATTAAATCTAGATAGAAATGGATTCTGCTACACAGGACTTCAAATTTCTTCATCCATTCATCTCAGAGTTTAACCTGTCATAGCTTTTCAGGTTTCTTGGCCTACTACTGAGATGCTTAATCCGTGGGATTTGGCGTGAATGGATGGTTGTAGTCAATGTTTTCGACTCTTACAACTTGAGTTACTTCTCCTAACTGAGGGTGTTAGCTACTATGTTGGCTTAACCGGGATGACAACAAATTTCGAATTTATGGTCATTTTAGTAGCTCGACCCACAGTGGTTCTCTTGACTCCAACTCCTTTTCCATGGGATAGGATGAAGGGTCTTATTATAAGGTTCGTGGTAGACCTCGTACTTGGCTCAATCACTATTACTCGATGTATGCAAGTCGTATATAATTGAGATTAACAGGATGTTCATATATGTGGCCCCTACCCCAAACCCACAACCAAACAAGGAACAGGGAGTAGGGAGGAAGCACACATCTTAAATTTCATTAATCTAAATTATATACCACTCTAATGCATATACCCAGCAGTAGTAAGTTGATCCCATGAGTTCTTTCTCTTGATTCACGAACCTGATTGTGCGGTGCAAATGGTCCTTCTGGGGGATCTACTGAGTAGGCCTCGGGCGGTTATTGTTTTCCGGAATATCTGCAGTGCCTTTTGCTTCTGGTTTTACAGTCTAACGGGGTTGGTTAACAGCGCGTGGTACCCCTCTCCTGGGTACTTCCGAAGGTTGGACGAGAGATACGACTGACGGTTCGTATTAGGTTTTCCTTATTAGGTTCGAAAGAACCTTTATTCGATGCACATGATACGGTGAAAGTTCTTTTTACACAGCACTAGGAATTATTGCATGGTTGAACCAAATCAAGCCATGGCTGACGGTAGTGTCGAAATTTACAATCATCGACACGATATGGAATGAAGATCGATAGGACCATGTGCTGAACAGGGCACACAAGTTTTTAGCGTCTCGGGCTTCGTCCATGGTATCACTATCGTGGATACTTGGACCGACATGAGTGACGCTGAACTTTAGGGGTCCTGATGTTTCGGAATAATGTACTTTTCATGAACGGATTTCTCACGAGGCCTCTCTATAACCGCCTAGTATACACTAGTCATGTATAATTAAGGTTAAAAGGACTGTTGACTGAGCGACTCCGCCCTAAATCCACAACCAAACAAGGAACAGGAGATAAGGCAGCATCACCCACTCGAGGTCTATCAATCTTAATTATAAATGGCCTTAATGTATATACTAAGCCATCATAGCTTTACCTGATGGGTTTTTAAGTGTTACAACTGTGCTGCGACTTTCGCCTTAACGAGGGAGTAATTACAATTAGAGTTGATTAATTAAAGTTTTCGATTAGCTACTTAGGATTGAGAAACGTACCAAAATTCTACCGGGTTCCCTGATGTTTCCCCTTAGGCATTAGGGTTAAACTCCTCCTGCGCCCTTGTCATTTCTTTCAGTTGGGAAGTCCCTCTTAAAGTGTCCAACTTCACCACATAGGTGGCATACTGGACTGGCCCCAACATTGGTGGTTGATGTAATGAACTCAACCGGGGTTCTGCAGCTGCGAGCGGTATGCCCCTTCATGTTGCACCTAACACAAAAGGGTTCCCGACAGACTCCATAATGATGGAAGTCACACCTGCCGCAGCGGGGAAGGTTTCCTAGGTATGGTCTTCTTGGAGTCGAGACGGGCGGATTGATAGGGGTATTGACTACCTCAGCTCGCTGCCCTTTGGAAGGTCCTTGAGTCGAGGTACTTCCCTCCTCATTCTCAAACTTTCTTTTCAGTGGATTAGGTTGGAGTTCTTGGGTGGTTTTACACACCGGCGCTGGTTGCTGTTGTCCATTGCTATGATCGGGATTCCCGATAGGGCTCCTGCTAACATTGGCGTTGTTAGCGTTCAGGTGAGCCATGACAGCTGCTACGGCTGCTGAAACCGCGGCTTGAAATGTAGCTTCATCGATTTGAAGAATCGGGGTCTTACCAGCGGATTGGTTACGTTTCCTTGGAGGCATGGTTTTTCCTACACGAAAGGAACACAAGTTGATGAGACACGACGGTTAACCCTAGACGTATCTTTCTTTACTATGATAGGCATAAATTTTCCCGTGCCTTGATTTATGGTTATCTGAGTGTCGACCTACATCCCTATGATGCAGTCCGGGTAACAGAGTAAGAGTAAGTGTATCGGAAAGCCATAAAATGGGTGTCGTTCCTACTAAGTTATCTTTATATTGGAGAGGTTTACTCTCCGGCTTTGAAAAGATTTGAGAGAAGTTCGGAACGAATATTACGGAAGAAAATGCTCATGAACACTTATGGCTAAACACTCTCAATCGAGGTTTTGTGATCCGACCTATTTATATTAATCGCGACGGGAAAGACGATTTGCCTAGCACTTAGTGTGAGTAGTGTAATCACTAACTCACTAAATTGTATTATTTTATGGATTATTAGCGTGACGTTAAAGAGGTACAAACACTTCTCGGGTCCCATGCATTGGCTCCCTCTGTCCACCTCTTATCCCTGACTGGAACAAGCGTTGGTTTCCTCCGGGTATCTATATAGGATTCTCTACTCTCGTAGACATATTGAATTTCTGCTCCGCCTTACCTCTGATTCTGATTCTGAGTGTCATCACTTCATAATGGATGACTGGAATCTCAGAAGTTCATGCGAATTCCCCACCGATGTCCCTAAAAGGTATAGGCAGATGGTGATTTCAATAGCCTCATCACTGTTCGTTTACTCCCTACTTGGAAATCTTTCTCAATGAACCTCTTCTGGGTCTTTATCGATTCCTCTGCTGATTACTGAAGTGGATAAGGTTTCCTAAAGGGGTTTGTGCGAGAATGGAAATGTCTAAAGAATCTTAAGAGATTATTAAAACATTTCACTGGGTGATCCATATCGAGTCCGGCTACAATTACATAGTATACACAAATCATATATAACTTAGATCTGATAGGCCTTCAAATATGTGATACTACCCTATATCGACATCCAAACAAGGAAAAGGAAGTAGAGCGAAACCACATATTCTTAGCCTATGAGATCCTTACTATACATAACCTTGGGAGTATACACTCTGTAATCATAGGTCTATCAATAAGGACCTCTTTTAGTTTTCACGCAAGGTTATTTATGGTTCCTAAAATACTCGTATAGTATTTTAATTACATGTTTGATTCTTAACTTCTGAACATGCTTTTGGGTTTATTGTGAGTCTTTTAGTATCCTAAAATACTCCTATAGTATTTTAAACTTTATGTTTGGCTCTAGCATCCCTATTTGGTAAGTTTCAGATTCGTTGCAACACCACCATCACCCCCAAGCACACGTTAGTCGCATCTCGAATAAATGTAGTTGATCAGGTTACATTTATTCCAGCTTACGATTACATAACTGCCCAGGTTTGACGGTAATGCTCAACATCCAAAGACTTTTATTCTTGTTCTTCTTGTGATACTTGTTTGGGTTTTTATATTCTAGATGTTCTTATACTTTTGTAAAATATGGTTATATTGTGAGTCTTCTTGTGATACTTGTCTTGGGGATTTTGATGTTCTTCAAGGGTTTAACATGTATTCTAAGAAAACAACTAGTTAGGAGGAGTGTACTTAGTTATAGGAGGCTTGTAGGAGTGTTTAAGGGCCAAAAACACTAGTGTGTGTTCTTGGTGTTTTGAAGAACAGTTGAAGATCTAAGAAAAGAGGAGATTTCCATGGATGAAATCGAGTCTAAACACTAGATAAAGTGTTATATAAACAAATCTAGGGAAGAAACACTTAAGTTTTTGGAAGATTTGAAGAAAAGTCGGATGATACTTGAGAGAGAATCTTGGGTGTTCTTGAGTTAGGAAGTGAAAAAAATGAGCCAAAAAAGACTAAGTGTCACATTTATACTCATTAGAGTTTACGGCCGTAAACTCCATGTTTGGGGCCGTAAACTCCAAACTCTTGGAGTTTTGAGACTTACGTGATGCACGACAACCTCTAAAGTATACTTCCTTTTATTTGTTTGCTCGACGAAAAATTAAAATAAAATATCCAAACGGACTTAAAACCGGCCAAAAATGTATTGAGATGAATTTGACCATTATTTGATGTGCTTGACTGCGGAGTTTATACAAATAAAAATTTCGGGTTGTCACATCATCCCCCCGTTAGAGGGAATTTCGTCCCGAAATTAGAGTTCAAGCCACTAAGTTATCACAAAATAACTAAGCAAAAAGATGGGGACGTTTAAGTTTCAATTGCTCTTCGCACTCCCAAGTGATCTCCGGTACTCACTTGGCGTTCCAGCGAACCTTCACGATTGGGATGCGGATTTGTTTCGTTTCCCTGACCTCTCGGTTCATGATCTTTACAGGTTCCTACACGAAGTTGGGGCTCTCATTGATTTCGATCTTGACGAGTGGGCCAAAAACACTAGTGTGTGTTCTTGGTGTTTAAGGGCCAAAAACACTAGTGTGTGTTCTTGGTGTTCTTGGTGTTTTGAAGAACACTTGAAGATCTAAGAAAAGAGGAGATTTCCATGGATGAAATCGAGTATAAACACTAGTTAAAGTGTTATATGAACAAATCTAGGGAAGAAACACTTACGTTTTTGGAAGATTTGAAGAAAAGTCGGATGATACTTGAGAGAGAATCTTGGGTGTTCTTGAGTTAGGAAGTGAAAAAAATGAGCCAAAAATGACTAAGTGTCATATTTATACTCATTAGAGTTTATGGCCGTAAACTCCATGTTTGGGGCCATAAACTCCAAACTCTTGGAGTTTTGAGACTTACGTGATGCACGACAACCTCTAAAGTATACTTCCTTTTATTTGTTCGCTCGACGAAAAATTAAAATAAAATATCCAAACGGACTTAAAACCGGCCAAAAATGTACTGAGATGAATTTGACCATTATTTGATGTGCTTGACTGCGGAGTTTATACAAATGAAAATTTCGGGTTGTCACAGATTTGATACACAATGGCAAAAAGGATGGGGTATTAACCTGGTAAAGTGATTTGAGGAAGTCCAATCGCTAGTTTTCTTACAAAGAACATTGATCATATGGAAATTAGAATAATCATTCCCAACCAAAACAAATCACTCCATAACCAAATCATGTGCAAGGTGGAGAAACCATAACTGAAATTGATCAAGAACCAAACCAAAATTGCTCAAACGAATGAGATGGAATCGGCTTAATCTGTAAATAAATTTACAAATGGTTGGGAAGAGAGGAGGAGTTGTAGCCAGTAACGGCGGTAGCCGGAAAAGAGAAAAGGAGGGTCGGTAACGGTGGTGACCGGAAGACTCACATTTGTTCCTTCCTATTATCGGTGGCCAAAAAAGGAGAGAGATAGAGAGAGAGAGAGGAGTAAATAATAATATTTTATTTTTTCTTTCTTTTAATAAGACAAAACTTCATAAATGGTCTCCTATGGTACTGAAATGACGGAAATCTCATTTAGTTAACGGACAAAACTTGACGGAGTGAGCTATAAGGACCTTTTGTTAAAAGTTTTGAAGCCACATGGACCATATTTTATATTTTTTAAACTTAGGGACCGAATGTCAGATTTCTGAAAAGCACATGGACCATTGATGATATTTTATAAAATTCGTGTTTGTATACAATAATATTAAGAGTTGATGCGGAATCCCAATCTAATGATTAACGCAAAACAGTTATAATGAGTTAAGAACACAATCACAAATCTTCAATGGTTTCAATGCATACACTTATAAATTATAATTGTCTGATACATAAACCCTTTCCTCTCTGTTTCTATGAAGCACACATGAACTCTTTGATTTTCTCTCTCTGAACATGGCTGAAACAATACAATATAATTACAAAGGCCTAGGCCAAAAACCTCAATCGAAATCCTCATTAAGCCCACCGAAATCACATGGTGATTTTGGTCCAAACACCACCGAAAACATGGTGTTTTCGGTCCTAGACCAAGAGCTCTAAAAGTTATCAAAAGTAAAGTATAAACCACAAATCATGTCCTAACAATCTCCCCCTTGGTTTATACCTTTCTTTTCTTTTCAATCTTCTCTTTGTTCTTAACTTTCAGCTTTTATCTTTGATTTATTCACAACTTTAAGATGAACATATGAATTTCTACATGAATGACTTTATCTTGAGCCGTTGGACTTCCTTTTAAAAATTTGACTTTGAACGCACATTGGGTATAGAGGCTTCTTGTAAAGGTTCTTGAAAATCAGCACTTTCAGCTTTGAGAAACTTCAGATATAATTACAGAGAGAGACCGATTCTTTTGGATTACTTCAGCAGGTTCATAAATAGCAGCAAATTAATTGAGGAGGATTCAATGCAATTTGTCACATAACTTCAAATACAGCTTCACCTTGCTTCTGGGGTTAAAAGATTGAGTGTTGAAAGATAATCTTCACTTCCAGTTCCTTCGAATGAATGTTCTTTAACGATCACATATGTGTCTTGAAAAGTAACTATGACTAAAAATTCCATGTGGATCACAGAGTCATAAAGATCCTTCTCACCACAGTTGTTCAAGGACCCAGCCTTGGCTTAGAAGGAGACCACTCGCATTATCTGTGTGAACACGGAGGAGCGCACTGCGATTTGTTGAGTATCGGAGAACTACTCGTGGCTATTTTTGATGTTAGCCCCTGCATATCCTAGATCAAAGATCTTAATACAGTTTTTCAAGTCAACAAGTTAACTTGGCACTTGGCGAGACATTCAATGGTTTCTGAATCTCAGTTGAGTGTACCATTCTAGTTCCAGTGAGAGTTAATTAGGAATAACTCACAAAACCATCATGTGACAAAAATATCCAAGGACATATTTCCACAGTTTAGCATGACACGAGGTCAAGGCCCTTTGGTGGGACGTTCAACGATAATCGTGCCTTGCGAGGTGCATCGCCCTAGTGCCAATACCGTTAATTCCTTACCTCCGAAGAATGTATCCAAGAATACATTTGAGTCTCCGCAGTTTTGCATGACAAAGAGATTGTCGAGACCCTGGGCGTGATGTTCAGCGATATCTATTTCCCGGTTGGGTAAATCGCCCTGGTGCCATGACAGTTCTTAGGTAAAGATAACTGACAAAACCAATTTTGACAATCTGTACAATTTCAGACATTCAATTCCTTAAATACGGCAGTTCTTATAAAGATACTGCCCGCGTGACAATTTGTACGGTTTTAGAAAAATCAAAAAATCCAAAAATATTTTCACTGTTTTTGAGCGTACAAACTGTCAATTAGGCAGTATCTTTCTAAGAACTGTCGTATTTAAGGAATTGAAAGTTTGAAACTGTACAGATTGTCAAAATTGGTCTTATCAGTTATCTTTACCTAAGAACTGTCATGGCACAAGGGCGATTCACCCAACCGGGAAATAGATATCGCTAAACATCCCGCCCAAGGTCTTGACAATCTCTTTGTCATGCAAAACTGCGAAGACTCAAATGTATTCTCGGATACATTCTTCGCAGGTAAGCAATTAATGGTATTGGCACTAGGACGACGCACATCGCAAGGCACGATTATCGTTGAACGTCCCGCCAAAGGGCCTTGACCTCGTGTCATGCTAAACTGTGGAAATATGTCTTTGAATATTTTTGTCAGAAGATGGTTTTGTGAGTTATTCCTAATTAACTCTCACTGGCACTAGAATGGTACACTCAGCTGAGATTCAGAAACCATTGAACGTCTCGCCAAGGGCTAAGTTACCTTGTTAACTTGAAAAACTGCATTGAGATATATGATCTAGGATATGCATGGGCTAACATCAAAAATAGCCACAAGTAGTTCTCCGATACTCAACAAATCGCAGTGCGTTCCTCCATGTTTACACAGATACTGCGAGTAGTCTCCTTCTGAGCCAATGTTGGGTCCTTGAACAACTGTGATGAGAAAGGTCTTTATGACTCTGTGATCCACAAGGATTTTTAGTCATGGTTACTTTTCAAGATGTATATGTGATCAATAAAGGATATTCATTCGAAGGAATAAGTAGTGAAAATTATTTTTCAACACACAACTTTTCAACCCCAGAAGCAAGGTGAAGCTGTATTTGAAGTTATGTGTCTAATTGCATTGAGGTCTACTCAATCAATTTGCTGCTATCTATAAACCTGCTCAAGTGATCCAGAATAATTCGTCTCTCTGTAACTATCTCTGAAATATTTCAAAGCTGAAAGTGCTTATTTACAAGAATCTATACAAGAAACCTCTATACCCAATGTGCGTTCAAAGTCAAATTTTTAAAGGAAGTCCAACTATTCAAGATGAAGTCATTCATGTAGAAATTCATATGTTCATCTTGATGGTATGAAGAAATCGAAGATAAAAGCTGAAAGTCAAGAACAAAGAGAAGATTAAAAAGAAAAGAAAACTATAAACCAAGGGGGAGATTGTTAGGACATAAATTTGTGGTTTATACTTTAATTTATATGGCTTTTAGAGTTCTCAGTCTAGGACCGAAAACACCATGTTTTCGGTGGTCTTTGGACCGAAATCACCATGTGATTTCGATGGGCTTAATGAGGATTTCGGTTGGGTTTTGGGCTGGGCCTTTGTAATTAGGTCTAGGTACATATATAGTATTGTTTTCAGCCGTGTAAGAGGTTGTTCATTCTAAGAAGCTGATATCGAGTTTAGAGAGAAAGAGAGAACCAAGAGTTGTTCATTATTGTGGTATTCAGCTGTTAAGAGTTTCTTTGTGTACCAGACGATTTCATCTAATAAATCATATGCATTAAGAGTTATTTGTGTGTTCTTGAATCACTATCTGATTTATATTTCGCATTCTTTAGATAGTTTGATTGATATCTTATTGAGGTAAGTGTTTTGGGACTTACATTACATACAAACATATTTGTTAACAAAAAAATTATATAGAAAAAAGAAGGTTTTTTATGTGAAAATTGAGTTTTTTTTATTTTTTTTATTTTTTATTTTTGTATAAATATGATTTTATACAAAAAAAAAACATATTCAAAATAAAATTTTGAAATAAAAAACTAAATATGTAAAAAACTAAATTTGGGATGAATTTATAACAAATTTTGAAATTTGTACCAAAAGTGTAAATTTTGTACCAAGTTTGTAAAAAAAATCAAAATCTAAGCCAAAAGTAAAATTTTTGAAAGTGAGATGACCTGTTTACCGGGTAAAAGAATCAAAATGAATATAATTACTGGTTTTTGAAATTTAATTTAATAAATGAAAAAAAAAACATATATGACTAAATGGAGTAATTGACCAAAATATAAGAATTTTTATTGAGTTTCCTTATTATTTTTAACTAATCATTCTCAATCTAACATTTCTTTTTAGTAATGTAAAGCGTTTTTGTATTGTAAAAATGTTTCTTAAAGAGTCATAACATAAAATACTAAAAAACATTTTTTCTTTTTTATAAAATAAAAAAAAACAATAATTTTCACATTTTTGAACAATAATTTATTTTGCTGATTAAACCTATGAAATTAGACATTTAAGAAAAAATAATTTTTGTATTGTCGTAGTTCAAAATTATAATATAAAACTCCTATTGATGTGAAAATGGTTTTTTGAAGATTCATCCCACAAAAATTTATTATTGTTATTTTTTATTTGCATTATCATAAACAATTTAATTATTTTATTTTATTTTCTTCAAAATGACAGTTGTTTTGACAATTTCATAGATCAAACCACAATTTCGCAGATGAGACATACGAAATTGATGGCTGTTTGTGGAAAACATAATCTTAATCTAAAAACAAATTAAATGAATTAGCAAAATATTTCTTTTCTCTCGTATAATGATCATAGTTGTTTTGACAATTTCATAGACCAAACCATTATTTGACAGATGAGACCTACAAAATTGATGGCTATTTGTGGAAAACATAATTTTTTCGTCTAAATCTAAAAAAAATTAAATGAATTAGCAAAATTTGTCTTTTCTCTCGCCTAATGATCATAAATGCTTTTTGAGGATGATATTTTATTAGACTACTAGTTGTGGGCAACATGTTGTTACATGTTATCATACTCAAATTGTCCACCTCATCATCCTAGTCACAATTTGGTGTTATAACACCCAAGATGAAAATGGGCAACATCTAATAACATGTGATAACACCAATTATTTTCTATTTTATTTTTTATTTTATTTTTGATGTTTTTTTTTCTATATTTCGAATTTGTTTTTTTTTATTTATTTATATTTGAAAAGTAAAAATAAAATTTTAATAAAACTTAAATTAAAAACAACATTAAAAAAATTACAACAAAACACAAAAACATTTAAAATAAAAAGCCAAAAAAAAAAGATGATAAAACCTACATTTTTTGGCCTAAAACTATTCATCTTCATCTTCGTGACCAACATAAATGTAATCCGCCAAGTCTTCACGGAGTTGCTTGTGTTTTCGCTCATCTTGAATATCAACCACTCTATGTAAATATTCCGATGTCCCTGGTTGAAATTGCACATATCTTGGCTCCGTAGGCGAATACGTTGCAATATTGCGTCATTTATCTTCGACAACCATGTTATGCATTATGATACATGCATACATGATATATCGTAGAGTATCTAACTCATAAGGTCTCGCCGCATGTTCAACTATGTGCCATTTTGATTTCAAAACCCCAAAAGCACATTCAACGTCCTTACGTGCTCCTTCTTGTCGTCTCTTGAAATATTTGTCCCTTGGATCTATTGGGTGTCGAAACGCCTTCACAAACGTGGAATATTGTGGATATATTCCGTCTGTAAGGTAATACCCAAACTTATATTCATTTTCATTCACTGTGAAAGGAGCATCCGGGGCTTTTCCTGACAAAAGATCGTCAAATATTGGTGATTGATCGAGAACGTTGACGTCGTTGTTAGAACCCGCAACCCCGAAAAAAGCATGTCAAATCCATAAATCTTGTGAAGCAACAACTTCTAATACCAACGAAGGCGCTCCATGATGACCGCTCGAATACTGGCCTTTCCACGCCACGGGGAAATTTCTCTATTTCCAGTGTGTGCAGTCAATGCTCCCAAGCATACCCGAAAAACCATGTCTTTCTTCATGCGACGCATATAGTTGTTGCATATCATGCAACGAAGGTTTGCGCAAGTATTGGTCACCGAAGGTTTCGACAACACCTCTTGCCAATAAATACAAACTTTCTCGTGCGGTCTTCTCAAACATTCTCATATAATCATCAACAGAATCGGGCGACTCCCCCATTGCCATATGTTTAATTGTAGCAACACATTTTTGCAACCCTGTGAAGCCTCGTTTGCCTCTAGCATCATATCTCATTTGGAAAAATTCATACCTAAATAAATATTAAACATGTAAAAATTGTATTTATTTTATCTAAAAGTGACATTTTGTAAATTATAAAAGTTGAATCAAACGATACCTTGCTTCCATAGCATTGGCTATCCTTTCAAAGACATTTTTTCGCAAACGAAATCTTCTTTTGAAATCGCTTGGCTGGTAGACACAATTTTCCGCAAAGTAATCGTTAACTAGCCGTCTATGCCCTTCCTCACGATCTCTATTTAACGCCGCACATCGCGTGAGTAGTGGAGCTGGATCTGGCTGTAGTAGGTTGTCTGTGTAATACCGGTACATCATACTCACGAACAAATCGTCTTCGTCGTTATCATCGTTGTACGGATGGGCCGGATCAAATTCATCCATAGTTGGTTGATTTTTGTGTTTGTGTTTTGAGTGATATAGAAATAGAGATAGATATAGAGAAATATGTGTAGTAAAAAGAATGAGTTATATATAATAATGAAAATGTAATTAGTAATTTTTTTTTATTCAAGTTACCGTTTTTAAACGGTTTGATTTTGCAAACGTTCGATTTTCTACGCGTTAACATACGTTACCACCATCGCGCGAGATAACATAACGTGTAATAACGGGAGGGGGGGGGGTGTTCCCCCGTTATGGCGCTGCCACATCGGATAACGCCATACGGCCGTGGCCCACACTCGCCCCTCTTAAAGAATTCTCCAAAACGACCATCCATAACGTGAAGTATGAAACATAAATTTATGGTATCATTTGTCGATGTCCACATTATATATTAAAATGTTTATCTGCATTCATTTCAACGCCTACGCTTTTTGAGATCGTTATCTTAATGCATGCTTACCTTTTACAATTTAGCTTCCAAATACTTAGCCTTATACTTAGTTTTCTTATATATATATATATATATATATATATATATATATATATATATATATATATATATATATATATATTGTTATATGCATGCATGTTAGTCTCCTTGCACGCATGCTTATCTTTTACAATTTTTTGTCCAAATACTTATCCTTATACTTAAAATTCGTTTATATATTCATATGCGTTTAGATTAAGCATCGATCTAATCATACCATACGCCTGACACAAATAGTCGTCTCACAAGTTCCATTGGTCTGTACCGGAAACTAAGTAAGGAGTATATCTTTTTGGAGTTTTCTAGAAGGATGAGAACCAAATATGTAGCATCTACACTAAGAATTCAAGTACTAGATCCATATAGATATGGTTGACATAGACAAACCAATAAAAAAAAATTGAACCCTAAATTTATTATGGTATTAAAGCAATACTTGGACAATCAACCCTAGTTTTGTTTCTTAACGATGACTGAAAAGCTAATCGAAAGATGGAGAAATCCATCTTATGAATAACATCACCGTACTTTCTTACATATGTCGGTCATCCTAGCTAGAATTTCATGGGAGAAAAACCTACTCCGTGGCAACAATTATGCCATCTGAAAAAGTGAGATGACAGATATGTTATTCTCTAAAAATAAAGTAGGCTTGATTGATGGCACAATACCCATGTGATGAGAAGATTAAATTGGTTTGATGACATGGAAAAATATGTATTGGTATTGTGTGAGGTTGGATCGTGAGTTCAATGGAAAAGGAGAACAAGAATGGTGTTATATATGTGGTTATGGCTTGATCTCAAGGAGAGATTTGAGAAGGAAAATTCTCCTCGGATCAATTATGAATTAAGGTGTGTAATCACCACTATTCACTAAGAAAATTTTGAGAACAAGATTCAATGCGCGGACAAGGTTTGAAAACTCAAACCTTGAATTAACCTTAAAGATCAATGTCTGCTTCTAATTAGTTGGTCCATTCAAGACTTGAAGATAATGTTCAACAAAGTATTCAAGTAGTAAAATGAAGTAAGATTGAGTATAATCAAAGTAAAGACAATTTAGAACATGTAGAATGTAAGTGAAAGAAATTGACTTGCAAGAGAGTTTGAAATGATGTGAAGAGAATATTGATTAACTTCTATTCTTGGTGGTTTTTCATGAAAACATCTACTCCTTAAATAGAAAGGAGAGACATGGTACAAACCGAAATACATTATAAGGACTAGTTAATACAAAGAGTTTGACAAATCTGACACTTAAAAGATTTGTTGAAATAGTCCTAAGAACTGTTACATCAACTAAAGACAAAAAAACATTAAATGCTTGTACAGACTCAAACTTCGGAATCTCATCATCTCGTATACAAAAGGAATTTCGGAACATCTTCACATCTTGGAATTGAGTGACTTCGGATTTGCTTTAGTTTGGATTGCTAGAGGTTCACTTCTTATGCATTAACAATCTCCCCTAAGTAAACTTAGCAATCAGTCAACTCAGTTGGCATCTTCTAATATGAAAAGGTAAGCAATGTGGAGCCAGCTTCGTACTTCCAAATACCAATTAAGGTGTTCAATGAACTTCTTCTTCACATGCTCTGGAGTGTCACTTTTTGCAGCATTGGCAATGAAATTTTGAAGGATGGTTGAAGGAACGAGATGTTTATCAAGAACTCAGAAGAATTCTTTTCTGTTGGTCTTCTTCTTTAGATAGACGTATCCGTGCTTAGTTTCTTCAATGGGACCTTCTGCCAAGATTTGAGTTTCGGGTAGTTCATAAGTTATCTTCGCCAACATATTTTCTGTTTTAAACAAGTGTGCAAACTCGATGTCGGACCTGCAAAATTCAACTACATAGTCCTTCAGGAAGTTCATGACAGCACTACAAGCTCCGATGCTCGAATGATTGGACTGGCGATCTCGGAGGTGAGCAACAATTATGAGAATTTCATTGGGATTGATAGATGGAAAGTCAACATCCGTGATGTGATAGCTGCTTAATTGTTCCGAGAGATGTAGTATCTATACAACATGCAATTAAGATCAAATTTGATTTAAATCTTGTTTCCGAAACCAATAATCTTTGTGATCCGCTTCCGAGACCACACTTCTTTTTGAGGACGTGCGTTAACGGAATAGAACGTTCTCAATCTCTCTCGCTCAGTCCTGATGATAGTCTGTGGATCATTATTCGGATGAAGATGAGTGAATTTGATGTAGAATTTTCCATGTGGAGAGATTGGAAGATCGATTTGGTCAGAGTCTTGAGTGGGAAGATCGATGTACATGAAAGGGACAATATCAAGATCGTGAATGATACCTTCTCAGGAGAGGGGGGATATGCCAGCAATGGATTGGGATTATCTTTCAAGGCTTGAAACCTAATGATTTCTTCTAGTGCTTGATCTATCTGCTCTTGGGACCAGCCTTCAGACTTTCTGAACGTCCTTTTAGGGTTGTTTGGTTCGGAAGCAATTTTCTTCCCTTTGTTTTGTCGTGGCTTGTTTAAGTCAGCAATGAATTGTTCTACCGTTTATGAAATGATGAATTCAGGAGGAGGAGTGATCAGGGGCTCTTCAGGGAGATCATCCAGTTTCCAACTAGGAGAACCTTCATCGACTGAAACGATTCTCGGAGATGGAATTGGAGGCAACACAGATTGTGTAGCTCGGAAGGCATCAACAATGAGCTATTTCTTGATCTTTGCCATTTCACGACTTTTATGGAGCACATCTGCCAAGGATGATGGCCAAGAAACAACAAACCATATCCACTTTTCTTCTTCCGAAAGAACCTTTGGTAGATATTCCTTGGGAGCTTGAAGTCCTACAACAACATTTTTTATTTGATTTTCATTATCTTTTGCAAGAGGGTCCATTGTGACATCCCCAATTTCACGGCCAGAAAAGACCAATTTCGTTTATGCTTTTTAAAATAAAATCAGATAAATCTTTTTAAAAGATGTTGCAGAATTGGTCCCCAAAACAAAACATGATAAAAGTTTGTCAAAACCTTTCTTTAAGAAATATATAATTTCCTTTTATATCAAAACCTCAGGATGTCATGTTCCGATACAGATCAAAAGCATAAACAAGACATTATAAGCCTTACACAGTTATTTACAACTACTGGCCTATAATCCAAAAATCACTCATTGTCATCATCCGACTATGCTCGGGGTCCACTACCTGTAATATAAAAAGCTGAGTGGGTCAGGCTTGGAAGCCTGGTGAGCATATAGGGTTTTCAACCCACAATAAGAAGTTCAAAGGTTTTCATTAAAGTTTTTTTAATTCCGAAACGTTTTCTTATTTAAATTAACGGTATTTTTTCTTGATGATTATCTTTTAATTTTCAATAAACGTGCTTTGGCACACGTTCTGATAAAGTGCACGTCAACTCCATAACTGAAAAAACAATTTTCCTTTTTGGCACGAATAGACGTCCCATCTTTCGCGTTTTTAGTTTTTAAGGATGCTAACTTTGGCAACACATTTAATGCGATCCATTTTTCTTTTGGGTGTCATCATTACCCTCTATTCAACCCGACCTGGAAAATCCAACCTATAAAGGGTTTTTAAATGCCAATTGTTCCTCTTTACGCTTTATTCATCTTCTTCCTAAAAACCCTCTCTGCATCCTGTTCTTCGAGCCTTCAAAATTTCAACAATGGTGTCTTTAAAAAATGTTCCTGAAACCACCAAACCTGCAACTAAGAAGAAATCATCAAAGGGTTCTGCATCCTCATCATCCACTGAACCGATTCTAAGAGAAACTACCCAACTGTTCTCACTTGACCCCACAGATTACGATGAATCCATTTGTGTGATGATCGAGTTCATCTCCCATCACCTTATTTTTGTTCCACTTACCAAAACTCCAAACCCTAAACTTCCATTACACATTATTCACACTGCTTTTTGAAAGAATCAAGATCGAAGATGGTGTTCTTGAAATCAAAATCACAGGTGACAGGTTCAACCCTGTACATAAGCAAACATTTCTGAAAACAATTGGTATCCCAGAAAACCCCAAGGGTTTTCAAGTCCAAGAACCCTCTTCTGAAGAGTTTTAGACCTTTCTGAATGAAATTGGGTATAACGGTGAGTTCAAAGCCAAAAAGTTCAAGAAATAGGCGGTTACCGGACTATGGACTGTGTTGATGCATCTAACCCTTCGAGGATTATCAGGGAAGCATGGTGGAACTGACACCATGAGCAAGGACTGGCTATACGTTGTGTATATCATCTACTCTGGACAAAGCAATATTGTTGACTTGACCGAGGTTCTATGGCAAGACTTTCGGAATTTTTCCATCAAAAGAAAGTCGAATGAAATATGGAGTCTAAGATTTCGGGATCTGACTCTCTAACAAGGAAAGAATAGAATCCGTCCCCATAAACTTCGATCCTAAAGAGGTATATCTTTCTTTCAATGCCATTAGAACTTATAGGCTTCCGAACCAAACTTCTTTCGGACCAATTTTTCGTTTTCGACAACACATGTCAGAAATACTTCCATCCGATTCTCTTTTTCTCAAACACCATTTTGAGACTTCGATTGTGTATAACCCAACACAATCTGACCTGGTCTCGCATGAACAGCCCTCGGATGTGAACAAACTAGTTTCCACTTGTGACATCCCCAATTTCACGGCCAGAAAAGACCGATTTCGTTTATGCTTTTTAAAATAAAATCAGATAAATCTTTGTAAAAGATGTTGCGGAATTGGTCCCCAAAACAAAACATGATAAAAGTTTGTCAAAACCTTTCTTTAAGAAATATATAATTTCCTTTTATATCAAAACCTCGGGATGTCATGTTCCGATACAGATCAAAAGCATAAACAAGACATTATAAGCCTTACACAGTTATTTACAACTACTGGCCTATAATCCAAAAATCACTCATTGTCATCATCCGACTATGCTCGGGGTCCGCTACCTGTAATATAAAAAGCTGAGTGGGTCAGGCTTGGAAGCCTGGTGAGCATATAGGGTTTTCAACCCACAATAAATAATAAACTCTTTAAGTTTATCAATCAACAAATAATTTATTAATTTCATCAACCAAAAACAACCCTAATTACCCGTTCCCGTTATCCTCACCTTACGTCCCTAAAACAACTATCACAAGGGACCTAGCCTAAGGATTTTCATTAGGGGTGACAACATTGTTTTCCTCAACAATTTATAGTGCATGAGAAGCCGGAAAATTTATCTTTTCGGTTTTGAAGCCCGGCCTTTCGAAGAGCCCGGTTTCTCAATAAAACTCCCGGTTTTATTAGAAACGATCGTTTTAGGAAACGAATTGCTGCCCGATTTTCATTAAATCAGGTGAGTGTATAGTCACTTTCATCTTACACATAAATATGAAGTATTTTATATAAAATACGTGATATGTGTATATATGTTGTTTGTTTATTTGAGATGGATGTTGAATGAATGTTTTATACGTGTTTAAAATGATTTAAAATGTATATATATTTTATCTTCAAATATGTTGGGTAAAACATGGGTAGATAAAGTATGAGGGATAAAAGTACAGTATAGATGTACTTTGGTAGCTATGAATTTAGTACAGTATAGATGTACGTTGGTAGCTACGAATTTAGTATGTTGGCAGCTATGGACTTAGTGCCTATTAGATAAACTCTGGCGACTATGAGACGTAGTGCCTATTAGATAAACCCTGGTGACGATGTGACTTCGTGCCTATTAGATAAACCCGGGCGACTATGAGACGTAGTGCCTATTGTATAAACCCTGGCGACTATGTGACGTAGTGCCTGTTGTATAAACCTTGGCGACGATGTGACTTCGTGCATATTTGACATAAATTGCTGAGGGAAAGCAATGTTGTCACCCCGGTGTTTGTTTTATTTGACATAAATTGCTGAGGAAAAGCAATGTTGTCACCCTGTTGACATAAATTGCTGAGAGAAAAGCAATGTTGTCACCTCGATGTTTGTTTTACATAAATTGCTAAGGAAAGCAACGTCGTCACCATTTTGGTTGTGTATTTGACATAAATTGCTGAAGGAAAGCAATTTTGTCACCTTATTGGTTGTTTTATGTTAGGTTGTTTTGTTTGACATAAATTGCTGAGGGAAAGCAATGTTGTCACCCTGATGTTTGTCTTGTTTGACATAATTTGCTGAGGAAAGCAAAGTTGTCACCTTATTGGTTGTCTTGTTCGACATAAGTTGTTGAGGAAAACAATGTTGTCACCCCTAATGAAAATCCTTAGGCTAGGTCCCTTGTGATAGTTGTTTTAGGGACGTAAGGTGAGGATTACGGGAACGGGTAATTAGGGTTGTTTTTGGTTGATGAAATTAATAAATTATTTGTTGATTGATAAACTTAAAGAGTTTATTATTTATTGTGGGTTGAAAACCCTATATGGTCACCAGGCTTCCAAGCCTGACCCACTCAGCTTTTTATATTATAGGTAGTGGACCCCGAGCATAGTCGGATGATGACAATGAGTGATTTTTGGATTATAGGCCAGTAGTTGTAAATAACTGTGTAAGGCTTATAATGTCCTGTTTATGCTTTTGATCTGTATCGGAACATGACATCCCGAGGTTTTGATATAAAAGGAAATTATATATTTCTTAAAGAAAGGTTTTGACAAACTTTTATCATGTTTTGTTTTGGGGACCAATTCCGCAACATCTTTTAAAAAGATTTATCTGATTTTATTTTAAAAAGCATAAACGAAATCGGTCTTTTCTGGCCGTGAAATTGGGGATGTCACAGTTGGTATCAGAGCATTAGTTTAAGCGAACTAGGAATTTGTAGGATTTCTAGACTTAAACTTAGAATGCTAAGCGATGATTGTGAGATGAGTGTCTGCTATATTTTAGACACGAGCACTAGTTTATTTTAGGAAAGATGCCTAAAATGCCCTTATGTGCTAAATGTTATATGTTTGCCATATATGCCATTATTTGTTCGGATCTATGGTCTGTTGCCGACCGGATCTGGAAACCTTATGTGTGTAGGATTCTAAGCGTATGACTACGATATTAGAACTAGCATATAAGTGTTTCGAAGTGATTAGGAGATTTATACGTCTATCGTAAATAAAGCTTTCTTATCTTAAATTCTCGCCTGGTACACCGAACGTCTGCTTGGGTGTACAAATCGTTATGGTGAAGACTCGTAGAGAATTGAGTAAATGGTGGAAATGAAAGGCTTATAATAGTGAATGATACCTATCAGAAGATATCGTAAGAGTGGTATCTTGCCCTTAGAATATGTTTGATAAAATAATGAAACGTTTAGAGGAGTATGGTACGTCTGAAGTACACCTTCGATTGGCAGGATGATGGAACGATTGGTGTAATTCTTGAAGTTGTCCCATCATTTGGAATTTCCATCACCAATCAAGTTGAAGTAGAATTGATGATTGAAGATACGCATGGAATAAGTCTTAGTAGAGTCTAGGAAAATTTTATGATTAATTGGACACATTCGTATGTGTTAAATTGTTTTGTGATTTTAGGATTTGGGGACTGCGAGACAGTACTTGGGACGAGTATGAGTAGGTGTGAATAGTAGTAGAGATCTATACTACTGGAAGCACAGGACTCACACTTGGATCAGGGAAAGTCACAAGGTTACCAAGAAACTAGTGATTGATTCCGTTTTATTCGGATATGTCATTACCCTTGTTTCGGTAATGACTAGTAAGTTGGTTGTTATTCCGACCCTAGTGGTCATATCAAATTGAGTCCGACTACGATGAGTTTGTTACATGGTTCGGAGGACCAAGTTCGATGTAGCATCTGACTAAAGTCAGAAGGTTGAAATTAATGCGATCGATAGCATCGCGCTCGTTGTTAATGAAGCTTGTAGCTGGAAATGCTATATGCTAAAATGAGATTATATCACATTAAGATACGAACGAAGGTATATTCCATTCTGGAATTTGACTCACAGAGACTTGAGTCTAGATGTTGCATCATCCGATGAAGGTCATTAGAACATGACCCGTCGATCTGTTACAATAGATAAGGGGAAGTACTTATCCTAAGAAGAAGAAGGAGTCCTCAATAAGGATTCATTTTGTAACTTGTAGGTTACGATTGAAAGTCCAACCTAGTACGAAGAGTAGGTGTAAGATTGAGCATCATGGTTATTACTTAGGATGGAAAGATAACGTATGGAATCATTATACAAGTCCTATTTTCGTTGATGATTCTGGGACGTAATCATCCTAAGGGGGAGATAATTGTAACGCCCGTAGATCCGGGCTAGTCAATTTAGAGACGATAAGCATCAAAAATGATTTTTGATGGAAGATTAATTAGAAGGATTAATCTTAACCAAGTTGTAGTATATGTCTCGAGGTTTCCGAAAATATAAAGAACGCCAAAATCCGAGTTATAACGAAGAAGTTATGACCTGTCGAAGTTTCACGATAAACCGACACGGTGCCGAATGTCGTAAAAAGTGAGTTTTTGATAAACTACTTTTTAGCCTTAGTGATCTAAATGAAACTCGTAGTGTTCGTTAAACCGAGAGTAGGTATAAAAAGAACGCCCAAATCTGACTTCGTATGAGGAAGTTATGATTTTTCGAAGTTTCGACTTAGCAGTACACAACTAAAAACTCGAATTTTAGATCGAGTGATTTTTAGCCGACACGACCTAAACGAGAATCGAAGGTCTCATAAATAGCAGCACAACGGTAAAAAGTCTGACGAAAACGGACGTCGGATGAAGAAGTTATGAATTTTTAACGGATTTCCTGTCCCGGTCTGTTAAAAATAATAATATAAAAATTAAACTCAAAATTAGCCGACGAAGTCTAAACGAAAGTCGTAGAGCGTAATTTTACCTACGCGTGCATATAAAGAACGTCAAAAACGGAGATCGTATGCGGAAGTTATGGATTTTAGAAGTTTTGGCGCGAAAATCGAGAAATTATTTCAAAATCCGAGAAATTTCGCATAGGCCACGTCACCTTCGCTGTATGAGTGCCATGTGTCCGAACTGCTGAGTCACCGGAGGCCAGCTGGCAAGGCGTGTCGCACCCTCCTCGCACCGAAGGTTCGGTCCAATCAGAGGTTGACGCGTGTGGCGTTGGTGGCGAGCCCTCGCATCCGATGCGTGGCCCAATCCGAGACCGACGCGTGTCTCTGTCCGAAGCGCAGGTCCAATCTGAAGATGTCGCGTATCTTCACGTGTCCGAGCCTCGCACGAGCCACCTGGAGCCTCGCATGCGAGCCACCTGGAGCCACCTGCCCTTCGCTGCTGCTGCCACCTGCCCCCCTCGGTCCGAAGCCTCCGACTATAAATAGAAGGCTGCGAGCCTTCTCGGATAATTTTAGGAAATTGGCAATTTTGACCCCTTTTTCAATATTTTAGCTATTTTCACATCCCCCGAAGCCCCATTTTCAAGTATAGCACCCGAAACACGTCCCGAAGTGCCCGAGGAGCCGGAAAATTTATCTTTTCGGTTTTGAAGCCCGACCTTTCGCAGAGCCCGATTTCTCAATAAAACTCCCGGTTTTATTAGAAACGATCGTTTTAGGAAACGAATTGCTGCCCGATTTTCATTAAATCAGGTGAGTGTATAGTCACTTTCATATTACACATAAATATGAAGTATTTTATATAAAATACGTGATATGTGTATATATGTTGTTTGTTTATTTGAGATGGATGTTGAATGAATGTTTTATACGTGTTTAAAATGATTTAAAATGTATATATATATATTTTATCTTCAAATATGTTGGGTAAAACATGGGTAGATAAAGTATGAGGGATAAAAGTACAGTATAGATGTACGTTGGTAGCTATGAATTTAGTAAAATATAGATGTACGTTGGTAGCTACGAATTTAGTATGTTGGCAGCTATGGACTTAGTGCCTATTAGATAAACTCTGGCGACTATGAGACGTAGTGCCTCTAGATAAACCCTGGTGACGATGTGACTTCGTGCCTATTAGATAAACCCTGGCGACTATGAGACGTAGTGCCTATTGTATAAACCCTGGCGACTATGTGACGTAGTGCCTGTTGTATAAACCTTGGCGAAGATGTGACTTCGTGCCTATTTGACATTAATTGCTGAGGGAAAGCAATGTTGTCACCCCGGTGTTTGTTTTATTTGACATAAATTGCTGAGGAAAAGCAATGTTGTCACCCATTTGACATAAACTGCTGACATAAAAGGAATGTTGTCACCTCGATGTTTGTTTGACATAAATTGCTGAGGAAAGCAATGTTGTCACCATTTTGGTTGTTTATTTGACATAAATTGCTGAAGGAAAGCAATGTTGTCACCTTATTGGTTGTTTTATGTTAGGTTGTTTTGTTTGACATAAATTGTTGAGGGAAAGCAATGTTGTCACCCTGATGTTTGTCTTGTTTGACATAATTTGCTGAGGAAAGCAAAGTCGTCACCTTATTGGTTGTCTTGTTTGACATAAATTGTTGAGAAAAACAATGTTGTCACCCCTAATGAAAATCCTTAGGCTAGGTCCCTTGTGATAGTTGTTTTAGGGACGTAAGGTGAGGATAACGGGAACGGGTAATTAGGGTTGTTTTTGGTTGATGAAATTAATAAATTTTTTGTTGATTGATAAACTTAAAGAGTTTATTATTTATTGTGCGTTGAAAACCCTATATGCTCACCAGGCTTCCAAGCCTGACCCACTCAGCTTTTTATATTACAGGTAGTGGACCCCGAGCATAGTCGGATGATGACAATGAGTGATTTTTGGATTATAGGCCAGTAGTTGTAAATAACTGTTTAAGGCTTATAATGTCTTGTTTATGCTTTTGATCTGTATCGGAACATGACATCCCGAGGTTTTTATATAAAAGGAAATTATATATTTCTTAAAGAAAGGTTTTGACAAACTTTTATCATGTTTTGTTTTGGGGACCAATTCCGCAACATCTTTTAAAAAGATTTATCTGATTTTATTTTAAAAAGCATAAACGAAATCGGTCTTTTCTGGCCGTGAAATTGGGGATGTCACAAGTGGAAACTAGTTTGTTCACATCCGAGGGCTGTTCATGCGAGACCAGGTCAGATTGTGTTGGGTTATACACAATCGAAGTCTCAAAATGGTGTTTGAGAAAAAGAGAATCGGATGGAAGTATTTCTGACATGTGTTGTCGAAAACGAAAAATAGGTCCGAAAGAAGTTTGGTTCGGAAGCCTATAAGTTCTAATGGCATTGAAAGAAAGATATACCTCTTTAGGATCGAAGTTTATGGGGACGGATTCTCTTATTTCCTTGTTAGAGAGTCAGAGCCCGAAATCTTAGACTCCATATTTCATTCGACTTTCTTTTGATGGAAAAATTCCGAAAGTCTTGCCATAGAACCTCGGTCAAGTCAACAACATTGCTTTGTCCAGAGTAGATGATATACACAACGTATAGCCAGTCCTTGCTCATGGTGTCAGTTCCACCATGCTTCCCTGATAATCCTCGAAGGGTTAGATGCATCAACACAGTCCATAGTCTGGTAACCGCCTATTTCTTGAACTTTTTGGCTTTGAACTCACCGCTATACCCAATTTCATTCAGAAAGGTCTAAAACTCTTCAGAAGAGGGTTCTTGGACTTGAAAACCCTTGGGGTTTTCTGGGATACCAATTGTTTTCAGAAATGTTTGCTTATGTACAGGGTTGAACCTGTCACCTGTGATTTTGATTTCAAGAACACCATCTTCGATCTTGATTCTTTCAAAAAGCAGTGTGAATAATGTGTAATGGAAGTTTAGGGTTTGGAGTTTTGGTAAGTGGAACAAAAATAAGGTGATGGGAGATGAACTCGATCATCACACAAATGGATTCATCGTAATCTGTGGGGTCAAGTGAGAACAGTTGGGTAGTTTCTCTTAGAATCGGTTCAGTGGATGATGAGGATGCATAACCCTTTGATGATTTCTTCTTAGTTGCAGGTTTGGTGGTTTCAGGAACATTTTTTAAAGACACCATTGTTGAAATTTTGAAGGCTCGAAGAACAGGATGCAGAGAGGGTTTTTAGGAAGAAGATGAATAAAGCGTAAAGAGGAACAACTGGCATTTAAAAACCCTTTATAGGTTGGATTTTCCAGGTCGGGTTGAATAGAGGGTAATGATGACACCCAAAAGAAAAATGGGTCGCATTAAATGTGTTGCCAAAGTTAGCATCCTTAAAAACTAAAAACGCGAAAGATGGGACGTCTATTCGTGCCAAAAAGGAAAATTGTTTTTTCAGTTATGGAGTTGACGTGCACTTTATCAGAACGTGTGCCAAAGCACGTTTATTGAAAATTAAAAGATAATCATCAAGAAAAAATACCGTTAATTTAAATAAGAAAACGTTTCGGAATTAAAAAAACTTTAATGAAAACCTTTGAACTTCTTTTTACAACTGAGGATCTCGGAATAAGTAAATTCAGAGACGAGATGTCATAAGATACTTCGAAAAGAATATGAACACATCATTAGTACCTGTTATAGAGTTCAAGATGGCACAATCTTAGAATGAATATTAGAGGTTAAATGCATGAAGATCTTAGAGGACAATTTTCAACAGATTTAGATTCCGAAACATGAAGTATCAGAGCTCAGAAAAAGGTAAGAGATGAACACATATTACCGTTTCGGGTTTGAATTCCGAGGAGAACTTCATAACACTTCATTTCATAATAAATTAAGAGCAAAGATCAATACAAGAGCACCAATGTAACTTTATTGATCAGGATCTTCAAAAGATGAGAAAAGTTGTACAACTTAAAACTAGAAGAATATGTTAGACAAAAAGACACGTAAAATGACCCTATATTTTCCGAGATGAAAAGATTTTGACTTCGTAATTATTTCACTTTCTGATGTTTCCATCAGAGAGTACAAGCCTCTTGGAAGAATTATGGATCAAGCATCATCATACTCATTTTGTTTAGAAACCCATTAAATTTGGTTTCGTCTAATGTCTTAGTAAAGACATCAGCAATTTCATCGTCATATGGAACAAAAATAAGTTTGATGTTTCCTTTTAAAACATGATCTTTAATGAAATGGTATCGAATATCGATGTGCTTCATCATAGAGTGTTGAATTGGATTGTGAGAAATTGCAATGGCACTTTGAGAATCACTACAGATTGGAATTTATTGAAATCGATAACCATAATCCAAAACTTGAGACTTCATCCAAAGAGCTTGCGAAGTGCAACTTGCAGCAACAATGTATTCTGCTTCGGCTGTTGAGAGAGCAATGAAGTTCTGCTTCTTAGATGACCAGCTAACCAGTCTTCCACCCAAAAATTGACAACCTCTTGAGGTTCTTTTTCTATCCAGTTGAAGACCTCCATAGTTTAAATCGGGGTAAGCCTGAAGAAGGAAACTTTCATTTGTCGGATACCAAATTCTGAGGCTCTTTGTTCCTTTGAGATTTCGGAATATTTGCTTGACCGCCAGAAGATAAGACATCTTCGGATTGACCTGAAATATGGCACATAGGCATGTTAAGAACATGATGTTCGGACTACTTGCAGTAAGGTAGAGTAGTGCTCCAATCAATCCCCTGTACTTCTTATTGGATTAGGTGTCTAAGCTCATAACTATATCTGGTATGTACTTGACCCGATAGTAGCATGCTCCTTTTGGATTGCCTTCACCAGAGCAATTTGATAGGATGGATATTTGAGAAAGAGGTTATTTGTGATTTATTAATATATTATAAGAATAATATATTAATTGAGAAATCATATTATTTAATTGGTATTGGTCAAGAATTAATTTGGAATTAATTTAGTGATTAAAAGAGACTGATTAAATTAACGGGACTGATTAAGTAAATCAGTAATACATATAGTTTGGGCTAATTATCCATGTTGATTAGGATGGACTAATTTAATGTGGGAGTCCATGAAGAGTTATTCCAAAGGGCTTATCATATGGATTGCTGCACTAAAGGCCCAAGGAAGTGAATTAGGGTTTACAAGTGAAACCCTAGGAATTCCACACTATAAATGTAACCCCTAGCATCACCAAAAAGGCCCCTAAGAGTTCCAAGAAGAACCCTAGCCGTTTTGTGTGCCTCCTAGACTCTCTCTCATTATCCTCCATTTGTTTTTGGTGTTTGTGACTTATTAGAGGCATCACATTTGAGGTGCTAAGCTCTTGAAAGGTCAACTTCTACAAGCTACAACCAAGAGGTATTCATCTAACTAGTTTTATGTTTCAAATATCAAAGTTGTATGCTAGTTGTTGGTTTCATGCTTTGGATAATTTTATTACATGTATAACTTCAGAAAACTTAGATCCAAAGCATTTAGGGTTGTATGTGCACCATAGGGATGTTATAGTGCTCAAAACCCATCAGTAGTATCAGAGCCTAGGGTGTTTTCTGTTATATTGATGCATTGGTTAAATTTTCAAAGCTGAAAAGGTCTCATTTCTGGCCTCTGACTTATGGACTCGACGAGTCCAATTATCTGACTCGACGAGTTCACTCACAAACTGACAACTCGACGAGTAGGATCTTCTGCTTCCAGATTTTCATGTTTTTGGCCAGAAATTGGATTAGGTTCATTACCATAAACTGTTTTATATCATATAATCTGATTTTTCTGGTATGGTAGTGACTATCCTCATCCAATTAAAAGATAAATTGTCAAATATTAAGATAATTACTAGATTATATGATAAGCTAATTATTTGTATTATTTGATTTGAAATTATCTTGCTATATGAGTTGAATTAGATCAAACTGGTAAATGATATATATATATATATATATATATATATATATATATATATATATATATATATATATATATATATATATATATATATATATATATATATATATGTGTGTGTGTGTGTGTGTGTGTGTGTGTGCGTGTGATTATTTTACTTGTTTAAAATTTGATCTAAATGGCTTTGAAGAGTTACAAAACTTGCTATCAAGTTTTGGAATTCAAAAGGTCTTGGAGAGTTACAAAACTTGCCATCAAGTTTTGGAATCCAAAAGGTTTTGAAGAGTTTCAAAACTTGCCCTCAAGTTTTGGAATTTAAAAGGTCTTAATTATGAAACATTAAATTCTAAAACCATAGAAATTTGAAAAGGTTCAAAAGGTGCAACTCTTGGTTTCGTAACTTAAAAATTAACTAAATAGTTTTAATTTTGAATTTTTATATTTAGAACCTTGATGTTTTTGAATGGTTCAAATTACACCTTTATGGATTCTATTAAATTAATTGAATGTTTAATTAAAATAGAAAATTAATAAATCCATAATCATATGGTTTAAATTTAATTAAATTAAAAGTCTAATTCATTAATAGATTAAACCACCAAGTATTTTAAATGTGTAAAATACACCCTTATACTATATAAAATTAAAAGTCTAATATATTATATATGTATAAGTTAAAAGTCATTCTTACCGTTAGTAGGCCTCATTCACGAAGCTGGTCTATAAGGGGTGTTTAAGGAACCGGCCTGTAAAATGACCGCCATTGGGTATATACTCTTACCCACCGCACCCTTGACCAGTGGAGGGTCGTTAGCCGAACGGGTAGGATAGGACACTAAATCCTCATTAAAAGAATAATGAATTATAAAGTAACTAAAATTTTTATAAATTCCCAATCTTAGTGACTTTAGGAAAATGTGAATTAGGTGCTAATCCATGAAATTGAACATTGTTCCTTGTTGGTCGTTAGTGGAGTGTGTGTGGTTAACCGACACACTAATATGGGACTAATGAAGGATAGCAATGGGTAGCTCGTAGGTTATCATAGATCAGTGGAGCGCGTGTGGTTAACCGACACATTGATTAGGTGATAAATGACTTCGAGAGTACCAATCTAATTTGCATGGTTATTCACACCTTGTTTGTGATCCTCGGTACCCTAGTCACAAACTTGAAGGGTATAATTGAGATTAAACATGCCATTGAAAAGTTCAATGAATCTCAAAAGATGTAGGAGTTTCATTTAAAAACCTAATTCATTTAAAATTTTCATTTTCGTGGTGGAATTGGTAAATCATCATTTACCTACCGACAAATAGTTTACAATTGGATTACGGCATCCCTCTTCCGAATTAAGAATTATTGTGTTGGGTCTTACCCTTAATATTTCATTTGGGTGTTATATTAAGGATTGAATCAACTAACTTGAATTTCCCCCTTTCAGAGATGTCTAGTTTTGACAACTATGGTTTTCATTAATCCTTTGGAAAAGGCTTTCCATTCGAAGATGATATTCCACATGAAAGATCAATTCCTTCTTCATGCTTTAGTGGAACTTCTATTCCTCCACCTCCTCCAATTATTCTTCCTGATCCACGTATTCGTCGACTTGAAAAGTTCAAGATCACTCAAGCCCTATTGGCAAGTAAACACGAAGATGGAAAGTGTGTATGTGCTTACGTCTTGGAGATGAAGTTACATATTGATAGAATAGGAATGTTGGGTGTCGTTTTCACAAGGAAGCTAGCTGTTGACTTGGTTCTTCAGTCACTTCTCGAGTTATATAGTCAGCTTGTTGAAGATTACTATATGACAAATCACGACGTGACCCTTATCGATCTTACCTATTTGCTAATTGTTGCTTAATCAGATATGATTTGGCGTACTGGTAAAGCAAATTTGATTGTAAGATCTACTTCCCAAGCTTCCATGGACATAGGCAATAACATATATAGTCCAGAAATGATCCATTCTCTTATGGGAAGGGAATTGGCCATGGTCAAAAGATTTGACCATAAGGAAAAAGCCAGTTCTGAGATAGTTCCATGTGCGAATGCCAAAGAGTCCACTTGTTTCTACTGCCATTTAAAGGGACATTGGAAGCAAAGCTTCCCTGACTACCTGAGAGATCGAAGAGATGGTAGAATCAAATTGTATGGTTCTACTTCAGGTGAGTTCACTATCTAACTCTATTAAATTCCTATTTATAGATTCTTAATACATGATGTGATAAGATTGCATTTTGATGTTTTGCAGAATCCAAAAGAAAGAAAGAAACTTAGAAGAAGAAGTTAGTTGAGTCTGATCGTGAAGAGATGGATTTCATCGCATGGTTCAATGATCACATTCTTGAAGCTACTACCTAGGAGTTATGATAGATTGCTTAGGAATATTTAGAAACATAGTTTTCATATGAATTTGCATTGTAAGGACAAGTTTTTCCGCGTTTTATAAATAAAGAAAATTTTGATTTTATCTTATTTTATGTTTCCTTGCAATGACATCTACGAAATTTGTTGTTTGTATGCTTCTATTAAAAGCAATGATGAAAATGGTTTGATTCTTAGTTATATCGATTGTGGTAGTGTCGTGATTTTCTAAGTAAGGAAAGATTCTCATCGCCCAAGTTTGAATTGGAAAGAAACTTGGAATCATATGATATGGATCATATGATGTATGAAAATATTGGTACTTGGAAAATTAGGACTAATTCCTTGTTTACATAAGTATGTAAGTCAAGTGAAAGATAAAAGGATCTAGTACATATTGATGTGAACTGGTCAGATCCATCACAAAGGACGATAAAATCTATTCGTCATGATTTGCTGAAAGCTCAGTAAATATGGTTATGCTTACAAGATTAAGTATAATTCTGATACCTTGAAAATATTCAAAGTATAGAAGAACGAATAAGAAGAATCAAATTAGACAGAAAGATAAAAGTTTCTCCAATCTGAAAGGAAAGGAGAATACTTTAGTGTCGTGTTTTATGATCTCCTAATGATTATGGAACCATGTCACAATTGATCCTCTAAGGACACCTTAGTTCACTTGTATGGCAAAGAAGAGGAATCGGGAATTTTTGAAATGGTTAAATCAAGAAGATGAGTCATACTTCGTTCCAAAACTAAGTCTTAGAGTCATACTCCAAGATTGTGTCTTGAGTGACATATCCTAAATAGGTTTATAAACACATCATGAAATGTAGAGTAGAAAAGTTTTCTTACTCATGTACATTTGAAATTGGTAGTTGTGATGTTTTGGATAAAACAAAGATCAACTAAGACCAATTACATGAAGTGTTGTCTTGATAAGGTCTCACACTAACTCTTGAATATATGGTTGTCAAGAAATGTTCCTTCACAGAGAATTTTATATGTCAAGAGGTCAGTGGGAGTCTTAAAGGTCTTGAAAAGTTTCAAGAAGTAATTGTTTATCACTATAACCTATCGTGATTGACATATTCTTGTTTCTGTGCCATTCCAGTTAAGTTGATTGTGCATGAGAGTTCTCTGAGTTCTCATTTGAATGCATAAGGCAAAGCACCTTAATCAATGGAAAGTACATTGATCTATAGGGGTGAGCTGCACATCAACTTGGAAGCAATGGTAGGCTCTTGTGCTACTAGATGACAATAAATTAAGATTGAACAAGTTCAGTCCATATGAGCTTGGATTTGTCACAAACCTTGTCTTGTGATTCTGGTTATGAAAAATTCACATGGATAGGAACACATACACTATGAAATCTAAGTGGAAAAAGGTTTCTCTCATTCATGAAAATGATTGTGAGGAAACGCTTTCACTTAGTAGATTTAAAGAGATAGCAGTTATGTTAATTGCATTCTCAAATTCGATTATGATTACAGCATCCCTTTTCATAGTTCGAATTGTGAGATATGGCTAACAATCTGAACATTCGGTACTTACTGCTATAAGTTCTGAAATAGTTTGCACACATATATGAGCTATCTAAGGAAAGGTGTATGAGTTTGAGAAGCCTAGATAAAGTCTTTTCGAAGCATCTTGTATCAGAAAATCTGAACTTTGGTAAGAAAGCCAATAAGTATTGATTTCAAGAAGTCCATCTGATTTCTGGGTACATGTCAAAGCTAATGGGAGCATAAGTGTTATGCTAGTAAGGACATAATTATTGTGCTAGTGGGAGCATAATCATTATGATAGGTGTTGCGAGTTAGCAATGCTATTTATAGAAAACAAAGTTTTGATTTGCAAAGTTATAGAGTTTGAAAAACTGTTTTGCTATAGTAAGGGAGAGGATACTCATACTTCATTTTGAATCTAAAAGATTAGATTAAAATTACTAAAGGGTCTTAGTCATGGATATATATGAATGTAATGTTGAAATTTTTTCAACAATAGAAATTTTATATATATATAGAAATGTTATCGCAAAGGACTGGTCTTGTATCATGTCTTTATGTAAGACATTATGAATCGTATCCCATGTGCTACAGATATAGGATCGATTACATATACTATAATATTCGATTGTTCTAATTTCCAAATACCTAGGGTATTAAGAGGGAAAAAGAACTAGAACAAGATATGATTGAAAGTTTTAAGCAACTGTCAAGGACAATCTGAAGTTCGCTGAAGATTGGTTGCTTGTGGACAGTTGGAAGTATAGTAATGGATGGACCATATTGACGAGATTCTGAATAGATAGGATTCTATTAAGAATGGATAGTCATATGGCAATATGGAAACGTTTCCATAATGGGAGTTGGATATTAAGAATCTATGTGTAGAAACCTTTATGCAAGAAAGATGTTCCAAGGAATGTATTTTGAATATGAGACTTCATATCTATGGAATTGTTTTGTAACAATCTCTTATGGAATGTTTTGTAATTGGCAAAGTGTCTGTGACTTTGGTGCCTAGTCATTACAAAATGATCATTGCATAATAGTTTAGAATCTAACACATTCTAATAGTGGAAGAATTTGGTATTCTTACACTTATGATAAGGAATTTGGAATTGTGAAATGAGCATCATTGGAAATGTTTCCAATTGATCTGTTTCACAAAGAGAGGACCATAGGTAAACATAGTGTGCATGTTTAGAGCATGGGATAACTATTGTTTTAATTCAAGTATTAAGTTGATTAGTCGAAACAATTATACAATGGATAATGTGTAACCGATATGGTGATTAAATAATAAGTGGTTTTTATTTATATTCAAAACTTTTGAGACCATATTGGATTAAATTATTCTTGTGTTTCACTTCGCATGTTTTACTTCCCGAATAACTAGGTTATTCAAACATCCACAGTCGATCATACTTTGGAAGTAAGTAATGAGGAAGGACTGTCATGAATCCGTTTGTAGATTGTCTAAAAGCTTAGACATAGCAAATGTTTGCTGCAGTGTTCATGAGTACTCCTGAA
Source organism: Lactuca virosa (assembly GCF_052849685.1). Lineage (NCBI taxonomy): Eukaryota > Viridiplantae > Streptophyta > Magnoliopsida > Asterales > Asteraceae > Lactuca > Lactuca virosa. Next base: position 87,906,922 of record NC_136426.1, read on the forward strand.
ATAGGAATTTCAGTATTGGATTAAACCCAAACTCACATGAATCACTTCATGGATTTTATCATGAGTGATTGTGAGACGATAATATCTTATATTCTTGAAGTGGAGACATATGAGTTGTAGTTTACAAGTCGGTTGCACATTGATGATACGTAAACGCACCAGTAACTAGGTGTTATAAAACATATTGTTGTGTGTGATTTGATGAGTAAACTGAGCAAGCATATGAATCGAAGTTTATCCGTTCCTTTTACCCTAAGAGGGATAAAAGCGATATATGTGGGCCCCTCGATGATTTAGTGATGACACCCTTAAGCGCTTGGCTAAGCCTGGACTGATTTTAGTTGTTCAATTAGCCAGTCATCATAAATAGGAAATCAGGAAACAGAACTTGGACAGAGAGAATGATTATAATCAACGTCTCATGTCTATAGGATATCTTTTAGAACGAAGGAATATTTGATCCCTTATCTAAAGGACGCATTGCTGATAAGATCAAAGTATGACAATGGCTTTTAAGAGCTACGATTGCTAATCGCATTCTGAAGTCATACTTCCAATAATAGTTATTAGACTTATCCAAGTGGGAGACAGTTGGATTAGGTGTCTAAGCTCATAACTATATCTGGTATGTACTTGACCCGATAGTAGAATGCTCCTTTTGGATTGCCTTCACCAGAGCAATTTGATAGGATGGATATTTGAGAAAGAGGTTATTTGTGATTTATTAATATATTATAAGAATAATATATTAATTGAGAAATCATATTATTTAATTGGTATTGGTCAAGAATAAATTTGGAATTAATTTAGTGATTAAAAGAGACTGATTAAATTAACGGGAGTGATTAAGTAAATCAGTAATACATATAGTTTGGGCTAATTATCCATGTTGATTAGGATGGACTAATTTAATGTGGGAGTCCATGAAGAGTTATTCCAAAGGGCTTATCATATGGATTGCTGCACTAAAGGCCCAAGGAAGTGAATTAGGGTTTACAAGTGAAACCCTAGGAATTCCACACTATAAATGTAACCCCTAGCATCACCAAAAAGGCCCCTAAGAGTTCCAAGAAGAACCCTAGCCGTTTTGTGTGCCTCCTAGCCTCTCTCTCATTATCCTCCATTTGTTTTTGGTGTTTGTGACTTATTAGAGGCATCACATTTGAGGTGCTAAGCTCTTGAAAGGTCAACTTCTACAAGCTACAACCAAGAGGTATTCATCTAACTAGTTTTATGTTTTAAATATCAAAGATGTATGCTACTTGTAGGTTTCATGCTTTGAATAATTTTATTGCATGTATAACATGAGAAAAATTAGATCTAACGCATTTAGGGTTGTATGTGCAATATAGGGATGTTATAGTGCTCAAAACCCATCACTTCTTTTGATCAATAGCAACACTTGATGGATCCGAGAAGATCTTGTGTCCGAAACCCATAGGAACCTTTGCAGAGGCAAATTTGTCCATTGAGTACTTTTTCAGAAGTTCGGAAATGTATTTCTCTTGGTGAATAAAGATTCCTCTGTTGGTTTTCTTGACTTGGAGTCCGAGGAAGAAATTTAATTCACAATTCATGCTCATTTGGAATCGACTAACCATTAATTTGGCAAAATCAACAACCATTGTTAAATCTGTGGATCCAAAAATGATGTCGTCAACATAAATTTGGACTAACATGACATAGTTTCTATTTGATCTTCAGAATAAGGTAGGATCAATAATTCCTCTTTGAAAATCGGAACACTTAAGAAAATCAATGAGAGTCTCGCACCAGGCACGTGGAGCTTACTTGAGACCATACACAACTTTTTGGAGTTTGTAGCAAAAGTTTGGATAGGAAGGATTGTAAAACCAGGGGGTTGTTGGAGATGCACTTCGGTATCCAAATCACCATTGAGAAAGGCATTTTTAATGTCCATTTGGTAAACCTTAAAGACTTTGTGAGCTGCATAAGCAAGAAAGATTCGGATGGCTTCAAGACGAGTAATGGGAGCAAAAGTTTCGTCGTAATCAAGTCCTTCGATCTGAGTGAATCCTTTGGCCACCAATCTTGCTTTGTTTCTGATAATAACTTCAACGTCATCTAACTTGTTTCGGAAGACCCATCTTGTACCAACAATAAGGTGATCCTGAGGAGGAGGGATGATATTCCACACATCATTTCTATTAAATTTTGCTAATTCTTCTTGCATGACTGTAATCCAGTCAGCATGTTCTAATCCTTCCTTGATAGATTTTGGTTCAACCATTAAGATAAATGCCGAGAAGTGGCACTCATTTTGGATGTTTGTAGAAGAACGAGTTTGAATACCAGCATTGAGATTTCTGTTGACTTGGTTTAGAGGATGATCCTTTGTCCAGATGTATAATCTCGAAATTTCTTGTGCAGTGGATGATCTAACATCAACAATGGGGTTGTGTTGCTCCCCCTGAATAGTTTGAATTTGAGGATGATCCTCCCTTTGAACGTCTGAACCAAATATGTCTACTTCGTCTTCGTTCGGAACGTCAAAGAAGTTAGCATCAGCTTCGTTGTTGTTTGGAATAGGACCAAATTCAGCAAACTGATCTGCTGCATCTTGAAATCCATCCACATTTGATTCGATGGAAGGATGACCATTCTCCCCCTCAAACTGAGAGGGTTGAAACAGTTCGGAATCAAATGGAGGAAATGTAGGGGTCGGACCAGAAACATTTTGAGAAATTGGAGTTGCAGTTGATGACGATAGTCTTCATCGAGATTTCGAGTCAAGATTAGTTTCTAAAGGTCAGAACAGGCTTTCAAAGTCAACTTCATAGATGATTTGGGAATTCGGAGATCCTGGTGATGGAGCATCGGACTTCATGATGTGAGTTGTGACATGAGTTGCGCCAGAATTCCGAACAAATTGTCAATAAAAGTGACAACAAATCTTTATTCAAGTACACGAGTTCGACGATTAAGAACTCTGTAGGCTTTGGATTTTGCTGAGAATCCCAAAAATATTGCTTCAACGGCTTTGGGTTGAAATTTGGTGAGTTGGTCACGGTTGTTTTTGATGATGCTCGGCTTGCGACCATTCATGTCTTCATATGGTGTCATGTTGAGACGGCGATTAATGATGCTTCTGTTTTGAATGAAGAATGCAGTGGACACAGCTTCAAACCAAAGATAAAGAGGTAGATTAGCAAAGTTAAACATTGATCGAGCGGCTTCAACGAGAGTATGGTTTCGTCTTTCAACCACACCATTTTGTTGAGGAGTGTAGGGAGCAGAGAAATTGTGGTCAATGCCTTTGTCGAAGAGGAATTTATCAATTGTGACATTGGTGAATTTCGAGCCATTGTCACTTCAAATTCTTCTTACAGGAAGTTTGACAAGAACCTCAAATCCTTTGATGAAATTAATAAGTTCCGAGGCTGTTTCAGATTTTAGCCTAAGGAAGAAGACCCAAGTAAACTTGTGTAATCATCAACAATCACAAGAATGTACTTTTGTGATGTAGACTTTTTACGGTGGAGGGTCTACAAAGATCAATATGCAGAAGTTCTAATGGTTACGAAATTGACTTTTCAATGATAATAGGATGACCTTTCTTGGATTGCTTCCCACATTCACATGCAGCACAAAGATGATCATTTTCGAACTTGAGGAGTGGCAGACGTCGGACCATTTCACCAGAAAAAAGATCATTCATGTATCAGAAGTTTAGATGAGCAAGCCTCCGATGCCATAACCAACTAACGTCAGGAGCGGCTTTTGAGTGAAGGCAGAGTTGAGGCTTTCCATTGATCATGTTGATGTCTAATAGATACATTTTTTTGTTGCGATTGGATTTGATTAGACATTATTTACGGTCTTCTGTCATGATGTAGCTATGCGTTTTTGCAGAACTCAACTCTTCGGTTTGCGTCAGTGAGTTGAGTCGCACTAATCAGGTTGTGTTTCAGTCAGCTACATATGCCACATTGGAGACAGATAAATTGCCGTTGGTGAGGATTTCACAACCTCAGATCTGTGAATTTGAGTTGTTGTCATACGTTATGTAAACAACATTTTGAACGAGTTTGAGATCACACAGAAAGTCTTTCTGCCCCGTCATGTGCATGGAACAAGCACTACCAATATACCATATTGTATCTTGTTCTGAAGCATAGAGTGCCTGCAAAATCAATGAGTTTTGGAGTTTTTAGGCTCTGAGTTAGGTTTGGGGACATTGGCACGAGCTTTGGACTGAGACTGTGACTTTTGTATAGCTGGTGTCTCGGAGGGTTTGTTCCGAGAAACTTTGGGAAAGAAGCAGAATGTCAGGGTCTTTTCATTAATCCAGAAATCGTATTCAACTGCTTTTCTTGGACCAACAGTTTTCTAAGATGTAGGAATCATTGTGTTGATAGAAGTTACATAAGCATCTTCAACCTTTTTTACTTTCCACTCAAATTTTTGTTTTGAATATTTTGAAGATTTTTTAACAACAGTGTTCTTACCAACTCGTTCTTTGCTTGCTGCTTTTGATGGTATATTTGGTATTGGAAATTGTTGTGGTTTAAAAAAAGTACCATCAGATTTAGCAATAAATATAGAAGAAACTGTCCGAGGAGAGTCAGTTTTCACAAAATGAGTTTCAACAGTAACCTTTTTCAGATTATAATTGACAAACTTGTTTTGATCGACCGAACTAGGAAAATTGGATGGCCTTTTAAAAATCTTAACACACACAAAAGTATTGTGGTTCCTAGTGGTTGGACTAACTGTCTAAGATACTTTCTTTTCGGATCTCTCAATGAATCTAGAATCATGCCTTGACCTAATTTCTTTCTTAAGGGCATTTTTTGGCTTCGATCTTAGGGTTGACAACATCTTTCTTATTTAACCAAGGTTTCTTCCGATAGTTAGATGATGACTTGGAAGTTTGTCCAGATGACTGATTGTCAAACTTAGGCTTAATTGGCACTAGAGAAGTTTTTTAAATCACTTTAGAATTAGAGATACACGAGTCAGATGAATCATCACATACAATTTCTTCATCAACGTCACTATCTAATGATGCCCAAACGAAGTCTAATTTTTCAGAGTCATGTCCAGTTGTCTCGGGAATTAATTCCTCAACAACAAAGTTGTTCGGAGGACCGAAGTTCAGAATTTGAACTCAAGTACAGATGATGTATGGGAATGAATCTGAAGACTGATTTAGGTCTAGGGGTATAAGAGTCGGAAGAGGCGTGGAATCCGGACATTTGACTACTATAGGTTGGAACTCAGGAATCAGAAATTGGAACTGTTCCGAAGTCTCAGGAAGGGGTGACAATGGTGAGACAGGGGTATACAAATTTTTGAGGTTCGAAACGTCTACTATAAAAGTTAGATTTTGCAACTCCTTCAAGGGACGAGCAATTGGTTTTTAAAACTCGCTTCGTAGGCCTAGTGCTTTGGACTATGGATGAAGAAAATTATGATTCATTTGTTCGTTTGCTTCGAGAATATCAATTGAAAGATGTAAAACATCAATTTTGGCATTGAGATATTTGTTGTCAGAAACTAAAACATTTCTTTCACAAAAGGTGATTTCACATTTCTCTTTTAAATGATACATTCATCTTGAGACATTACAAGCTCCCTTTTTAGTGATTCTATATTAAGATTTCTATCTTCAAAGCGTAATCTAAGGCGAGTCAGTTCACTTTCCAGCTTATCACTTACTTCTATGGCACACTCATTGGCTTTGTGGATGATAGTCATATCTGATTGGATCTGGGTTAGATATGGTTCACAAAGAGATAAATCAAAATTATTTTCAGTAATCATAGATTTTACTTGCTGAACGGTGCTTCTTCCTGGTGGATCATTGGTTTCCATGTAGCAAAAGTTCGGCTTTGCATCTTCAGCGTCTCCTTTTGAACCTGATGACCAGTAGCCTTCATCACATTCGATCGACTGTCTTGCCAGAATACACATATTCCTTCCAGTACTCACATCACCCTCGTCTCCAGAATATTAGTACCCTTCAACATCTGTTGACATACTAGTAACAAAATCTTTCTCACATGTTTCCATCTCTTGAGCTTTGCGTGCATAGTATGCAGAATACTTAACCTTTAGTTTCTGAGTGGTTTCAGCCAAACAATATTTTACGAAATGGTTACCATGTCCACACTTATGACAAACTATCTTGGGTTTTTTTGACTTTAAAATTTCATGGGATTCTAAGGGGTGACTTGATGATGAGATGTTGGGTTTGTAAGCAGGTGGGTTCTCTAAAGGTTTAGGAAATGGTTGAGGAATATTTTGATGAGGGGTTTGGAATCGGTTTTGATATGGCTTGTGACTGGGATTCCATGGATGCTTGTATTTCATGTACAGTAGTGCAAACTCATGTTAGAACTGAAGTTCGGACTCAGCGGGATCGAGATCAAGATTTTATGGATGGTTCGGAACAGGTGGAGTGGGTGGAGTTGGGAAGGTTGGTTGAATAGGCGAAACTGGTGGGATAGTTCTGAAGGGATCTGACATGGAAGTTTCAAAATAAGTGGGTTAACAATCCTAACCAAGGCGAGAGGACCTCCAGATAGTTCTCTTAACGTTTGTATAATGTTAGATTCGTGGCCTTGTAGTTCATCAAAGAGTTGGTAAAGCTTCAGCCTCTTCAGAGATCCATTACTCTGAAGACACGATTTGCCGTTTATCCAGCCTTTTCTGAGGCTATTAATAAACTTCAGATTGTACTCAAGAGAAGTTTGTATTATTCCGTGCACATACATGTTGTTTACAAAACTTCGATACCTATTTGAAGCCGACGCTATGGATTCACCTGAAGTAGTGGTGAAGGTATCAAAATCGTTAACAACCAAAGTCAGACGTTTATCTTTTATATTCTCGGACCCTTCAAACAGATCCTGAAGAGTGTCCCAAACTTCTTTTGTAGATTTATACAACTTAATGTGCTCAAAGAGAGATGGAGGAACACTCAACACCGTCTCAGAAAATGCAATCTGGTTTGCATGCAATTTCTCGATGTCTACAGTAGTGAGAGGTGTTGGGCGTTGATCTTCTTGGCCCATGAGATTGCAGCATCATCTCTCACCGTTTGTCTGAGCGGAACATGTGGACCTTCTTTCACAGACCTCCATATTTCATCACCTTTTTCCTTGCCAAGTAAAAATCTTTCCATTCTAACTTTCCAATGATCATACTCTTAAACAACTAGCAATGGGGCACGAGAAGGGCAACCCATGCTATTTGCTATTTGCATTGAATACATTTGTTGAGATTGATTAGGAGCAGCCATTGAATTTAATATATTAGAGCAGACACAGTATATAGATGAACTTTTATCCTGAACACAGAAATGATTGAGATACGAAGGTAATCTCAGATCAATTATAATCTGTTCTTATGGATTCAAAGGACATCCACTCAAGCTCTAATACCAATTGTGAGAACAAGATTCAATGTGCGGACAAATTTTGAAAACTCAAACCTTGAATTAACCTTAAAGATCAATGCCTACTTCTAACTAGTTGGTCCAGTGTAGTCTGGTACACCAGTCAATACTTGAAGATAATGTTCAACAAAGTATGCAAGTAGTAAAATGAAGTAAGATTGAGTATAATCAAAGTAAAGATAATTTAGAACATATAGAATGTAAGTGAATGAAATTGACTTGCGAGAGAGTTTAAAATGATGAGAAGACAATATCGATTACTTCTATTCTTGGTGGTTTTTCATGAAAACATCTACTCCTTAAATAGCAAAGAAGAGACATGGTACAAACCGAAATACAATCTAAGGACTAGTTAATACAAAGAGGTTGACAAATATGACACTTAAAAGATTTGTTGAAATAGTCCTAAGATCTGTTACATCAACTAAAGACAAAAAGAATTAAATGCGTGTATAGACTCAAACTTCGGAATCTCTTCATCTCGGATACAAAGGGAATTTCAGAACATCTTCACATCTCGGAATTGAGTGACTTCGGACTTGCTTTAGTTTGGATTGCTAGAGGTTCACTTCTTATGCATTAACAAAAATATGACTATATCATTTTATTACATCAAGCTTAGGTGTTTGGATGGGATTCTCTTGATTAACCAACTACCAACATGCATATGCAATTGATGCAAATATTAGATCGCAAAAGAGATTTCAAATATTCGTGACAAAGAATGATTACATGACATTTTATCGGACTTAACAAAAATTTCAATGTCATTAAAACCTATATTATTAACAGTAGTTTGCTAGCTTCTTTAAGGAGAGCCTATCACTTTCTCAGCTAAGACGATCAATAAATACAAATTAGCGTTATTTGTATTTCTCCTGATGAGGATGATGCGTTTCAGGCAATGGGAAAAAATGCATAAAAGTAACCAGGAAAATCTGGATCGTATGTGTTCAATAGAAGAAACGAGCGAAAAAATAACATAAAAGGGCAAAGACAGGTGGAGCAATCATTATAAAAAACACAGGTTGCGCCATGGAATACAAGATCGTCTAACTCTAAGAGTCAACAAAGGAATATGAAAACACAACAACGAGCATCCACGATGACAAAATACTTTCTGCCAAATATTACCAAAGAAGAGCATAATAACTTACTAAAGATAATTCGACCAATGAAGACACATGATAATGCTCCAAAATCCAACATGATGGGTAAGACCGATCCATGAGATTCTTGGGCTATTAATTTGGGAGCTAATGAACACCTCTTCGTCAACCATTCTAAATGGAGAAATCGACCAATAAATGGTGCATGTGATATATGTCTTTCAAATGGATTCAATTTAAAACATATGTTGAACGCCCATATTCTAAATGAAATTTGCTCACGTTCATTGAGATGTTCACTAATCTTATCCCTAGATACATGATTTATACAAGAATAACATTCGAGGAACCTGATTTGGATAGCTTAAGTGGGAGATGGATTATACCACTTGGAGCCATTTAAGAAAAAAAAAAGAATGACAATGATAGTTTTGAGTAGGCATATGGTATCGCACAAGTTTCAAAAACTATACTAAAGAAAACACAACTAGATGTAGGCACATATAATGAATGTTGTGATTCCTATATTCGAGCAAAACAAATTAGATTGCCTTTTCCTAGATAAATGAATGTTTTGAACTGACAAACATTTGTTGATGTTTGGGGTCATTATCAACATACATTTCTTATTGGTGCACACTATTTTTGATTTATAGCAGATGATCATAGTCTAGGAGTCTATGTAGATTCAATGAATAATAAATATGAGGATTCTTAGCAAGAGAGATTGAAGTGACATAGAGAGGTGAAAAATTAGTGGACTCGTGAGAAGAGTCTAAGGCTAGATGCAAAGTCAATGTAGAGGATGAAATGATCAAGTGTCATATATAAATGAGAAGTTAGAAACATTGGGAGTGTGTGATTTCCACATGTAAGAGATGAGTTTGTATGCGAAAATATATATTTTAGATGTATTAAGTATATAGTAGGTAAGAGGAAGTGTGAATGTCATATTAGTTGGCCTACGAGCAGTTGAGAGCTAAAGAAGATGAATTCCCCAAAACAACACTCATGTAGAGAATTTAGTTGTGATAAAAAGACGTGGAAAACTTATGAATCAAATAATGGAATGGTGAGATTGAAACTATATACATATAGTGTGAATGTAGTATTATGGGCACTGTAGACACATTGCACTTATTGTGATTCAATGGAATCACAAATTTAACTGAGAATCGATTGGGTTGGAATGAGAAGTATTAGCATGGTATTTTAGGATAAATTACCATGTAGGGGTTGAGACTTGAGCCTCACGACTAGTGCAAGAATAGATGTGAATGTTCGATGTACGAACACTACTAGATTAATAAGCAAAAATGTCATGGTTAGATACAATTGTTAGAATGAATGTGAAGTAATTAGGTGTAGTACTTCACTAAGAGTTTAGAAAAGACTTAAAAAGGTGTTAGTGTAGCCACTTATGGGATCAGAGTAGTGTAGTGGAAATGCAGTGAATTAGTAACGTACCTTAGAGTAATTGGTTAAGAAAGGTGTTCTTATGAAACCATACTTATGAGAAAAATAATGAAAAAGGTAAGTATATACTCATGGTTGTGTAAAGCGAGACAAAAAGATGAAAGAAGGTGTTAAGTATGCAATGTGATTTCGTAAGAGTAGATAGAGTAGTAGATGTACAATAACAACCCTTATGAGTAGATAGATGATGAAAGTTTGGTGATTGCATAAAAACTGCAAAGAATTAGAAAGTAGAATGTTATTTTGGGTTATAAGGTTAAAGAAGAAAATAGCCTTAGAAGTGAGTCATTGTGAGAAAATGACTAAGAGAGTAAGAAAAGATTATGAGGACGGAATATCTTAAAGGAGGGGAGATTGTAAGAACCCAAAATTTAGAGATTTTTGACTTTTAGTCAAATATTGACCAAAAGGGAAAAATGGTCAGTTTCGAGAATTTTGTAAGTTTATGATCAAAAGGGCAAAATGGTTATTTACGAGAATTTGAATTTTTGTCTAGGGTTTGCTCTCAACTCCATCCTCCATCCCTTTAAGAGAAACCCTAGTGTGTGAGTGTGGTGTTCTTGGTGCAAAAAAGTGTGTACTCTTGGACTTTCAAGGTTCCTTCAAGAAGGAGAGGTTGATTCAAGCTTATAGTGTGACATGTTGTTTAGGGTTGCTTCTACATCAATCCTTAGGCTCAATAACTGTTAATACATGAGCTTTAGACTTAACACCGTCACTCGATGATTCTGATTGGGTTGAGTCTTGTAATCACAACAATGAAGAAGTAACGTCAGTCGACGTTCGGGAGGTGGTCCCGGGACAAAGCTTTGACGGTCTGGTTAGTATGTGTTTGAGAATAAAGTGATTAGGGTTTGGGATAGAGAGAAGGAGATCCCTTCTTCTAGAGAAGAAGGGTCCTTTTATACCTGTTGTTCTCTGCACGTGATCCCAACGGTGTCTTTTGTCCTGTCCGGCCGACAAGACGTGGAGGAGCCCTATTGGTGGATCGTACACCACTAGTGGTCATCTACTATTGGTGCAGAATAAACAGATGATAGTGCCCGGAGGAGTACACTTGTCGCTATGGGAAACGACTAGCTGTGTTTTGTCTTATTATGGACCAGAGATTGTCGTCAGAAATTGAAACTACGTGTGAGGGCACCAATCATGAGGGTCCCACTATGAGGGCGAGGGCCCGGTTTGGATCTAAGACGTATTGCGACCGTTAGCTAGGTTGTCCTAAAGATATAAATTATGTTATATTTAACGTATTCCTAGTGGGATACATTAACAAGTCCCCTAGGCTAGTAGACGTCAACGATGGCCTAGCATAGATGAGTTGTTCTAGCTTAGATCAAGAAACGTGTTCGGAAAAGATGGTTCAGACGTCCGCTGATGTGATGGAGCCGTCAACACAAGCGGTTTCATCATGGTAACTATTCCATATTCCCTCTTATCATTTAAAACTTCCTTTATCAAGGACGGTTTTACTCTTTGCACTTCCCGTTCTTCAACTGCTTCTGTCTTTTCTTTGCTTACCCTCCCTTCCATCTTGTTCTTGCTCCAAGAGAAAATGGCGACATAATTATCCGAACTTGAGCTAACCCCAAGAAAGTTCGAGGCTCTTCAGACCCAGTTCAGCTTCTTGCCTGAACATGGGGTACAATATCCTAGGAAAGGGGCGATCATTTCTCGACCATGAGGGTAAGGTCGGAGTCCCCATTCTGATCTTTGAGGCAGGTCTGAGTCTGCCGACAACTGATTTTTTTTACGAGATCATGCATCAATACTGCCTCTCCATGGATGATCTGACTCCCAACGCCTTTAACAAGATTGTGGTCTTTGAACTAGCCTGTCGAGCCCTTGGAGTGTTGCCTTAGTTCTGGGCTTTCAAAAGCTTATTTCAACTCTTCCACCCAATCTGGCGTTCATACCTTTTCTCAAAGGCGAGCCATCCATGCATTCATCATTAACCCAGAAAGAGCCTAAGAAAAAATGGCAAAAAAAAAGTTGCTTTGGGTGAATCGTAACCTGGTTGGTTACGGCTACCCGGGTGACCGTCTTTTCTGACCGGTCGCCTTAACTGTGGGGTTTCAGCCTAACTGTTGCACAGACTCTAAGGGGTATATGCTTCAATGGGGAAGAGTGGGAGGATCACATCCTAGCTGCGGTAGGGATGTGTGCTGCCTGGAGGGCTCGAGGGATGATGCCCCAGTACTTTGTGGAGAAGGATGGTAAGTACTCTTCTCATCCCCCTCCCCAAAAAAAGATATATTTATTTGAGTAAACATATTTACCCATTTCATTTACTGCTTGCCTTTGTAGGTCATGAGAGGATCTTGTCTTTTGAAACAATTTTCCGGGGCAAGTATAAGGGCAATCTCTAGTACCGTGAGGTACCTCTGGTGGAGACCCTTTCATCGCCCGTTAGCGTTGATCGAGCGCTGGCTCTTGGTCTACTCCCTGTTGTTAGGGATGATGGATTGGGTGCTTAATTTGATTAAAATTTGGTGGATGCCCTTGTTGAGGGTGTTTCCTGCGACGATTCTCCTCCTCCAAATTCTATAGATGAACTATCAAATGAGGTGGCAGTTGGGTAACTATTGTCACACCCCAAAACCAAGAACGGCGGAAACGTTTGGGGGTGGAGGACGTCATGTAAAGTATCATAACAGTGCAAAGTAGTAAACAAGCAACAACATCATCCATTGCATTAAAAGTAAAGTTTTAATACATGTGTGTTCTTTCATTGTAATAAGACACCAAAATATGTAATCAAAATAAAAGACGAGTCTTGTCTGTGCTCCGTCTTCTCAAAACCTGGTCATCGTACCTGTCTACTGGTGACCTGAGAATACAAGTTATTTTGAAAGTGTAGATCAGCATAAAGCTGGTGAATTCATAAGTATTATGGTGTCATTAATTTGGAAAGATGATATGAAAGACATACAATTGTTGATGAAACATTTGATATAAGTGTGAAAACCCTAGAAAATCCCATATTTCCTACTAGTATAAAAGGTAGTCTTCTACCAAGACCCGAATGCTTTGAAGTTTGCATTTCTGTGTAAATGAAAGTTTTTCCCCTGTGACTATTATTATAAATATATAGTCTACCTCATCGTTTATGTGAATGTGTCACAAAATAAAAGAAAAAGGGAAATTGTATAATCATTTAAGTATTATCCTTTGGTACTAGGATAAACACGACATGGAAGATGCCGAATAGTATTAACCGTAGACATCCGTCGATGTGCATTTTCCCTCTGTAGCTAACAGCTGGGCGTAGAATGGTTAGTCCCATACATATATAACAGTATCTACACATATAATATGTAAATGTATCTCATCATATAGTATCTATGTACCAGTATTCATGTATAAGTATCTATGTAAAAGCATCCATGTAATAGTATCTCTTCATATTGATGTATTAGTATCTCTTCATATTGATGTTTTAGTATCTCTTCATATTGATGTATTCGTATCTCTTCATATTGATGTGTTAGTATAGACTCATGAATGAACTGACTCTGGTGTAATTCCTTGTAATAGGATTAATGTTTTGTATCCCCTAAACTATACCTATAATAGTTTATTGGAATGTAAGCTGAGTGTCCAAGTAGGTTTATACACCCTTGCTACCCAAGAGTGTTGGAACTGAATGAAGAATGAAAGCTCTCATATCTATACATATATACATGAAACATAAGTGTATAGATATGGTTTTAACAATAAGTTGAAAGAGGTTTTGTAAAACATTTAAGAGTTTTGAACAATAATAATGATGACTTGATGTCATTTTATAAAACATTTCAAAAGTAATTCAATTGTTAACAAAGTATAACGGGACTGAAAACCATTGTGTTAATCACATTTTGAAGTATGTGAAATCAGTTGGTTGAAAACACAGTTATAAATCACATGTGATTGATTCTATAACATGTTGTTTTCTACTTGTATTCCCCCCTATTAAAGCATTTAAAATCATTTAAAAGATCGTTTAAGGGGTATGAACTCACCTGTAGTGGGTGGTTTGGATGATCGGATGATGTAGGATGCTAAGTGTCAAGTGAAGACTTGTACACACACAATGATCCTAGTTAACATATAATAACACATATATGTATCCAATTAGTCTTTAAACAACTAATTAACAAAGTTAAGACCTCTTCGGACATGTAAAACACCTTATTTAGGTGTAATAAGTCATAAGGATTGCATCTAATTGTTGTAGGACCTTGCTATTGAGTTTGGGGTTCAAGGGTAAACTCCCTTGGAGTTTACGGTTTTGTGACCATAACTCCTTGAGTTTACGGTCGTAAACCCATGAGTTTACGGCCGTAAACTCATGTTTCTTTGACCATTTGTTGTTTTGAAGCTCTACAAGCCATTAGAAGCATTTCCACTTGAAGTATAAGCCTATGGAAGTGATTAGGGCACCATTTCACTCCTAATTGGAGTTTACGGTCCTTGGACCATTTGCCTTTGGGTTTACGACCAAATGGTTTATGGTCATTTGATGTTTTCATGTCCTAAACTCATTAAGGAAGGGATCTATGCAAGTTTCCAAGGCTTATAAGGGGCCAGGGCACACTTTGGCACCCTTTTTAGGGTTTACGGTCCAAGGTGTTCTTGGATCGTAAACACCTTTGATCCTTGTTTCTTTGGTGATTTCTTGATGTTTAGAAGTGTAACAAGCCTTATACTACTCTAGGATAGAAGTACTTACTAGTTAGAAGCTTGAAAAGGTGCTAAAAGTCCAAGAACACTAGTGTGTGTTCTTGGTGTTCTTGGTGAAACTTGAAGATCTAACCTTTTGGAATGATTTCACGGATGGAAGTGTGTTAGATCACTATATTAAGTAATATATCAACTTAAAAGGGCTAGAAACACTTACAAGTTGAAGATCTAGAAGGAAAACTCGGATGCTACTTGAGAGGATTTGAGTTTTGTTCTTGAAAAGTGAAAAAGTGAATAAAATGGCTAAGTGCCATATATATACCCTTGGGGTTTACGGCCGTAAACACCAAGTTTGGGCCGTAAACTCCAAACTTTTGAAGTTTTAGGACTTTATTTTTCCACAATAAACCCTAATGCTTCCTCTCTCCTGTTATCTCCTGAAGTACTAATCTATAAACCCTCAAACTTATTCCTAAAAACTTGAAAGTTAGCAGAAACAGTTTTGACTTCTATTGAAGTGCATGGTTGTACAGAATAGAAATTTCGGGTTGTCACATCATCCCCCCGTTAGGAGGATTTTCTTCCCGAAATTAGTGTTTAAGCAAATAAGTAGTTACAAATAACTATGCAAAAAGAAGAGGATATTTCAGTTTCATCTGATCCTCTCGCTCCCAAGTGAATTCAGGTCCTCGCTTGGCGTTCCAGCGAACCTTCACTATCGGGATACGGCTTTGTTTTGTTTGCTTGACCTCTCGGTCCATGATCTCTACTGGTTCTTCCACGAAGTTGAGGCTCTCGTTGATCTCGATCTCGTCGAGTGGGATTACAAGAGTCTCGTCGGACAGACACTTTTTCAAGTTCGAGACGTGGAAAGTAGAATGTACGTTACTGAGTTCGCGCGGTAGATTGAGTTTGTAAGCTTCAAGGTCGATTCTGGCAAGAATCTTGAAAGGCCCAATGTACCTTAGATTTAGCTTTCCACGCTTTCCGAAGCGTATCAAGCCCTTCCAGGGTGAGACCTTCAGTAGAACACGGTCGCCCACCTGGAATTCCAACGGTTTCCTTCGCTTGTCAGCGTAGCTTTTCTTTCGGTCTCTAGAGGCTTTCAATCGTTCACGAATCTGAACGATCTTCTCTGTCGTTTCCCGAATGATTTCCGGACCCGTGAGAGTGCTTTCGGGAACTCGTCCTTTAGCTAACTGTGTATCACCCACCTCAGCCCAGCACAGAGGGGATCTGCACTTTCGGACATAGAGGGCCTCGAATGGAGCTGCCTTTATGCTCGTGTGATAACTATTGTTGTAGGAAAATTTGACAAGGGCTAAATGAGTATCCCAAGCTTTCCCAAAGTCGATCACACAGGCTCGCAACATATCTTCCAGGGTTTGGATAGTCCTCTCACTTTGTCTGTCGGTCTGTGGATGGTAGGCTGTACTCATGTCCAACCTAGTTCCTAGGGAACTTCGTAGCGACTGCCAGAACCTCGAAGTGAATCTACTATCTCTGTCCGAGATAATAGATATGGGAACACCGTGCAGTCGTACAATCTCCCTAATGTAGGTTCTCGTAAGTTTCTCCATCTTGTCGGTTTCTTTAATGGGTAGGAAGTGTGCGGACTTGGTCAATCTGTCGACGATGACCCATATGGTATCAAGTCCACCCATTGTCTTGGGCAACTTGGTTATGAAGTCCATAGTGATCCGCTCCCACTTCCATTCCGGTATCTCCGGTTGTTGTAGAAGACCGGAGGGTTTCTTGTATTCGACCTTGACCTTGGCGCAAGTAAGGCATTTACTTACGAAGGTAGCAATATCTGCTTTCATGTTAGGCCACCAGTATAGCTTTTTAAGATCCAGATACATCTTATCTGAACCCGGGTGGACGGAATAACGGGTGTTGTGTGCCTCGTTCATGACCAAGTCTCTGAAACCACCAAGTTTCGGTGTCCAGATCCGATCCATGAGGTATAAGGATCTGCCACCCTTGACTTCTAAGTTCTTATCCATCCCTCTTAGGGTTTCACTCGCCACATTTTCAGGTTTCAAAGCGTCGAGCTGAGGCTCCTTAATTTGCGTGGACAAGTGTGAATGGATAGTTAGAGTCGAAGATTTGACTCTACGACCAGAATATTCTTTCAGACTTAGGGCATCAGCTACTACGTTGGCTTTACCCGGATGATAACGAATTTCGCATTCGTAATCACTGAGTAGCTCGACCCACCGTCGTTGTCTCATGTTGAGCTCTTTCTGGTCGAATATATGTTGTAGACTTTTGTGGTCTGTAAAGATCGTGCTTTTTGTACCATATAGGTAGTGTCTCTAGATCTTCAGAGCAAATACGACTGCTCCTAGCTCAAGATCGTGTGTGGTGTAGTTAACCTCGTGTGTCTTCAGCCTTCTCGAGGCATAGGCGATGACCTTACCTCGTTGCATCAGAACACAGCCAAGCCCCTGATTTGAAGCATCGCAATAGACAACGAAGTCTTCTATCCCTTCGGGGAGGGATAGTATTGGTGCGGTGCACAAGGCTCGTTTGAGCGTTTGGAACGCTCTCTCCTGTTTCTCTTCCCATTCAAAGGTCACGCCTTTCTGGGTCAGTGTTGTAAGAGGTTTCGCAATGCGGGAGAAGTTCTGAATGAACCTGCGATAGTAGCCAGCGAGACCTAGAAATTGACGAATTTTCGTAGGTGTCTTCAGTGCTGACCAGTTCTCAATGGCCTTGATTTTGGAAGGGTCCACGTGTATTCCCTCTTTACTAACAACGTGGCCAAAGAATTCGACTCTTCGAATCCAAAATTCGCACTTAGAGAACTTCGCATAGAGCTTCTCCGCTCGTAATGTTTCTAAGACTCTTCGGAGGTGTTGACTATGTTCCTCCTTACTTCGAGAGTAGATGAGTATGTCATCGATGCAGACGATGACGAACTGATCCAAGTAAGGACGACATACCCTATTCATTAAATCCATGAATTCTGCGGGCGCGTTAGTTAATCCGAACAGCATCACTACAAACTCGTAGTGTCCATAACGAGTTCGGAAGGCTGTCTTGGGAACATCCTCCTCTAACACTCGCAGTTGGTGATATCCGGATCGTAGATCTATTTTCGAGAAGTATTTGGCTCCTTGAATTTGATCAAATAAATCATCAATGCGGGGTAAGGGATAACGATTTTTAATGGTAAGCTTGTTGAGTTCTCTGTAGTCGATGCACATACGAAACGCTCCGTCTTTCTTCTTGACGAAGAAGACCGGTGCTCCCCATGGTGAGAAGCTTGGTCTAATGAATCCCTTCTTGAGAAGTTCGTTAAGCTGACTGGAAAGTTCCTGCATCTCCGCTGGTGCCAGACGATATGGGGATTTGGCTACTGGCGTAGCCCCTGTCACTAAGTCGATTCTGAACTCGACTTGGCGTTGCGGTGGTAATCCCGGTAGTTCTTCTGGAAATATGTCGGGAAAGTTGCGTACCTCCGGGATGTTCTGAATGTCTTTCACTTCTTGACTCATATCGATGATGTGAGCGAGAAATGCATGACATTCCTTTCGTAAGCATTTCTGAGCCTAGATGCACGAAATGATTCGAAGGTTCGTACTAGATTTGTCGCCGTAGATAACTAGAGTTTCGTTGTTAGGGAAGTTAAGACGAACTGCTTTTTCAAAGCACAAGATGTCGGCGCGATGAAGACTCAACCAATCCATGCCGATAATGATGTCGAAACTTTTAATTGGGACCGGCATGAGGTCTATCTTGAAAGTATGGCCATCTAAAGTTAGAGTACAACCTACGTATATGCAGTTAGTAGTTTCCGTTTTCCCGTTTGCCATTTCTACAGTGAATAATTTATCTAATGCACGTGGTTTTTGTTTAAGCAAGTGTGCAAATTTCTGGTTTACGAAGCTTTTCTCCGCTCCACTGTCGAAAAGTATGCAAGCATATGAGTTATCGAGGAGAAACGTACCAGTAACTATTGTAGGATCAGCTACGGCTTCCTCGTGGCCCATGGCCAGAACTCTTCCTACTCCGCCTGCTATCCCTGCCTTAGGGCAGTTCCTCTTGTAGTGGCCCACTTCGCCACAACCGTAACAAGCTTGGCCCACACCGGCGTTAGGAACTTGGGCGGTCGGCCTTGCTGGAGTCTTGCAGAAACGGGAAGTATGCCCCTTTCTGTTGCAGTTAGAGCACTGAATTTCCCGGCAAGGTCCGTTGGGATGGAAGGTGCATTTATTGCACCTCGAAAGATTACCGGCATAAGGCTTCGCTGGGTATGGGTTAGTAGGAACAGCAGTAGGTACCATAGCAGCATTTACTGTAACTAACTGTTGTTTCTTCGAGGATTCTTGCGAAACCCCGCTTTTCCTCTTGTTCTACCCCCTTTTTCTTGTTGTTGTTGTTTCCCTTTTGTTGCTCGGGTGTAGGAATTGTTGGGTTCTGGTGGTTTCCGTGATCTATAAGAGATTGTGCCAGCTCTTTGGCGCTGTCAAAAGTAACAGGCCTGGAGTCTAACACACTTGACTGGATCTGGGGCGACAGTCCCCAGATATATGTCTCTATTTTCTTGCTCTCCAGAGCAACCATGTCAGGGCATAGAATTGCCAAATCACAGAATCTATTAGTATAGGTTGATATGTTGGAACCAACCATTTCTAGACCCCAGAGTTCCTGCTCGAGTTTTTGAATTTCCCCTCGAGGAAAGTACTCTCTCATCAGCATGGCTTTCAAGTTTTCCCAGCTGATCGAATATGCTACTATTAGAGTCAGAGACTTAACGTGGCCATTCCACCAAGTTAAAGCCTTGTCAGAAAAGGTACAAGTAGCAAACTTGACCTTGTTGCCCTCTGGGCAGGCGCAGATTTCAAAGACCGCTTCTGTCTTTTCTATCCACTGCCTTAAGGTCATAACCCCACCAGTTCCATTGAAATTCCGGGGTTTGGCATTCGTAAAATCCTTGTAGGTGCATTCCCGGGGATGCCCATGGCTCTCACCATGGTTGGAAGGAGGTGCACCTGTTCCCGATCCACTAGGGATAGGAGTATGGATGTGTGACATGGCAGCCGCTACGGCCGCCGTGATAGCCGCTTGGAACATAGCAGTGTCAAACTGAGCAGGTGGTGGAGGTGGTGGTGGTATCGGTGTTTCGTTATTATTGTTACGCCTTGTACTTCTGCGAGGCGGCATTTTTCAACTATAAGTTGAAAAGATAAAGGCAATGATAAGAATTCAATAGTATAGAAAATGAACGTGTCTCATGAACTAAATCGCCATAGTTCAACAACAGATGATAGCAATTGGATAATAATTCCCATGAGATTAGGTAGCTGTCAATATTACTGGAATTACAGAAGTAACAAGTTCGGGAAAAATGGCCTAGTAGGAGGCCTTACATCAACCAAGATGGGAAAATTTTGACAGGACTACGTCTTAATCCAGACCTAACAGGTCTGAGATTTACTAAGATAGGAAATTAGACTAGAGTTTTACATAACTAGGTTATATCCAAAAGAGAAGTCGATGAGATTCTATCGGCAACGAGAACTACTAGCATGAGTTCTTGATTCCGACAGAAGGCGTTCTATGTCCCTCACACGCCTGTCAGATCTTACTTGTTGAGCTCGAAGTTCTCTGACTTCAGCTTGGGTTCCAGTAAGTTCTCTCTGCAAAGCTGCATTGTGGACCAGAGTCCTTTCATGAGCAGACTCTGGTTGGCGAATGAGGACTGTGTTAACGCCAGAGTTGGCGTCAATCTCCACGACTCGGTCGATAGCAGCTCGACCCTGTTCGGTGTTCCGGGAAATCCTACGAACCATGATGGGTAGGACCCTATCAGCTGAACCTCCCTCAGTGAGGTTGTAGAAGCTTCTGTCTCCATTGTAGGGGATGGGTTGACCCTGTTCCTGACTCCATCTATTCAAGTTTGTGGCCCACAGGGGTGTGGGTCCTTGAAATGCTGGACGAGGGTTCAGGTTTGGGTTTTGAGCAGCTTGAGGTAGGTTGTTGACTTCAGGTTCCGAGTCAAAACTATCAGAAAAGCCTTCAGCATGGTGATCATCCAAAGGGATTGGGTGACCATCTTCTGGTTCTTCCTCGAGCCATCCAGCATTGCCGTGGTTACGGTAGTACGGGTCGCCGTGGGGATGGAATCCAGCCATAATATCTACGCGAGAAAAGGGATATAAGAAGTAATTAATAGACGTACTAACTAAGATAATTATAAGATGATCTTTATCAGTTACTTCAATACTTGTTTAGTGCATACCAGTTATATGTACTCAGGACAGGATAGACTTTCTAATAAGTGACCCTAACTCTAAGCCTACAACCAAACAAGGACAAGAAGTAAAGCAAAGATTCACAGATTCTAAGTCTATGACGTCCTAGGTACATATAAACTTAGTGTATCCACTCAGCAATTATCGACCTACTGATAAGGACCTTTTAGTTCTCAAATAAGTAATTATTGTAACCCCAAATACCCCTATGGTATTTCATTGTGGTAATGTTGGTAAGTTTTTAGACTTGTTGCCACATCACAACCATTCTTGGGCATATGCTAATCACTCCTCGGACCAGCATAGTTGATCAGGCTATGCCACTCCCAGGACTGACCATACATCCCCGAGCTTACTTGTGATATTCAACAATCGTAATACTTTTGTTTTTGTCGTTGTGACACTGATTTTAGTATGAATGCAGGCACGTATACTTAATTAAATATTTTATTATTTAAAAGTATAAACTCTTGGTCAGAGTATTTTAATCCTATTGTATTTATAGTATGTGTATCTTTTATGGGTTGATACACTCAATTCACTATAAACAAAGCTCTGATACCAATCTGTCACACCCCAAAACCAAGAACGGCGGAAACGTTCGGGGGTGGAGGACGTCATGTAAAGTATCATAACAGTGCAAAGTAGTAAACAAGCAACAACATCATCCATTGCATTAAAAGTAAAGTTTTAATACATGTGTGTTATTTCATTGTAATAAGACACCAAAATATGTTATCAAAATAAAAGACGAGTCTTGTCTGTACTCCGTCTTCTCAAAACCTGGTCATCGTACCTGTCTACTGGTGACCTGAGAATACAAGTTATTTTGAAAGTGTAGATCAGCATAAAGCTGGTGAATTCATAAGTATTATGGTGTCATTAATTTGGAAAGCTGATATGAAAGACATACAACTGTTGATGAAACATTTGATATAAGTGTGAAAACCCTAGAAAATCCCATATTTCCTACTAGTATAAAAGGTAGTCTTCTACCAAGACCCGAATGCTTTGAAGTTTGCATTTCTGTGTAAATGAAAGTTTTTCCCCTGTGACTATTATTATAAATATATAGTCTACCTCATCGTTTATGTGAATGTGTCACAAAATAAAAGAAAAAGGGAAATTGTATAATCATTAAGTACTATCCTTTGGTACTAGGATAAACACGACATGGAAGATGCCGAATAGTATTACCCGTAGACATCCGTCGATGTGCATTTTCCCTCTGTAGCTAACAGCTGGGCGTAGAATGGTTAGTCCCATACATATATAACAGTATCTACACATATAATATGTAAATGTATCTCATCATATAGTATCTATGTAACAGTATTCATGTAGAAGTATCTATGTAAAAGTATCCATGTAATAGTATCTCTTCATATTGATGTTTTAGTATCTCTTCATATTGATGTATTAGTATCTCTTCATATTGATGTATTAGTATAGACTCATGAATGAACTGACTCTGGTGTAATTCCTTGTAATAGGAATAATGTTTTGTATCCCCTAAACTATACCTATAATAGTTTATTGGAATGTAAGCTGAGTGTCCAAGTAGGTTTATACACCCTTGCTACCCAAGAGTGTTGGAACTGAATGAAGAATGAAAGCTCTCATATCTATACATATATACATGAAACATATGTGTATAGATATGGTTTTAACAATAAGTTGAAAGATGTTTTGTAAAACATTTAAGAGTTTTGAACAATAATAATGATGACTCAATGTCATTTTATAAAACATTCCAAAAGTAATTCAATTGATAACAAAGTATAACGGGACTGAAAACCATTGTGTTTATCATATTTTGAAGTATGTGAAATCAGTTGGTTGAAAACACAGTTATAAATCACATGTGATTGATTCTATAACATGCTGTTTTCTACTTGTATTCCCCCCCTATTAAAGCATTTAAAATCATTTAAAAGATCGTTTAAGGGGTATGAACTCACCTGTAGTGGGTGGTTTGGATGATCGGATGATGTAGGATGCTAAGTGTCAAGTGAAGACTTGTACACACACAATGATCCTAGTTAACATATAATAACACATATATGTATCCAATTAGTCTTTAAACAACTAATTAACAAAGTTAAGACCTCTTCGGACATGTAAAACACGTTATTTAGGTGTAATAAGTCATAAGGATTGCATCTAATTGTTGTAGGACCTTGCTATTGAGTTTGGGGTTCAAGGGTAAACTCCCTTGGAGTTTACGGTTTTGTGACCATAACTCCTTGAGTTTACGGTCGTAAACCCATGAGTTTACGGCCGTAAACTCATGTTTCTTTGACCATTTGTTGTTTTGAAGCTCTACAAGCCATTAGAAGCATTTCCACTTGAAGTATAAGCCTATGGAAGTGATTAGGGCACCATTTCACTCCTAATTGGAGTTTACGGTCCTTGGACCATTTGCCTTTGGGTTTACGGTCGTAAACCCAAATGGTTTATGGTCATTTGATGTTTTCATGTCCTAAACTCATTAAGTAAGGGATCTATGCAAGTTTCCAAGGCTTATAAGGGGCTAGGGAACACTTTGGCACCCTTTTTAGGGTTTACGGTCCAAGGTGTTCTTGGACCGTAAACACCTTTGATCCTTGTTTCTTTGGTGATTTCTTGATGTTTAGAAGTGTAACAAGCCTTATACTACTCTAGGATAGAAGTACTTACTAGTTAGAAGCTTGAAAAGGTGCTAAAAGTCCAAGAACACTAGTGTGTGTTCTTGGTGTTCTTGGTGAAACTTGAAGATCTAACCTTTTGGAATGATTTCACGGATGGAAGTGTGTTAGATCACTAGATTAAATAATATATCAACTTAAAAGGGCTAGAAACACTTACAAGTTGAAGATCTAGAAGGAAAACTTGGATGCTACTTGAGAGGATTTGAGTTTTGTTCTTGAAAAGTGAAAAAGTGAATAAAATGGCTAAGTGTCATATATATACCCTTGGGGTTTACGGCCGTAAACACCAAGTTTGGGCCGTAAACTCCAAACTTTTGAAGTTTTGGGACTTTATTGTTGCACAATAAACCCTAATGCTTCCTCTCTCCTGTTATCTCCTGAAGTACTAATCTATAAACCCTCAAACTTATTCCTAAAAACTTGAAAGTTAGCAGAAACAGTTTTGACTTCTATTGAAGTGCATGGTTGTACAGAATAGAAATTTCAGGTTGTCATAACTACCAAGTGACGAATAGCTTTGTTAGACTCACCACTTGTCGGTGACATTAATGCCAGTACCACCGGGAAACTTCTTCGCAAGAAACACAATGTGAGCTTCTTTCTAGGGGGAGTCTGACATTTTGATTACCATCGCCAATGATGACTCTTCTTACCTGTTAGAGGGGATGGATACCGAGGGAATAGAACAACCTCGTGAACCAAAAGAAGAACCAAAGGATGTTGCCGACCTTGGTGATAGTGAGTTCGGGAGGAAGCCGAAAGTTGACTTCAAAACTACCCTTGGTTTTGCTTCATCTTCAACGAAGTATAATGTTGATATAGGCGCTTCCCCTTCGACTTTGGTGCCTCACGGCGTCTTTCTCCCGGAGTGGACGATCACTCGTGAGTCTCTATTTACACAACATTTGGTTGCGTATGAGTGGAGTCGCCATCCGTTCCTTTCAACCACTATTGAAGCTTTGGAACTCCTTTCGAACACCCATATTGCTAACAGCTTGCAATATGTGGCGACCCAAGTTGCCCCTTACTTGGTGGCCATCATTGGTCGCCTGCGTTACGTCAGCTCAAATTTGACGGAATTTGTTGTCGTCAAGTCTGAGTGTGATGAGCTGAGGGAGAGGGTGTTGGGCCTTAAGGCCGAGAAGCATAAGTTCGAGCAGTGTGACGACTTTCTGGGAGGGGAGAAGGCGTTTTCGTAGGAGCATGTGATGGCTTTGGGTGCAGAGGTGGAATGTGAGTCTCTACAGGTAGAGAGCTTGGAGGGGACAGTGAAGCAACATGGTAAGCAATTGGTTACAGAGGAGTTGAAGAGGAAGGTTTTGGAGGAGGATGTGGATTGGCTCGTCGAAAAATTCCTTGTTCGCATGGTGAACTAAGTGATTGAGGGAGCTGAGTTCTCGCTGGGGGTCCGGCGGATGAAGGTAGCGTGCATGAACGCTGGTGTGGAGGGTGGCAAATAAGTGGTTCGGGATCAAGATTCCACCGGGAAGTTTACCCCCAGAGAGCCAAGCACTATCGTGGAGCATACCCAGGCAATGCACATCTCTTTGAAAACCTTCATGGCGATAGAATTTTCCTCCTACCTTCATCTTGGTGAGCTCGATATGGAAGGCCTTCACTGATTATGCAACAATTTTGACGCTGAAGAGAACCAACCTGAAGGTAACTCCTCCAAAGTCGATCTCTCCTCCAGTCCTCTTGGTAAGTGATCCTATTCTTCTTCCTAACTGACTGATGTTTGAGAAACAAATTTGGAAAATTCTTGGTTTTATTTATGGCCCTGCTTGCCTCTACTTAAATCTGGGGAGTGTTTGGCGAACAATACACTTTTATTGATGGTATTTATATCATTATTGCCTTTGGTTTGAAGCTTCTTTACTTCTCATCTCAGGTGGTTTATGTTGGCCATTCTGGCTTGAATTCTTCCCAAAGGTTAGTGTTGGCCTTTGGGGTGGTATGCTTTGTGGTTTCTTTTCACCGAAAATTATGAGTGTTTGCCTTAGGAATTTGTCGAGTATAATTCCCATTAGTTTGGCAAGTTTTTAGGACCCAAGGTATGCTCTCTTTTAGGTGATGAGAGTTTTTTGTTCTTAGCCGTAATATTTCGGCTTTAGCCCGGGAGCTCGCTCTAGTAAGCTCGGGCCTCGTCCCTCTTTAGAGACATGAGCCTGTATTTTTAGGTCAAGGCTTTGGCTAGACTTCTCATGTGAACCTTGACTGGTTCATTTTTTATTGAGGTATTCCTTTTTTAGTAAGGTTTTGCAATTACCTTTTCAAGACTTTGTTCTAAGTCTTGGGCCTAAGAGATTTGCACTTTGGCCCTAGTCGTCTAAGTTAAGCCGAGATCGTTACCTCGAGGCATTTAGGACTTAGGTATTTTTGTATCAAGGGAAAGGTTATGAGCCTTTAAAGCCTTTTTTCATGTCACAAGAAAAGTTAATAGTCCTTTAAATTAGATCGACACATTTAGGGAAAGGTTATGAGCCTTTAAAGCCTATGGTTGCATCCTTGCATCGATTTCGCTCAAATGACGTGGATGATCAGTTCTTGTTATCACTTGGTAAATGTGTACAATCTCTTATTGAAATGGTACCAAGCTTGGATATCAACTTTGTCAAATGATAATAACAATGACTAAATATTGACACGAAAGTGGGCCTAAAACTAGAGCTACTTGATGGGGGTGTGATTAACCATGTGGAGTTAAATCACATTTCCCTTGCCCTTAGCATGCATTGTTCTTCATTTTCTCCTTGCTCTAGGAGTAAAAGTGGCGCAAACTCTAAACGTTCCAGGTTCGGGGGATGGGCATCCCGTCTTGTGCTTCTAGAACATAAGCTCTGTTTCGATGTATTTCTACAATCTTGTACGGGCCTTCCGAGGTGACACTTAATTTCCCCTGAGGTTGTGTATGTCTGGAATTTTTCTTCCTCAACCCCCAATCTCCTACCTTGAAGTTCTTCACTCGCACATGCCTTTTGTAGTAATTTTCGGTGTGAGCTTTGTAAACAGCTTGGAGGAGCTAGGTGGCTTCATGCTTCTCATCGATAATGTTTATGTCTTGACGTCGCCCGGTTTCGTTTGTGTTTGCTTTTAAGTCCGTCAACTGCAACGATCCTGGCAAAATCTCAGGTGGGAGAACTGCTTCCGTGTCGTACGTCAAAATGAATGGTGTTTCCCCACTGTTGGACCTTAAGGCCATGCGATACGACCAAAGCATTGTAGGCAATTTTTCTACCCAGGCCCCCTTAGACCTCATCAGGCGTTTTTAAGGCCATTGACGATGATTTTGTTTGATAGCTCGGTCTGGCCATTGGCTTGGGGATGCGCTACCGAGGTAAATCGGCTATGGATTTATTTTTCTTCGCACCACTCTTTGAAGGGACTTCCTTCAAATTGAGTGCCATTGTCGCTGGTCAGAACCCTTGGAGTGCCGAAACTCATGAGGATGCTTTTCCTCATGAATTTTATCATCTGTATCCCTATGACAATGGTCAGGGGCTCGACTTCAATCCACTTGGTGAAATAGTTGACATCGACCAACAAGAATTTATCTCCTCATGGGGCGGTGGGAAAATGGACCAACAATGTTTATGCCCCACTAATGAAAGGGTCAGGTGCTACTAAGCTTGGTAAGTGACATGGCGGGTTGGTTTTGGAAGGGAGCAAATGTCTGGCATTCCGGGCACTTTTTGGTGAGCTTGGTTGCATCCTTGTAGATTTCAGGCCAATACACCATGAGGTGGAGTATTTTTTCTTGCAAGTGCCCATGCACCTTCATGTGCTCCGACCTCCCCCACTTGGATTTTTTCTAAAGCGAATGTTCTTTGGCATTTGCTATGAAATTTAGCCATGGTTCCAAGTATCCCCTCTTGTATAATTTCATATCCCTTACATCAAACTGGTGGTGCTTTGATCTTGATCCTTCTAGCCTCTATGGGATCATTTGGGAGGATCCTATGAAATAGATAATATATGAAGAGTATGGTCCAATCAGGAGTCGTCATGATAATGTCGACTTGTTTGTTATCAATGCTTCTTTGCGGGAGAATTTCCACCAGGACCTTCTTGGTTAGGTGATCGATCGATGTCGAGGCTAGCTTGCTGAGAGCATTGACCCTTACGTTTTCTCCATGGGGGATATGCTTGATCAAAAAGCTCTTGAACGATTGCGCAAATTCTAGCACTGCGTTGAGGTACCTTTCCATTCTTTGATCCTTGGCCTTGTACGT
Source organism: Lactuca virosa (assembly GCF_052849685.1). Classification (NCBI taxonomy): domain Eukaryota; kingdom Viridiplantae; phylum Streptophyta; class Magnoliopsida; order Asterales; family Asteraceae; genus Lactuca; species Lactuca virosa. The sequence continues at coordinate 87,934,780 of NC_136426.1, forward strand.
ACCATTGACTTGATTGGTTATGAGGAGAGAGCCACTTAGAGATATAAGGTGTTTTGCTCCCACTTCCTGAGCTCGCTGAAGGCCAGCTACAAGTGCTTCCTATTTGGCTTCATTATTGGAGACCCTGAAGTTGAATCGCAAGGGATATGTGATTTTATCGCCATTGGGGTTCTTGAGGATTAGGACTACTCCTAACCCCTCCTTGCTTGCAGCTCCATCGGTGTGTAATTCCCAGTCGTCCTGACTCGCCTATGGCTCTGAAGGATCTAGTAGGAGGACCGTTGGTATGTCCTTGAGCGTGTTAGGGATCTCGATTAGGAAGTCTTCCAGCACTTGATCTTTGATGTCGGTGTGTGATCGATAATCTATGTCTTGCTTGCCTAGCTCGATTGCCCATTTTGCTAGACTTCCTAACTTCTCTGTCCTTAATAGGATTTGCTTTATTGGATAGCTGGTCAGAACCTCAATCTTGTGAGCTTGAAAGTAACGCCTGAGTCGCCTGGCAACATAGATTAATGTAAGGACCAACTTCTCTAAGATTGAGTAATTGAGCTTGGGACACTGTAATGCTCTGCTCACGAAGTGTATTGCAAGTTTCTTCTTGTATTTCTCAATGGTTAGCACCGGTGATATGGCTTCGTTGGAGGCTGCCAAGTACATATGTAAAGATTCTCCTAGAAGGGGGCTCGCCATGGCTGGGAGCTGGTGCAGAGCTTCTTTTAGATGTTGTTGGGCTTTTTCGGCGTCTAGTGTCCATTGGACTTTGTTTTTGTCAATTCATCCTTTCAAATTTTGGAAAAGTGGGAGAGCTTTCTCGGCCGACTTGGTGATAAATCTGTCGAGTGTTGTTAACCTTCCATTGATCTCTTGCACTCCCTTGAGGTTCTGAGGGGTTTAGAGTCGAGGAATTCTTGTATTTTGGCCTAGTTGGGCGATATTCCTTCATTGGTTATTTGATAACCCAGGAACTAGCCTTCGTCCACCCCGAAAGTGCATTTACCCGGTTTGAGTTTCATCTGCACCTTCGTCAATGTTTGAAAGGTTTCCTCTATATCGTGGAGCAATGCTGCTTCGTCATGGATTTTGATGACCATATCATCGACATATACCTCTACGTTCCTACCAATTTGGTTTGCAAACACTTTGTCCATCAGGCGCTGATACGTTGCCCTAGCGTTCCTTAAACCTAATGGCATCTTCCGGTAACAGAAGGTGCCACGATCAGTATGAAATATCATTTTCTCCTCATCTTCTCTCTTCATCTAAACTTGATGATAGCCCTTGTAGGCATCAAGGAAGCACTTGAAATAAAATCCTTCCAAGGATTCGACCTTTTGATCTATATCCAGGAGGGGGTAGTGATCTTTTGGGCAAGAACTATTCAAATCATAGTAGTCAATTCACATCTGCCATGATCCATGTGCATTTTCACCATCACTTGGTTCGCTATCCAGGTAGGGAAAATTGCCTCCCGGAGGATGCCTTCATCCACCAGCTTTGCTACCTCTGTATTGATTGCCTTGTTTCTATCACCCGCTTGCCCCCTCTTCTTTTTCTTGATGGGGGTGCTCCCCGAGAAAATGTTCAAGCTATGCTCAATTACCTCACAATCGAACGTTGTCATGTCTGTGGGTTTCCACAAAAAGACCATGGAGTGACGCTTCAATAGGGAGACTAGCTTTAGTTTTGCATCTTTCGATAGACTGGTTCCTATTTGGACTTTTTGCTTCGGGTAATCCAGGTGAATGATGTGCTTTTCTGTTTGGCAATTTTCCTTTGACTTTTTTTTTGTGCTCGCACTAGCTCTAGTGCAGCAATGACTTGATGACAAAGGTGTATTCATGGGTTAATGGCAAATATTGTGGCTGACCCAACGCATGTGCGAACCTTGAAAATACCATTGATTATTGATGGTATGGCCTGCAGCTGGAAGAGAGTCGGTCGCCCGGGCAAGATGTTATGCTCTACTGGGAGGCACATCACTGAAAATTCAATTGTTCGCATGATCTTATCCCTCCCATCATGACTGACCAAGGTGAGTGGTAGATGTATGGTGCCCAACGGCCATAGGCTATGCCCTATGAAGCCTATTAATGGTCCACCTATTTGAGGCTTTAGTCCCTCCTTCCAGGAGGTGGGTAACTGCCTAAAACAATGTTCATATAGTATGTTTGTACTGCTACCGTTGTCGATGTAGACACGATGAACTTGCGTTTAGCGTATGTAGGAAGTGATCAAGAGTGGATCCTTGGGATCCCAGTTTGGTGGCCTTGGCTCATCTATCGAGAACTTGATATTGAGTATATTACTAGATAATACCTCGGTGTCATCCTTTGCTTTGTGCGACTCGCCTCTTTTACGGGGCTTGGCGATGGTGAAGATGTCGCTCTTTTTCTCTGGGCACTTGCATGTGTCTCTTTGAGCTCGGGCATTCTTCTGATCCGCATCAAACTTGGATCTCATGTCCTTTGTGATATAAGAGAGGTCTCCCTTTAGCTGTTTTTCTTCAATCTCTTTCTTCAGTACCGTGCACTCGCCAATATCATGAGTTTGATCTTGTGAAACTCACAATACTTTCCCTTTCCTTTTTTCGTCTTTGAAGGGATTTTCTCGATGGCATGGACATCGGTTTGGTGGTTCTGGTGTTCGTCTTTTCCAAATAGACGATATCTCCGGGATGGGTGTCACGAGTTTCGATTGTGCGTGTCGTGGCTCCCATCCTTACGTTCTCGATGGCCAGTGTTGGGGCGAGAGATTGATTCTTCCTGTTTTATGTACGCATTGGCAACAACCTTTAGGTTGGCTTCTTTTCTCTCTTCACCTTTGATTTTTCCAAGATATTTATTGACTCTTTACTTAAGCTCGTCCCTCGACAAAGGTACCGTCCCATGCATCTTATTCGATAGAGGACCAAGGAGTAAACCTTGGTCGAAGGCACCAGTTACAAGGAATTCCCCATGGCCCAGGACATTTTTTGTTTCCATAGTGAATCTGTCGTAATATGACCGTATTGAATCTCCTTCCTTTTTCTTGCATGCCATTATTGAGTTTGCATCTCCCTTGCCCTTCCTTAGCTACATGAAATTGTTAAGGAAGAGGTATCGTAACTGCTCGAAACTCGAGATGCTGTAAGGTCATAGTGCCTTGAACCTTTTTCATGTGTTTCCCGATAGCATAATAGGGGAATACGTGCATGTTAACCGTTTGTCCATCCTCAGTGATGAAATTGTCCACTCATAAGTGCCGATATGATCGTCTGGATCGGTAGTACCGTCACATATTGAAATGTTTGGTATCATCGCCGAGTGTGGGATCTCATACTGCAAGAGCTCCTCACATAAAACAGAGCTAGTAGTCCTCATCGGGTTTTCGAGGTGTGGATATGGAAAACCATCATACATCATCAATAGTTGAGCGTAATACGGGTTGTCGTATGCTTGATTGTACATCGTTGCTTACGAGATATACAATTGTTGTTGTGAGTTTGTTTGCGTGCTTTGCTCCAGTTGTGAGTTCGATCCTGGCTGTTGAGCATGTACAAGTTCGGCCCCTGTGACTGTTGAGCATGGGTATTAAGTTGTTTTTCCGATGACGAGTGAGGGTTGGACTCCTGTGATGGTGGCACTCGGGGAATGGATCCATGCAGTTGTTGGAAGTAGGGATTGAACATTGTAGGTTGCTGAGCGAAGAACAGAATGTATGGAATGCCCACTATGAGAGAGACTTGATAGTTCGACATTGGATGTTGTGCAGCAGAGAGTATGGTTCCTAGGGACCAAGTTTTTGTCCCCGCCTGCTGCAACATCGATTACGGTTAAGAAACTAGTGGTTGCAACTGCTGAGTCGATAGTTGTGACAGTTGGGTCGGTGGTTGTGACTGTTGGGTCACAGTTATCCGAGGCGATGCAATCGTGGTTCTAACCAGATGCTTTGTTATGACGGATGGAGGTCGCCATAGGGTGGTTATCGATGCTGCTTCGGTTTCCGTTGTGGAACTTGGTGCTTATGATGTTGGTGTTTGGGTGGAGGCTTGACCTTTTGATGCAGATGCTTGCGTGCCATCAAGCGACAACATGGATCTGAGTGGGTTTGTTTCTCCTCCGCCGGATGCCATAGGTCCCTTTCCCGTCATCGTCGACGTCTAGAGTCGTATCAAGGTTGTCTAAATTTGAGTACAAGGACGAATGGTTCCAAATGTTGCGATGTGAGCTTTAGACTTACCACCTTCACTCGATGATTCCGATTGGGTTGAGTCATGTAATCACAACAATGAAGATATAGCGTCACTCGATGTCTGGGAGGTAGTCCCGCGATGAAGCTCTGAAGGTCTAGTAAGTATGCGTTTGAGAATAAGATGATTAGGGTTTTGGATAGAGAGAATATGATCCATCTTCTAGAGAATAATGGTCCTTTTATACCTGTTGTTCTCTGCACATGATCCCAAGGGTGTCCTTTGTCCTGTCTGTGCCGACAGGACATGGAGGAGTTCCATTGGTGGATCGTGCACCACTATTAGTCATCTGCTATTGGTGCAGAATAAACAGAGTACATCGCCCTGAGTGCTACATGTGTAGCTCTGGGAAACGACCAACTGTGTTTTGTCTTATTATGGACCGGGGACTGTCGTCAGGAATCATGAGGGTCCCAGCACGAGTACGAGGGCCCGGGTTTGGCGCTAAGGCGGATTGTGACCGTTAGCTAGCTCGTCCTAAAGATAGCAGTTCTATTATCTTTAACGTATTCCTAGTGGGACACGTTAAGAATAAGGTATAAAGTTCATACCTTTCCATTTTATGGGTTGCTTATGATGTGATTAAGTCCCTTTTTGGCTTTTGGAAATGAATCCTTGGAGTTTGAAGCAACTCTAGGACCTTGGATAAGATTTATGATATTTTTTGGACCTTATGGTCCCATAAATTTTGTATCTTGGTTATAAATCAACCATGCATGAGTTTTCTAGGTTATTTGAACCCTTTTGAGTTAGGGTTTAAGATATAGGCTTTTGGAGTTTAGAGAACGGATTAAGTTGGAAACTTTATCCATGCATGACCTTAATCGATCCAAATTTGAGCTTTAGAGCTCTAGAAATAAGGGTTAAGAGCTTAAGGAATTATGTTGGCCAGGATGTTACCATGATGTGGCAATGTTGTTTCCACGACGTGATGGCAAGGGACTCTATAGCTTTTTTGGTATTTAGCCACCACGACGTGGCCATGGTGTTGGCCACGGTGTGGTGACTCGACTGTTGACTTTGACCATTGACTTTTAACCAATTTGACCTTGGGTTTAACTTAAAGGATTTGGGTTGATTGGTTAAGGTTTGACCTTTGTTGGGTGATAGTCAGTTTGCAGGTCTATCCAGTATGAGAAGTTGAGAGTGTAGTAGTGTTTCTCCAGTTCTGCGTATTAGGTGAGTTTCCTCACTATACTATGTGATACGATGTATATTATTACATTATAGGATATAACGGGGTAGTGATATGCTGGTTATAGTATCCGTAGTTTGGTGCTTGTCTAGTTGAGTGCCCTAGGAGTTGTATGTAGTCATGTAGGATAGCTGAGAAATCTTGATCTAGGTTTTCTTGCATGTTTCTTATTTGGTTGTGGCTTTAGAGTAGGTTCACCTATTCGCCTGTCTATCCTACCTCTGATTATATACAACTATGCATTCATTTGGTGATCTGCTAGTTGTGGCGTAGTGTGTTGTATGAGATCATGTATGTTGTAGTGGGTTGTTAGATAGGTAGACTAGTGTAGACAGTTTCATGTGTTGTTGAACTGTTTGATTGTCTGTTTGTTATATATGTTGACATATCTTATGGTGGTTTGAGGCGGTCATGCTTTGTGCGGTAAGCCAAGATACTCGAGCGTGCCAACGGTGTGCTGAAGGCTAGGCGCGGACCAACTGTATGGTGAAGGCGAGTGGGGCAGATCAGTCTTAGACTAAAGGCCATTGTGTGTATACTTGTATGTATGTTGTGGTAAGTGGTATTTTGGTAGAACTCACTAAGTTTTGGCTTACATTTGCGGATTAAATGTTTTCAGGTACTTTGGTTGATTGTGGGAAGGCAAATGCATGATTATAAACACTCATCAGCAGCAATGGTGCTCCACATTTATTATGATACTCTGATTTTCGTAAAATTGTATTTTGAATAAATGAGATTTTTGACTTGGGGTTTTAAGAAATTGCGTTTTATTTCAATTAAAAATGAAAAATTTTGTTGTGAAAATTGAGATGTTAAACGCTGTGAGATGAGTGGACATTGGTACGAGTTGGCAATGACGTAGTCCCTTATTTAATAACTATGAACATGTAATCATGTTACCCCTTCACTTTTCTGATAATCACATTTTTAGCTCACAAAAAAGAAGTTTATTCCCATACAGGGCCAAAAAAAACATGGTGGGCTTTTTAAACAAAAACAAAAATGTTCGTAAGGGCCTAGTAATATTATAATTTATTTTAGTTAGTTTTTTTTTTGCTATATTTAGGTTTAGCCTACTTGCACTTTGTGTTCTAATGGTTCACAAAAGAGTATTTGCAGTCATAAATTTTTAATTTGAGAGTTTTATCATGGTCACAGAGGGCGTAGCTACTATGTCATCCAGGGTTTCACGGGCTACCTCTCAAATTTTCTCGTCAAATGTAAATTTAATGATTTTTTTTTCGAAAATCCGTCATAAATCCATTGGGAATCCATCACAATACGTCATAAATCTGTCGGCAATCCATCAAAAAGTCTGACAATTGTGCATTTAGTGTAAATTCCTCGGTTTAGTGACGATTTTGAGACGGAAACATCCACTACAAGAAACGCAAGTATTAGCGGCGACGGGAGACGCCGCTAAAGATAGGGCGTGTCGCCGCTAAAGGTATTAGCGGCGACATGTCACTGCAAAAAGGTCGCCACTAATGTCTCGTCGCAAATGCTCTATCCATCGCCGCTAATACTATTTGTCGCCGCTATTACTTCATCATCGCTAATACCGATGGTCGCCGCTAATAGCCTCATGTCGCCGCTAAAATAATTCCTTTTTTTTAGTTTATTTAACAATAAAATTATAAAACACAATATAACATGATAAAAGTTGCTACAATTTTACAGAAATATTAACCCAAAATATTAATCCATACACAACCAGTCCAAAATATATTCTTCCAAACAAAGTGCAATGTATCCAAAATATTAACTAAAACAAAACATTTCATAAAATCCTAAAAAAAGTAGTTAATCATCCTCATCACTCCCATCATTTCCTTCGTTATTATTTGGTGGCGTAAATGAGCGAAACCACTCTTCCAGTGCCGCAGAACATGTCGGGTCCTTTAGTATCGTTTGTAGCATTTCCAGCTACAAATAAAACAAAATATATTAACAAAATATCCTAATAGCATTGTACTTTCCAAAAAAATACCAAAATAAAAAAATACCAACATACCAAACTATATCGAACATATCATTATAGCATTCTATTTTCCAAATACACTTAAACATACATCATACACAATATATACATTATAGCATTGTACTTTTTTTCATTTTTCCATTATAGCAATGTACTTTCCAAAAAATTACCAAACTACAAAATACCAACATATCAAATTATAACCAAACTACATGATACACAATATTGCATATGCATTATAACATTGCACTTTTTTTTTCATTTTTCCATTATAGCATTGTACTTTCCAAAAATTACCAAGCTACAAAATATCAACATATCAAACCATAACCAACATATCATTATAGAATTCTACTTTCCATTATAGCATTGTACTATATACTAAACAAATAATTACCAACATATCATTATTGCATCCTACATTTTTTCGTTTTTCCGTTATAACATTATACTTTTCAACTTAAACTAACAATTACCTGTGATTGTGGTGGTTGTTGTGTCATCAGTTGTTCCTAATCGTACATAGACACAACCGTAGAAGGTTTACGCCCAATGCCTTTGTTATGTCTGTGTTGAACACCTAATATTCTATCAAAACATTTTCTTATATCACTTGGTGTTAGACCACTTGCTGTAGAAGAAGCTTGGATTTGTTGATTGATGTCGTGGAGCAAAGCATTCTGTATTTTCAAAAAATGATAAACATCATAAAATTAGATTAAATACCCTTAATGATATAAACACTTATATGAAAATACAAATGTAACATACACGTTCAGTTATCGTGTTTTGTGATTTAAAAATATATAATATTATGAAATATTATGTGATTTTGAGCATTGAGTTCTAACAGATAGTTTTATGAGATTGAAGTAAAACTATGTTTAGAATCATTCGGAAAGTATTGGAAGTCTTATGAGATTCCAATCAAAAGTCAAATATTAAAATTAACGAAAATGTAAAATTTAAGTTGGAAATAAGTAAAAATAATGTTATTAAAAGTTGTAGATTATCTCGTTAGAAACATTTAGGTGAAAACCTCATCGAAATCCGAGTTATAACGAAGAAGTTATGACTTATTGAAGTTTCGCAACAGAACCGGCACGACGTCGTATGACGTAAAAAGTGCGTTTTCAATAAACTACTTTTTAGCTTTAATGATCTAAATTAAAGTCATAGTATTCGTTAAACCGAGAATTTTCATAAAAAGAACGTCCAAATCTGACTTCGTATGAGGAAGTTACGATTTTTCTAAGATTCGGTATAGCAGTAGACAGCTAAAAACTCGAAATAAAGATCGAGTGATTTTTAGCCAACACAACCTAAACGAGAATCGAAGGTCTCGTCAATAGTAGTACAACGGTAAAAAGACAGACGAAAACAGACGTTGGATGAAGAAGTTATGAATTTTTAACAGACTTTTCCTGTCCCGGCCTGTTAAAAATTAACATTAAAAATAAAGTCAAAATTAGCCGACGGAGTCTAAAGGAAAGTTGTAGAATATCATCTCACCTACGTGTGGATATAAAGCACGTCAAAAACGGATCTCGTATGCGAAAGATATGGATATGAGAAGTTTGGAAAATCTGTGTATGCTCCGTGTACATGAGTACGCCCAGCGTACTCACGTGTGTGAACCAGAGTTGCCCACGTCGCTCAAACCCTTGCATGCGACCCGTATCATACGGACTCGACACGTCAGGAGCCACGTATCAAGGTACACCCAGCGTACTCGGTGTACGCCCAACGTACTGAGCCGCAATGCGTTACGCCCCGCATAATGGAGTGTACGCCCAGCGAAGAGATTATCAGGGCTGTACGCCCTGCGTACATAAGGATTTACGCCCAACGTAAATCGTGAAACAGCACCCTATATATAGTGAGCAAGACCTCCGGGTTTTGTTTACAAACCCTACTTTCTCTCACTCTAAACCCTTCTTTAGCCTACTTTTAAACCCCCCGAAGTCCCGGTATCATCACCGACACCCGAAGCAAGTCCCGAAGCCCCCAAAGTTCCCGAGAAAATCATCTTACTAGTCGAAACTCTGCCCGAATAAGGCCCGGTTTTCAACTAAAAATCCCGGTTTCATCAAAGAAAGTCGTTTTTAGAGGCGAAGTGCTGCCCAAATTATCATTTATTTCTTCGATTATTTCACGGTGAGTTCAATATAGGGACAATTGTATGTTATGTGTTATATGTGCAATGTGTTTTCCCATGTTATTATGATAATGAGCTATACCTTTGACCTCGAAGTGAATGACTAAGCATCACTTGGGTATTGGTATGTAGCCTTTGACCATGAAGTGAATGATTAAGCATCACTTTGGCATTGGCAGAAGGCTAGGCAGAGCTGAAAGCCTATAATTTACTACTCTAAATGTTAATTCAGAAATCATGTCTTTTCTATGCCACATGGCAAAAGTCTTATTGATGTATATCAAGTATTGAAATTGTTATGTCTCATTGATTACAAATCTTTGAATCAAATTATTCGTTGATATGGAAAGCCTGTCATATGATATTCATTGGCCTTTGTTGTTCTTTGTCCCTCTTTGCTAGATACCATGATTGAAAGAACCCTTTTCTCTAAACTTTACAATATTACTCCAAACATGCTACATGCATATTCATAAAAATATTTTACATATATGATTTTATTGCAAACCGACTAACGAGTTCTTACAAAGTTATATATATATATATATATATATATATATATATATATATATATATATATATATATATATATATATATGTATATATATTACATAACTTCCCAGGAAATTTATACACTAACTACAAAAATTATAATATTATCTATTCTACATCTTCTACCAGTACATGACTATATTGGATGCTTATCACCTGCATTGGATTAAACATTGAGAGGGATAAGCGGGTGACTCTTAGTGAGTTCAATAACAGTTACAATATAACATTATGCCATATACATATCAATATGACAGAAGCAAAGAGGGAAAAAGAACAACAAAGGCAAATGAATATCATATGACAGGCTTTCCATATCAACGAATATTCGGGCGTTTGAAAATGTCCGACTGCCTGCGCCCAATTTTGCATGTGACATGCCCTTAGGGAGGGGGGGGTTGTCTAATGTCATTGGGATATCTGCAGGCCCCCCGATTTTCTTAAAATAAGAATGAGCTTTACTTTTCTGGCCTATGTAAAGTTTTGCAAGACCCACATCAACGCTCTGCAACAACTGAGCACACTCGGGATCCAAGTTAACCTTATCTAAATCAAAATTCTTCTACAAATACAAAAAAGTTATTTAATTAAATAACAATCACAACTAAACTTAAAATATTATCCAAGTTACCTTTAGATGCATGACTGTTGCATTCCTTAAAGTGGGGGAAACATTGTCCCAACTAGATACGCTGAAAGGGAAGTTCATCCACATATACCTCCCAATTTCATGTGTAAACCAATTAGAAGGCTTCCCGACAGGGGAATATGTGATCTCCCTGTCGAAATCCAAATCCACGGCTGAAAAAATCCAATTTCATGTGTAAACAAATTAGAAGGCTCGGGATCCATTTTCCTAGCACGATGTTTTTTGATAAGCCTCTTCTTTTAATAAAAATAGCTAATAAATATATCATAATAAAACTTACCATCCTGTTTGTGCTGACCGCAGCCAAATCCTAGTGGAGGTGGTGGATCCACGGCTCCATCACCTCCATGTCCAAGGCCCATAACATCAGCCATCATGGAAAAGAGTATCGCCCAAGTAAACCTTATATTATAACGTCCCAAAAATATGATCCAAAATTTTCATTTTTAATTTAAGTAAAACAGTATTCCAAACATCATCCATACATACCAAATAAAACAAGTGCATCAAATATCATAAAAATCAGAGTGAAATCGCAATTGCGGAATCCATGTGGTGTGTGCGATGCAGTCATCCCGAGCTCTTTCCTTTGGGACCAGAAGTACCAGAAATAGAAACTGAAAACCATAAGCACAAAGCTTAGTGAGTTCCCCAAACAACCCCATACCATACATAGTAAATCACATACTGGGCCCCCGCCCGGTATCAAGTCCCACTCGACTTCAAGCCCCGCCGGACCTCGAGCCCCACTCGGTATATAGATTTGTTATTCTTAGGCCCTGCCCGACATCGGGCCCCGCCCACTATTCTCATACTATATACATATATATATATATATATATATATATATATATATATATATATATATATATATATATATATATATATATATATATATAACACATAATCATGCTAACACATACAATGATCATAACACAATAATATACGAATCAATCATCGGGCCTCGCCCGGCATACATAGCAGCACATAATACATGCAATGGTTAGATAGACTCCTAGCATCCTAACATAATCAATAAGGGACGACATTGGTGCCTTAGACCCGCTAAGCCAGTGAGGAAACTCACTTCCAATCAGAACGATAGCCGAATAGGTTCTGGCTCCGAATATCAGCTCTACTCGACACTTAAACAGTAGCAACTCCTTAGATACAACCCAAAATACCTCCACAACCCCTTCCAGGTCAAACTTGGTCAAAGACAAAAGTCAAATGTCAAGGGTCAACAGCCAATGTTGACCCAACACGCCGTCTTTCCCTTTGACCACGCCGTGTTTCCCTTTTATCGACACAGGCGGGAAAATCCCAGCCAACACGCCGTGTTTCCTTGAAAACACGCCGTGTTTCCTCAAGCTCCAACAGCTTAATACATTATGTTGTTTTCTTCGACTCCCGGAGCTCCCAAGCTCAGATCTAAACCCAATTGAGACTTAGAAGGGTAAGGTTTCCTACTTTACCTATAGGGACTACCAAAAAGGGTCCAAAACCTAACAATAATACTGGATAGAGGAAAGGCCTAACCAATAAGCACCTAGACCATGAAGACAAAACCCTAGAACCTAGATCTGACTTCCTTGAGCTGGAAAGCCACGTAAAGTTGCCAACTTTACATTTATGCATGTCTAAATGAAGCTCTTAAGCTTAAAAAGGGACTTAATGCATGCATGGAATCAATTCTTCTCATAAAGCTTGCACCTTTATTCTCAAGGAGCTCAAAACAAGCTCAGGTCCAGAATGACAAGACCTTAAAACGACCTTACTCCTTCATCAACCTAAAAAGCACCAAAAGCATGTAATAAAGAGATCTAAACATCTATAGGCCAAGGTTCAAACTTGATACCTTAGGAAGCTTGCACACAGGAAGATGATTCTGGATCTAAAGCCCTTCCACCAAGCAAGACAACTTCAATTCCTCTCCTTTCTTCACAAATGCACAAGAATGGCACCAAAGACTTCTTTAATAACTCAAGAACCCCACCAAGGGACCAAGGGATCGATTTAGGGTTTTTGTGACAATGGAGGCTGGTAAGGAGACCAGCTCTTGGGGACTTAAGGAGATTATATCGGGTATAACAGCCTAAAATTAGGGTTTCCTTCCCAGCCGTCAACACGCCGTGTTGGTCCATTAAACTCCATCAGCCAAAATCATGACGTCATGCCATGTTGAGGCTTCAACACGTCGTGTTCAAAGATAATTTATGAACAAATCGAAAATAATTGCATACCTGGAATCAAGCGTTACAATTCTCCCCACTTGATTTAGACTTCGTCCTCGAAGTCCGCGGACTCAAATAACTCTGGGTAGTGCTCCCTCATCTCATCCTCTGGTTCCTAAGTCCACTTTGACCCCTTACGGTGCTGCCACTGCACCTTTGCCAGCTCAACTACCTTGTTACTCAAGGTTTTCATCTTCCGATCCAAAATTGCCACCAGTCTCTCAATATAATTCAGGCGGTCATCCACCTAAATATCCTCCAATGGAACCACTGTGGAATTATCTGCTAAACACTTCCGCAGCTAAGAGACATGGAACGTGCTATGAATCTGACTGAGTTTATCTGGGAGATCGAAGCGATAAGTAACCCGGCCCACCCGAGCCATAACCCTGAAAGGACCAATATACTTGGGGCCCAGCTTGCCCCACTTCCTGAACCAGATGACTCCTTTACAAGGTGACACCTTCACGAGAACCATATCTCCCACCTGAAACTCTAAGTCTAACCGACGCCTGTCGGCTTAACTCTTCTGCCTACTCTGAGTTGCCTGGAGCCTGCTCTGAATCTACTGAATCAGCTCAGTGGTCTTGAGTACCACCTCGGTACTCCTCATAACCCGCTGACCAACCTCACCCCAACAAATCGGGATCCTGCATTTCCTACCGTAGAGCATCTCGAATGGAGGTCGATCGATACTCACGTGATAACTATTGTTATATGAAAATTCTGATAACGGAAGATATGTATCCCAACTCCCACCGAAATCCAACACGCATACACGCAGCATATCCTCAAGATTCTGAATAGTCGGTTCACTCTGACCATCAGTCTGTGGATGAAATGTTGTACTGAAATGAAGATGAGTGCCCAACTCATCATAAAATCTCTTCAAAAATCTGGAAGTAAAACGGACATCCTTGTCAGAAACCACCGATATCGACACCCCATGACGTGCCACAATCTCCCGAATATAAATCTCAGCCAACTTCTCTACGAAAATACTCTCCTGAATCAGAATGAAATGCGCACTCTTGGTCAATCGATTCACGATGACCCAAATCGAATCCACTCCACACGGAGTCCTGTGAAGCTTTGGGATGAAATCCATAGTGATGTCTTCCCATTTCCATACGGGAATCTCCAACGGCTTCATCTTGACGTGAGGTCGCTAATGCTCGGCCTTGACTTTCCTACAAGTCAAGCACCGCTCCACATACCAGGCCACATCCCGCTTCATGCAGGGCCACCAATAATCCATATGAATATCCCTATACATCTTTGTCGCCTCGTGATAGATGGAGAACCTAGACATGTGGCCCTCCTCCATCAGAATCTAGCGTACACCACCCTAATAAGGAACCCAAACTCGTCGATGCAGAGTCAACAATCCACGACTATCATAAGCGAAGGAAGCCAGCGGGCCCACAATGCGCTCACTCTTCTGATGCTCTTCCTTTATATCCTTGGTCTGAGCCTCACGAATCTGCTCCAACAATGGAGTAATCACGGTCATCCTCAAACGTATATCCTTGATCGGAGTCATGACCGCCTTGAGACTAAGAGCATCGGCCACCACATTGGCCTTCCCCCGGATGGTACATGATTTCACAATCATAATCCTTCACCACATCCAACCATCGGCGCTGCCTCATATTCAGATTCAACTGATCCATCAAGTGCCTCAGGCTCTTGTGGTCCGTGTAAATGGTACAACAAACCCCATAGAGGTAATTTCACCAAATCTTGAGGGCGAAAACCATAGCCCCCAACTCCAAATCATGCGTCGGATAATTTGCCTCATGAGGCTTCAGCTGCCTCGAAGCGTAAGCGATCATGCGACCCCGCTGCATCGACACTGCCCCCAAACCTGTGATCGAAGCATCACAATAAACCACGAAATCATCAAGACCCTCTGGCAGGATCAGAATCGGCACCTCACACAACCGTTATCTAAGGGTCTCAAACGCAACCTGCTGCTAAGGCCCTCAGCAAAAAGTCACTGACTTCTTGGTCAGTCGGGTCAAAGGAACATCGGTCTTGGAGAAATCCTGGATGAATCTCAGATAATAACCAGCCAAACCAAGAAAACTCTGAATATCATATGGAGACCTAAGAACCTCCCACTGCATCACGGCCTCGACCTTGGCCGGATCGACCAGAATACCCTTCTGGTTGACAAGGTGCCCTAGAAACTGCACCTCGCGTAACCAGAACTCACATTTGGAGAACTTTGCGAAAAGTCTCTCCCTCCTCAGTGTCTCCAGCACTTCCCTCAAGTGCTCCTCATGCTGCTCCTGAGTCTTGCAATAAACCAAGATATCATCAATGAATACAATCACAGACCGATCCATCATCGGTCTGCACACACGGTTCATGAGATCCATGAACACGGCTGGAGCATTGGTTAGCCCAAAAGGCATCACCACGAACTCATAATGACCATATCGAGTCCAAAAAGTTGTGTTCGGTACATCCTCATCCCTGACCCGCATCTGATGATACCCCGATCGCAAATCAATCTTGGATAACCAAGACGCCCCCTGAAGCTGGTCGAAAAGATCATCAATCCTCGGGAGCGGATAACGGTTCTTCACCATTACCTTATTCAACTCCTGGTAATCGATACACATACGGTGAGATCCTTCCTTCTTCTTGATAAACAGAATCGGTGCTCCCCAAGGCGAATTGCTCGGCATAATAAACCCCTTGTCTAACAACTCCTGCAGTTGTGTAGACAGCTCCTGCATCTCGGGAGGAGCCAATCGATACGGTGCATTGGCTATCGGAGTCGAACCTGGAACCAGATCAATCCTTAACTCCACCTGTCACTCCGGAGGCACCCCAGGCAAATCCTTGGGGAATACATCCAGGTAATCCTTCACGATCGGTACATCATCCATGCTCGCCCTACCCTTATCCCGGGTATCCATGACATAGGCGACAAAACCCGAGCAACCCTGAAGAAGATAGTGTCTGGCCCTCACTACAGAACGTAAAATCATCCCACGATGCGGTCTCTCACCATGAATCACCAACTCTCCCCCACTTGGGGCCCGAAGCCGAACTAACTGCTACTCACAATCGATCACCGACCCATTAGGGCTCAACCAATCCATGCCAATTATGACCTTATTCCTACACAAGGGATGGGAACCAAATCAACCGGATACTGCTCACTGAATAACTGAAGGGTACAACCTCGATGAACCCTCACAACCCGAACCGTCCTATTATTAGCAATCTCAACATCAAAAGGACAATCCAGCTCCCCCGGAGCTCCAGTAAATCTCTTGAAAAGTGCAAGCGATACAAAGGATCGGGTAGCCCCCGAATCGAACAACACTAAAGAAAAAATACCGTTCACGAAGAACGATCCTAAAGTAAAACATATAAACATAAGCAAGCAATTCAATATAAATAAAGAGATAAGGAGAAGATACATACCCGTCACCACATCGGGAGTTGTGCGTGCCTCCTCTTTCGTCAGCTGGAAAGCCCTGCTCTTTGCCGCAGGCGCATCTGCCCGGCCCTGGCGGCCGTCAGTAATCCGAAGAGTCATAGGAGCGGGTGCTGACACCGGTCCTGAAGCTACTAAACGCGGACAATGGGCCTTCTTGTGGCCCCTCTGATTGCAATGAAAGCAAATCAGATATGATCCCTAAGTGGGGGTAGCAGTACAATCCCTACTATAATGACCCGTTCGGCCGCACTTGAAGCAGCCAGAACCACCACCACTCTTGCACGGTCTCTCATGCATCCTGCCGCACTTCCCACAACAGATACGACCCTGATGGCCTCTCGATTTTGAATCTGATACCGTGGGCCTCTTGCCCAAACCCCCTGATGTCTGAACTTCATATGGCTTCCTCTTTCACTCCATCTCCTGGTCAATCTCTTTCTCCCTAGCTCGAGCTATAATATCCTCCAGCGTCTTGCAGCTGGATCGGCTCACAAACTGCTGAATGTCACTCCTCAGCATCGCATGATATCGGGCCTTCTTCATCTCCTCATCCGCCACATACTAGGGAACAAGAAATGTCCTCTCACGGAACATCGCAATGATCTCAGCCACCGTCTCCGTAGTCTGGATGAGATCCTGGAACACTCGCGCCAGCTGCTGCACCTCAATAACTGGTGCAAACTCAGCTCGAAACATGGTCGAAAAATCATCCCAGGTCATCCCATCAACATCATCATCACCCACTACACGACCAACTTCCTCCCACCAGTCTCGTACCCTGTCCTTCAAAAGGAAGGAAGCTAGTCTGACCTTGTCCCCCTTGGGACAACGACTGCTGTGCAAGGCGTTAGCAACATATAGTAACCACCACTTGCTCGCTGATTTTATCGCAACTCTCCTTGACTCGAGTATGAATCCTCTGCTTCTAGTAGTACGGGCCCATACTACCTTCCACATCTATCCGTACTTTCCTCAAGAAGTGCCTTGACTCAACCAAGTTACTTTATATCCATTCAACTTTCCCTCACAGATAAGGCTCCCAGCACTAGATCTCATCCTACTTTTTCCTAGGGAAAACTCCACACTACAACGGTTGGACTCAAACAAGAGTTGCACAATAGAGTGATAAAACCTAACCTTCTAAAATTATTTAGTTCACATAGTATGTAATTGTAACACCAGTCGAAATGGGTCAAAAACAATCGCATATGATTATAATATTATAAACTTACTTTGAAGTTCATGGCATATTCTAATACAAATATGAACTTTCGTACATACCTTATGGTATAAATCAAAGTATACGTCCATATAATTCCAAAAGATTTTAACAAATCTCAATCTAACTTCGCGTGAAGAAGTTATGATAAACTCTAACACAATAAATCACTATAATAATAAAAATTTAAAATAGACTTAGAGTTAGCTATTGTAAACCAAAAGAAAGTTGTAGTACTCGGAAATACCTACGCGTGGATATAAAGAACATCAAAAACGGAGCTCGTATGCAATAGTTATGATGTTCCAAAGATGTAGCAGTCTAAGAGCATGACACGTGGCAGAAACCCTAATTTGTCAAAGCTCACGACGTAAGCATGTATTCTCAGGACGTGAGAGTGTTCCAGGATACTAATCGAGGCCAGAAAACACATGATAAGGCTATGGGATGACTCATGGAACCTCAAGACATGATCATATCATCCTCACGATGTGAGATGTCATCCGGACACCTTTCGAAGCTAGAAATGCAAATGGCAAGTCTACGAGGTGATGCAGCCAAGACTCACGACATGAGCATTGATTCTCACGATGTGAGAGGGCCCTAAACATCCTATAAATAGAATTTCGACCCATTCTATCCTTACACTAAAACCTCTTTCCTCTCTCTCGTTTGCTAAAGGCGTTCCTTGTCCCGAGCCCGACGATCACGAACTGTTGGTCGTTTCTAGTTAGATTCTATAAAATCTCGCCACTAGGGTGAGTTTCACGTTCCCACTTTTTAATGTTTTTCGGGGGAAAATACATGATAAATATTATAAAAAAGTTAATATTATGTATTTATGTTTATATGATAGTATATTCGTATTAACATAAATAGTTATATTAAACGGGATATAGTTGTTTTGTATCATATATACCTAGAATATATCTGATATATTAAAAACATACAACTATCTTAAACTTGTTAGCATGTTGTTATTATAGATTATACAAATGTAGCCCCAGAGTTATACTTGGGAGTTCTATATATATTATGTGTGATATAGCTTCGAAAGTATACTCGGGAGTTCTATATATATTATGTGTTGGACCCGGCGTCGATGAAGTACACGGGGGAAGTATTTACCTTGGTGGAGTCCTTCGTGACACCAATGGCGGTTTTATGATGGCACCAGTGGAGGAACCATTGGTGGGATCTTTTAATCAGAGTTCTTTATGTCATATAGCAGCGGTAACGGACTCATGGTAGCAAAATTTCAGAAGCATTATACTTGGTTGATATACAAGTTTGAATGTTAAGTATAAGTTTCCCAAACACTTATACTCTAGGTACAAGGAACTTGTAGGTATACTACTTTCTCATTAAGTAGACAATTATACCTAGAACACATACTCGTATAGAATTGTAATAAGATTTATACGTAGTAACCTTCCTTGGTTCCGGATTACTCATAGTATATGGATATTATAGGTATCACCTATTTGGTAAGTAAACTAGTATGCCTAGGATATATACAATATGTTAGAGATAAGTATGAGTCAGAATGACATTTTAAAACTAAGTTTTATACTTTGCGAAATTGAAAGAAAATAATATTTTCTCAGAGTCAAAACCTGTGGACTCACCAACTTTATGTTGACGTATTTTCAAAATGCATGTGTTTTCAGGTGTAACATCCTGATTTCACAGGTATGAGATTTATTCCCTTAAGTATGTTTTTTTCCTTTTCAACTCGGTGTTTTGGTAGCCTCAACACGACGTGTTGAAGGAATTTTGGGTCGCGTATTTTTATGGACCAACACGACGAGTTGGTGAGGGGAACTCGACGTGTTGATGGCTGAATGAGAAACCCTAAATTTTATGGTTTTGCAACTTATATAACCTCCTTAAGTCCTTAATATTGATCTTTTATCAGCCTCCAAACCCTCATATCGGCCCTTGTGAACCCTAATCATCCTTCCCTCTCATATTGTGATCTAGTGTGGCATTTTGAAGCAAAAGAAGAAGAAAGTTGGAAGAAAGAAGCAAGGATCAAGCAAGCAAAGCTCTCATCTTCAGTTTGAATCTCTTATGGAAATTTGTAAGTGTCCAAGATCCAATTTTTATTCCTCTATGTAGCTATATCTTGGGTTTTGTCCCTTTTTCTCCTTATTCTTGGATGTTGCAATGGATGGACCTCATAAAGTTTGCAACTTTATGAATCTCCAAGCCAATGTGGCCTTGTAGTAGCTTGGATCTGGCCTTTAGTAAAGTTTTGATGTCATGCATGGAGTTTAAGCCATATTTCCCCTTTTTGACCTATTTTGGGTTCAAGACATGCATTGGACATGCATGTCTATAGAGCACCAACCTTTGGGTCAATTTTGAGGTTAGAATCTCTTCTGGAAAAGTTGAGTCTTCAAGCCTTGTGGAAGGGTTTTTGAACACTTGGAGCAGTCCCAAAGGATAAAGTTGGAAACTTTGTCCTTTTAGACAACATTTGATTTTAGATCTGAGCCTTAGAGTCCATGAAATCGAAGAAATAGCTAAATGTATTAAGCTAGGGTAAACTCGGCGAGTTTGTCAGCCAACTCGGCGTATTGGCTAGGGTTTTTCCTGACCATCTGGTTTCTATAGGAACTCGACGAGTTTATTGGTGCGCTCGACGAGTTGGGTCAACATGGACTATTGACCTTGACCGTTGACTTTTACTTTGACCATGGTTGACCAAGTTTGACTTTTGACGGCATTTTGGGTATTTCGGGATTTTGATGGAGTTTGTCACATGGTGGTTGTAGGCAATTGAGTCGAGAGCTGAGATTCAGAGTTAGACCTTATCAGTTCTGCACTACTTGTGAGGTGAGTCTTCCTCATTGTACTTGCGGGTCGCAGGCACCAAGGCCGGCCTCTTGGATTTGATATCCTGATATGTATGCTATAGTGTTTTAGTGATCTGTTAGATCGGTATCCTGGTATTTAGGATGATGTTATGCTTAGTGATCTGTAAGATTTGTCTGTCTATTTGCTGTCTGGTTAGTAGTATGTTTATCTGTATTATGTGCACATGATTGGTTAGTGGCTGAGGCTTCACTGCTTTGTGCATAAGCCAACAGGCCGGGGCATTCCAACTTGATGGTTGAGGGCCTACGGTATTCCATCCCGAGGATGATTAGTCCCATAGTATGTTGGCATTTCAACCTGATGGTTGAGGGCCTGGGGTATTCCAACCCGATGGTTGATTGGGCCTATAGTATGAGTTATTATATTTGTGTTGTTTTCTATGTATTGGTATTTTAGGGGGGACTCACTAAGCTTTGGGCTTACAGTTTTGGACTATGTTTCAGGTACTTCAGAGGACCGTGGGAAGGAGAAGGCGTGATCGTGCACCTCCTCATGTTTTATTTTACGATTTGGGATTTCTCTGATGTTGAACTTATTTTGGAAATAATTTATAAACATTGATGGTTTTGAGTACATTTTAAAAGTTTAAATTTTTTAGAATTTTTATAAATGTTACAAGTTGGTATCAGAGCCTTGGTTTGAGTGAATTGGAGGAACACTCGTGTGAATCCAGTCTCAAACTAAGATAAAAAAGATTTTTGAAATGATTTTCAAACGGTTTTCAAAATAATCAAGGAGGATGCGAAGTGTACGATCAGCCGGAGCCAGTAAGTAGAACCCAAAATACCTTACTGTTATTTGATATTGTGTTATGTTAGAACAACATCCTAGTGATAGGCTAGGGATCTTCAGGATGTATGTATGATAGAATTGCCTCATTATATGATGCATGATAGCCTAGGGTTCTTCTCTAATGGAATTGACATCATTATTGTAGTTGCTTAGTGTATGCATCATGGCTATGTATTACTAAGATCTTATAGCCTAAGAATGTTTGATTTGGCCTTATTTACTGTTCTTGTTTAATGAATGTCTTCGGGTAGGATCAGATATTCGAATGTCTATAGGGTCCAGTGTTATGTATGACTAGCATACACAGTGTTGCAGGGTTGGTGGAAGTTTCATCGATGAGTCGTGTGGGGTCAGCCGGCTAGTTTTGAGATATATATATATATATATATATATATATATATATATATATATATATATATATATATATATATATATATAGCAATCCTCTAGGGTGTGGGGATTGAGCGTATGAATAGGCTAGCAGTGTGGAAGGTAGTATGCGCACGTACTACTAAAAGCACATGGCCCGTACGCGTGCCAGAGAAGTCACAACCCCTAGGGCTAGTAGGGAGTTGGTTCCCCTGTTATATTATGTGTATTATCTGATATCTCCCTAGTGTATTTTTAGTATGGTGACTACGAGACGAGTTGAGATCGAATCCGGATCGGGATCAGGAGCCGGCAGGCAGATTGGGGCAGATGAGTTGGAAGCACGGATTAGGGAGATTCTTCATGACGAGGTTGTGACCATTGTACGGGGTCAGATACCGGAGCTATTTTGGTCTATTAAGACCGTGATGATGGAGTTCTTTGATGACAGATATGCAACCATTGTTGAGACTGCTGCTGCTGCAGCCGTAGCCGCTGCTGGTGTTGAACCGGGTCGGGTTTTTCTGTATCGGGACTTTGACAATACGAAGCCCCCGACTTTTGATGGGGTGCATGACCCAATCATTGCCATGAGGGGGATATCTGATGTGGGCGGATATTTCTTCACTTGTTTATGCCATGCTGACCAGAAGGTCAGGTGCACTCTAAACCTTCTCAGGTCCGGAGCGAAGGATTAGTGGAGGCTCGCTACCAGTTCCTATTCTGCTTAGCAAAGAGCTGTTGTGACTTTGGAGCAGTTTTCTGAGATGTTTCGCTCCCAATATGTTCTGCTAGTGGAGCGAGAGAGGTTGGCCCAGGAGTATCTGGAGTTGAGGCAGGGTTCTGAGACAGTAACGGAGATAACCAAGATGTTCACAGAGAGAGCTATGGTATGCCCTGAGTTTGTTGCATCTGAGCAGGCTCGGATGACCCGTTACTTAAGGATGCTCAAGACAGAAATCAGTCAGTTTGTTTCTACTCAGCGTTATTATTCATTGTTGGAGATGCAGGAGGCCTCCAGGCAGCGTGAGATTGATTTGCAGACGAAAGAGTCGAGACCGGCCCCGGTGCAATCGCAGCCTACGTCGAAGTGGTTTAGGGCAATTGACTCCAGGTCAGGGAGTCAGAGGGGTCGTACTTGTGGGAAGTGCAGCAAGGTGCATGATGGAGTTTGTCAGACTTATTCAGGCTGCCACAAATGTGACAAGCAGGGCCATATTGTGAGGGATTGTCGGCAGCAGACTCCAGCATCTGGCATCAGACTTTGTTACCATTGTGATCAGGTGGGCCATATTGTCACACCCCCAAACCAAGGATGGCGGAAACGTCCGGGGGTGGAAATGACTTCATGTATAGTATCACAACAACGAGTATAATAGTGCTCATAGTAAATACAACCATCATAATTATAATTGAAAAAGTTACACCGTAGTATGAGTTTACATGTTTCAAAATCAATTACACTATGATGACCAAAAATGAATTGTTTGACGATTTAACGTCCCATCCTCAAAAGCTGTTGATTTCCTGTTTCACTGATTTCCTGAGAATACAAGTAATTTCGAAAAAGTGTCAACAATTAAGTTGGTGAGTTCATAAACTTTTGGATATAGAGTTTGAAAACCTTTGTTTGTAATGGTAATGTATGCACAAGAAAAATCCAATATTTTCCTTATAAGATGTGGAGTTGTCTTAAATCCCAAGACCGAATGTATAAGTGTGTTTCGAAATTTTAATGAAGTATGCTATTTCAAATAGATAAAACTGTTGGGTCAAAAATATGGTTTATAATTTACTTTTCTAGGCATTAATAGATTTTTGGTCGTGTAATATATTTTTGCAGTTGTATTTACGGCCCAATGGGTGTTTACGGCCGTAAACCCATTTATGGCCGATATTCCCCAAGTATATATATAGGTGTTAGGTGGTTGAGGAGGGATAGATGAACAGAAAAGGAGTGCACGGCCAAGAGAGAGAGAAAGGAGCTTTAGTGTGTGTTAGTGTGTGTGAATCTTGTATTTGGATCTTCATTCTAATCAAATCATACAAGATTCATCATCTTCTTCTTCCCCTTCTCTTCTATTTTGATCTGACATCATCCGTTTGATTGGGATTCCGCACCATCAAACGAATCTGATTGATACTCAAGCATTTTGGGGACTTACAATTGGTATCAAAGCTTGGATTGCATCAGTCAATTTTGTCAGATCTGGATATTATTTGATCTTATTTTTTAAGGATTTCTACGTTTTTGGATAGATCGTGGCAAAATAAAGGGGGTTTGTTCTTCGTGTTTTTCATAAAAACGAGTTCTGGATCGAGTTTTGGAGCAAAAATGGTGAAAAACGTCGTTTTTTCGCGATCTGGAGCAGTGTTTGTTTACGGCCGGTGTTTGCGGCCGACCGGAGTTTGCGGCCCGGCGGTTTACGGCCGGAGTTTACGGCGGCGGTTGCGACTCGGAGTGTGCGGCTCAGTGGGCGGCTAGGGAAGACGGCTTGGTACGGCTTCGTGGGTTAGGATCGGCTCAGCAGCATCAGTGGCTTACTCGCGCGCATCTTAAAAAGGGAAACGAATTGAGGGTGTCGGGGATCAAACCCGGGTCCCTTGATTCATCAGCCACACGCTTTAACCAACTCATCTAGGCTGCGAGATAATATCTTCCTTCCGTTTTTAATTCTTAAAGATTCGTTTTCTCGGTTCTTCTTTCGCAAATTTAACACTTTTAACCCCAAAATTCAATCTCTTTCAATTTTAAATTCTATTTTCTTCCAAAAAATTTAGCTTTTAATTTTTTAAATTTCTAAATTGAATTTTGACTTAAAATTTTGACTTTGACTTTCAAGTTTGACCTTTGACTTTAGACTTTGACTTTCTCGTTCGACCTTCAAATTTTCAAATTTAGCTTTTCGGTTTTACTTTTTAAGTTTGATTTTGGCTTCTAGTTGTGCTTCTAATGGTTTTTGAGGTCTACGAGGGAATTGAAGACATGAAAGAGAGTCGTCAGGATATGTTAAGACAAAAGTTCAACATATTCAATTATATCCCTGGAGAAACCCTGGAAGCTCAGTTGCAGCGATTTACTACACTTACTACTGACATGAATATAGCTGGGATCTTCTTAACTAAATCTGAGATAAACAAAAAGCTGTTGAACTCACTTCCGAAATCGTGGGATATGAACTTGGCTGTTATTAAGAAGACAATAGATCTCAATCGTCTTAGTCTTGCTGATGTAACTGAAGAACTTGACGCTTTGAAGTGTGGAAAAACAATGAGTTCCGCAAACATCCCGGTCAATGAAGTTTCATGTACTCCATCTTGTGAAGATACGATTAAAATTCTTCGTGAACAAATTGATTTATTAAAAAGAGAAGTTAAGGACCTGAGATATGAAGGATACCAACTCAGGAAAGGACAGAAACCCCTAAATGCCCAGTTAGAAACAAAAATAAAAGACTTCAGGAAGACTACAGTAAAAAATGTGAAAATTATGATTATATCAAGAGACAGAATGATGAGTTAATTGCTGAGCTTGATACATTAAAAAGACAATTTGAAACTGCAAATTTTGATTTTAAAAGGTCTGATGTATCAAGCGAGGTAGCTGCCAACATGATTGACCATTGTCTGCAGTTCAAACGAAACCAGCAAAAGGGTTTAGGATACGATAATGTACCTCCTCCTTTTAATCATACATATCAGTATCACCCTTTGTCTAAAGAGGAGATTGCCAACGAACCATTCATGGTTTATGGCAAACCAACTGGTTTTGTTTCAGGAGGAATTATTAATGTTGAAAGTACTAATGTTTCTACTTCCCCTGCAGATCAATCCTTATATCAATCAAAGCAAGAAGCAGAAGGATATGTTTCTGATAATAAAATTGTTTCTGAACCTGCTGTTTCTGTTTCAAATGAAAACCCTATTGTTTCTGATGTTAAAGTTGATGATACATCTTGTGATGCTTTTGTATCGGATCATGTTGAGTTAAATTTTTTTGACATATTTGATGATTTGTTTGAAAACAATGATGTTCCTGTTTCTGGCACATCTACTTCATGTGCAGGTAAAGTAGCAGAGGATGAGAACAAGGAGAACACCATTGAACAAACCAACATCTCCTTGAGCTCTGAATCTGTTGCTTCGAACTCAGCTGCTTCAGATCAACCTGCTGTTGAGAAATACAGGCCACCCATTCCAGTGAAACAGAGTGCCTATTATAATTGTGCTTGTGGGAAAAATAAGAGACAAGGCAAGGATACGCCACCAAGGGCAGGAAGAAACAACTTCACAGTGAAGAAAAAGACATGTTTTCACTGTGGAACACCTGGACACATTGCCAGAAATTGTCCAAATCACGCGTACGTTCCCTACTATGCACAAGGGTGGCAGAACGTGCCAAGAGGGAGATACTCCAAAAGAAACCCCTCAAGGTCACGTTCAGACAATGACGACTGGAACGCGCAGAAGGCCAAGAATCAAACCCACAAGGCCAAGAATCCGAATCCCAAGGGCAAGAAGGGAATGTCAGCCAAGAAGCCCAATCCAAAAGATGCTCCAGTGAAACAAAGACCGGTTAGGTCAAAGTCATCTCAACGGCCGACACCAAGATCAAAAGCAAGTACTAAGCAACCCATCAGATCGAAAAAGAAATGGGTTAAACCCAACTACAAATGGCTTCCAAAGGCTCACTCTCCCAAATCTTTTAACGATTCTAATATTTCTTCATCTTCTGTTTGTGATAAACAGGATATGTCATGGGAGAGAGTACCGTGCAAGGATGAAAAAGGTCAACCCAGTTTCAAAATGGACTGGGTTCCAAAGACCAACTAATCTTGCTCTGTGTCGCAGCAGCTATGGAGGCATATCATCAGACTTCGGTTTGTTGGTAGTGGCTGTTCCATACACATGATAGGAGGCATCTCTCAACTATACAACACTCAGAACATTGTTTGAGAGTATGTGTCATTTGCGGGAAGAGAAGAAAGGAAGGGATCACTCATGGGGTTTGTGCTTAACGATGTGAAGAATTTTTGGATCTGTTCTGAGATTATGCGTGCTGTTCTCAGACCTTCTGGATGCAAATTCAATCGGTGAATTACGGTTTGCGTTTTCTTCTCTATACTCCTGAGTTTATCTTAATCTGATTCGTTTTAAAGACAATCTTTTATAGTTTTTCTATAGTAGTTATTATTGGGAAGTGATATGAAGTCTAGTGCTAAAGGGAAATATGCAATTCGTGTAATGCACTAAAGCCAAATTGTCTAGACTCTGTATTCAATGTGCTGGTAGGCACAAAGGATTCAAATGGACTAGACATTGATTGACCATGAAAGGACTAGACAATATAGACTTAGATAGTTTCATTTGGACTGACCATACGACGCTCGGGTAGATTGAGTAGTGAGATAAACATGGGAACCTGCGCGATACACTAAAAGTTAATTATCTAGAACTGTGGCTCAACATTTCCTTGATGTATGGACTTATGTCCATAATTCCGGTATTGATAGGGCAACTGGAGGGTTCTGATAAAGTAGGTCTGTAGGAAATTATTTTCTTGCTTTCTATCTGTCAGTCATATGTTGCTTCCTTTGCGTGATTGGAACATATCCGACCTGGATTGCAACATATGCAACTCTAATTCTACGCACCTCCTTATCTATGAAATTCTTTCTATCTATTAGCCATATGCTGTCCCCTCTACGTGATCGGAAGATCCGACCAGGGACACAACATATGCAACATTCTACCTCTCAATCCCTCTATCTATGTTAGTCATATGTTGTTCCCTCTGTGTGATTGGAAGACATCCGACCTGGGATACAACATATGCACTTCTGTATCTGACTTCTTTCTTAATGATTGAATACTCACCTAAAGTAAGGAGTTCTTTGGAAGTTCTTGATTACCAGGGTATATCAGGAAGTGGGAAACATGTTCTAGTACATCTAAAATTGAACCATTTAATAGGTTGACTGTAGATCTTGCTGCTTAATTTAAGTGGACAACAATATCCTTGGTCGTCGTCAGCTAAGTGTCCATTTAGGAATATATATCACAATGTCTTGTCACTTATAATCTGTCCAAATTGTCAACGTACTTTGTGTTTAAGTGGACCACAATACCGGTGATTGATCAGATCTAGACATGCAGGAGTGTGCTGATAAACGATATTGGATTGCTTGACAACTTTGATCCCAAATATTTTTGTTTTTGTTAAATTTGTTCATAGTTTTCCTCTATGCACAAATTTAGGGGGAGAATTAAAAAAATTCAAAAATCAAACAAAAATCAAAAAATTCAAAATCAAAAAAAAATAGTGTTATATTTTGTTTTATTTCTTGTTCAAAAAAATCAAAAATCCAAAAATATTTTTGTTTCTGTTTTAATTTGTGTGCTAAGTTTTATTTTAGTTTTGTTTTGTCTTGAAAAGTGAATTTAGGTGAAGATAAGACTCAAGGAGTTTGTGTCGAAGATTTCTGAGTCAAGGCTTCATCCGTGATCATCGAAGAATTCTCATTAGAAGGAGCAAGAAATGAAGATTATTCTTTCGACATTCAATCCTTCAACCCCAGAAGCAAGGTCAAGCTGACTTGAAGATTATGTGACAGATTGCATTGAAGCCTCCTCAATCAGTCTGCTGCTATCTTGAACCTGCTGAAGTGATCCAGAATATTTGTTCTCTCTGATGTTCTCTCTGAAGATTCTCAAGCTGAAAGCGCTATCTTTCAAGAACCAGTACATCAAGCCTCCTCACCCAATGTGCGTTTAATGCCAAATTCTGAAGAAAAGCTCAAGTGCTCAAGATGAAGTCATTCATTGAAGATTCATCAAGTTCATCTTGAAGTTGTGAAGAATTTGAAGATAAATGCTGAAGCCAAGCTTACAATGAAGATGAACAAGAAAGCTAGCTACTTTTTAGGGGGGGCTTGTTGGGTCATTTAAGAAAAGAAAGCTATAAACCAAGGGGGAGATTGTTGGGTCAAAAATATGGTTTATACTTTACTTTTCAAGGCATTAATAGTTTTTTGGTCGTGTAATATATTTGTGCAGTTGTATTTACGGCCCAATGGGTGTTTACGGCCGTAAACCCATTTACGGCCGTAAACCCATTTATGGCCCACATTCCCCAAGTATATATATAGGTGTTAGGTGGTTGAGGAGGGATAGATGAACAGAAAAGGAGTGCACGGCCAAGAGAGAGAGAAATGAGCTTTAGTGTGTGTTAGTGTGTGTGAATCTTGTATCTGGATCTTCATTCTAATCAAATCATACAAGATTCATCATCTTCTTCTTCCCCTTCTTTTCTATTTTGATCTGACGTCATCCGTTTGATTGGGATTCCGCACCATCAAACGAATCTGATTGATACTCAAGCATTTTGGGGACTTACAATTGGTATCAAAGCTTGGATTGCATCAGTCAATTTTGTCAGATCTGGATATTATTTGATCTTATTTTTTAAGGATTTCTACGTTTTTGGATAGATCGTGGCAAAATAAAGGGGGTTTGTTCTTCGTGTTTTTCATAAAAACGAGTTCTGGATCGAGTGAGTCGTTATAACCATACTACGACTAGATGACATGCTATGTGAGTCGTTATAACCATACTACGACTAGATGACATGCTACAACGTTTTTCAGACGTTTAGAATTTGTTATGACATTTATCACCCGTAGACCTGCAGGTTCCGCTGTAGCTAGCAGCAAGGTGTGGGGTGTCAATCCCAATATAGATCTATACACAATTATCATGCTCTCCCTACAAGAGACTCTGGTTATAACTTACATGAATTTTAACTGGTACTCTAAGAGTACAATGAAGACGTGTCTCATAATTTACGATAACGAGTTTACGTGTAGTATGTTTAGTAATGCATAACTATGCTTCTTATGTTTCATCTTGTATGTTTGTAATGTTAAATGACTTTTACAATTCAACGAGTAATTTCTGTTATTTAGATGTAACTTAACAAAAAAACACATGTAAAATATGAAGTCATCAAAGACAAACACTTTGCTCAACATGTTACAAAGTGTTATGAAAGTTGTAAGCTGTGAATTAGTTTTTAACCTTTCTGCACTGTTTTAGGAAAATCATAGAAAAATCATAAGAAGTCGAAAACTGAATCCGTAAGCTCTGAGAGTTTAGAAATTGTGTCTAGTTTATCCATAATTTTTATTATGATTTTTAGAATTCTCTAACTTGTGTGAAAATACTCGTATTGACAGACCGGTCCGAGTTTGTTTCTGAATTGATAGACAGTTTTATAAAAATCACCATAAATTGTAGAAAAATCATATGGAGATGTGCAAGTAGTCATTAGAAAGTTATAAACCTAAACTACTTTCATATAAAATAGTTTTTAAAGATATCAAGTTTAAGATGGTCAAAACAGTCCGAGAATAGGACTCAACTTTTCTGTGAAAAGCTGAAGTATGAGTTTGAGTTATATTAAGGTGTGTTAACTTGTATTCCCCCCCCCCCCTAAAACTTGAAGAAAACATGAAAATGTAGGGGTATCAACTCACCTTGAGTGATTTCCTTAGATGAATGCTGAAGAGAAAGGGTTTCCAAGTCAAGAACACTTGGTAGGAGCTTGGAGAGTTGAAGATCTAAGAACAATTATGGTGACATTTGTTATGAGAGATTCATAATCTGAGTGAAGGAGTGAATAATGTTCAATGTAGGATGAGAATACTTACTGAATGAGGGTGAAAAGCTCAAAGGCATCTTGGAGTCTCGAGTTCTTAGAGAGGGAAATCAGAGAGAAGCGTTTGTTTCTTGGTGAGAGAGTGAGTAAAGTGGAAGGAGAGATGAGAGTTTTGCAGCTTATGACCAAGATCTCGTGCTGGAGGGAGTATGAGAGGACAAATAGTTGACTAGTTAGGGATGAATAGTGACTGGGAGTTGTCCTATGTGGGTATGGGGGATAGCTTGTGTCACACTTTATGGAAAGTCAACACTCTTTCACAATATCTCACCCAATAGATATTGTCCTTAGTTTATGATCCTCTCCCCAAAAATGTGATTTAAAATATGATAATATAGGGTCTTATACATCAAATATGAGTTTCGAGAGTTTAAATCATGAAAAATACAAGTCTGAGGAAATTTCCGGAGTAAAAATCACTCAAAATCATTAAAAAGTCCGAAATGGTTGAAAATCCGGAATCAGGAGTGTCAGGAGTCAGGAGCGTTCGTCAGGAATCAGGAGTGTCAGGAGTCATGAGCGTTCGTCCGGAATCAGGAGTGTCAGGAGTGTTCATAGTCAGGAGCGTTCCTCCGGAATCAAGAGTGTCAGGAGTGTCCGGAGTGAGGAGCGTTCGTCCGGAATCACGAGTGTCAGGAGTGTCCGGGGTCAGGAGCGTTCGTCCGGAATCAGGAGTGTCAGGAGTCAAGAGCGTTCGTCCGGAATCAGGAGTGTCAAGAGTGTCCGGAGTCAGGAGCGTTAGTCCGGAATCAGGAGTGTCAGGAGTGTCCGGAGTCAGGAGCGTTCGTTCGGAATCAGGAGTGTCAGGAGTGTCCGGAGTCAGGAGCGTTCGTCCGGAATCAGGAGTGTCAGGAGTGTTCGTAATCAGGAGCGTTCCTTTGGGTTTT
Source organism: Lactuca virosa (assembly GCF_052849685.1). Taxonomy (NCBI): domain Eukaryota; kingdom Viridiplantae; phylum Streptophyta; class Magnoliopsida; order Asterales; family Asteraceae; genus Lactuca; species Lactuca virosa. The sequence continues at coordinate 87,966,109 of NC_136426.1, forward strand.
CTCCTTCGGTTTTGGGCTGTTTTCGACTGAGGAAGGTACATAGAGAGATTTGGGAGAGATTTCACATACTTGGAGAGATTTGGGGGAGATTTCACATACTTGGAGAGATTTGGGAGAGATTTCACATACTTGGAGAGATTTAGGAGAGAGAGAGAGAGAGAGATAGGGTGGGAGAGATTTAGAGAGATTTTGTCGGGGGCCTTTATTAGTGTTTTTCTTCGTAGTGCAAGGACCGTAGGCTTCGTTAAGCCTTGTTATGAGTGTTACATGCCCCCGAAGGGTACTTAAAGGTGTCTTATCGAGTTGTCGCATTACTTACTCCTCTTAAAATTTTAGATTTTCTGAACATTGAAAAATTCTAAGCGATACTTTATATTAAGATAGTGAGTTGTACAAAGTAAGCATAATGTAAACCCTAACATACGAAAGGTTAGTTGAGTCGACCGGTTTGACTTGTTGACTTTATTTGACTTTGACTTTACTAGATATTTACGGTTGTCACATATATGAAGGCACATTGTCCCTTGCTAGCTGCCACGCCGACGCAGGCTCCAGCGCCGGCTACTTTGAGGATCACTGATGGGAGTCAGGGAAGGGCGGAGCCCACGAGGGCTAGAGGTCGTGCTTTCCAGCTTACTGCCGAGGAGGCCAGGGCAGCACCAGATGTTGTGACTGGTATGTTTCTATCCCTTATCTTATTGGTAGGTACGTTCCTAGTGAAATCCTTGACTGCTTTAGTGTTATTTGACTTGTGTGCGAGTCGGTCCTTTGTTTCTCAGTCTTTTAATAGGGAGTTAGATATGCCTGTAGGGGGGGGGGGGGTTGGAGTGTCCGTTGCGAGTTTCTATCGCCAACAAACAAGGGGTTTCTACTTCTTCGGTGTATCAGGGTTGTGTTCTGGATATCTTCGGGGTATCCTTTCCAAACGATTTGATCCCTATCCCCATGGGGGATGTCTGCGTCATTGTGGATATGTATTGGCTGAGTCGTTTCGGTGCTATGATCAATTACGAGGGATAGCGCATGGTAGTTCGAACCCCAAGTGGAGGAGAACTGGTTATTTATGGAAAAGGCACCAGGAGGGGTTCAGGGTTTTGTTCGGCAGCCAGGGCTCGACAGTATATTCAGCACGAGTGTGCAAGTTATTTGGCTTATGTGGTTGATACGTGTGTTGGGGATCAGGTCTCAAGTCTCAGAGGTCCTAGTGGTGAGGGTGTTTGACGATGTATTTCCGGAGGAGTTACCCGGTGTGCCTCCTAAGATGCAGGTCGAGTTCAGGATCGACCTCATGCCAGGTGCGGCCCCGATTGCCAAGGCGTCATACCGTTTGGCACCGCCCGAGATGCAGGAGTTGTAATCTCAGTTGCAGGAACCGCTAGGCAAGCAGTTTATCAGGCCGAGTAGTTCTCTGTGGGGAGCGCCGATTTTATTTGTCAAGAAGAAGGATGGTTCACACCGGATGTGTATCGATTACCGGGAGTTGAACAAGCTATCGGTGAAGAACCGTTATCCCCTTCTACAGATTGATGATCTCTTCGATCAGTTTAAGGGTGCATCTTGGTTCCCCAAGATAGATCTGAGATCCGGGTACCATCATATCAGGGTGAAGGAAGAGGACGTGGACAAGACCGCATTCCGGACTCTTTATGGTCATTACAAGTTTGTGGTAATGCCATTTGGGCTCAGCAATGCACCTGCAGTATTTATAGATTTCATGAATCGAGTATGCAGGCCGATGCTCGACCGTTCGGTGATCGTGTTTATTGATGATATTCTAGTATATTCCAAGGCCAGTGAGCAACATGAAGAGCATCGTCGCGAGCTCCTCGGAGTTTTGAGGCGAGAACAGCTTTATGCTAAATTCTCGAAGTGCGATTTCTGGTTACGAGAGGTTCAGTTCCTTGGACACCTCGTTAACCAGGATGGGATTTTGGTCGATCCGGCCAAGATCGAGGCGGTGATGCAGTGAGAGGTTCTGAAATCTCCCTCGTATATCAGGAGTTTCTTAGGATTGGCGGGGTACTACCGGAGATTTATTCAGGACTTCTCCAAGATTGCGGTACCCCTCACTCGTCTGAAGAGGAAGGGGGTGGATTTACGGTGGGGACCCGAGCAACAGTCAGCATTTGAGACCCTTCGTCAAAGATAATGTGAGGCCCCAGCTTTGATCCTCCCGGAGGGAATTGAGGATTTTGTGGTTTTCTGTGATGCATCCATCACTGGGTTGGTGGCGGTCCTGATGCAGAGAGGACGGTTGATAGCATATGCTTCTCGGCAGCTGAAGCTGCATGAGACGAGATATCCCATGCATGATCTTGAGTTGGGGGTTGTGATGTTCGCCCTCAAGATTTTGAGACATTATCTGTATGGGATCCACTGTACCATCTACACGGATCACAAGATTTTGAGACACATCATGGATCAGCCAAACCTTAATATGAAGCAGCGCAGGTGGCTAGACGTAGTCAAAGATTATGATTGGGAGATCCTTTACCATCCGGGTAAAGCGAATGTGGTGGTGGATGCCTTGAGCCGCAAGTCGTCTGGACCTTTTGATGAGGTGTCATGTATGAGGATATCAGTGGATTCTTCGCTTGTGGGATTGAGAGAGGCTCAGGCTGAGGGTGTTCGGGATGAGAATTGGAAGATTGAGAGGATTAGGGGTGAGATCACTTGATTTGTTCCGGGCAGTCGTGGTTTGTTGACCCGTTGTGGTCGGGTTTGGGTTCCTAAGTCTGGTGGGGTCAGACAGATTGTGCTAGAGGAGGCTCATAAGTCTTTTTTTTTCTATTCATCTGGGGGCCACCAAGATGTATCGGGATCTGAGATTGAGCTACTGGTGGCCTTCTATGAAGAGGGAGATCGCCTGGTATGTTGAGAGTTGCTTGACTTGCAGGATGGTCAAGGCCGATCATCAGAGGCTGCATGGCAAGCTGCAGCCTCTGGAGGTTCACATGTTGAAATGGGAACAAATTTCGATGGACTTCATCACCACGTTGACGAAGTCGGCAAAGGGTTTTGATGTTACTTGGGTCATCGTGGATCGGTTGACCAAGAGTGCCCATTTCCTGGCGATTCGAGAGAGTTCCTCGGCCGAGAAGTTAGCCGATGAGTATATTCGCGAGATTGTTGCTTGCCATGGAGTTCCAGTCTCCATTGTTTCTGACCGTGATGTTCGGTTCACCTCCCGATTTTGGCAGAAGCTCCGTGAGGAACTGGGTACGAGGTTGCATTTCAACACAACTTATCATCCGCAAACTGACAGCCAGAGTGAGCGGACGATACAGACTCATGAGGATATGTTGCGAGCCTGCATCATTGATTTTGGTGGTAGCTGGGACTCCTACCTACCCCTTTCAGAGTTCTCCTACAACAACAACTTCCACTCCAGCATTGGTGCTCCGCTTTTCGAGCTCTTGTATGGGCGGAGATGTCGTACCCCAGTCTGTTGGGGTGAGGTTGGCCACAAGGTTATGGGGCGCACCGAGGTGGTCCTTCACACTACAGAGATGATCCAACAGATCAGGCAGAGATTGCAGACTGCTCAAAGTCAGCAGAAGAGCTATACCGACCGACGCCAATATGAGTTGGAGTTCCAGGTCGGCGACATGGTGTTATTGAAAATCTCACCTTGGAAAGGCATGATTCGCTTCAGGAAGAGGGGGAAATTGGGTCCCCGGTATATTAGACCATTCCGGGTTATTTCCAGGATTGGCAAGGTTGCATATAGATTGGATCTTCCGGAGGAGCTCAGTCATATTCATAGCACTTTCCATGTTTCACAGCTGCGAAAGTGCGTATTGGATGAGGATGCAGTGGTATCATTGGATGATATTCAGGTTGATGAGCGCCTGAACTATTTCGAGAGGCCGGTAGCTCTCCTGGAAAGGAAGGTAAAGTTTTTTCATAACAAGGAGGTACTTTTGGTAAAGGTACGGTGGCAGCACCGGAGGGGCTCTGAGTGAACCTGGGAGCCAGAGGCTGAGATGCGGGATCATTATCCGTATTTGTTCACCGCAGCAGGCTTTGAGGATGAAGCCTAGTCTAAGTGGGGGAGAGTTGTAACATACTGATTCCCAGGTATGAGATTTATTCCCTGAAGTATGTTTTTCCTTTTGAATTCGGCGTGTTGGTAGCCACAACACGGCATGTTGAAGGACTTTTGGGCCGCGTATTTTCATGGACCAACATGGCGAGTTGGTAAGGGGAACTCGACGTGTTGATGACTGGATGAGAAACCCTAAATTTTAGGGTTTTGCATCCTATATAACCTCCTTAAGTCCTTAAGGTTGATCCTTTATCAGCCTTCAAACCCTCATATCAGCCCTTGTGAACCCTAATCATCCTTCCCTCTCATATTGTGATCTAGTGTGGCATTTTGAAGAAAAAGAAGAAGAAAGTTGGAAGAAGGAAGCAAGGATCTAGCAAGCAAAGCTCTCATCTTCAGTTTGAATCTCTTCTGGACCTTTGTAAGTGTCCAAGATCCGATTTTTATTCCTCTATGTAGCTAGAACTTGAGTTTTGTCCCTTTTTCTCCTTATTCTTGGATGCTGCAATGGATGGACCTCATAAAGTTTGCAACTTTATGAATCTCCATGCCAATGTGACCTTGTAGTAGCTTAGATCTGGCCTTTAGTCAAGTTTTAATGTCATGCATGGAGTTTAAGTCATATTTCCCCTTTTTGACCTATTTTGGGTTCAAGACATGCATTGGACATGCATGTCTATAAAGCACCAACCTTTGGGTCGATTTTGAGGCTAGAATCTCTTCTGGAAAAGTTGGGTTTCAGATCTCAAGGATTTTGTGTTTAATGGTTAAGCCCTTGAGTCTTCAAGCCTTGTGGAAGGATTTTTGAACACTTGGAGCAGTCCCAAAGGATAAAGTTGGAAACTTTGTCCTTTTAGACAACATTTGAGTTTAGATCTGAGCCTTAGAGTCCCTGGAATCGAGAAAATAGTTGAATGTATTATGTTGGGGAAAACTCGACGAGTTTGTCAACCAACTCGACGTATTGGCTAGGGTTTTTCCCGACCATCTGGTTTCTGTACGAACTCGACGAGTTTATTAGTGCACTCGATGATTTGGGTCAACATGGACTGTTGATCTTGACCGTTGACTTTGAATTTGACCATGGTTGACCAATTTGACTTTTGAGGGCATTTTGGGTATTTCGGGATTTTGATGGAATTGGTCACATGGTGGTTGTAGCCAATTGAGTCGGGAGCTGAGATTTGGAGTCAGACCTTATCTGTTCTGCAGTACTTGTGAGGTGAGTCTTCCTCACTTTACTTGCGGGTGGAAGGCACCAAGGTCGGCCCCTTGGATTTGATATCCTGCTATGTATGCTATAGTGTTGTAGTGATCTGTTAGATCAGTATCCTGGTATTTAGGATGTTGTTATGCTTAGTGATCTGTAAGATCTGTCTGTCTGTTTGCTGACTGGTTAGTAGTATGTTTATCTGTATTATGTGCACATGATTGGTTGGTGGCTGAGGCTTCACTGCTTTATACGTAAGCCAACAGGATGGGGCATTCCAACCCGATGGTTGAGGGCCTAAAGTATTCCATCCCGAGGATGATTGGACCCATAGTATGTTGGCATTCCAACCCGATGGTTGATTAGGCCCATAGTATGTTGTTATTATGTTTGTTGTTTGCTATGTATTGGTATTGGGGGGAATCACTAAGATTTGGGCTTACAGTTTTGGATTATATTTCAGGTACTTCAGAGGATCGCGGGAAGGCGAAGGCGTTATCGTGCACCTCCTCATGTTCTATTTCACTATTTGGGGTTTCTCTGATGTTGAACTTATTTTGGAAACAATTTGTAAACAATGATGGTTTTGAGTAAAATTTAAAAGTTTAAATTTTTGAGAATTTTTATGCATGTTACATCAGGAACTTGATAAGCTGAATGTTTCTCGAACAGGAGAAGTTTTACTTTTATCTTTTATGTTAGTATGGAACACATATCTGTTAATACGTATGCGATAGTTTGGACACTATGTGATAAATATGAAACAAGAATAACGTAACTTTCTATCATCAATAAAGGTATGTAGTTTATAAAAATCTTTTGTATTGTTCAATATATGTTATATAAATGTGATACAAGGAATGAAGTTACACCGCACGGTGTTTCCGCCGCCGGCTGGGGGTGTGAAAGATTGGTATCAGAGGTATTGAGTATAGAGAACTAGTACTTTCTTAGGAAAGCACGAGTATAGTCTAGGGCATACTCTATTAGGTTTATGTATAGGTATATCCCTTAACCTACAATAAAAAGTATAATTAATTATTCTACTCAAGGACTACTTACGGGAGCGGTGACAGGATAGACACGTCACTTTGGGGTTATTGGATTTCAGATTGGCGATATGCTAAAATGATCCTACCCTTTCGACTGTCCTGAGTGAACAGTAATTAATAAAGTGTGAATACAATAAATAAGAAATATAGAATCATATATAAAGACTGAAACCCTCGATAAGAATACACCTAAACACCTAGAATGCTTTTGATCTCAAGGATTTGGATCAAATATTCCAACTAAAGTTTATATGTGCATAGATCCTATCACAACTAGCTGTAGGTGCACAACTAGATTTTATTATGATCAGATCATATGGACTATTCAAATTGGAAGTAATATTTCACAGACGAAACACTTGGTGATTCAAACTAGGAATTCAACATGCCTCAATCTCGAGAATGGATAATCTTAAAGGATACGGATGAAGAACAATCGATTTCATCTCCTCTTTTGGAAAATGATCCTTACTACCCTATGATTCCAACTATCTTCTATCCAATACCCTCTGACGATGGAGCACCTTTACCTTCCAACGAACTGGAAGAAAGCGAACCTATAGAAGAGACAGAATCAGTTGCATCTTCCTTACCACCGATGAATACCCCTTATCTTCAATTTCCAGAAGGATCCAAGATGAAACACACGGCTCGTAAATCCATACCAAAATGGATAAGGATTAAGAAGAATCCAAAGGGGACATCTTCGGATACCCATAGAGTTCAAGATGAACATGCAAGGATAGCACAAACGGTTGATAGGTGGGTAGCCGAAGAAAGAGCTGCTAAAAAGTATGAGATTGGTCAATCATCCCGACCATATCCCCACCTTCTGCTGAAGTTGACACTTTGTCTGAACTGTTTGAGAAAAGTGTGAGAATAGAAAACAAAATGGAAATTGTCGAAGGGAAGACTACTCATCTCTCAGGAAGGATGTGAAGGCTAGAAGGACAGAGAACGCGAGATCAAGAGGTAGTGATGGATGTCCATCATCGCATTAGTTTTGCTCATAACGACATGATTACTCACGATGCAAGGGTTGCAGAACTAGAGCTCTAAAATCAAACCTCAAGAAATGAGGAACGGACTGGAGAGTTGGAGCACAGGAATCAAGTGCTTGAGGAACAAATGAATCTTGTCACTAACGCACTAGGTCATCACCTAGGATATTGGTAGATAGAGTAGAACTAGTGTTTGAGTAAGATAGGAAATGAAAAATTAGACTAGTTAAGGTAATGGGGAAAAGTTTCTAGCAAGGGTGTAGTAAACCTTACAAATTTTGTGTTTAGAAACTTTTCTCATATAAACCTGTAATAAACTGGTGTAACCACTAGTAATAAATATAAAGCATATATTTTAATTATCATGTGCCAAATAGTGTCGTCCACTATGCTCTATACCTTGAATAAAAATTGAAGTCATTAACACTCGTAATTTAATGACTAATTAAAATACTTCATAAAACTCATAATATTCTTACTATCTATAATAGGAACTAAATAAAAATGCCTAGAAGAAGTAGTGCGCGGCTAAACCTTAACCAACGATCAGAACCACAACAAAAACAACCACAACCACCACCACCAGAAATAAACCCCTCAATAGGTTCAGAAGAACTTGAAGAAATTATAGCTCAGAGAATCGCTACAGCTCTAGCTAATGTCACAACAGGAGGAATTAGAAATTAAGGCAATATATGAACCGCCATAATGTGTACCTACAAAGACTTTATGAATTGAAAACGAAAGAGCTTCCATGGAACTGAAGGAGTCATTAATTTGACCAGGTGGATTGAAAATACAGAATCCGACTTTCAAATAAGCTTCTGTCCAGATAATTGTAAAGTACGATTTGCAGTATGTACTTTCACTGATGTGGCGTTAACATGGTGGAATAGCCATGTAAATACAATGGGAATTAATGTTGCAAATTCCATGAAATTGGAGGAGTTGAATATGATGCTAGTAGAGGAGTATTGTCCTCGGGAGGAAATACAAAAGCTGGAACAAGAACTATGGAACCTAACAATGAAGGGTTCGGAGATAAATGTGTATGCCGCTAGATTCAATGACCTTGCAGTGATGTGTCCAGCACTTGTAACCTCGGAATACAAGAAGATCGAACGATATATCTGGGGTCTAGCATCACAAATCAAAGGAATGGTGATCGCATCAAAGCCTACAACATATGACAGTACAAAGCGCATAGCTCATCAGCTAACCAACACAGAAATCCAAGTGGGATTTATGGTCACAAAAGTTGAGTCTCCCGAATCTGGAACGTACAAGCGCAAATTTAATGGGAAGAATTCCAAACAATCATCTGAGACGATACAATATGTAGCAACTAATTATGCAGCCACAACAACATACCCACACAACCAAGCAAGTATGATGGGAAACTCCCATGTTGCACTCAATGTAATCGTTATCACCTAGGTAACTGGTTATGGTGCACTCAGTGTAACAAGCAGGGACATGCCGTCAGCTACTACAGTAACACAAAACCTGCAACAATAAACCAAGGAACAAATATTGGAACAGGCTATGGTGGAGGAGAAACGTGTTATCGGTCTGGCGAGATTGGACACTTTAGGAGCGAATGTCCAAAGTTAAGGAGTCATGGAGGTTTAGGCCGCGGCAAGGAATTTGTAATCGGAAGCAGGGAAGCTATCCAGGACCCTTCGGTGGTATCAGGTACAAGATAAATTTCGGGACGAAATTACTTCAACGGGGGGAGAATGTAACACCAGTCGAAATGGGTCAACAACAGTCGCATATTATTATAATATAATAAACTTACTTTGTATTTCATGGCAAATTTTAATACATATATGAACTTTCATACATACCTTATGGTATAAATTAAAGTATACTTCCATACAATTCCAAAAGATTTTAACAAATCTCAATCTAACTTCGCGTGAAGAAGTTATGATAAACTCTAACACTATAAATCTCTATAATAAGAAGAATTTAAAATAGACTTAGAATTAGCTATTGGAATCTAAAATAAAGTTGTAGTACTCGGAAATACCTACATGTGGGTATAAAGAACGTCAAAAACGGATCTCGTATGCAAACGTTATGATCTTCCGAAGATGTAGCAGTCTAAGAGCATGACAAATGGCCGAAACCCTAATTTGTCAAAGCTCACAACGTGAGCATGTATTCTCACGACGTGAGAGTGCTCCAGGACACAAAGTGATGCTAGAAAACGCCTGGTAAGGCTATGGGATGACTCATGGAACCTCACGACGTGAGCATATCATCCTCAAGACGTGAGAAGTCATCCAAACATCTTTCGAAGCTAGAAACGCAAATGGCAAGTCTACGAAGTGATGCAGTCAGGCCTCACGACGTGAGCATTGATTCGCACGATGTGAGAGGACATAAAACAGCCTATAAATAGCAAGTTCGACCCATTCTATCCTTACAGCAAAACCTCTTTCCTCTCTCTCGTTTGTTGAAGGCGTTCCTTGTCCTGAGCCCTACGATCACGAACCGCTGGCCGTTTCTAGTTAGATTCTATAAAATCACACTACTAGGGTGAGTTTCATGGCCCCACTTTTTAATGTTTTTCGGTGGAAAATGCATGCTAAATATTATATAAAAGTTAATATTATGTTTATATGATAATATATTCATATCAACATAAATAGTTATATTAACCGGGATATAGTTGTTTTGTATCATATATACCTAAAATATATCAGATATATTGAAAACATACAACCATCTTAAACTTGTTATCATGTTGTTATTATAGATTATACAAATGTAGCCCCGGAGTTATACTCAGGAGTTCTATATATATTATGTGTGATATAGCCCCGGAGTTATACTCGGGAGTTCTATATATATTATGTGTTATAGAGCCCCAGAGTTATACTCGGGAGTTCTATATACTAATTGTTAAGTATGTGGTTAGTATTGGTTTTATGTTAAGAAAAAACCTGGTATTTTACTAAAATAGCCCTGAAGTTATATTCGGGAGTTCTATATATACTTGTTAAGTATGTTGGTATTATTGGTTTTATGTTAGATAAAACCTGGTTTTACTTCAATTTATAATTGTTGTACTGCCTAAGTATTATGAAATTAGAAGTAATATTTAAAATCATAGTCTAGTAACTTAGGGTTTTAGACACGAATATGCTTTCGCTATTAGAACTATAGGAGGTCGACAAAGTTTGCATGAGCTATTTTATTCATCAACTAAGATTGGAAATCTTAGTGGAAATCCTCTGACCTATAACCGCTAATCCCGTGTGAGCGAGGAAGTTGTGTATAGATCTATGTGGGTTAACATACCATCTGTGGTTGCTAGCTACAACCCAAACGGTTTTACGGTGGACTATAGATCTATACGGGTTGACACCCCCACCCGTGGTTGCTAGCTACAACCCAACGGTTTGTGGGTGACGAACTGTCCCATTGATTGTATTGTTTTGGACCCGGCGTCGATGAAGCGCACGGGGGAAGTATTTACCTTGGTGGAATCCTTCGTGGCACCAATGGCGGTTTCATTATGGCACCAATGGAGGAACCATTGGTGGGATCTTTTAATCAGATATCTTTATGTCATATAGCAGTGTTTACGGACTCATGCTAGCAAAATTTTAGAAGCATTATACTTTGTCGATATACAAGTATGAATGTTAAGTATAAGTTTCCCAAACACTTATACTCTAGGTACAAGGAACTTGTAGGTATACTACTTTCTCATTAAGTAGACAATTATACCTAGCATATGAAATAAGATTTATACGTAGTAACCTTCCTTGGTTTAGGATTACTCATAGTATATGGAAATTGTAGGTATCACTTATTTGTTAAGTAAACCAGTATGCCTAGGATATATACAGTATGTTAGAGATAAGTATGAGTCAGAATGATATTTTAAAACTAAGTTTTATACTTTTTCGAACTTGAAAAAAAATACTATTTTCTCAGAGTCAAAACCTGTGGACTCACCAACTTTATGTTGACGTATTTTCAAAATGCATGCGTTTTCAGGAACTTGATAAGCTGAATGTTTATCGAACAGGAGAAGTTTTACTATTATTTTACTGTTAGTATGGAACATGTATCTGTTAATACGTATGCGATAGTTCGGACACTATGTGAAAAATACTAGGAAACAAGAATAACGTAACTTTCTATCATCAATAAAGGTATGTAGTTTATAAAACTCTTTTTTACTGTTCAATATATGTTATATAACTGTGATACAAGGAATGACGTTACACCGCCCGGTGTTTCTGCCGCCGGCTAGGGGTGTGACAGTAACCTAGCATATTCTCTTACCAGTTAGTTGACTTTAGTAAGAACTCCTAAAAGCACAAAGTTAGCAGCATTCGAGCATCAAGTAACCAAAACCAAGCATAACCTAATCAGACCATCCTATCACTGATTGATCAAACTAGCATGTAAATCTACAAGTTCATACAATGCTCATACAAAGGCATCTATCCTAGCATTCTATCATGCAAAACTGAGCAGATCCTTAGCCCTAACTAGCATGCGATTCATAAATTCACAGATCAAAACATATCAGATAACATGTATGGGTATTTTGGGAAACTTACTTGAGCTCGGTTGATCGCATGCACCACACCCTTTCTTATTTCAGAAAACTCTTTTCTAGAAAAATTTTGTATTTCTTTTTGAAAAACCTTACCAAATCCTCAGCTTGAGTTCAGAAACACCCGAGAGTGTGCCCGAATTCCTCAAACCAAGGATCTGATACCAACTTGTAACGTCCGAAAAATATGATGCAAAAATTTCATTTTTAATTTAAGTAAAACAGTATTCCAAACATCATCTATACATCCGAAATAAAACAAGTGTATCAAATATCATAAAAATCAGAGTGAAATCTCAATATCAGAATCCATGTGGTGTCTGCGATATAGTCATCCCGAGCTCTTCCCCTTGGGACCAGAAGTACCTGAAACAGAAACTGAAAACCTTAAGCACAAAGCTTAGTGAGTTCCCCAAACAACCACATACCATACATAGTAAATCACATACTAGGTCCCCCCCCCCCCCGCCCGGCAGCGAGTCCCACTCGGCTTTGGGCCCCGCCCGACCTTGAGTCCCGCTCGGTATATACAGATTTGTTATTCTTAGGCCCCGCCTAACATCGAGCCCCGCCCACTATTCTCATACAATATATATAACACATAATCATGCTAACACATACAATGATCATAACACAATAACATACAAATCAATCATCAGGCCTCACCCGACATCGAGCCCCTCCCGGCATACATAGCAGCACATAATACATGCAAGGGTCACGCAGACTCCTAGAATCCAAACATAATCAATAAGGGCCGACATTGGTGCCTTAGACCCGCTAACCCAGTGAGGAAACTCACCTCCAATTTGAACGATAGCTGAATAGGTTTCGGCTCCGAATATCAACTCTACCCGACATCTAAACAGTAACAATTCCTTAGATACAAATCAAAATACCTCCACACCCCCTTTCAGGTCAAACTTGGACAAAGACAAAGTCAAAGGTCAAGGTCAACAACCCATGTTAACCCAACATGCCATGTTTCCCTTTGACCATGTTGTATTTCCTCTTTATCGACACAGGCGGGAAAATCCCATCCAACACGCCGTGTTTCCTTGAAAACACACAGTGTTTCCTCGAGTTCCAACATCTTAATACATTAAGTTGTTTTCTTCGACTCCAAGAGCTCCCAAGCTCAGATCTAAACCCAATTGATACTTAGAAGGGTAAAGTTTCCAACTTTACCCATAGGGACTACCAAAAAGGGTCCAAAACCCAACTATAAGACTTGATAGAGCAAATTCTTAACCAATAAGCACCTAGACCATGAAGACAAAGCCCTAGAACCTAGATTGTGCTTCCTTGAGTTGGAAAGCCACGTAAAGTTGCCAACTTTACGTTTATTCATGTCTAAATGAAGGTCTTAAGCTTAAAAAGGGACTTAATGCATGCATGCAACCAATTCTTCTCATAAAGATTGCACCTTTATGCTCAAGCAGCTCAAAACAAGCTCAGATCCGGAATGGCAAGCCCTTAAAACGACCTTACTCCTTCATCAACCCAAAAAGGACCAAAAGCATGAAATAAGGAGATCTAAACATCTATAAGCCAAGGTTCAAACTTGATACCTTAGGAAGCTTGCACAAAGGAAGATGATTCTGGATCTAAAGCCCTTCCACCAAGCAAGAAAACTTCAATTCCTCTCCTTCCTTCACAAATGCACAAGAATGGCACCAAAGACTTCTTTAAAAACTCAAGAACACCACCAAGGGACCAAGGGATCGATTTAGGATTTTTGTGACAATGGAGGCTGGTAAGGAGACCAACTCTTGGGGACTTAAGGATATTATATAGGGTACAACACCCTAAAATTAGGGTTTCCTTCCCAGCCGCCAACATGTCGTGTTGAGACACCACAACACGCCGTGTTGGTCCATTAAACTCCGCGAGCCAAAATCATGACGTCATGTCATGTTGAGGCTTCAACACGCCGTGTTCAAAGATAATTCATGAACAAATTGAAAATAATTTCATATCTGGAACTAAGCGTTACACATATGTAGCTTGTAAAATTACAAGATGTAAAATATAGAAATACAATATGAATAAAAATTAGTTACCCTGCAAAATTATAAGATATACAATATAGACAAACAACATAAATAAAAGTTTGACAAACAATATGAATAAAAGTTAGACTTCAAATAAAGTTTCTATTACAAAAAAAAACATTTGATTTTTTTTAATCAGAATTTCCATCATATACTTCAATGTCTTCTTCATCAGTATCATAATCGGAATCGTGATCATCATAATCAGTCTCTTCCTCGGAAACATTATTGATTCTACCCGTTGGCGGAGTTACTTCAGTATCGACCTCATCATCATAATCAGCATTGTTTTAAGCTACATCAACATTGTTTTGAAAGTATTGTGAGAAGTCGATAAAAAGTCTAGCTCCAGATGAAGAGTTGTTTTGAACTACATCAACATTTCAGGCCTCCACATTGTCGACATCTTGGAAAGAGTCACTGTAAGCATTTTGGACACGAGCATTGTCAGATGGTAGATCCCAAATACTTCGATGATTAACATGCTCGACGACACAATGAGGGTTGTTGTTTTGGTTTCTTTGATGATTAACAGACTCGCGGATGTAGAACACTTGTTTGGCTTGTGAAGTATATATGAGGTGATCATATTGGCACACTTCTTGTTTTGTGTTGATACTGATGAAATTATCATCAGGAATATCTCCCGTATCGAACCACTTGCATAGAAATATTACAGTCAAATAATCATATGCATATTGCACCTCCATAATCTATTCTAACTGGCCATAATATTTCTCTCCATTCTCACCCACCGCTAGAACCCCAGAGTTTTGCGTTTTGCATTGTGAATCACAACTAAGTACCATAAACCTAACACCGTTGACTATGCACACGGTGTAAGTATAAACATCCATTTGTGAACCCATTGAAAGGGCCGACAACTCTTTGTGGAATTCTGGAGAGTTTTCTTTTTCCATCTGAAAAATCTACTAAACATATGTTAATGTGTTATGCATTCTTGATTCGTTATATTGATAAAACATATTTGTTTGTTAATTATTATTACCTTTTCAAGAAACCGATTGGGAAATTCGGTCTTTTCGTCACTTTCAAGATGTTCGGATTTGAATTTTCTACATTGATGACAATATATATATATATATATATATATATATATATATATATATATATATATATATATATATATATATATATATATAGATCCGGTAAGAAGGAAATTTTTGGTAGGAAGGTAAGAAGTTTTTTTCTATATATTTTTTTGACGAACAAAATAAATGAATCACTAAATGATTCATTTGTAAGATGATTCACAACAAAAAAAATTCCCAAAAAAACATCTTTATGATTCATTTTTAAGTAAATTAAGAAAAAAATCACTTTTATGACAATTTTAGTGAATAACAACAAAATCATTGTATAAATGAATCATCGAGATGTTTTTTTGAGAATTTTTTCTTGTGAATCATCTTTCAAATGAATCATCTAATGATTCATTTTGTATGTTCGCGAAAAAAATATGTAGAAAAAAAACTTCTTACCTTCCTACCAAAAATTTCCTTCTTATTTGATCTTGACTCTCTCTCTCTCTCTATATATATATATATATATATATATATATATATATATATATATATATATATATATATATATAGGGCTAGGTTATAATGTGGATGGACAAGTATTGTTTGGACGTGTGGATAATGCTATTTTATGAAAATTACTAAGAGAATATGTTGTTTACTAATGTGAATACGTTCAATCTCACAGAACTATTGTTATTTTAATGGATTCTCACCAATTCTAATTCATTTTTGTTCTCATTCATCGTTTTTTATTTATTTTAATTCTTACAGAATACGACTCAATAAACATCCTAATAACATTCTGACAGAATGAGAATAATTAAAAAAAATGTATAATAACCTTATAGACGATTTAATTAGTGAAAATGCTTAATAATTAAAATAATTATATAAGATTGAACGTATTCATATTATCAAACAACATATTTTCTTTGTAATTCTCACAGAATAGCATTATCCACACGTCCACACAATAGATGTCAATCCACATTTGAACCTAGTTCTATATGTATATATATATATATATATATATATATATATATATATATATATATATATATATATATATATATATATATATATATAATTGATGAATGGAAAAAAGTAACAATAAATAATGAAAGATAAAGATAAGAACACTTACTTGATGTATTGTCTGACTTCTTGATAGCTATTCAATATAAACCATTTTATATTACGTTTTTCCCTTATATCAAGATGTTTGATTTGCGTTGCGCTGGCCAGTCGACTCTTAGACTTAGACATCCAAAAATTTGTTTTTTCAATGACAACGTCCTCGTTTCTTTCAGGGCGATTGAATTGAGTCTACACATCTCGAAGGTATATCAAACAAAATGACAAAGCTTCTTCAGCAACATAACCTTCAGCTATACAACCTTCTGGCCTTGCCTTATTTCTGACATAGTTTTTTAGTTTTTTCATATACATTTCGAACGGATACATCCATCTCATACATATCAGGCCTCCAACAATCGTTTCATCAGGTAAATGCAAAACTAAATGAATCATAATGTCGAAAAATGTTGGAGGATAAATCAACTCTAATTTGCACAAGATTCTAATAATGTCTTCTTTTGCTTTCCTTATATCCTCCATCTTTAGTGTTCTGGAGCAAATTTTCGTGAAATACATACAAAGATCTACAATTGGTGTAGAAATTTCTTTGTCCAATAACGCTCTAACTCCAATCGGTATCAAACGTTTCATAAGAATGTGATAGTCATGAGATTTCAACCCAATAATGTTAGTATCATTATCTACCACTTTCTTACTGATGTTAGATCCAAACCCATCTGGCAGTTTAACATCTCTTATAAATTGACAAAAGATTTTGCGGTCAGGTTTCTTGAATGAGTATCTTGCATGTGGTCTAGTGAAGTTGTTACCTTTTTTTGCAACCATTTATTACGTCGGATATTCAGATTTCTCAAGTCCTCACGTGCATTTGATGTGTCTTTACTCTTATCATTCATCATAGAAGTACCCAAAAGACTCTTACCCACATTTTTCTCGACATGCATCACATTTATGTTGTGCTTCAGCTGCAGAGAAGACCAATACTCGAGCTAAAAATATACTACGTTTTGACCAATTCAACCCGAATCCTTGAAGATCCATGTTTTCATTGAGAGTCTTAGGATGTTTACCCGGTTTATGAAGTAGTATATGACCTAGTTGCTCTTGTATGTCTTCATCAGTAAAGTGTCTCAGAGCGGGTCTTTATCGGGTTGCCCGTTAAATTTCAAACTCATCCTTAATGGATCATCAGCATCTAAGAACCAACGATGACCGATATAAACGACTTTATTTACTGCACGGTACGAGGGAGTGTCTTCATTGCAAGTCGGGCATGCTATATACCCTTGTCCGCTCCAACCCGATAAACTACTATGAGCTGGAAAGTCGTTTATTGTCCATAACAACATAGATTTCATTATGAAGAATGTGTTTGTCGCTGCGTCTTTTATACGTACGCCTGAGTGCCACAAAAACTTAAGCTCTTCCACCAACGGCCTAAGGAAAACATTTATGTCCTTCCCAGATGCTTTAGGGTAGGGAATCAACAAGGCCAACATGAATGATGACTCTTTCATACAAAGCCATGGTAGCAGATTCTATGTGGTGAGTACGACCGACTACGTACTATGCGGATTACACATGTTACCAAATGGATTAAAGCCATCAGCTACCAGCCCTAGGCGTACGTTGCGAGGTTCACTCGAGAAGTCAGGGTAATCTACATCAATTTTTTTCCAAGACTCCCCATCAACGGGATAACACATCACACCATATTCTGATCTCTCGGTACTATGCCATATCATATTTTTAGAAGTGTACCTTGAACAATACAAACGTCGTAGTATAGGGGTCATTGGAAAGTACCGTAACACCTTATGAGCCACCTTCTTACCCTTGGTGTTTTTATCAATCCACCGACTTTCTTTACAAACGGGACAAATCTACAATGACTTGTGTTCCTTCCAAAAGAGAAAACAATCATTTTTGCACACATGTATTGACTCGTACCCCAAGCCTATCTTCTTCAGTTTCTTTATGGCTAGATAATATGAATGGGGAACCTTGTTGTCTTGTGGAAATGTTGAATGGAACAACTCAAGGATTTTATCAAATGAACTATCAGTCCATTTGTTGTTAACCTTGATATACATCAGCTTTGCTAAAAAATCAAGGAAAGAAAACATACAACCGGGATATAACTTGGTTTCGATTGCCTCTAACAACTGTTCAAAATCATCATCGACACCGCTACCCCCTGTATTTGAGGTTCCTTCATCGAGGTTGGTATCATTTTCTCTTGTCTCCAACATAACATCGTCAATAACATCATCCATCTCATTATTTGGCGCTACGGCATCCACAACCGGAGGAATTAAAGGTTCACCGTGATATGTCCACATTTCGTATGACCGACTGAAACCATATATACGAACATGACTTCTCATTTCTTTCGGATCCATGAAGTAAGGATTATCACATTGCTCACACGGACATCTGGTTTCACCTTTACAATTTAGGTGTGACATGGATCTCTTGACAAAAGAGCCAAGTCCTAGCCGGAACTCGGGAGATTGACGATGTGGATTAGTAGTCCAGCTTTTATCAATAGACATGATGCAACTAAAACATGGTTTAATGTTTAAGGTTTACCCTACGGGAAACAAAAATCAAGTAGAGTATTCATCAAATCGATGATTCAAAAAGTGTCCCCAACATGAGAACACATGAACAAATAATCAGAAACGGATAGAGTATTCACAAAGGTAGGCTTCTAAGCCCACTTTTTGAATACATTATCTCATATGTGAACATGTATTACATGATTGTATGTTTAAGAAAAATTCGGCAGCATTTCCCCTTAGCTCCCAAGTATATATATATATATATATATATATATATATATATATATATATATATATATATATATATATATATATATATATATATATATATATATATATATACCCAAGGAGCAAAGAGAAAATGACAATTGAATCTTTCTTAAACAAACAATCATGTAATACATGTTCACATCCTAAATGATATAAAGTATTCAAAAAGCAGTCCCAAAACGGGGACAACCCGAAACTAATTTCTAAATCAATTTCGGGCGGGTATTTCTAGGCTCATGATGATTACAAAGAAAACACGCAAACGAATAGAATTTGGAAGATTTTTTTTGTCATTTCTACAATAGCATTGTACTTTAAATATTATATTGTTTATTCTATTTACGCATTGTACTTTATAATATCATATTATATCCTATTATAGCATTATACTTTACAATATTTTTCTTATTTAATAACATTGTACTTTAAATATTATATTGTTTTTTCTATTTGAGCATTGTACTTTTGGGTATATTTTTTTATTTATAGTATCATATTTTATCCTATTATAGCATTGTACTTTACAATATGTTTGGAAAATGCAATGCTATAATGGAAAAAATAAAAAAAATAAAAGTTTGTGTATTTGTATGTAATTTGGAAAGTACAATGTTAGAATGCAAAAAAAAATGAAAAAATAAAAGTTTGTGTATTTGTATGGAATTTGGAAAGTACAATTCTATAATGGAAAAAAATGAAAAAAAATAGTTTGTAAAGTTCAAACTATTTTTTTTTCATTTTTCTCCATTATAGCATTGTACTTTCCAAGTTGCATACAAACACACAAACTTTTTTTTTCAATTATAGAATTGTACTTTCCAAGTTGCATAAAAATACACAAACATTTTTTTTTTCAGTTATAGCATTGTATTTTCCAAGTTGCATACATATGCATGTACAAACTTTTTTTTTAATTATAACATTGTACTTTTCAGTTGCATACAAATACACAAATTTTTTTTTCATTTTTTTCCATTATATCATTGTACTTTCTACATAAATACATTTAAACATGATTCCTACACATATTGCATATTCATTATTGCATCATACATCATACACATTACAATATAGACAAATACACTTAAACATACATCCTACACATATTACATATTCATCGTAGCATCATATTTTTTTTCATTTTTTCCACACATTAAATACATAAATACACACATTATACATACAAATACACATAAACATGCTTCCTACACATATTACATATTCATTATAGCATCATTTTTTTCCATTATAGCAACCTAATTTTTTTCATTTTTTTCGTACATACAAATTACATATATAATTTCAAAAGTAATACACAAATAATACACATACAAATAACACACATACAAAAAAATACTAATGGAAAAACACTTACATGCATCATACACATACAAATACATTCCACATAGAAAATAAAAGATAAAAAGATGAAAAACAACCTGTGGTGATGTAATTTCAAAATTTTCCGGAAAAAGTTCCCAAATTTTGGAAATAATTCCGGCAGAAATAGATTTTCCAACAAGAGTTCCAAAATCCTTAAACTAAACGCATAAAATCAGAAAAGAAAACACCAAAACAGAAGTGGAATAGAAAATATGGGAGAATTTGGACCTTAAATCGCTCGTTCTGTCGGTAATCGTTGTGGTCGTCGGCGGCAATACTCGAGCTCCACTGTTGGTCGGCGGTAATTGTTACCAGAGACGAGGGTTGTGGCACAAACGAAGATCGTCGGACGTTCGATGGGGTGAGGCGTCGCCGGTAATTGCTTCGGAAGAGAGAAAGGAGGCAGACGTACAGGAAAGAGCTGAAGTCTGAGGGTTATCTGCGATAGCCTTTAGCGACGATGTTAGGGTATTAGCGGCGACAAGTGAGTATTAGCGGCGACACACCTGGAGGGAAAAGTCAGCGCCTTTTTTACTGGTTTTCCACCGTTAGATTAAAAGCAGATCGAACGGACATTGTTCATTTGACGCAGATCGACATTGTGCAGGCATTAGCAGCGACATGTAACGCGTCAATTACATGTCGCCGCTAATGCCCGTCTTTCTTGTAGTGTTCCTTCGGAAACGAGTTTTTTTTCTAGTAATGTAACCCTTAAAAAATGTGCAACCCGTGGTTTTTCTTTCTGGATCCACCATTCACGGTCACAACAATCCAATCCTGTCATCACCACCATTGGTAGAATCTGAATTGTAGAGTGGAATTAGTAGATTTAAATACAAGATTTGATTCATATAAGAACCTCATCTAGCACTCGCGAGAACTTAGCGAGGTTGATTTAGTATGACTTTGTGTAATGATTGTGTGGTGAGTCGTACGTATTTTGTCATAAATAATGTTCCTCATGAAAATGCCATGAAAAATTAGAGTTTTCGCTTTATGACGGAAAAAGTTCACATGCAAATGTACGATTCGCGCGCCATTATGGTGCCCATTTCGTTATATATATATATTGGATAAACGTGGTTTTATGGTGATAGACACCCATTTTATTTATGATCATTGTAGTCAATAGCCATACTTTATTCATCCTTTGCACTTCCAGGATAGAGGCACCTCAAAGACACTACTGGATAAATAGTAGTATTTTCTAACCCTATATTTGCATTAAAATAAATCTCTATTTTCGTAATTGATAGTCAGATTTGTAGTAGTAAATGATTGTTGTAGCATCTAGTACACAAGGTAGGTTTCTTCATATAGATACTCTCTCTCTTGTCATTATGATAGGGGAACCTCTTAACGATAAGAAAACACATGCTTTTAGCGACTGTTGAATGACATTAAAAGCTGGCTTTTCCGTAATGCTTTTTCTAGACATTTAAACGCACCAAAAACTAGTAGCTATGTTTATTAGGGTATCTTCGTGGGAGGTTGATCCTTTTCTCTATTGACATCAGGAGACAAGAACATGTCCATCCATGAAAATTCTTCTAATAATTTCGAGTCACATCTTTTCCGTAAATGTTTGGTAATGTCGTTCTATTGGCAAAAATCATAAAGAGTACTGTAGGAAAGGTAACTTTACAATGGTATATACGGCATTAATTGCTTGGCTTGGTTCTACAAAAGTAATTGAACTTGCATGGCCCCTGCCAAAGGCCAACGTAAGATTTGTGAAAATCACTATCACAAATACATAAGGACTACGTGTTTGGCAGCCAATCACCTAACTCGCATTGGCAAGGTACGTACTAGTATGGCCTCGTGGAGAACTTTTACAAGATCCATTCAGAAACCCATCACTAGATATGGGCACTACCATGTTTTAATGTTTAAAGATCGTTTATGGAAAGAAAAGTACTTCTAAGTATTGACAAATTAGGCCGCTTCTATTTTTGGTTTTAGTCTTTAGGACATGGTGCGAAGCATTTATGAGTTAGTGAAACAATAGAATATTTTATTTATTTATCGTACTTCAACTTACTATTGCCATGAGTATTTGTATATATCTTTGTATATTAAACCATCCAATATACCCTTCATGAAGAGCAACCGTGGCCACGGTGGCAACCCACCACCACTGTACACACCATCCTGTGTGTCTCGTGGTGGCGGTGGCTTGTGAATTGTGGTCACCATGCCAATCATCTTTCTTCTCTCTTGCAGCCCTCATCTTCTTTCTCTTCTTCATTATGGTTTGTATACCGGCACCACATATGATGGTTTGTGGTGGTGTAGTTTGCTGACCTTAAAGCTCTCTACGCCTCTTGGTATGGCCGTATGGGGAGTATGGGAGTAAATCACATGGTCTTATATGTTTTAAGTTACATCAAACTTTTATGTGCATAATCATTTATTGATTCTCGTGATGCTTGTATATGATTTATTGGAAACCGCAAGGATAAATAGACTATTTAAATGAAAAATCATTAATGTTTCATAATACCTAAACCTAAGACAATTTAATTTTATTTAAAAGGGAAAAAAATTAATAGAGTTATAGGACTTTCGTAGCAATAACCCCTAGTTGAGAGCAAGCAATTAGTAGCAGCAAACACTTGCTTCAATATTGGGATTTGGGGCTACTTAAAGCCTTGGTTGCCACTAATTTCTGAATTTCGGTTGAGGCATCCAATTTGCTCCGGGCTATTGGCCGCTTGATTTCGTCTTTCTGCTTCAGTATCCTGTCATCAACGTGTAATCTCATACTATCAAACTGATGGCTTGGTCTCATGCACGGATTATAACTACCAGTGGTCCGTATAACTCTCGCATTTAATTTCTTTAATTTGGCTTTCCTTAAATTTCATATTGATGTTTAATAGAATACTCATTTAGTAATTCATGTTTGTAGTGTACGTATAACTTTTATCTAATGAGGATTGTGCCTTATTTTTGAACCTAGGATATTTCTCCATTTTGGAAAGTTTAAATATCAAGTAATTACCGTTAACCCGTATTGATGGTAGTTATTGAGGCTTTTGTGGGTTAAAGTTTTTTAAGACTATTCTCTCATACATACATACATACATACATACATACATACATCTCGTGAGTAGGGACGCAAACGGGGTAGATATTGACATACCCGAAATCTGAATCCCACAGCCATTCCCTCCCCCACACTACCGATCTCTGACGGGTTCGGTTGAAAAGAGAAATCCATGCCGAGTCCTGGGAACCCATCAGGTACTCATGCATCCTTATAGCTCAAGACTAATTTAATAGAATTTCGGCTTGGCTCCTGCTCATAATATTATTAGAAAGCTCAATAGCTCGTTGAAAAAACTCATATAAATTATTCAAAAAAAAAAAAAGTGAAAACAATTCCAAGCACTTTCCAAAAATGTTTAAATTGGAAGGAACTTTAATGGCAAAGGCCAATTGAAAATATAAAATGTATCACCAAGCAATATGGAATATAAGATACAAAATGCAATCTATCTGAAATTAACTTTCAAGAGAAAACACGAAGTGTTCTCAATATATATATATATATATATATATATATATATATATATATATATATATATATATATATATATATATATATATATATATATATATATATATATATGACTAGTTTATTTTGTTTCTTACATTTATTGTGTGCTAGAATGCACCAATATGAATTTAGTAAATTGAATAATTATTTAACTAAATAAATATAGATATTAAATGATTTCCATACTTATATGTATATTAAATAATATCCATAATTATAATTCTCTTTTTATGGAAACTAATTAAATCCGTCATTAATGTCAGCAATAACATTCTTTCAGAATGAATTCGCATCAAGGTTTTTATATATGAGTTCGTATTTTGTTTCAGGACTCATTCACTTAAAATACAATAAAGTTGCATGGAATATGAAGAACGAGAGTGTATTCTACTAGAATGCACTCTCATTCTTCTAGATATGAATTAATTCTGAAAAAATATTATTATTGACATTAATGACGAATTTAATTAGTTTCCATAAAAATGAGTTAGAAGTATGGATAACATTTAATATACATATAATTAATAATAAATTCATATTGGTGCATTCTAGCACACAATATATATATATATATATATATATATATATATATATATATATATATATATATATATATATATATATACCGGAACTGATTATTCATATATGAATATATGTCGACGGTGGGTAGTGGCGGAGGTGGCGGTGGTGGGTGGTGGTTAGTTGTAGAGGTGATGGTGGTTGCGGAGGTGACGGTGGTGGTGGTGGTGGTTGGTGGCGGAGAGGGCTGGTGTATTCATATATCAATACACTTATATTTATACTCATATATGAATATTACTCATCCTACATCGGTCCGGTATGCCCGTGTCACACCCCCGAACCAGACGGCGGAAACGTCCGGGGGCTTGCGCGTGACTTCATCTTGTAATATCATCACAATTGTATATAATTGAAACAAGACAACATCATCATCATGCATATCAAATACAACCAGCATTGTTTACATCAAGTACAATATCATAAATTACATGTTCAAAATATTTAATGTATGATGATAACAAAATATAACAAATTTCCACCATTTCCTGCTGACCTTTTTTCTTAACGATTCCCTGAGAATACAAGTTATTTTGAAAAACATCAACATATATAATGTTGGTGAGTTCATAAGCATATTTGAATGAAAAGTTTTGAATTGTTTGTAAACACCAGAAAAACCGATATTTTCTGAAAATGGTTTGAACAAGATGTATCAAAATCAAATATTAATGCATGTGTGTTTTCTATATTTGGAATGTATAAAAAAAATGTAATCCAAATGAAAACCCTGTATTTTCTATAGTACGTAAAAGATATTGTTTAACAGTTAATACCTCAGAAAATCCGATATTTTCTGTTTATAAAAGTGTTGTGGTCTCAACCCCAAGACCGAATGACAGTATATGTATGTTTTTGTATCCATAAGATTTTATAGTTTTCTATAAAATTATGTTGGAGAAGATTTCTAAGTGAGCCCTTTTAACCATACTTGATTTTTGACGAGTTCGCCTGTCGTGGCGTTCTTAGGCGCCGGTTTGATTTACAGTAAGGTTTGTCACCCTAGACTGGCCTAGTCTAGCTGTAGCGAAAAACTCAGGTGTGGGGAGTCACCCCGTATAGATCTATACACAAACTCTCGCTCTCCCTCCAGGAGACTCTGGTTATATAACTATAGGCTACGATCATACACTCTAGAGGTGTCAACCGTCAAGTCTCACTAGATCATTTATTGTTTTCACACGAGTATTGATTTACGCCATGTATAATGTTTTCGTATATATAGTTAAGATTTGCAAAGCCCAGAAAATAGATATATGAATGTATAAGGCCTAACAGACATGTAAGGGAGCAGTTATGACCCACTAAGCATGTGATGTATAGACTGGGCCCATTAAGCATGTTAATGGGTCACAAAGGCCCAAATTAACATGTGATAAACACATTAGGCCCAACAAACATGTAAACGGCCCACAAAGGGCCAAATGGACATGTAATGGATATATTAGACCCAATATCACGAAATTTACTTTTATGTCCCTAAATATATATTAAATATTATTTATGGCCCATTTCTATAAAAATTGACATTTTTGGTCCAAATATATATAAAATATTATTTTCGGCCCATTTTTACCAAAATTTACATTTTCAGCCCATTTTTGATAAAAATGGCATTTTCGGTCCAAGTTTTGGAAAAATGATTTTTAGCCCAAATCCAAATATTGTGGCATTTTCAACCCATAAAACCGTAAGTTTTACATTTTAGCCTCAAACTTGTGTAAAATAACAATTTAATCCATGAAAATCGGAATTTTTACAACTTTGGCCCACTAAAACCGAAAAGCCCATTTTTAAGGCCCATTATACAAAAATTTACATTTTTAGCCCCTTTATCACCAAAATATCGTAAAAACCTATTTCTTTTATAAAAATGACTCCTTTAGTCCTTGTAAAACCGTAAATGCCAAGAAAGTCTCATCTTTTTGGTTATTTGTCAAAAATGGCCCTATTTCAAGATTTTGTTTCATTTTTCCAACAATCATCACATATGTACACTTTCATTTCCAAGTTATGGTGTGTAAGTGTTATAGTTTGTAAATTTCAAATTCTTTTGTTATAGATTTCGAGATCTATCATATTTCATCACATTTTCACAACATAAACCAAGAAAATCACTCATAACATGCACTAACACATAGATCTACACATATGTACTTGTATCCCCCCCCCCCCCGCCAAACAAAGTAAAACCAAAATCAAGGGAGTATGAACTCACTTTGCTTTGATGTTTTCGGTTCCTGGTGGTAAAATGAGTAGATCTCGGCCCTAGGAAGTTTCTTGAGAAGGATTTCGAACTTGGATGGTTCTAAGAAACATGATCCATAAAAACATGGGTGTAAGAGGAGTGATTTTAGTGTAAAGATGTAGTAAATCAACTTAGGTTGGTAAGATCTTACCTAGGATGATGATATTGATGAAAAATCTTCTTGAAGACACTCACAAAATCTCGAAAACTAAGATGAGGAAGGAGGTGTTCTTGAGAGATTGCTTGAGAGGTTTTTGAAAGAAAATGGGATGGTGAGGGAGGAGGGTTCTGCCGAGGGTAATAAGAAGAGGGGGAAGAGAAAAATTGAAGTGATGTTTGCATGGATACCCACCATGCAAACATGAGGTGTCAAAGCCAAATAAATCCTTCATTTCTTTTTTTTTGTTTATATGCATAATGTGGGTTGGGCCGAGATTTGGGCTAGGAAGAAAGAAATTGAGGAGATTTGAGCCTTTACTTGAATTGTTCGAATTCATGAAGCCCAAAAATAACTTTTTCGGCCCATTGGGCCCTTCTGAGGGTTTACGGCCCAATGAAGTCCAATTAAAATGTTAACGGCCCATTAGAAATAAGAAGGTTCATTCTAGGCCCACATGGCCCATAATGCTAAAATCTTAGGAATGTGGGTCAACTTAGGGCCCAATTAGGGTTCCTAGGCCCAAAATAGTCAAGTTGAAGGTTTATTGGTCCATTAGGCCCAATAAGAGAATCCTAGTTCATGTTAAACTTGAACTGGAATTTTTTTAGGGTTTCCAACCCTTAATTGAACCTATGAGATGTATTTGAATAAGCATAGAGTATGATATTCATTTAGAGTACAAGTTATTACACTAGATGAATGTTTACATGAGAATAGAATTTCCCAGCTAAAATGCTAGTTGTGACATCATCCCCCTGTTAGAGGGAATTTTCGTTCCGAAATTATTTTGAAAGATGAACTTAAGAATGAGAGAATATGTGAGGGTACTTCTGCTTCATCTTTTCTTCGTGTTCCCATTTGAATTATGGTCCACGCTTAGCGTTCCATCGAACCTTCACAATCGGAATGCGGCTCTGCTTCGTACGCTTCACTTCCCTATCCACTATCTCGACTGGCTCTTCGACGAATAGGAGATTCTCGTTTATTTCGATCTCTTCCAAAGGAACGACAAGAGTTTCGTCTGATAGACACTTTTTCAAATTCGAGACGTGGAACACGGGGTGTACATTGTTGATCTCCGAAGTTAGCTGCAGCTTATAGGCTACCGAACCAATTCGGGCGAGAATCTCGAACGGTCCGATGTATCGCGGGTTCAGTTTTCCCCGTTTCCCAAAGCAGATCATTCCTTTCCATGGAGAGACTTTCAATAGTACCCGGTCTCCAACTTGGAATTCTAGGGGCTTCCGTCGTTTGTCAGCGTAGCACTTCTGTCGATCTCGCGATGCTTGGATTCGGGCTTTGATTTGTATTATCTTTTCGGTCGTTTCCCGAATGATCTCTGGCCCTGTGAGAGTGATGTCTGGTGATTGTCCTTTCGTTAGTTGAGTGTCACCCACCTCAGCCCCGCATAGAGGCGATCTGCATTTACGACCATAAAGAGCCTCAAAAGGAGCAACCTTGATGCTTATGTGATAACTGTTGTTGTATGAGAATTCAACCAAGGGCAAGTGGGTATCCCATGACTTGCCGAAGTCAATCACACAAGCTTGTAGCATGTCCTCGAGTGTTTGTATGGTTCGTTCACTTTGGCCATCGGTTTGAGGGTGATAAGCGGTACTCATGTCCAATTGTGTTCCCATTGCCTTCTGAAGTGACTGCCAAAACCGTGAGGTAAACCTACTATATCGATCCGAGATAATAGACATTGGCACTCCATGAAGTCTTACGATCTCCTTGATGTAGATTTGTGTCAGCTTTTCCATCTTGTAAGATTCTTTTATTGGCAGGAAATGAGCGGATTTTGTTAACCTATCGACGATTACCCAGATAGCATCCAATCCATCTGCTGCCTTTGGTAATTTGGTCACGAAGTCCATAGTAATCCTTTCCCATTTCCACTCGGGTATCGTTGGCTGTTTCAATAGTCCCGAGGGCTTTTGGTATTCCACTTTCACCTTGGCGCAAGTGAGACACTTGACCATGTAAGTGGCGATCTCTGCCTTCATATTTGGCCACCAATAATGATGCTTTATGTCCAGGTACATCTTATCTGAACCCAGATGGATGGAATATCGCGTCTTTTGGGATTTATTCATGATCATTCCTCTGAATCCCCCAAGTTTAAGGATCTAGATTTTGTTCATGAAATAGCAAGCTCCATCCTCCTTGACCTCAAAGTTCTTGTCCATCCCACGCAACACTTCATTTGCGACGTTCTCCGGCTTCAACGCATCTGTTTGGGCTTCCTTGATTTGAGAGGTTAGGTGGGATTGGATTGTTATTGTTAAGGTTTTCACCCGGCGACCTGATTATTCCTTTCTGCTTAGGGCGTCAGCTACCACGTTAGCTTTTCCCGGGTGGTACTTGATCTCGCACTCGTAATCATTTAGCAGCTCAACCCATCTTCGCTGCCTCATGTTTAATTCCTTCTGATTCAGAATGTGCTGGAGGCTTTTGTGGTCGGTGAAAATGGTGCACTTTGTACCGTAGAGGTAGTGCCTCCAAATATTTAGGGCGAAGACCACCGCTCCCAGCTCGAGATCATTAAGTGGTGTAATTTACTTCGTATGTCTTTAGCTGCCTGGATGCGTAGGCTATCACCTTCCCATGTTGCGTAAGGACACAGCCCAACCCTTGATTCGAAGCATCGTAGTAGACTCCGAAATTTTCGGTTCCCTCTGGTAAGGATAGCACGGGCGCACTACAAAGGGCTCGCTTTAGGGTTTGGAAGGCGGTTTCTTGCTTTTCTGTCCATTTGAAAGACACACCCTTTTGTGTCAACATGGTAAGGGGTTTGGCTATCTTAGAGAAATTCTGGATAAACCTCCGGTAGTAGCCTGCGAGACCCAAGAATTGACGGATTTCTGTTGGGGTCCTCGGGATAGGCCAGCCTTCAATGGCCTTTATCTTGGAAGGATCTACGTGAATCCCTTCCTTGCTGACTACATGACCCAAAAAGTTTACACTGTGGATCCAGAATTCGCATTTGGAAAGCTTCGCATAAAGTATCTCAGCTCTTAGGGTTTCCAAGATTTGGCGGAGATGTTGACCATGCTCTTCTTTGCTTCGAGAGTAAATGAGAATATTGTCGATGAAGACAATCACGAATTTATCCAGGAATGGGCGGCAGACTCGATTCATGAGGTCGATAAATGCAGCGGGGGCATTTGTCAGACCGAAGGGCATCACGACAAATTTGTAATGACCGTATTGTGTTCGAAAAGCAGTTTTGGGAATATCCTCTTACCGAACTCGAAGTTGATGATAACCGGATCTCATATCTATTTTTGAGAAATAACTAGCTCCTTGAAGCTGGTCAAATAGATCGTCGATTTGTGGAAGTGGGTACCGATTTTTGATGGTAAGCTTATTTAGTTCCCTATAATCGATGCACATTCTAAAGGATACGTCCTTTTTCTTGACAAACAAGACCGGAGCTCCCCAGGGTGAGAAGCTTGGTCCGATGAACCCTTTGCTCAGCAGCTCGCTTAGCTGGCTGGATAACTCCTGCATTTCGGCGGGAGCTAACCTGTAGGATGATTTGGCAATTGGTGTGGCTCCTGGTATTAGATCGATTCGGAATTCGACTTGTCTTTCTAGGGGTATTCCCGGAAGATCTTCTGGAAATACATCCGGGAAGTCACATGCCACTGGAATGTCTTGAATGTTTACTTCTTCTTTGGTCTTATCCACCACATGAGCGAGTAATGCGTAGTTCTTCTTGTGTAGACACTTTTGTGCCTTGATACATGAGATAAGGCGAAAGTTGGCGCCAGGTTTATCGCCATAGATTATTAAGGTTTCGTGATTGGGGAGATGAAGGCAAACGGCCTTCTCGCAACACATAATATCAGCATGGTCGGGGCTTAACCAATCCATGCCGATTATCACATCAAAACTCCTAATATTTATTGTCATCATGTCTATTTGAAAGGAGTGATTGTTTAGTGTTAATGTGCAACCTACATAGATACCTTTGGTTGTTTCAGTTTTCCCATTATCCATTTTCACCGTGAAGGCTTCATTGAGCTTCTGGGGTTGTTGATTTAGTAAGTGTTTGAATTTATTACTAACGAAACTTCGCTCCGCCCCACTATCAAATAAGGTGCATGCGTACGAGTCGTTAAGTAGGAACGTACCAGTAACAACTGTTGGGTCCTGCACTGCTCGGCCTTGACCCATTGTCAACACTCTTCCTGCGGTTCCTGCCCCCTGATTGTTTGCTTTGGGGCAGTTCCGCCGGAAATGGCCGGTTTCTCCACACCCATAGCAGGTGTAACTGGCCCTGGTATTGCTGTTGTTGTTGTTATTGCGGTTGTTGTTGTTGTTGTTGTTATTGTTTGACTGTTGGTTTTGTTGCGGATATGTTCTACAGTACCTTGCAGTGTGACCCTTTCGGTTGCAACTTGTGCAGTGCATCTCTCTACATTCTCCCTGATGGTGAAAATTGCATTTGTTGCACTTAGGTAGGGTCCCTGAGTATTGTCTGGGATTATTTGGTGTGGATGAGGCTGGAGCATGTGGTGTGGTGGTAGCTTGAGTTGCAGCATGGACAGTCACAGTTTGTTGTTTCTTTGATAATTCAGAATTTTGTTTTCCCTTCCGCTTGTTGTTTTTTCCCTTCTTGTTCTCACCTTTTTTCTTAACTTCCGCTTCTCCTATTTTGGCATCCTTTTTGTTGCCATGATCGTACAATTTCTTGGTCAGCCTATTTGCACTATCATACGTCTCAGGGTTTGCCGCAATTACGTTCCCTTGGATTGGCGCGGTCAATCCCCAGATAAACCTCTCGATCTTCTTCCCTTCAGATGTGATCATTCCGAGACACAAGAGAGACAACTCACTAAACCTGGATATGTATGCATCGATGTCGGAGTTTTGAACCGTGATGTTCCACAGCTCTTGTTCCATCTTCTGAATTTTGCCCCTTGGACAGTATTCAGCCAACAACATTTCCTTAAGTTCTTCACATGGCATCGCGTTCGTCACCGGGAGTGTCATGGCCTCTACGTGACCATTCCACCAGGAGAGAGCTTGATCAATGAATGTACAGGCCGCAAACTTGACCTTGCACCCATCCGGACACCCGCAGATTTCAAAAATTGATTCCACCTTCTCAATCCATCGTTTTAGGGCTATTACGCCTCCTGTTCCATTGAAGGTTCAAGGCTTGGCGTTGGTGAAGTCCTTGTAGGTGCAAGTTCTTGTGGTTCCGTGGTTTGTTCCTTGATTCGTGCTTCCGGTTCCCTGTCTGTTGCCTTCTTCGTTGTTTCCGTTGTGAATCTGCGCAAGTGTTGCAGTGACCGCAACGGACACTGCTGCTTGGAATGCAACTGAGTTTATTTCTGGTGGGGTCGATGTTGCGTTGTTTCCACGATTGGGTCTTTGAGGCATCTTTATGTCAAAGAACGGAAAGATATTGAGTACACATCGCATTCCCAGTTTAGAATTTCACTGACTCGGCGAATTGATTTTGTGCATCTAAGTGACTCCATGTATTAACATAAAACAAGGAAACAAAACACATAGCAGATAACAACATCACGATAAAAACATAGAGCATTTCCCATTAATAATAATTGTTTTTAATACATGAAAATTTGCCAAAAAGGCATACAGTACATGGGGAAACATATGATCTGACAGCATGACGACCCTATGAGTAGTGAAATCACTTAAACATATGGTCGATAATACATAGAATAAAACATAAAAAGAAAATCATGACGATAGTACATGAACAGGTGCTAGTCGAGACGACGTGGATCTGGTGGTGCTGACGATGAGGTGGATGTGCCCTGAAGTCTAGCCAGGTGGCGCTCGGCGTCCCGAAACCGGGCTTCCAAAGTTGCCTGACGCATCTGGTAGTCCCTGACTACCTTGTGCGTCATCCTCTCCGTGCACTCCAATACGGCTCTCATGGCCACCATTTGGCCAGCAGTCGCCAGCGCCTGCTCGCCGATGTCGCGAGTCCTCCTCACTATCACATGCAAGGCTTGATCGGCGGGTCCACCGTGACTCAGGTCGTAGTAGTCCCGGTTCATACCAAATGGGGGTCACACCCCTTGCTGGCGGCTCCATCTCCAGATGTCGTGTGCCCATGGGGGCGTAGGTCCATTGGGGCCCATCCGGTATGGGGGCACCCTGGCCATGTACGGAGGATCGATGACTTCGGACCCCGTGTCCGAGTCATCTGTGTCACTGCCCTCTGCCTCCTCCTCGTACGAGTCGGCTACCGGTTCTGCCGGTCCTTCCACGGGCTCCTCTTCCGGTTCTTCTTCGGGTTCTTCCTCGGGTTCTAACCATCCACCATTTCCCTGATTGGGGAAATAGGGATCTCCAGGATGATGAAATTCGGCCATAGAGTATGCACGAGGGGTGTAAGACGTTGTAAGAAAATGTATGCATATAGTATTTCCAAAATACTCCTATAGTATTTTAATTATTTGTGTTTGAGTTCCTGAGAAGTTTTGGATACGAGATAAGTTTCTAGGTCAATTTCCCGCCATGATTACTCCCAAACACATGTTGGTCATATTTTGAATAAATATAGTTGATCAGACTATATTTATCCTCAATATGACTACATAACTGCCCGGGTTTAATCACAGTGTTCCATTTCCTCCAGAGACTTTTAGTGTTATAGTTTTAATGTATACCTAGGTATGCATTTTATTCAGAGTGTTTTAGTCTCATTTTATTTATTGTTGCATATCAAGTATGATTAGATATGCCAGTTCACTATAAACAATGCTCTGACACCAATCTGTCACACCCCCGAACCAGACGGCGGAAACGTCCGAGGGCTTGCGTGTGACTTCATCTTGTAATATCATCACGATTGTATATAATTGAAACAAGACAACATCATCATCATGCATATCAAATACAACCAGCATTGTTTACATCAACTACAATATCATAAATTACATGTTCAAAATATTTAATGTATGATGATAACAAAATATAACAAATTTCCACCATTTCCTGCTGACCTTTCTTCTTAACGATTCCCTGAGAATACAAGTTATTTTGAAAAAGTCAACATATATAATGTTGGTGAGTTCATAAGCATCTTTGAATGAAAAATTTTGAATTGTTTGTAAACACCAGAAAATCCGATATTTTCTGAAAATGGCGTGAACGTGATGTATCAAAATCAAATATTAATGCATGTGTGTTTTCTATATTTGGAATGTATAAAAAAAATGTAATCCAGATGAAAACATTGTATTTTCTGTAGTACATAAAAGATATTGTTTAACAGTTAATACCCCAGAAAATCCGATATTTTCTGTTTATAAAAGTGTTGTGGTCTCAACCCCAAGACCGAATGACAGTATATGTATGTTTTTGTATCCACAAGATTTTATAGGTATTCTATCAAATTATGTTGGAGAAGATTTCTAAGTGAGCCGTTTTAACCATACTTGATTTTTGAAGAGTTCGCCTGTCGTGGCGTTCTTAGGCGCCGGTTTGATTTACGGTAAGGTTTGTCACCCTAGACTGGCCTAGTCTAGTTGTAGCGAAAAACTCAGGTGTGGGGAGTCATCCCGTATAGATCTATACACAAACTCTCGCTCTCCCTCCAGGAGACTCTGGTTATAACTACATGTTACGATCATACACTCTAGAGGTGTCAACCGTAAAGTCTCACTAGATCATTTATTGTTTTCACACGAGTATTGATTTAAGCCATGTATAATGTTTTCGTATATATAGTTAAGATTTGCAAAGCCCAGAAAATAGATATATGAATGTATAAGGCCCAACAGACATGTAAGGGAGCAGCTATGGCCCACTAAGCATGTGATGTATAGACAAGGCCCATTAAGCATGTTAATGGGTCACAAAGGCCCAAATTAACGTGTGATAAACACATTAGGCCAAACAAACATGTAAACGGGCCACAAAGGGCCAAATGGACATGTAATGGATATATTAGACTCAATATCACGAAATTTACTTTTATGGCCCCAAATATATATTAAATATTATTTATGGCCCATTTCTATAAAAATTGACATTTTTGGTCCAAATATATATAAAATATTATTTTTTGCCCATTTTTACCAAAATTTACATTTTTAGCCCATTTTTGATAAAAACGGCATTTTCGGTCCAAGTTTTGGAAAAATTTGCATTTTTAGCCCAAATCCAAATAATGTGGCATTTTCAACCCATAAAACCGTAAGTTTTACATTTTAGCCTCAAACTTGTGTAAAATAACAATTTAATCCATGAAAATCGGAATTTTTACAACTTTGGCCCACTAAAACCGAAAAGCCCATTTTTAAGGCCCATTATACAAAAATTTACATTTTTAGCCCCTTTATCACCAAAATATCGTAAAAACCTATTTCTTTTATAAAAATGACTCCTTTAGTCCTTGTAAAACCGTAAATGCCAAGAAAGTCTCATCTTTTTGGTTATTTGTCAAAAATGGCCCTATTTCAAGATTTTGTTTCATTTTTCCAACAATCATCACATATGTACACTTTCCTTTCCAAGTTATGGTGTGTAAGTGTTATAGTTTGTAAATTTCACATTTTTTTGTTATAGATTTCGAGATCTATCATATTTCTGTTGGGTTTTGAGCATTCTAACACTCCTATGGTGTACATGCAACCC
Organism: Lactuca virosa; assembly: GCF_052849685.1. Taxonomy (NCBI): domain Eukaryota; kingdom Viridiplantae; phylum Streptophyta; class Magnoliopsida; order Asterales; family Asteraceae; genus Lactuca; species Lactuca virosa. The sequence continues at coordinate 88,001,603 of NC_136426.1, forward strand.
TATAAACCTTGGATCTATGTTTTCTCTATTATACATGCAAATATTAAATATTCCAAGGTTTCATCCTAACTAGCATATTATGAAGCACCTATACTACAAAGTTCTAGTTAGATGACATACCTTTTGATGTAGCTTGATGTCTTCAAGCTTTAAGAGCTTAGCCCCAATAGTGTGGAAGCCTCAAATGGAATCACAAATCACCAAAATACCTTGGAAGAACTTGAGAGAATATGTATGCACACTAAAATCGGCCCACTCTTATTTTCACACACTTGTGCCAATTTTGTGAGCCAAGGACCCCTTTATATATTATGGAGGATTAGGGTTACATCCATGTAAACCCTAATACCCATGACCTTTCATTTACATAGGATCCATCGGTTAAAAGCTCCATGGACCATCCATGAAAGCTTAGCCCAACCTAAATGAACTTGGCCCATTCCATATATATAAGAGTCCATATTTAATTAGTTCTTTTTGATCACTTAATTAATTCTAAATTAATTCTTGATCAATACTAATTAAATAATATGATTCCATATTAATATATTAGAACTTATAATATATTAATATAAATCATAAATATACTATTCTCAAAAGACTATCCATATAAATTGTGCCGGTGAAGTGCAACCCAAATGGACCATGCCGGGTCGGGTCAAGTACATACCAAATATAGTTATGGACTTAGACATTAATCCAACAGTCTCCCACTTGGATAAGTCTAAAACTATTATTGAGTATGACTTCAAAACCTAACTGGCAATCGTAGCTCTTAAAGCCGCTGTCGAACTCTGACCTTGTCAATGACTTGTCCATTAGATAAGGGATCATATATTCCTCCATTCTAGATATCATATGGACTGAGACATGGATTATAATCATTCTCTCTGTCCATTTGTTGTTTCCCGATTTTCGATTTATGATGATTGACTGATTGAACAAATCAAATCAGTCCTGGCTTGGCCAAGCACTCACATGTGTCATCGCTAAATCATCGAGGGGCCCACAGATATCGCTTTTATCCCGAAGGTAAAAGGAATGGATAAACTTCAACTCATATGGCTTGTTCTACTACTTGTTGAATCATACACAAAGGCACGTTTTATAACATCGAGTTACCAAATGCGTTTTCATGCAATCAATGTATAACCAACTCATAGTAACAACTCATATCTCTAGGTTTGAAGAATATAAGATATTATCGTCTCATGATCACTCGTGATAAAATCCATGAAGTGATTCAAATGAGCGCGGGTTGAATCCAATACTCAGAACTTATGAGCACTCATGAGTGTTGTAGCACCACTTTGTCCACCAACTTGGACCTCTACAAACCAACCCATGATAGTCTTGATTCATATCTACTTCCAACATATGACCGACTGTGGATGGTTTGAATAACTTAATCATTCAGGAAGAGCGACTTAGTTATTCTGGAAGTCAAAACATGCAAAGTGAAACACAAGAATAAATGAATCAAATATGGTATCAAACCCTATGAATATAAATAAACACTTTTATTTATCACCATACTGATTACTCATTATTCATTGTTTCGGTTTTATCAACTTTATACTTGAATTAAAAACACTAGTTGTCCCATGCTCCAAGCATGTACACTATGTTTTTCTTAAACAATAGCTTTGCCATACACCAAGTATGCACTCTATGTTTGTCTATGATCCTTACTTTGTGAAATAAACCAATTGAACATAATTTCAATGATTCTAATTTCACACTCACAAATCCTTATCGAAAAATGTGAGAATTTCAAATTCCTATCATTTATCGAAATCTGTTTAGATTTTAAACTTATATGCACTGACCCTCCTGTAATGAATATGTACAAAGTCACAAAGACTTGTCAACAGTCATTATAAGGTATTCCAATGGAGATCAACTCCATGGAAACTAAGTCTCATATTCAAAGTACATTGCTTTGGATATGCTTCTTGCATTAAGTTTTCTAATCTTACACAGATAACTTCCACCTATGGAGACAACTCCATATTCTCATTTTGACTATCACTTCTGAATAAGAGATGCCTCTTTTCAGAATATGTCAATATGGTCCTTCCAAAATTAGCACTATACTTCCAACTGTCCCTGAGCAACCAATCTTTGGTAAACCTCAGATTGTCCTCGACAATTGCTTAATCATTTTAGTCATATCCAATTCTAGACCTTTTCCCTTCTTAATGCCTCTGGGCATTTGGAAAAATTTAGAAATGACAAATATTATAGCACATGCAATCGATCCTGTACCCAAAGCAAATGGTACACGGTTCATGATGTCTCACATAAAGACATGATTCTAGACTAGTCTTTTGCTACAATATTTTTATTTGCCATGTTTTCAAATTTTGACTATGAAGAGGGATGTCGTAATCATAATCGAATTTTGAGAACGCAATATATAGAATTTCCTTAAGTTGAACCAATCCAACATGAAATTCATATATATATTCTTGACTAAAGATGATTAAGGTCTCAATGTAAGCCTTTAGAACTGAAATGAAGTATATCCTCTCCCTTAATTATAGCAAAACAACTTTTTTAATCCCTGCAGCCTCACGAATTGAAACTTTTGTTTTCTATAATTAACATTGCTAACTTGCAACACTAACAATAATTATCATGCTCCCATTAACATGATGATTATTAGCATAACACTTATGCTCCCACTAGCTTTGACATGTACTCAGAAATCAGTTGGACTTCTAGAAATCAATACTTTATTGACTTTCTTACCAAAGTTCAGATTTCTGATATGAGATGCTTTGATAAAACTTTATCAAAATCATACACCTTTCCTTAGATAGCATGCATGTGTGTCTAAACAATTTCAGAACTATGAAAAGGGATGCCGTAATCATAGTCTCAATTGTTCAGACCTTTTGCCATCTGCTTCAAATCTACTTGGTGGAAGTGTTTCCTCACCATCATTTTCATGAATCAGAGAGAAACCTTATGACCCTTAGATTTTATGGTGTATGTGTTCTTATCCATGTGAATCGTCAAAACAATAGTCACAAGACAAGGATAATGACAAATCCAAACTCATATGGACTGAACTTATGCAATCTTAACTTCTTGCCACCTGGCAGTACAGGGCCTACCATTGCTTCCAAGTTGTTATGCAACCAATTGAGAACTTTCAGAACTCCTATGCAAAGCCAACTTTAACTGGAATGGGCACAGAATATGTCAACACGATAGGTTATAAACCTCAATTCGTGTGCTAGTGAAGAACCTCAGGTTTTATTCTTGATTAGTTCTTGAAATTCTTTTTAGGATCTTTAAGACTCCCACTATCCTCTTGACATATAAGACTATCTTGCCAAATATTCAAAAGATAGTGCGGATTCTTTATCAAGACAAACACTTCACACAATTGGCCTTAGTTGGTCTTTGTTTTATCCAAAACATCACAACTTACCAATTTCAAATGTACAAGAGTAGGACACTTTTACTCTTACATTTAACAAGTGTTTTAAACCTTTCTTTAAGATATGTCACTCAAGTTACAATCTTGGAGTATGACTCTAAGAATTGTTTTGGAACGAAGTATGACTCATCTTCCTGATCTAACCATTTCAACAATTCATGACTCCTCTTCTTAGTCATAAGAATGCACTAAGATGACCTTTAGAGGACTAATTGTGATATGATTTCTAAATCATTAAGATGATCACAAACATGATACTAAAGTACTCTCCCATCTTTTCAGATTTGAGAAACTTTTATCTTTCTGCCTAATTTGATTCTTCCCATTCGTTCTGCCATACATTGAGACTTTTCCAATGTTTCAGAATTATACTTAAACTTGTAAGTATAACCATATTTACTAAACTTTAGTAAATCAAATAGTCTTAACGAGCTTTGTGGTGGACATGACCAGTGCACAAGAATGTGTACTCGATCCCTTTAGTCCTTCACTTGACTCACACATCCATGTGAACAAGTAATTAGTCTTGATTTTCCAATGCTTGAAAGTTCTCATTCATCATACTATTCAACTTGGATGATTCCAAGTTTCGGTCCAATTGAAACTTGGGTGATGAGGAACTTTCCTGATTTGGTAAATTTAGACACTACCACAAATGAAAGAATCAAATCCATTTTCCAATATTGCTGTCAGTGGAATCATATAAGCAACAATTTTCCACAAATGTCATTGTAAGGATACTTCAAATAAATAAAATTAAACAATTTTCTTTTATTTTAAAACTTTGCGGAAAAACTTATCCTTACAATCCACATGGAAAATTGTTGTTATCTATTCCTTAGCAATATATCATAACTTCTTAAGCAACTGCTCAAAATTCTGATGCGATCGAAATCCACATTTGCGATCAGAATCAGCATATACTTCCTTTAAGATTTCTCTCTATTCTTTTATTCTTAAAACATCAACATGTGACCCAGTCACATCATGTAATGAGGATCTCAGAATAGAACTTAACAGAGTTAGATAATGGGCTCTACCTGATGTAGAGTCAAACTTATTGACTTTAACATCCTTAGATAAATTTGGCAGCTTTGCAATCAACGCCCCTTCCTTTGGCAAAATAAACATATGGACCCTTTGGTAATGGGACTATCTCAGACTTAGCCTTTCTCTTTACCATTTGGTCAACCGGGTTGACTATGGCCAATCCCTTTCCATTGGGAAGAGAATGCTTTTTCTGGATTTCCAGTGTCACCATTATCACTGTCCATAAAGTTTTTGGGAAGTTGATCTTCTAATCAAATTTGCTTTACTATCGTTCCAAATCATTGATTATTCAGCAGTACCAAGCAAATAGATATGATCATTAAGGTTCATGTCATAGTCTGTTTCATAGTAGTCCCAAAGGAACTCACTATGTGACTTAGAAAGTGATTGAACATCCAACTTTCTCAAGACTTTGACACCCAACTCTCCCGGCTTGTCAATATGTGACTTCATCTCTAAGATGTGATCACACATAGACCTTGCTTGCCATTAGGGCTTGAGTGACCTTGAACTTGTGGGTTAGGGAGAATAATTGGAGGAGGTGGAGGAAGAGAAGTATGACTTCCATGAGCCAAACTCGGGAAGTCATATTCATTAGGAAAGCTTGGTTTGGGAAGATCATTGTTGTCTAAACCAGACATCAACAATGGGAGAAATTCACGTAAAGTTGATTTAAGTCCTTAATATAACACCCAATATGATATATTAAGGCTAGGACCCAACAAACTATTTTATAACTTGGAAGAGGGATGCCGTAATCCAAGCTATAAAATATTTGAAGGTAGGTGAATGACGATTCACCAATTTCCACCAAGATAAACGAAATGTATTATTAGGTTTTAATTGGTTTTGAAACTCCTAGATTCTTTTGAGATTCATTGAACTTTTCAATGGCATGTTTCAATCTCGAGTGTGCCCTTCAGGTTTTGTGACTGGGATGTCGAGGATCACAAAACAAGGTGTGAAGTAACCATGCAAATATACTTGGTACCCTTAATATTTACCCCTCAATCGATGTGCCGGTTAACCACACACGCTCCAACGATACTATGATAAACATTAAGTTACCCTTTGCCTACCTTGTTAAATCAAGCTAGTGTGCCGGTTAACCACACACGCTCCACTAACTGACTTAAGCAAAGTGCAAAGTGTAATTTCATGGGTTAGCACCAAATTCACATTTTCCTAAGTAACTAAGATTGGGTATTATTAAGAGTTTAGTAACTTAGTATTTATCATTAATACTTTTAATGAAGGGAGAATTATAGTCCTTGTCCTACCCGTTCGGCTAACGACCCTCCACCGGTCAAGGAAGCGGTGGGTGAGAGTAGACACCCATTAAACTGTCATTTTATAGGCATTAACCTTATACCCCCCTTATAGACCGGCTTCGTGAATGAGGCCTAATATTGGTAAGACGACTTGCTCTTATACATATAATATATTAAACTTTTAATATTATAATAGTATAAGGGTGTATTTTAGACATTTAAAATACTTGGTGGTTTAATCTATTAATTAAACTAAACTTTTAATTTAATTAAACTCAAACCATATCTTTATTTATGGATTTAATAATACTCTTTTAATTAAACGCTTTAATTAACTATTAATAAAGTCCATAAGAGTTAATTTGAATTATTCAATAAAACATCAGAATTCCAATTATTAAATTCAAAATTAAATCCATTTAATTAATTGTTTAAGTTATGAACCCAAGAGTTTTAGAATTCAATTCTTTTTTTCATAAAAAGCTTTTTCCAAATTCCAAAACTTGAGGGCAAGTTTTGTAACTCTTGAAAACCTTTGGATTCCATAACTTATGGAGTTAAATACTTGTTTTATGATGAAACTTTTCATGTTCCATAACTTAAGAACAAGTTATGGAATTCTTTAAAACATTAACTCCAAATTTTGTAACTCCATAAACACTTTAAATCAAATTTTTTTTTAAAAAAAAACTTTCATATCCATAACTTATGGAAGTTTCAAAAACCCTTAAGATCACAACTTTAAAAAAAAACTTTTGAGCTCCAAAATTTTATGACAAAATATGTAACTCCTTAAAACATTTAGATCAAACTTTTAAAACTAATAAAATAATCATATCATTTTATCTTTTACTAAATTTGACCTAATTCAACTCATATAACAAATTATTCAAATTTTACAAATAATTCGTTTTTCACAAAACAAGTAATTATCTTAAAATTTGACAAACGTAATGTTTTTTTTTCCTTTTTTTTCAACTTGAAAATAAAACATTTGCATCAATATAATAGAAAACAACCAATGGCTCTGATACCACTGTTGGGTTTTGAGCATTCTAACACTCCTATGGTGTACATACAACCCTATAAACCTTGGATCTATGTTTTCTCTATTATACATGCAAATATTAAATATTCCAAGGTTTCATCCTAACTAGCATATTATGAAGCACCTATACTACAAAGTTCTAGTTAGATGACATACCTTTTGATGTAGCTTGATGTCTTCAAGCTTTAAGAGCTTAGCCCCAATAGTGTGGAAGCCTCAAATGGAATCACAAATCACCAAAACACCTTGGAAGAACTTGAGAGAATATGTATGCACACTAAAATCGGTCCACTCTTATTTTCACACACTTGTGCCAATTTTGTGAGCCAAGGACCCCTTTATATATTATGGAGGATTAGGGTTACATCCATGTAAACCCTAATACCCATGACCTTTCATTTACATAGGATCCATGGGTTAAAAGCTCCATGGACCATTCATGAAAGCTTAGCCCAACCTAAATGAATTTGGCCCATTCCATATATATAAGAGTCCATATTTAATTAGTTCTTTTTGATCACTCAAGTAATTCTAAATTAATTCTTGATCAATACTAAATAAATAATATGATTCCATATTAATATATTAGAACTTATAATATATTAATATAAATCATAAATATACTATTCTCAAAAGACTATCCATATAAATTGTGTCGGTGAAGTGCAACCCAAATAGACCATGCCGGGTCGGGTCAAGTACATACCAAATATGGTTATGGACTTAGACATTAATCCAACAATTTCATCACATTTTCACAACATAAACCAAGAAAATCACTCATAACATGCACCAACACATAGATCTACACATATGTACTTGTATTCTCCCCCCAAAACAAACTAAAACCGAAATCAAGGGGGTATGAACTCACTTTTCTTTGATGTTTTCGGTTCCTGGTGGTAAAATGAGTAGATCTCGGCCCTAGGAAGTTTCTTGAGAAGGATTTCGAACTTGGATGGTTCTAAGAAACATGATCCACAAAAACATGGGTGTAAGAGGAGTGATTTAAGTGTAAAGATGTAGTAAATCAACTTAGGTTGGTAAGATCTTACCTAGGATGATGATCTTGATGAAAAATCCTCTTGAAGACACTCACAAAATCTCGAAAACTAAGATGAGGAAGGATGTGTTCTTGAAAGATTGCTTGAGAGGTTTTTGAAAGAAAATGGGATGGTGAGGGAGGAGGGCTCGGCCGAGGGTAATAAGAAGAGGGGGAAGAGAAAATCTGAAGTGATGTTTGCATGGATACCCACCATGCAAACATAAGGTGTCAAAGCTAAATAAATCCTTCATTTTTTTTATATGCATAATGTGGGTTGGGCCGAGATTTGGGCTAGGAAGAAAGAAATTGAGGAGATTTGAGCCTTTACTTGAATTGTTCGAATTCATGAAGCCCAAGAATAACTTTTTCGGCCCATTGGGCTCTTCTAAGGGTTTACGGCCCAATAAAGCCCAATTAAAAAGTTCACGGTCCATTAGAAATATGAAGGTTCATTCTAGGCCCACATGGCCCATAATGCTAAAATCTTAGGAATGTGGGTTAACTTAGGCCCCAATTAGGGTTCCTAGGCCCAAAATAGTCAAGTTGAAGGTTTATTGGTCCATTAGGCCCAATAAGAGAATCCTAGTTCATGTTAAACTTGAACTGGAATTTTTTTAGGGTTTCCAACCCTTAATTGAACCAATGAGATGTATTTGAATGAGCATAGAGTATGATATTCATTTAGAGTACAAGTTATTACACTAGATGAATGTTTACATGAGAATAGAATTTCCCAGCTAAAATGGTAGTTGTGACAGCCGAAGCATTTTGCGGCAAAAATAAATGATTGACTGAGAATGAATCCCCCATTTTCAATATTTTTTATTTTCTCAATTGAACTTACATCTCTCTCTCTCTCTCTCTCTCTCTCTCTCTCTCTCTCTCTCTGTATATATATATATATATATATATATATATATATATATATATATATATATATATATATATATATATATATATAGAGAGAGAGAGAGAGAGAGAGAAAGAAAGAGAGAGAGAGAGAGAGAGAGAGAATAAGCCCCACAATGATTGAAATTCAGTTTAAATGGTTGCAATTCAATTTAGATGGTATATAAATTAATTATGATGAAATCACAACTTAGAACATGAGACCTAAAGTTAAAAGATTGAACAAAAACAATGTTGGTATTGAAAAGTTATCTTGTTTTCCTTGTCAACATGGATTACATTATCCATTTATCATGATTTAATATTTCTAGTGTAATTTGTTTGAGTGATTAGTATTTATAACATTATAATATATATATATATATATATATATATATATATATATATATATATATATATATTAAACGTGGTAGATAGTGTCGTACCCATCCCTACCCCGCCCCACTTCGAGTATGAACTTTAACCCTCGCCCCCGCTTCATCACCCTTCAAGGCGTAGTATCCTCACCCTGTACCCTGGATATCCGAATATGCTAGTCAAATTTGCATCCCTGCTCGTGAGATAATATTCCATTTTGATAATTATCTTCGAGATTTTTGGATTTTTCTTTCAAAGGAAAACATTGGAGAGTTATATGCGTCAAAAATGTTATGATTAAACATGTTTATGATCATTAATTTGTTATGATCCGAAAGTATTATCATTTAAAACTATTATGATCATTAATCATATCTTTTTTGATTAAAAAATATTGTGATCTAGAACTTGATTTGGTTGAAAATGTTATAATTGTAAACTATATGATCCAAAATGATATGAACCAAAATGTAAATGAAAAAAGTTTATTTTGTTTTGAAAATGTTATGGTTTAAAATTTTATAATTTTTTAGTCTTATAATCCAAAAGCATAACGATTCAAATTGTAACATCCCAAAAATAATTCATAAAACAGATTATTGAAAACATCATTAAGTTATTTCATATCATAAAAACCCATAAGTCATATGTCTCAAATCATGTCAGAAGATGATAATGTCAGAGTATATATCCCAAGAACATCATAGTGCGGAAAAATCGTGGTGTGATTCGATGCAGTCATGTTGGCTCCTTTCCTTTTGAAAAAGAAGTACCTGAAACCAAAACTAAAAACCGTAAGCACGAAGCTTAGTGAGTTCCCCCATCATACCACATACCATACAATAAACATATTGTCAGGCATATCTGGGTGCCCGACCTACCCTGATGAGCATACCGCGGTGCTCAACCTACCCCTGTTAGGCATACCGGGGTGCCCAACCTACCCCTGTCAGACATACCGGGGTGTCCGACCTTCCCCTGTCATGCATATTTGGGTGCCCGACCTACCCTCCGGTTTATCTCAACCAGTTACGGGGACTATTTCACCCCTACCACTACCACATAATAACATATCATAAACATACTGCTAGGCATATATGGGTACTGTCTACCCCTTCGGTCTTTTTCAACCGGTAATCGGGGACTATTTCACCCCTTCTACCACTATCACATAATATTATAGCATACTAGCACATAAAGCATAACAAATAGTGGCATACCAGACAATTATCACAAAGACAATCATCTCTACTATAATCACCTACTAGTGGGTCGGCATTGGTGCCTTCGACCCACTTCTACTGGAAGATAACTCACTTCAATGTCGTGAAGTAGCTGAACTGTCCTCGAATCTGAATCAGCTCCACTCAAACTCCTACACATTCAAGATTTCCTTTAATTACCCCTTTCATACTCATAACTCCCTTAAGGGTCACTTTGGTCAAAGTCAACATTCTGGTCAAAGTCAACCTTCTGGGTTGACTCAACTTGCAGAGTTGGCCCATCAACTCGCCGAGTTCCATAGATCATAAAACCTGAAATCGCGACCCAACTCGTCAAGTTTCTCCTATCACATAATCGAGACTTTCCAACCCCACTCGTCGAGTTTGTCCTGAACTCGTCGAGTCTTTCCTTTTCCAGAATCGGGGTACTTCGACCAAACTCGTCGAGTTCCTCTATGGACTCGTCGAGTTCTTCAGTCTGTTAAACTTTCTTAATGGATTAAATCACAAATCCTCAGATCTAAGCTTCATAATTCATAAACAGACTGAAAATGTCCTTAAAAGGGTAAAGTTTCCATCTTTACCCATTAATACCCTTCCTTAAGATATATATAGCTCAAACCCTAACTCTAAAAGGTCTAGATCTTGCTCCAAAAGCCATTAATACCACAAGATAGGGTGTACAAACATAGATCTGGGCCTTAGAGACTAAATGAACACGTAAAGTGTGACATCCCCATTTTCACGACCAGAAAAGACCGATTTTTGTTTATGCTTTATATAAATCATAGTATCTCTTTTAATAAAAATGTTGTGGAATTTGTTCCCAGAAAAACATGATAAATACATTATCAAAGCATTTCCGAAGAAATGTATTTTTATTCATTTTAAAACATTTGGGATGTAATCGTCAATACAGAAACATAAGCATAAACATAACTTACATTCATTATCACTAGTGATTTACATCTCCTTAATCTCTCAGTGTAATTAACTTCATATCGACACCTGTGATACAAATAAGCTGGAGTGGGTCAGGTTGGGAAACCTGGTGAGTACATAGGGTTTTCAACCCACAATAATATAATTATTATGTTTAAACATCAAACAATCAACCCAATTACCCATCCCCGTTATCTTCTTTACTCTTAAGGATCTACCCTAAGATTTAGCTATTCCTCGTTCATTCATTCCTAAGGATCATCCTAAGGAATCGGCACGAAATCCATCGTTGCCAGGGTTTACTCAACAGGCACTAAGTCGCATAGTCGCCAGGGTTTAGGCACTAGGTCTCATAGTCGCTAGGGTTTATACAACAGGCACTAAGTCGTATAGTCGTCAGGGTTTATACAACAGGGTACATCTGGTGAACACGCAGTTCAAAACATCTGGTGAACACTTAGTTCAAAACATATGGTGAACACTTAGTTCAAAACATATCGTGAACACTTAGTTCAAAAATACCTAGTGAATACGTAGTTCAAAAACACCTACAAGTTACGAGTCTGCTAGTGTTCCACTGGACTATCTAGAATAGTCTGTGGTCGTTATCTATACTCCGCTAGATGGCTAGATCATCTTAAACATTAAGGCCTCTCATCATTTTATCACACATCAACTATTTCATCTACCCATGTTTTACCCAACATTTTCGTAGATATAAAATACATATACAGTTTAAATCATTTAAAACATGTATAAATCGTTCATCCCTCATAGATATCAAGAACACAGATAATATGCACACATAGCGCGTAATTTATATTAAATACTTCATATCTATGTGTAAGATGAAAGTAACTATGCACTCACTTGTTAAAGTGACGACTCGAAATTCGAGCAGCGCTTCACTTCTTAGCAATATGATTTCCTTCGACGAAACCTAGTATTATTACCACTAGATTTTAGTCTAATATTTATTGCGACTAATTATTAGTCTAGATTCGTCATTAACTCAGAGTGTACTTCATGATCTATCAAGTAAGGAACAACCAGGTAGGATCATATCGGAGGTAGGGTCCGTTTAGTATACGAAGTATACTGTTTGGAAATCCCACTTTAAACACCTCACTAAATCACAGCCTAAACATCATTCCCGTAAGTAGAGCAATCAGTATAACGACTTTGAATCACTGATAAATCTTATTTGTAGGTTCATAATAACGATATTATATTTAAACATAAGTTATACTTAAAATATGGTAGGCGTATCTCACTTACAGCGGGTTTTTATTAAAAACCGGGCTTCGCTGGAGCAGCGTTTCTAAGCCGAAAAGCTCTTTTTCTCGGAGCCTCCGGGAGCCTCAGGGCTTCCTTCGGGTGCTAGGGGGTATACCTAGGCTTTAGGGGGGTTTTAGAGGCTAGAGAGAGATTCTAGAGAGAGAGAAAAAAAAAGTTGGAAGGTGTGAATAACTTGGCAGCCCTTGATCTCTATTTATAGGCTGAATTGGGGTCAATTCACGTCGTGAACTGGCTTGGGCACCAAGTCACAGCCTGGTGCTGACACGTGGCATCGCACATAGGGTGTAAATCAGCCGATTTTCAAAAATTCATAACTTTCACATACGAGCTCCGTTTTCGACGTTATTTATATCCACGCGTAGGTAAAAATAAAATCTACAACTTTCCTGTTGACTCTGTCGGCTAATTCTCGACCGATCTTAAATTTAACAGTAGGAGGAGATTATACTGTTAAATGACCGCGTAAAATTCATAACTTCTACGTACGGATTCCGTTTTCGTCTGTCTTTTTATCGTTGAGTTCCTATTAATGATATCTTCAATTCTCATTTAGGTCGTGTTGGCCAAAAACCGCTCGATCTAAAATTCGAGTTTCGGGCTGTGCACTGCTAAGCCAAATCTTAGAAAAATCATAACTTCTTCATACGAACTCAGATTTGGGCGTTCTTTTTATGCACGCTCTCGGTTTAACGTATACTACAACTTTTTTTTAGATTACTACGGCTAAAAAGTTCTCTATCGTAAATTCACTATTTACGTCGCGCAGTGTCGTGCCAGTTTTGTCGCGAAACTTTGACAAGCCATAACTTCTTCGTTATAACTCGGATTTCGGCGTCCTTTATATGTACGGAACCCTTGTGACATATTCTAAAACTTGGTTAAGATTACTCCTTCTAAATAGTCTTCCATCAAAAACTCATTTTTGGTGCTCATTGTCTCTAAATTGACTAGCCCGGATCTATGTGCGTTACATAAAGTCTCTGACTTTCTCTTCATGCATGGCCTTTTGGAGCTTAAAAGGCCAAAATGATACCCTAATGCTTGCATGGGGCTTCAATGGCCATAAAGATTGCACCTTTATGCCATGAAAGCCCTTCTAGACCCTAGATCTGAAAGGATATTCACTCGGGACGTCCAAGTACCAAAAGCTAACATTCTTGGACCAAGATATTGAGAAAATGTCCTAAAACTAGATCTAAACATGTAGTAGAGAAGATAGGAGCTTTATACCTTTGATGAACCAGAAATGAAGCTAGCCTTCTGGATCTACTCTTCTCCAACACTTCCTTGCTCTTTCTTCAAGTATCTTCTTCTTCAAAACCTAAAAGAATGCGCCAAAATGGCTCAAAACTCTCAAAAACATATTAGGGTTTCGTGGCTAGGGTTTGGGATGATGGAGGCTGTAAGTGAGGCCAGCCTTTGGAGGTTAAGGTGTTTAAATAAGGTGCTAAACCCTGAAAATTAGGGTTTCACTCTGGCAGTCCTACTCGTCGAGTTGACTTTAAATCCCGCATCTAAATTTCATTCATACTCGACGAGTTTGGGGCCTCCAACTCGTCAAGTTCCTGTACAAAAATGAATAATTTGATTTAAAACACATACTAGGAACCGGGTGTTACACAAATTTCTATGAATCTTAATATATTATCATTCAAAAAGATTATGATGCTTAAACTTTCAATCTCGGACCGACATACCGTTCAAAAAGTTAAAAGAAAGTAAAAACAAAGAAATATTTGAAATTGATATAAGTTGTTCTTGAGTCTAAACTTGTTATTGTAATACAATATTTTAGGGATGAGCTTTGGAACCGGACCGGTTCGGAACCGGAACCAGTTTTCCTATATTATAAGAACCGGGAACCGGACCGCCGGTTCTAGCGCCGGTTCCGGTTCCGGTCCCGGTTTTTCGGTTATTTTTCAAAGTATAACCGGTTGAAATACTATAGATTATATGTTATCTTCTGGAGCTTGTAAATGATTCAATATTTAACCAAATTATGACTTTTTACATTCTAAATTGAAGTACAAACACTAAATTACATGATGAAAAAAGAATCAAGTAATTCCGACTTCATATGAGTGAGTTATGCGCATTTTAAAAGCGGGGACAGATTCCAAAAAAATAAAAAATGCTTAAACAGAAAAAACGCAGCATTGATATGTTGTCTTCCGGGGTCTATAACTGATTCAATATCTAACTAAAATATGTGTTTTTATAGTCTAAAATGAACTACAAACACCAAATTACATGCTGGAAAAAAAATTAAGTAATTCCGACGTCATATGAATGAGTTATACACATTTAAAAAATGGGACATATTCAAAAAAACAAAAAAATAATGCTGAAATAAAAAAAAAACGCAACATCGATATGCTTTCTTTCGGGGCATGTGTCTGATTCAATATCTAACCAAAACATATGTTTGTACCGTCAAAAATGAATTACAAACTCCAAATTACATGTTGGAAAAAAAATCAAATAATTTTGACTTCATATGAGCAAGTTATGCGCATTTTAAAAAATGAAAAAATGTCAAACTGGTTCCGGTTTTTAGAACCGGGACCGGTTTTCATAAAAATAGAGAACCGGTAACCGGACCTATTACCAATTCCGGTTCCGGTTCCGGTGCGGTTCCGGTCCGGTTCCGGTTCCGGTTCCGGTTCCGGTTCCGGCGGTTCTAATACTCATCCCTACAATATTTATATTACACAAATGTTAGACGTCAATTAATTTTAGTCATAAGAAAGAAGTATTTGTGCAAAAAGGTCGGTAAATGTTTATAGTCGACATGCGATGCATTCGTACCCACATGTATCCAAGTTCAAGGAATAAAGTTATTTTAGTTTGTATTTACACCCTTTGCACGAGCAAGGAGAACATTAGTTCTATAAATGTTAAAATTTTTGCAAGTCTTTCTACTTACAAACTCACTTTCTTTTAATGCTCTCAAGTATGTGTGTTAACTAAAAACCTATTAACCTATTTTCCTATAATTTTTCATTCATCTTAATTCCGTTTTAGTAGTATAATATACAAAAATGAAAGTAGAACACAAATATATAACTTTCTAATCATTTAAGATGTTTATGGTTTGAAATTTGTATTCAAATATAAGAAAAAAAAACATTTTTGAGAATTGGTTTAACACATTTATTCATGCTCCACAAAAATGTTGTAAATAAATTCAAACTTTTTCATTGGAACTAGGCAAACTAGGATTGGGGTGCGGTCTCAGCATGGCCTCGACATTGTGGAGGTGGCTGCGACAAACACCGCCCCATGCTAGCACCATGCCAAGCTCGACATCTCTTAACGACATCGGTTTGACAAAAAAATACTTTTTTCCATTTCAAATAAAAAAACTAGTCGTTCTTTTACAAAAAAAAAATGTACACACTTTTAACCAATATAAGTACTAGGGGTGAAAAATTGTGCTATCGTTTCGTGTTTCTGTCTAACACGACACGAAACGACAATGTTTTATGTAACACGAACACGACACGACACGAAAAATATAACATATACTAAAAACCAGTTTATTTAATGAATACTTTATCAAATATAACACGACAAACACGAAAAACACGATAAAGAACTGTTAAATCGTGTCAATTTCGTGTAATTTTGAACACGAACACATACGACACGACATCGTGTTTTTTACAATTAACACGAACACGACACAAACACGAATTCAAATTTCAGTTTCGTCCCAATTTCGTTTCGTGTCGTGTATTTTTGTCGTGTCGTGTCATAAATTGTCACCCTAATAAATACTAACACTATACTTTAACATTCTCAATTCCAGTTACTTCTTTTAAACCCTTCATACTCAAGCTTTTAAACCCTTCATACTCAAGCTTCAAAATGTAATTTCCAAGCAACCAAAAAATTTCAATTACTTCTCCTACGCCCTCCATATTTCTCTAGTATATGTAGTGATAGAAACATTGTTACGTTATGGAACAAGAAAATTTCTCTATAATTTGTAGTGATGGAAACATTGTTTCAACTTTTGTTTTTTTATTTGTTATCACTGAATTGAAATAGCTGGAAACATTGTTTCAACTTTTCTCTTACGCCCTCCAACTTTTGTTTTTTTATTTGTTGCGCCCCTACCCATCTGATGATAATAAACATTAAAAAGCCTACCAAAAGCATTTACTGCTACATCTCTCTTCTGGTTGACCCATCTACCAAAAAAATTAAAACTGATATTGAGTCATAACGAAGACCTCTGTCTTAATCTTTATGTCGGAATAGTAAAGTCTATTTGTTCTCCTGTTTGGGATGCCCCTACCGCTTTGGACTTAAGTGGAAAATTATGGTGGTAAAGAAACCGCGACCTCAGAATGTTCACCACTAGGTTTTGGTTGAGCGGACAATGGGTCTAAATTGGAAGCCTCATCAAATTTGGAGACAGTTTTGCAAGATCCATAGAACTTATTTTATAAAATTAATTAAATCTTTTAACAACTTTTTGGCCCAACTGTCTTTACAAAGTTTTTTTTTTTTTTTTGACAAATTTATAAAACTTAAGTGAATATGTAAAAAATTAAAATTTTGCATGTTTTTACACACACAAGATATATATATATATATATATATATATATATATATATATATATATATATATATATATATATATATATATATATATATATATATATATATATATAAGTTCAATTGAGAAAATAAAAAAAGTTGAGAATGGGGGAATCATTCTCAGTCATTCATTTATTTTTGCCGCAAAAGCCTCCGTCGTACCAGCGGAAATGGGAAATAAATAGACATGTGTTTTCCAACAAAACATGTTTCCTTAAACTATGCTAATCATTACCTTAATATATAAAAAAACATAATTTTTTTCGTTTTTTTTAATTTTTAAGAAGATATTTTTATCAAAAAATGATTTTAAATATACCAAAATTTATGATTTTTTATTCTCTACAAATAGACATCCATATTGATATAGTTTTAAGATAAAATAAAAAATTTATTTTTTTTATATTTCCAGCTATCGTTATTCATAAGTGAATAAAAATGCATCAGGTTTTTTACTACAGTACATTCGTTATTCACTTATGAATAAAAAGTATGATTAATTTTTTTTACAATTTAAGTATCATTCATATATGAATATAGCATATAATAAACATAGTATATTCATATTTAAATATGAGACGATGCATTCACTTGCAGGGCGGAGCTTGAACGTATAGTTTGGGGGGCCGAAAGTATTAGAAACTAAAATTAACGTTACCCAATTTCAGCAATTAAACACCAAAATACCTTAAATTACCGTGATTGTATCTATAAAAATCAAAATGGAGGAAAAATTCATTCAAAATCAGCCCTCTAACTTAAATCAAATTTAGGACAATAAAAATCAAATATTAGATAAACGAAAGCAATGCTCATCACTCATCACTCGTCAACTCAATTTAGACAAAGCATCAGCTTAATTTAGACAAAACATTAGCAAATTTCTGCAAAAGAGAACATTTAACAATGTGTGAAATCCTAATTAGTTGATTCCCAAATTCCAATAACAAGCAAATGGACGAACAATGCATATTACTCATCAATCAATTCATTCTAGACAAACATTAGCAATTTTCTACAAAAATCCATTTAAATGTGTGTGAAATCATAATTAGTTGTATACCAAATCCCAATAACAAGCAAAATGATACTCAAGTTTCAATACTAAATAGATTGGCTATTAATTTCCAGTAGAATTAGTTGTATACCAAATCCCAACAACAAGCAAAATCAGTCTTTTTTTCTGTTACTGTGGTGTCATTAATCGACAGCTTGAAGAGCTAAACAAATCATCAACTAGAGTACTAGACAGCTAAGTAAAAAACATAAACTAACTCAGGATATGAGAGTTGAGATTTCAGATTTGTAAATTCTAATTCCTAATTCTACTATTCCAAGTTCAAGAATAGATGAATCTGAGAGATTGAGAGAAATGGGAGAACAGGAGAAGAAAGAACAGGAGCATTACATACCTGATTTCCAGTGACCGGCGAGAGCTGCTGCGGTGGTGAATGGCGAGACCGACGGGCAGCGACTGAGCGAGGTACGGAGGTAGCGACTAGCGACGATGGGAGAGGAACTGGGTAAGATACGGATCGATTTTGACTTCTTGTCGCTTGGTTTGGAAATCAGACTGAAATCGGGAGGGGCCACAGCCCAATTTTGACACTAATAGGCCTATAATTAAAATTTTTGAAGATATATTTGCTATTTCTAACCCAAATATCAGGGGGGGCCAAAGCCCCTCCTGGCCCTATACATAATCCGCACATGTTCACTTGTGAATATTACATAGTATATTCACTTGTGAATATTAGATTGTATATTCACTTATGAATATTAGATAATATTTTCATATCTGAATATTACATAGTATTACATGGTATATCACATGTGAATATTACATAGTATATTCACTCGTGAATATTAGATGATATATTCACTTATGAATATTACACAGTATATTCATATATGAATATTACAATGTGTTTTCACAAAAATATATAAGTTTTATATGTTATTAACATATGAATAACATACAGACTTGCATATTTGTTTTTTTGTTTTAATAATCATATATTGATTCAGGCGAGAAAACATATTCATATATGAATATAACGTGGTAATTTAGTTTATGCATTTCATCAAACAGTTGGAGTGCATGCAAGTTAACTTTTTAAAAAATGTTAAAAACATGATACTTTGACTATTTAAATCTTACAAAATAGTAGATTGATAAAGAATTATATGAAATTTTTCAAAAAAAAACGATTTGATATTTTTCTAACCTCAATTTTGAAGTTTTATTTGATAATCGATGTTGAATGAATGATATAAAGTGGATTTTTTGTTGATAATCGATGATGTTGATCTAATGACGCTAGGAGTATAATTAATCGTAGATGTTGAAGATCTGATCGTATTCAAGCAGAATTGAAGGTTGGATTAAAAGAACCAAAAACGATTTTTTGTTGTTAACTGTTGAATCGTGTTGATAAACATGTTATTGACGAAGATCGATGATTGATTAACACTAGATGATGTTGATGATGGTTTAATTGAAGAAATCTGGATGATTGTTGAAGGTTGGAGGAGAAATTTGGATGATGAACGATCGATTTGAAATGGGTTTGAACTGTTAACTATTTATATACAGTTACGTATTTGAGATTGAAGGTTACTATCATATTTACAAGTTTGTCACCGTGTCTTTTTATGCTTAGATTAAATGATTAGCTAAGAATGATTCTCTCATTCTCAACCTTTTTTTTTCTCAATTGAACCCTCCTCTCTCTCTCTCTATATATATATATATATATATATATATATATATATATATATATATAAGTTCAATTGAGAAAAAATAAAAGGTTGAGAATGGGGGAATCGTTCTCAGCCAATCATTTTTATATATGTAAAACACATTTAGATTAAGTCATTAAAGACACATTGTTTTTCTGAATCGTTCATTCGTTCTTCATCAACACCATTTGTTATTCATTCATCTGGATCGTTCCTTTGTTCTTCATCAACATCATATCTTCTCCATCAACATCATCTGTTCTTCATCAAAAAAACATCAACGTCACATGTTCATCATCAAAAAACATCGACACTTCATAAAACATCAATTCTTCATCAAAAATCTTCGTTATTTCATCAAAATGTTGTGATTCAACATCAAAAACATTTATTCGTACTATTAAGTGTAAGTCGTGATTCAATCTTGTCCAGTTTCGTTGATGTCAAGCAAAATCGATAAACATAATCCATATTTATCGATGTCACATCATTTTGCGATCACCAGTCATCGAAACTTCATCAATCGAACCTTCACCAATATCAAAAAAACAGATAGCAATCGAAAGTGCATCAACATAACCATATATTTGAAGATTTTTTTTTAAATCGCTTTTCAGACTTGAAAAACTTCGTTTTTCATAAAAAATTTCACAATTTTTGATCTAAACCTACTGATTATTGATCAATTTTGATAGGATTTGATTTGTGTTGTAATTATTGGCTTCAATTGTTAATTTTTTACCATAATTATATAAGTTAATTTATTTGCACGCCAACTGTTCGATGAAATGCATAAACTAAATATATCACGTAATATTCACAAATGAATATGCCTTTACACGAGAATCAATGTATGTCTTTTAAAAATACAGAGCAATTATGTAATTCATATGTGAATAACATATAAAAATTATTTTCACATGCGAATACATGTAATATTCACAAATGAATACAGGTAATATTCATAAATGATAATGTATTTTTTTCGGAAAAAAAAACATTGTTTTGAGGACCTAAGCAAGTTTGTAGTTCATATGTGAATAACATATAAGAATTATATCCGCATGTGAACATATGTAATATATTCACAAATGAATATATATGTAATAATCAAATGTGAATATATATGTATTATTCACAAATGAATAAAACTGTCAATAAAACCGAGGACTACAAAATATATAAAATTAAAGATAAAAAAAGTATTTGATAAGGATATATATTTATTCACATACAACTAATCTTTTTATGTTAATAAAATAATTATATAAGCATATATATTTTTATTAATGTTATATTCATTTGTGAATAAATGATAACTTTTTTTTCAGAAAATTATAAAAATAGAGAAACGTCATTTTGAGGCCCTAAATAGTCCTGAATGGCCGAAAAACACCGTACGTCACGGCGAAGAGGTGAGTTTTGTAAATTGCACCATTTTACATCAAATATGCGAATTTCGTCCAATTTCGAGACTAAACTTCATTGCGGCAAATTGTTTTGATGATGTCACTAAATTTTCATTCCTACTATTGATGACATCATCATGACATGCTATTTATTCATATATGAATAAAGTTTAGAAATCATTACGACATATTTACTGATGATGTTACTAACTTCAATCTCACTAGTAAAAACATCATTGTAATCTGTTATTTTTATTTGTGTGAATAAACTATACATGTTGATTTATTTATTTTGTGAATACAACCTTTATATATAAAAATAAATAATACACTATAAGAATTGGTTTGTGAATAGTTTTTTTGTATATTGTAACAATATTATTTTACATGTAAAATCAACATTATACTAAGACAAACAACATTGTATTGGTTAATGAATATCATTTGCATTTGAATTTAACACGATCAAAATGAAGAATATATTAAATTGTATAACATTTACACGTGAATATAAAAACATATTGTCTTCGTCAATGATATCTTCTCAATTACGTCAACCAATCGTCAACCACCCGGATATGAACCAACCATTGATTGAAATGTTATTCTTTTATTGAGTTATAACGATACCTGAAAAACATGTGAATACACATAAAAAATGTTAAAAATATACTTTTAGTTCATAATAATAGCAATTTATCACATTCTAATTATCACATGGTATATTCACACATGAATGTATAATCATATATGAATATTATATGATATATGTTGTTTATATTGTATATTTATGTGATATTACATGGTATATTCACAAATGAATATTACATAGTATATTCACATATGAATATTATATGGTAGATTCACATGTGAATATTATATGGTATATTTACTTGTGAATATTACACATTCTAGTCACATCTAAATAATGCATGGTATATTCATTCATGAATATTACACAGTATATTCACATATGAATAATATATAGTATATACACTTGTGAATATGATACACTATATTCATATTTAAATATTAAATGATGCATTCACTTGTGAATATTACATAGTATTTTCACTTGTAAATATTAGATGATATATTCACTTATGAATATTATATGGTATATTCATATGTGAATATTACACGGTTTATTTACATATGAATATTACACAAGATATTAACATATGAATATTACAAGGTATATTCACAAATATATATAATTTTTATATGTTATTCACATATGAATAACATATAAAATTGTATATTTGTTTTGTGTTTTAATAATCATATACTGATTAAGGTGCGAAAACATATTCATATGTGAATATAACGTGGTAATTTAGTTTATGTATTTCATCAAACAGTTGGAGTGCATACAAGTAAGCTTTTTTAAAAATGCTAAAAACATGATACTTTGACTATTTAAAACTTACAAAATAGTAGATTGATTAACACTGGATGATGTTGATCGAGGGTTTAATTGAAGAAATCTGGATGATCGTTGAAGGTTGGAGAAGAAATTTGGATGATGAACGATCGAGTAGTAATGAATTTGAATTGTTATCAAATTATCCACAGTTACGTATCTGTGATTGAAGAATATCATATAATATTTACAAGTTTGTCACCGTGTATTTTATATTAAGATGCTAATTAAATGATTGGCTGAGAATGATTCCCCCATTCTCAACTTTTTTTTCTCAATTAAACCCTCATCTATATATATATATATATATATATATATATATATATATATATATATATATATATATATATATATATATATATATATGTGTGTGTATTTTTAGATGAGCAACAATTTGTAAAATGGAAAAAATATAAAAAAAAAAAACTTGTATAAAATTGAATAAGTAAAAGGGTAATTTTTACATGTATAAAACCGAGTAATTAAAATTGTTGAAAAACTAATTTGTAAAATCTTTTTACTGAAAGTGAATAGTCCTATCATGTATAAAAACCAATATGTAAAAAGTAGTGCAAAAATAACTTATAAAAAATACTAACTTTGTAAAAGTGTATTTTTAAATAACCAAGTTGTAAAACATTATAAAAGATTATAAAAGAAGGGTTTTTTTTTTAAGGTTGTAAAAAACATTTGTCTTTTCCTAATCGGTGGACTCGGGTTAAAGGATTAATCGGCTTGGCGGGGATTAATCAAGGGATTAATAGGGGACCATTAATTGTTAATTCGTTGAATTTTAAAAAATTAAATATGCCTAATATCATAACAAAATTCATAAATACTACTAATATCATAACAAAATAGGTTAATATAATTAATACAACACTAATCAATCCTCAAATAATTTCTATTGAGATAGAACTTTTTCAAAGTGTAAAAATTTCATCGTTTTCGACTATTTCACTCATTGTTTGGGCATGGATGAATCGTTAGCCGCCCTCTAGTTGGTCGGGTAGCGCCTAAGGATTAATCGGAACCTAGTCGGGATTTTTACAACACTAATTTTTTTGTAAAAATGATGAAGCTTTAAAAAATTGTAAAAAAAATTCAAAAAAAAAAAAAAACAACTTGAAGCAAATTTATAAAAATTTTGAATTAAATTCATAAACAATACAATAATTTAGGCCAAAATTATATATATATATATATATATATATATATATATATATATATATATATATATATATATATATATATATATATATATATATAGAGAGAGAGAGAGAGAGAGCTAGGTTTAGGTGTTTAAACTAATTATTGTGTTATTGTATGCATCAATGTAGGCCAATCATTTCAAAAGGGTAAATATGTAATCTTACATTTAATTAATTATGGTAAATATATATATATATCAATTAATATCCCTTTAATTTAGGAATATCAGTTAATATCCCTTTAATTTAGAAATGGGTCGTGTTATCAGAGCACAGCGTAAGGGAGCAGGGTCCGTCTTTAAATCTCATACCCACCACCGAAAATGACGATTACCCTCTCAACATACTCGCTTCTTCACCACATACTCGCCGCCCTGTCTCCGCCGCCGTCTCCAGCTCCACCGGCAAGTTTTATTCTTCTCCATCGTAATACACACACTAATCCACAAGTTATGTAATTTGGCAGATTAATGGCGCAGGAACTGCTGAAACTTCGATTGGAATCAGCGAAGAAACGGGCAGTTTGTTGGAGAGAGTAGAGGTGTTTGATTTGAACGGGAATTCGATTTTGATTTCTGATTTATGGAAAGATCGGAAGGCTGTCATTGCATTCGCTCGTCATTTCGGGTATGCATCTGATATACCATCTTATAGAGAAATCGTAGCGCAAATTTGGTCCCCTAATTCATATAAACAAGGATACAGTGCCCTAATCCAACTGCTTTACGTGTTGAACTGCAGATGTAACCTTTGTCGCAGACGAGCTGATATGATTGCTGATAAGAAGGTATTCAGATTTTACGAACTGAATCTTACACTTTTTAGGTTTTTAGACTAAAGATATATGACCAAGAAGTTGACCAGAACTTACTACCAGTAGCAAAGGTAAATATGGAAGAACACAAAAATAATTCTTTCAGAATATTGCACACCAGGTGTTTGTAGAAATGCCTGAAAGAGAACTTGATGTTCAAATTCTTGAAGAACACAAAAATAATTTATGAATTTGTTATTTGTGTTACTTGATTTTAACATGTAGTATGAGTTCTCTTAGAATTACTAAAATTTGTTTTATTTTTGTTGTATAAAAGCATTATCACATAGTTTTATTCTTACATAATTCAATTTCATGACAATTATTCTTACAGAATGAATGAAGTACATGATGATCAATGGCGCAAAGGTTGGATGAATGTGTGTGGGATAGACATGAACAATCCTCAATGGTCACCGATCTTCCACAAAAATGCACTACTCATTGTCATATGTAATAGTATATTTCAATAGAATAATCTACATATGATATTTGTTTGTTATTAGGGAGTGTTTCATTATTATAGAATAAAATATAAAGTTTTTTTTATTTTTTCAATGATGTGATAGAAAAAATTTAACTTGTATCTAAAAATTTGTTTATTCTGCGAGAAGTAAGACTTTTTATTAGTTTATGGCTTGCATTTTCATAGAATATCATTATAAAAAGAATGTCATTCTGTCAGAATAAAACCGAGTATGATTAAAAATTATGTTAGAATTATTTAAACTAAATTAATTTAAAAAAAATCAAAATTAAAAAATTAAGATAATCAAAGATCCATTAAAAGGTACAAGATATAATGCATTACTTATTATTATTATTATTATTATTATTATTATTATTATATATATATATATATATATATATATATATATATATATATATATATATATATATATATATCTTTATTGCTTATTATTGAAATTTGGTCAAAGGCTGAATTTTAAGAGCTACAAGATATAATGCATTATGTACAATGAATTTATACATTGCAGAATAGTGTATCTTATATTCGGTCAACAATTGAAAATGTCAAATAATCGTACTACTAGCTCCTGTTATATCTCACTCCTAACCCTTATAACTAAACAAACTCATCTGCCCCCAACTGATTCAGTCTAAGTTGAATTGGTCATCCTTTAGCTTCAAGTCGATTGAATCTGTCAACATTAAATATGCTTTATATTGCATCCAATCTCTTAGTTCTTTCACATTTGCTTAGCGAGGTAAGTATTTTCTTCACAATTTCATTGTTTTTCTTTTTTATTTCAGGTAAATTATAGAGTTTTCTTTAACGATTTAAGGTTATATGACATTATTTAGGGCTTCATCCACCACTACACCTCTTCCAAATACAGGCAAATAATGATCAAAGACCTGCAATTCATTTATATATGTTTCACTCCTTTCTTTCCAACTTCGTCTCCTTTCTCCTCCTCTTACCAAAGACGTATAATTTCTGTACTTTTTAATTTTGGTTCGTGTGTGTGTTAGGGCTCAACAGAAAACAGGAAAGGAAAGTAATATTGAGCAGAAAGAGATAGAGGAGAGGATATATCGAGGCTAGGGGGAGGAGGTAACGAAGCTGTGGTGGGATTTGACAGGCGGAGATGTGATGATTACCAGATTTCTTCTTTTTCACATCATAAATCTTTCTTTCTTCTCCCATTCTCATTTTTTTCTTTCGATTTCATTTAGCTAGGTAAACACCTCCATTTCCTGTATTCACCGGTTATTCATTAAGCCGATTCGGTTAATGGATATGTATGATTTTGATTAATTCTCTCTATAATCTAGGGTGAATTAGGTTAGGGCATGAATAGAATAATGTGGTAGGATATACATACGTTGATAACATGATTCCACTTAAAATATATTTCTTGTTTATAGACCAAGGTATGTCGTGAGCAGGTAGTTATAGGATTACAACTATCTAAATGTTGATTTCAGGTGATGACCAATGAGATTGATTAAAAATTCAAGATTTAGAGGGTCATACTTATTTAACTCTCTTTTATCATGTATATGATTTTGGTGATACTTTTTCTTGGATATTCTTTAGACTTAAAGAAATGAATACAATATTAATTTTTTTAGTTTACCTTCACAACCATCTGTGAAGATCTTTAGGTTGGTACAAGTAGAGTCAAAGCTAAAAACTTTAGTTTGCAACTTTTAGTCAAGCTGACATGAAGATCCAGTTAAAGTTAACAGAAAAATCCTAATAGCATGATCTATCTTTTAAAGTCAAACTAACCTATCTATATGATATAGCATGATTTATTTTGTTTCTGTCATCTTCAAGTTGGATGTTTTTATTGTGTTCGATGGAGATGATTTTGCAATTGACAAGTTGAGTAGGATGTTGCCTATAAATATGTTTGATCTGGACAGATTTGCCCTTATGTGGGTTTGGTTGATTTTATTTTTGTTTCTGATATGTTACAGGTTTTGATCTAGCTTGATGAATTTACAATTGGTGATGGTTTTTTACAACTTTAAGTGAGTTGGTTGTTTTTTGTAATCTTGCTGCTCTTCTTTGCTGGATATTCTCAACTTGATCAAAGTGCATTGTTATTGTTGGCGTTAAAGTGGTGGATTAAGATCGCATTAGTCAAAACATTCAGTCTGATAAGAGTAGTTTTCAAGTAATGTTGATGGCAAATTATGTATTGTTAAGGAGCATATGCTTTTTTTTCCGAGAAAGTGTTAACGAACATATGCTTGGATGTAGTGTTAGTTTTATCTATCTTAGTTCTTACTTATATCTCAGTTGCTTTCATATGGCTAAAAACATGTAGCTTAGGCTCTTTGAAAAAAAGAAGTTATAACATTCTTAACAACAAAAGGAGATGAAAGTGGTTGGATAAGTGTGGGATTAATATATCTTTTGAGATTCCATTCAAAATAGAAGTTAGAGTGGTATGTCTGCATGATCTAGAGAAACAATCTTTTGGCATGCCCACAAATCGGATTTCGTTAAATTGCATTTCTATGTATTTTAAACATTTTGCCAGTTAATCTTTTGGCAACTAATGGCCAACTAATTTAACTTTTCTACATAGCAAACATATGTTCCAACGAGGAAGAAAGCAATTGCAGATTTTCTTTACATAATTTAAATGAAACAATTTGTGAAATATATTTTTATTATTTTAATAGCCATCTACAATCGTAGCTTTAGTTCAATGACCTTCATTTTTATAATGACCTTCATTGTTATGATACTTTTAATATAAAAACATGAGGGCTTACAAAATTAAAAAGATGTCAATTAGTCAATAAGTGTTTTAAATTTCATTTTATCCAAACGATTAAAAATGTTTATTAATAGTATCAAATCGCAACATATTTGTTAGTTTATATATCTACAGTATCTGTCTAATTCAACATTGTAGTAATAACAAAATATGATATTAAAAACCAATTTGTTATAAAAATATAATAAGAGTAGAAAGTACTCATTCCGTCCGTTGTAGTAATAACAAAATGGATTATTATTTTGGCAAAAACCAAAAAAGAAATATGGACTATAATTTTTGGACGGAGGGAAGCTTATTAATTAAATATACTAGAAATCATAAATATAATATCAACTTTTACTAAAGTAAGACTTTTATTCCCGTCCGTTGTAACGACACCCCATTGATATGTAAAAGTTTTCAGCACAATGTCATTTATGTGACATTATCCAAATAAATATCACGTGCCAATACAAAAGTATTAGCAAGTCTAGCGAACAATTCAACCTCAGTGAAGTCTATACATCAAATTGGAGCCTAAAGAAGTGATGGACGATTAATAATGTACAATCAATAATGTGTTCGTACACATTTGTAAACAATTCGAACTCTAATTCATACTGATTTCCTTTCTACTAGCATGACTGTTATTGATAATTCTTTATATGTAATAAACTATTTGCGCAAAAGAAATAATCGTCTCTACAAAATAATTACTGAGTACAATATCCGCACCCAGCGCTTGGCGCGGGTAAACGGCTAGTATATATATATATATATATATATATATATATATATATATATATATATATATATATATATATATATATATATATATATATATATATAACTTATAATAAGTTAATTTTTGGGTTTTTTTACTCCGACTCGTCCCGGGCATTTGAATCAACCCGCTTCCACATAACCGTATTCATTGTGCCATGGACATGCTCCAATAATGACCAGCCTCACATAGCCATCCACAGCTCTCCCAACTGATAGCTCGCCCAAATGATGATTGTGTTTCTATCTAGCTAACATTGTTATTGCTAACTGCAGCCTCCATGATGGCCCTATCCAGTTGCACCTTGGTTAATCATATGACTAGGATACCATGTGCCGATATTTCTAAACTACGACATTTTGTCAAAAAAAATTGTTTCCATGTTGCTCTTTTTTCCACAACGGGCATTAAAGGCTTCGAATCAACAGCCAAAAATCCTTTATGGCTCACGGATATGGTGGATGAGAGTGATGCCTTATGGGCTAATGAGACTTAGACCCTCGTTTCATGAGCATACTCTTTAAACATCATGGTTTTCAAATGGGTGTAAATACCTTTTGTAGTTGTTAAATGTTCGAAGTATAGATAAGGTCCCAATTGTTATGTTTCAAAATAGCTCACCGATACGTAGTTGTAACAATTTCATCAAAAGATTAGATAAGTAAATACAAAACAAGCACACCTTGTTGCCTATGGATTCACATGTTCTCCCAGTTTGGACTATTCTCATACCTTTACCTCTGTTGTTAATGTATCTACGATTTGTATTGTACTTTCCCTCATGGTAATTCACAAATGGCATCTTCATCAACTAGATGTCAACAATGCAGTCTTGCTTGGACATCTAACCAAAACCGTGTTTATGGAGAAGCATCCAACTTTTATTGATAAATGTCTACCTAAGCATGTTTTTCATATAAAAAGGAATTATACTCTCTCAAACAAGCCTCATATTCTTGGTTTAAGCATCTTAGTGATTTTCTCACCGTTCTTGGCTTCTTTTGTAGTCAAGTCGACCCATCATTATTTGTTTTTAAGACAAACTATTTCTTGTTTTACTTATTCATTTTTGTTGATGACATAACCATTATTATGAATAATGAACCACTAATCTGAAAGTTCATCTTGCACATTTATCATGAAGTTATAATCAAAGATCTTTGTTAACGAAGTTACTTTTTAGACCTATAGTAATCTTACACCGACAATGGCTCTTTCTAAACCAATTTCTAAACCATACCAAGTATGCTCATGATATTCTTGTAAAGCACCCCTCGCATGTGTAATTTGTAATAACCAATTGAAAATTCCTTTTAATAGTTGTTAAAGGTGCAAGTGTGATAAAATAACAATGTAGTATGTTGAATGCAATACATGAAACTAATCCTAATACCCAAGTTCCCTACTCTCACAAAAGGCCCATTTCCATACTAAATTTCCATACTAAAGGAGTTTCGAATGTGAACCCGCAGAGAAAGATTGTAACACAACATAGTGTTGGCATACGCACACTTTCAACCAAGTGTAGAGGTTGCAAGAATACGTCTTGGTTTAGGTAAAATGCAATCATCACACATAAAACCTTAGACGAAATTTGCAAGGCTCCTCCCAAAGTGATGGTAGTCTAAAATATTGTTTACGCCACTCACAAGTCAAATATGACCGAGTCCATAATCCCAACTCATAGTGACCGCACATCACATAAGCCTCCAACCCATCCTATTATAGATGCACATAATCATGATTTCAAAACCAATGAAGTAAGTAATTTCTACCCACTGGAAACTCATTTTACAATATTCGTGAGTGCAACACATTTTACGTATAATATTTCACACAGGATGTGTATGAAATATTATAAAAATATTCAAAAGATTCATAGGATAAATCATATATATTAAGGGGCATTTGTTATTAGGTAATGAAGTAACATTAACAAGCGTAGATCTTCTCTATCACTAGCATAAGTGTTTGAGTGCTTAATTGTCACCTAAAACCAAAGTTAATTAGGTAATTAGACCTAAGATAGCCCCATATATACCTATATTAAGATTAATAACTTTTATAACTTTTTAATGTTAAAATTCACTTCCCAAATCATATTAGAAGGGTAATGGAGTTGATAAGAGGTCAAATGGATCAAAATAAAGAAAACCAGTGCTAGTATGACGAGAAAGACTAAAAACAAGCTGCATTTTATTTGCCATGGGAAAAACATGAGCATGTTTTCCTTCATGTCATCCAATTTGCGGCTTTTCCACTAAAAAGGGGATTGTACTTTGGAAAGTTGACCCTAACACTTCATTTACCATTTTAAATGGCATCGGGTCATTCAATTTGTAGTTTTCTAAATCTAAAAACTACTTCATGTAATTACATATTTCAAAAAGTTTTCAGTTATATTTGTCAAACACTTATATAACAAATAAAAGTTACACTTTGCAGCTAGTTTTACTAAATATGCCCTAACTGATTGGGTCGTTAATTGTGTGGCTGTCATATATAACAATTATTGTTATTATTATTATTATTATAAAGATAATAAAATTAAAATGTATACAACTTGCCACATCATTTCAAATCGTTCAACTCAATTGAGTGCATAAAGGGCTTGATTTAACTAGTTAAAATTTCTCAAACGGTTTGGAAGAATCTTTCTTCCACAATAATTTTCTTAAAACGTTAAAAAAGTATAAGTATTTTCTTCCTTATAATCATACAACAAAACAGAACTTGCAATATTGTCACAAATCCAACATATTACTAGCTCTCATATCCCTTTCATTCTTAAAACTCTATTATACCACACAGAATGAAGAATCATATGAAACAAATCATACTTAACAGGTTCCGAATGCCAAAAAAACTGCTCCTTAACCTTCTTCACTCTCTCATACATCTCAACATACTTCTCTTCAGAAATCGAAAGCAACACCTTCTTCAAATTCACAATATCCTTCTCCAACACAAAAACCGCAAACGATTCCCAATTCAAAACCTCAAAAAACGGAGGCACGTAATTATCCGATATAATCACAGGGACACAATCGTAAATTAACGACTCCACAACTCTCGGGCTATGAACTGCAAACCCTCGAGCACAAATACAGTATTTGCTACTTTTCATGTGGTCGATGTAGTTTTTGTTGCCTTTAACATGAGGCATTCGGGCGAATATTCTCATGTCTGTATCGTTTCCCCAATGATTTAATAAAACGGGTCGGACATATCCGTGCATATGACCCGCAAAAAAGGCGAGAATTGGTCGTTGTGTTGGGGGGTTGCCTCCTATGTCTTTCAGAGGATTTTTTGAGGATCTTACGTATGTTGTTGGAAGTGAAACGTCTTTGCCTATTTTGAAACCTGTTCGAATATCGGCATTGCAAAGGGCTCTTATAGTGTTGAGTAAACGTCCCCTTGTTTCCGCTGGGGCCTGTGGAAATAAGAAATCATTAGTTAAAATGACTAAAATACCCCTGGAAACCAAGAGCTGATTTCAACTTCGGAATTTTCGAAAGTGGCAACGGTTGTGTCTATTTTTTTTTTTTTACGGGTGGTGTGCTAGCTGAAAATTGTCAACGGTTCATATGACTAAAATACCCCTGGCAACTAGCGAACAGCTTGGTATTTTTTCCAAGGGACATTCAAAAAATTGAAATTATTTTTATTTTATGCGGGTGGTATATTAGCCGAAATGGTGAATGGTTGAAATGTGACTAAAATACCCCTCACAACTAGCAAACAACAAATTTCAACTTGGAAATTTTCCATGAAGGGTAAACAGGACATAAAAAAAATGGAACTTAAATCAGTTTTCTGCAGGTGGTGTAGGTGTAGTTGCTCAAATGGTCAACAGTTCAAATGACTAAATTACCCCTGGGTCATGGCAACCACCAATCAGGTAATTTCAGCTTGGAAACTTTCTAAAAAGGGTAATGACGCTTTCAAAAAATAAATTTATCCCAACTTTCTATGGATGGTATACTTGCTAAAAAGGTCGAACGGTGCAAATGACTAAAATACCCCTGGGTCCTGGCAACCACCAAGCATGTAATTTCAGCTCGAAAATTTTACAAAAAGGTTAACATGGCATCAAAAAGATAGGAATTATTTCAAATTTATACCGTAGCTTAGAATTTTTCCAAAAACTGTAACATGAGATTCGAAATTTGAAATTATTTCAACTTTTTACGGTTCAAATGACTAAAATACCCCTGTCAATGAGCAGCCATAATGTGGGAGTTCTCCAGGGGTTGCAAAAGAGTAAACCTTTTGCAGAAAGAAGTAAAAATTTTGGACCTTTCTATAAAAAGAAACTGGATAAAGGAAGAAGGAAGAAGGGTATACCCAATCATGGCAACCAGTCAGAAAATGATCTGATCCATTCGTTCTATTCCAAAATGGATATTTACTTATAATCATTTCAGTGTGGTTCTTCATGAACTGAATCAGATTATCACGGCTGTGTGAATGAGGAACATAAAGTGTTAACTCAAGCAATCGGGAACTAAAAGGTATGTAGAATAAATGAGCTTCATTCGGGTCTTCTGTTACAAATTGTTTATTTTCTTCCATCAGCTTCAAGAACCAACCCTCCGATGCATATATTCCCTCAAGTATCCAATCATGGAAAATCGGCTTTTCTCCATCTTTGTATATGTACACTTTGAGCATTCGGTCCATTATCTCATAACTCCTGCAATAAGACCTTTTTTAAAAATAGTCCCACTAATGAGTTGTTTCTTTTTTTTCCCATTAAGTCATGTATACGTAAAATGGGCGAATGGGTAATTAATGATGTATGTTTGTGATAAACTGTTGTATGCATAAGGTCTGTTTCTTTTCTTTCTTTTCTGGACTGAATAAACCGTCTGAATGAGACTAAATGAGCATTCTACCCTTACATTCGAAAAAAACAAATTTCACAATATTCGTCAATTTTAACGAAAAAGGAAAAACGAAGAATGAAAAATAGGTAAAGGGTTAGGGTAGGTTTGGTTGTAGAAAATTGTTTTCATTTTTCTAGGAAAAGTTTTCAGAAAATAGAGTTGAGCTTTCATTTTTAGTTTTCAATGAAAATTTTAGGAAACGCATTTGGTTGGAAGCGTGGAGTTTTCATTTTCCATCTTAGAAATTTAGAAAAACTTTGGAAAATTGTAAAATTCACTTTTCTAGTTTACATACAATTTGGAAAACAGAAAATTTTCATTTTCTTCGAAATATCTTGAAAACTGAATCAACCAAATACGTTTTCAGAATTTTCATTTTCATCTGAAAATTTTCATGGAAAACTAGAAAATTTTCTGCAACCAAACGCACTCTTAGTGTCTTAACACATTAAGTCTTTTACTTCATATTAAGTCAAAAAGAAAGAGCCGTGTATAGTTGTCTAGGTAACGTCTTTAACTCATTAAGCCCATTAAGTAAAAAAGAAACATCCTTAAATTATTAGAAAGAGAAGGTATATAACTAGATGTTATAAAGATACCTTTTAAACATGGAAATATTCCGATAAATAGGGGCATAGAGTCGCGAATCATTGTTAGTGAAGGCAGCATTTTCAATTTGTGATTTTGCTTCAAGTAGTTGTTGATCAACCAATGATGAAACTTGAGATGGCTATAATGAAAAAATACAAAAGATAATCAAGAATGTGAATGTAAAAGACAACATTTTCATGTATATTCAACTTGACTAACCAAATCAGCATATGAAGTCATATACATACGACTGAATAAAGGGAAGAACGACTTTTCTTTAGCTCTTCATTCATCTGGGAAATTGACATTACTGGTAAAGTCTCCATTTTGGGCTTTTTCAGATCTCCATTTTGGGTATTATTTTCTCTTTCCTCACTGGAATTTTTGGGGGAAGATCCGTTAACACCTGAATATGAATCTTTTAAGTCTTGTTGCATGAAACTTGTATTTTTTGCATTTGAGAAATAACTTTCTCGAACAAAGGAGGCCTTAGCACCAGAAAGTAGAAGTGATATGCTGCTGAATATTGGAAGTTCGGAATATTGAAGAGTCAATACAACAACCAATGAGATTCCGAGTACCCAAATCAATCTTGTGGTTTGTTTTGGAAATGGATAGTGAAGAAACCCATGATCCATGTAGATCAAATGGATTGAAATTTGAGTCACTCCAAGAATGTTTCCTGTTTACCATTTCGAAATCATTAGGTCGCTGTAAAAACAAGATGGCTGCTACAAGTTACATGATTCACTGATTCAGAGATCTTAACAAATTGATTATTGATGAATCGGTTTTAAGGTGGGTTTTTTCGCCCCATTTTATTGTTGTTCATTTATGAGCTCTGTTTGATCTATAAACACATTAATTAAGATTCAGATCACCCAGAAAGGATTCGAGATTGGCTCGACAATATTCTTGAATCGAGTAAAACTACGTATTGTATTAGATTTCATAAAAGACGAACATATACGATCGATTGAATAATAACGATACAAATGAAGATCTAGAGGAGATCGCTTACAAAGCCTTGATCGTTAAATGAACTTTGTAGCTCCCACAGATCGGAGTCTTGATGTGAATTGCATTTGAATGTATTTTGAATCAGATCTAAATTACACGGAAACACGAACTTCGATTTGGTATAAAATATGAATATGTTTCGTATAACAAGCTTGCTTTTAGAATATTATATGGCTAAAATAAAGTTTTTTTCTCAAATGTTTTTAAACCTCTTAATAATATAGTAGGTGTGATTACACGGTTTATTCAAAGGTCCAAAAGTAACGGTGTGAGCAAAAAAAATCATTCATGCAAGTTTTGGTAGGGGTGGAATTGGTACAGTACCAATTCATTTTTCTCTAAACCGTCCACCGTACCAACTATAATTGGTATAAAAAAATTTCTACCGTTACCGTATCAAGTATACTTTGTACCAATTTATTTGGCTACCAACATGTTTGGTTGGTACAAATTGGTAATGGTATATACCAACTTCTTTTAATTTTCTATTGTAACATTTAAAAATAAGCAAAGACATCGGGATTTTGATGTTTAGTATAGAAATTAGTTACGTAGTAGACACTCCTTAACTGAACTTTTCTTCGTCTTCTCGCTTCCCTGATACTTTTCTTTTAAAGTATCCCAGATTCTTTTGCCATTTTGCGACTTCTAACATAGTTGTAAACCACTGGTGGAAGAGCATCCCGAAGTTCACATAAACATCTCTTATCATTTGCCTTTTGTTTTTCAGTTTGCAATCCAACATCAGCAGAAGAACCAGTCGTTCCAACTTGTTCAAGCCTTTCTGGACGGTAATTACCACACGTAACACATCGCCATAGACTCTCGTCTATACCATTAAAGTAATCCTCCATGCGATCCGACCATTGTTCATACAATTCTGGAATCAGCATAGGAATTTTGGTAGAAGATCCAAGAAGATGAGAGTAACTGGACATTGTGTTCATGTTGAAACTCGTCATTGATGTACAGACTGAAATGATAAAAAGCTTTAGAGAAAGAAATCTAACGGATGATTCTTTCAGAAATCGATCAAAGAACACTCGATTTGTCAATCAAAACGCAGAATCAAATCAAATCAGTTGATTAGATCAGATTTTCTAAATCAAAAGTGCGGTAAACTTCTGAATCGGTGGATAAGAAGATATAATTAACTGATCATACCTAGCTTTGAACAATAACAAAGATCGAACATATATAGCTACCTGGGTTTATATGTTAGTTTCAATCTAAGCTAGTAGCTAGATTATATATTGGGTTTCTTGTATAGATAAACCCACAATCATTCATATATATATATATATATATATATATATATATATATATATATATATATATATATATATATATATATATATATATATATATATATATATGGGGAAGGGTTATTTGGAAAACAAAAAAAACCCTACAAAAACCCTAAAAATTATAAAAATGCATAAAAATAATACAAAGACATCACAAAACTTTTTTTTGAATTTTTTTATCAAAAAATCGCAGCATTTTTTACAATTTCGCCGAAAAAAAATCGATTTTTTTTTTTTTTGTAAAAAAAAAATTATTTCAAAATTTTTTTTCAGCAATTTTGACCTAAAAGTTGCGATTTTTTGATAAAAAAAATCAAAAAAAAGTTTTGTGATCTCTAAGTATTTTTTTATGCATTTTAATGATTTTTAGAGTTTTTTTTGGGGTTTTTTGTTTTCCATAGAACCTAAACCTCTATATATATATATATATATATATATATATATATATATATATATATATATATATATATATATATATATATATATCACTGTCTAACTATGAAGTACTCTAGCTTGTTATTAACTGACTGCAATCACAGACAAATGAACTACTAATTAAACTAGGGATCTTCAGATTGCCCCTGCACAGTGAAAACCTTGTAACTGTGGGTTAATTTGCTTGAATGTCTTAGGTTGTTATATGGAAACCATATCATGATCATGCATGCATGCATGTCTTGGTTGGTGTTAAAAAAACTCATTTAGTTGGGTTTTAATTATCTTGATCCTATGAAAAAACTTAACATATAAATTAGTCAAATCAATTTGGGTTGTCGATCGTAATTAAAATATTTTGTTTATAACTTATTATCTTATTATTAATAATTTTTTAATATATATTAATTATAAATAACATTGTTTACCCTAAATATTTTATTATTATATTGGTTGAATTATTAAATTTGATGACTAATATAATATAAAACTTTCATTTTTATTTTATTTCATAATAAAATTTAAATTTAAATTAAACGTATAGTCTAAACTCTAAAGTAAACTTTTTTTGTAAATTAAAGTTTGTATTCATTCGTATCAAAAATTTAATATTGTTTTGGATTCTTTTAGCGTTATAATTTTATATCTCATTTTTCTTTTGTTATGTTAAATAAAAAGGGTTATAAAAAATACTGGAATTTAATATTATATATACTTTCAGTTGTTTTTTTTTTTTTAAAGATGGACATTAATTTGATTTTGTATGGATGCATTTAAATTGGATGTGTTTAAAAAAGTGGGAAAATTATCTAGTTTGGAGGATTGGTTATTATTGAGTTTTTGAATAACGATAGATTATAGTGTTATGTCAAAAAATATTAAATTACGTCATTAAATATTATAGACAAACAAAACGTCAAAAAATAACAACACTATATCCGAACTAGTTTTTAAAATGTAGTGGTTTACGGATTCAGATTAGTTTATGTGTATATTTAATTAACCAAAACTAAAAAATTAGAAGGAAAAAAAATCGGATAGTCTTTTTTTGTAAAAGAGGGGCTGGCCTATTTGCAAAATATTTAAGAAAACGTCGGAAACAAAAAAGAAAGAAAAAATAAGAAAAGTATCTAATTTAATCGGATAAGAAGATATAACTAACTGATCATACATAGCTTTAAACTGTAGGTATAAATTGATGGATAAGAATATATAATTAACTGGTCATACTTAGCTTTAAACAATAACAAAGATCGAACATTATAGCTAGCTGGGTTTATATGTTAGTTTTCAATCTAAGCTAGTAGCTAGATTATATATTATGTTTATTGTATAGATGTTCAATCATCTTGTCCCCTTAGTGACTCCAGATGCAAGAGTTAATGACAGCCCTAATCCTGAGATAAACAACAACAATAACAACGTGGGAATAGAAATATTTGATAGCGCAGAGCAACAACAAGAAGAGGCTGAGGCTGAGGCTGATGACCAGAATGCAGGAAATGAAGGACCAGGAAGAAGTCCTCGAAGATGATGAGAAACTGTTAAAAACGAAAGACATGATAGTTATGGCATTGATTTTTATAGGCTCTGCAATGTTTGTCGCAATATTCAATCCTCCATGAGATTTCTGCGAGCAAAAGGGTGATGTCCAACTAGCTGCTGAAACTTAATACCTTTTGTTTACAAACTTCCAGACCCTTGTAATGTTAGGGTCCATACTAGTTGTTTCTTGTCATACTTGTATGAGGGATGTACACGGAAGATCATTGAAAAGGTTATTGGGAATCATTTCAAAAATCAAGATGGTGTCATTCTTGTTTGCCATTGCATCTGTAACACCCATATTTTCAAAACAATTTTTCACTTTTTAAAACCATATAAATTCATCCACAATTGCTTTCAAAAACAATGTATCAATTTTATCTCATTACAAATCCCAAGATCAAATCATAATAAACTCTGCGGGTGTGTGTACAGATCATGCCGGCGCCTTCCCGCGATCACCACTGGTACCTGAAACACATAACACATAACACCGTAAGCATAAAGCTTAGTGAGTTCCCCAAAATACCACTCTAACACATATTAGCCACTCGAGGCTATAACTCTGCTGACCCTCTGGTCAGTGTGTCTCAGTGGGACCCTCCAGTCCCAACTCTCTGTGGGCTCTCTAGCCCTAACTCTATGGACCCAAAGGTCCTAACTCTGATAACTCTGGATCATGCATATCACATATCACAATAAATCTCAACACATAAATAGCATACAAATACACTGGCACATAACTATAGAACATAACACACATTAGCCACTCGAGGCTATAACTCTGTGGGCCCTTGGGCCCTAACTCTGTGGACCCTCTGGTCCTAGCTCTTTGGACCCTCCGGTCCTAACTCTGGTATACACACATCATAAATCACATAGAAATAATGCAGTGCAACACATCATGGAAAAGCATACAGCATACTCTGTCTCATAGCTCTAATTACCACTCTAGGTAAAGTATAGTGAGAAGACTCACCTCGGGTAACTCGGTAAAGCTCGAACTCTGTAAAATCAGGTCTACCCTCCGCCTAATCATGTAAAATAAATACTCTCAATCAATACATCTCTCAAGGCTAGACTATTCCTCCTCTTAGTACTCTCAGAAGGGTAAAAGACCATTTTACCCCTCTCATAACTCAAAGGCCCCACTATAGACCAAACCCTAAAAGTCAACCAAAAGTCAACCCTCCGGGTTACGCTGCGCGTACCAGATGTGTACGCTGGGCGTACCCGGCAGTCTCTCAGAATCGGGGAACGCCACCCCGTACGCCGCGCGTATTGGGATTACGCCCGGCGTAAATCCCAGTTTCAGTCCCTTAGCTCTTGAGGTCTTAAACAGTTAAGACTCACGTCCAGCTTTTAGATCTGACCATTTTTAAGCCTCTTAATCCATAAAGTCGATGACTTTAAGCCTTTGCATGGCTGAACAAGTCACTAACACCCAAAATATACCATTTCCTAACACTAGAAAGCCCAATACTCAAGCATGATCTCATATCCACGACCAAGATGGGAACTTTATGGATCTATAACACAAATACCACTGAAATGGGACAGATCTAGGTCCATGGAGCACATTACGCTCATAAAGTCTCCACCTTTGGGACTTTTTACCCTAAAATGGTCCATGAAGCAACAAACCAAATGAAGAGGAAAGTTTTGAACTTTATACCTCCAAATGCAGCTCCTTCCTCTGTAGATCTCAGATCCAAACTTGCACTTCAAACTCTAGTCTCCACAAACTCCTCTCCTTCTTCTTCACTAGCACACCAAGGCACTTTTAGCTCCAAAATCACACACACTCACTAAGAACGATGAAAAGTTCTCTCTTAGGGTTTTACTCACTGCTATGGAGGCTGAGAAATGAGCCTTAGCATCCAATATATAGGGCACAAGTCAGAAATTAGGGTTTGCACTGGACACATTACGCCCAGCGTAACCCTGAGTACGCCCAGCGTACTCAGGCGAGTCCGCGTCCAAAATAAGCGCATGAGTACGCGCAGCGTACTCTTGAGTACGCCCAGCGTACTCATTTGCTACCAATTCCTCTTAAGGGCTTAACTTGACACTTTGAATAAAAGAAGGGCTAAATAGTTGTACCTGAATTTCGGGATGTTACAGCATCTCATATAAGTATGAGAAGAAACAACTAGTATGGACCCTAAACATTACAAGGGTCTGGAAGTTCGTAAAAAAAAGGTAAGAAGTTTTAGCAGCTAGTTGGACATCACCTTTTTGCACGTGGAAACCTCTTGGAGGGCTAAATATTGCGACAAACATTGCATTGCCTATAAAAATTGATACCATCACTATCATGTCTTTCATTTTTAATAGTTTCTTATCATCTTCGAGGACTTCTTCCGGGTCCTTCATTTACTGCATTTTGGTCATCAGCCTCATCCTCAGCCTCTTCTTGTTGTTGCTCTGCGCCATCAAATATTTCTATTCCCATGTTGTTATTGTTGTTGTTGTTTATCTTCATATTAGGGTTGTCATTGACTCTTGCAGCCGAAGTCACTAAGGGGACAAGATGATTGAACATCTATACAAGAAACCTAATATATAATCCAGCTACTAGCTTAGATTGAAAACTAACATATAAACTCAGCTAGCTATATATGTTCGATCTTTGTTATTGTTTAAAGCTAGGTATGATAAGTTAATTATATCTTTCTATCCACCAATTTATACCTACAGTTTCTAGAGAACCAAAACTGCTATAGTAGCCCCTCATACATAACATTAAGCCCTCTGTAACCAAGAGTGTATGGATGGGTAGCCCATATACCTGCAGTATTACTACAAGAAAAAAGGTAATTAACAACGACAAAAGTCGCCACTAAAGAGTAAA
This sequence comes from Lactuca virosa, assembly GCF_052849685.1. NCBI lineage: Eukaryota > Viridiplantae > Streptophyta > Magnoliopsida > Asterales > Asteraceae > Lactuca > Lactuca virosa. The sequence continues at coordinate 88,043,075 of NC_136426.1, forward strand.
AAAGTCGTCGGTAAAGATAATAGAGGCGACATGTCGCCGGTAAAAAGTCGCCGCTAATGCTTTGTTGTTATTGGTCAAAATGCCGCCAGTAAATACAATTGTCGCCGGTGATGGTGGTTGTTAGGTAGACCCATAATCTTATTAAAATATTTATTAATAATTAAAAATAACATAAATGTCAAAAATAAATGAAAAAGAAATTACAAAGGGCATTTCAGTCATTTCATGTCTCACAAGGGACAAAACATGCAAATTTAAACTAACGAGGGGTGAAGCGTTCACCTTTCTACGATATATGGTACGGTCCGAGTTAATTTTTGAAAACAGTGATTCAATGTGCATTTTTACACCTGTACAAGGCATCATTCGTGTAATTTACCCAATTTTTTATTTAGACGTTTTTTTATTATTTCCAATTAAATTAGATAATTTTCTTATTTTTTCTTTCTTTTTTGTTTCCGATGTTTTCTTAAATATTTTGCAAATAGGTCAGCCCCCTATTTTGTAAAGAAGACTATCCGATTTTTTTTCCTTCTGATTTTTTTTAGTTTTGGTTAATTAAATATACATATAGACTAATCTGAATCCGTAAACAACTACACTTTAAAAACTAGTTCTGGTATAGTGTTGTTATTTTTTGACGTTTTGTTTTTCTATAAGGTTTAATGACGTAATTTAATATTTTTTTGACATAACACTATAATTTATCGTTATTCAAAAACTCAATAATAATCGATCCTCCAAACTAGATAATTTTCCCACTTTTTTAAACACATCTAATTTAAATGCATCCAAACAAAATCAAATTCGTTTCCATCTTTAAAATAAATAAATAAAAAAAATGCAAGTATATATAATATTAAATTCCACTATTTTTTATAGCCTTTTTTACTTAACATAACAAAAGAAAAATGAGATATAAAATTATAACGCCTAAACAATATTAAATATTTGATACGAATGAATACAAACTTTGATTTACAAAAAAAGGTTTACTTTAGAGTTTATAGACTATACGTTTACTTTAAATTTTTATTTTTTTTTTATGAAATAAAATAAAAATGAAAGTTTTATATTATATTAGTCATGAAATTTAATAATTCAACCAATATAATAATAAAATATTTAGGGTAAACAATGTTATTTATAATTAATATCTATTAAAAAAATTAATAATAATAAGATAATAAGTTATAAATAAAATATATTTAATTATGATTGACAACCCAAATTGATTTTACTAATTTATATGTTAAGTTTTTTCATAGAAACAAGATAATTAAAACCCAAACGTGATTTTTTTAACACCAACCAAGACATGCATGATCATGATATGGTATCCAGATAACAACTTAAGACATTCATGCAAATTAAACACAGTTACAAGGTTTTCACCATGCAGGGGCAATCTGAAGATCCCAAGTTTTGCTGGATTGTGAGTGTTTGAAAAACTTTAGAATCAATAAGTTTAATTAGTAGTTAATTTATGTGTGAATGCAGTCAATTAATAACAAGCTAGAGTACTTCATAGTTAGACAGTGATAATCAAATATATATATATATATATATATATATATATATATATATATATATATATATATATATATATATATATATATATATATATATATATATAATAGATATTCAAGCAGGATCTAATGTAAATTTGTATATATTTAATCGAAGATGAATATATATATATATATATATATATATATATATATATATATATATATATATCCTTATTCTAATAAAAGAATAGTTTTATTCTTCTCTTCATATGTGTCACCCTGTTATGTCTCCTAATTAATGCATATTTTATTTTTCATTTGTCATGTGTCACCCTATTATATCTTCTAATTAATGCATACCACTTGAAAACCTATTGATTTTCTTTTTCAAATTTCAAATTTTAAATTTCCCATTTTAATTACATTAAATTAATAACATTATGACAAAAATTAAAATAAAATTAATACAAATTATAAAGTGATATTTTCACATATTTATTTAAATAAATGATTATAATTTTATATAACTAAAAAAATCTCTTAATTAATAATTTATTTAAAATAATTGATTAATAAATTTGAGTTTTTACTATAAAAGTTTGATTAATTTTATAACTGTGGTTTCCACGGGGTATAAACTAGTATATATATATATATATATATATATATATATATATATATATATATATATATATATATATATATATATATATATATGGAAAAGTTGGATAGAGAACCATAATTATTGGTTCTTCAAAGAACCAAATATTTTTTTCAATTTCTAGAGCTTATTCTTTATCGAAAAAAAAAATCTAAAAATATCTAAATTCATATATTAACATTGTGAATGTGAAAAATATTTTTCGGATTCACCGTGTGAATCCGGATTCACATTGTGAAAATAAAAAAAATAAAAAAAAATTCGAATTTGATATCATTGGAAAAATGATAAAAAGTTATGAATTTCTGTATTTTTAGTTTTTTTTTTGATAAAAAATAAGTTCTAAAAGTTGAAAAAAAATTGGTTCCTTGGTTAATTATGGTTCTCCATTGAACCTCACCCTATATATATATATATATATATATATATATATATATATATATATATATATATATATATATATATATATATATATATATATGATTGTGGGTTTATCTATACAAGAAACCCATTATAGTTATATATGTTAGACCTTTGTTATTGTTTAAAGCTAGGTATAATCAGATAACTATATTTTCTTATCCACCAATTTATACCTATACTTCCAGAGAACCAAAATTGCTATAGTAGCCCCCCTACATAACATTAAGCCCTCTGTAACTAGGATTGTATGGATGGGTAGCCCATATACCCGCAGTATCACTAGAAGAAAAGAAGAAAAAAAGTAGTTAACGACGACAAAAGTTGCCGCTAAAGAGTAAAGAAGTCGCCGGTAAAGGTAATAACGGCGACATGTCGCCGGTAAAAAGTCGTCGATATTGCTCGCTCTGTCGCTATTGATCAAAATGCTGCCAGCAAAAGACAATTGTCGCCGGTAATACATCCTATCGCCGGTAATAACATTTTTCATTTTTTAAAATTTTTTTTAATCAACGATTTTAGGTGCAAAAAAATCGACACATAATGACATTAAATGCAGAAAAAAATACATAATAACATCCGATTAGATACCAAATATTTTTATAATTATTTTCATACCAAAATTAACAACCAAAGTCTTACAATTCTAACAAGTAGCAAAGTGTCACGACAAGTGTAATATACAAAACACAAATTAATTATCCAACGACCCATCTCCATTCTCATTGTTTCCTCCTTGATCTTTCCCCAATTGAAAAAACACATAGTACATACAAATTGCATACAAATTCAAATATACATACATAATGTCATGTTTTCATTCATACAAATACATTTTATACACACATACAATCCACATTACATACAAATACACATATATATTTTAAATAACATTATCAATAATAACATCCTATTTTATTTTATCTTTTTCCACTATAGCATTGCAATATACACATTTCATACATACAATACACATTATACACACATATACATACAAATACACATATACATACATTCTACATTTCTTACATACATACAAATACACATTTTATACATATCATATAAATACACTTTTCATACATACATACAATCTATATTTCATACATAAAAACACCAAATATACACAAATATGGGTAATTTCACATAATAGGCACAAATACACAATTTTTTGCAAATAATCTCGAAATTAAAGGAGAAAGGTACCTATGGTGGCCGGAAATCAACAATGGTTATCAAAAAATCAAGCTTCAGCCGTCGGTAACACAGTCTAAAACTCCAAAAATTGAAAATATCATTTTTCATAAATTAATGTCGAATATAAGCTGAAAATCGAAGTTATATGAAAAAGAAATAGAGAAATAATGAAAGAGATGCTCACTGTCGCCGATGAAGCTTTAAAATCGCACGTAGTAGCCGACCCGTCGTCGGAATTAGGTGGCAAACACCGGTTGTGGTGGTTGGCTGGTGGTTGAAGGCGGAGGAAGGGAGAACAGTATAGTAAGGAACGATCGTCGGTTGAAGCTCGACAAAGAAGATGCGAATCAGAAGGAACAGGAAGGAAGCAGGAAGAAAGAAAGGGATAATGATGGGTCTTATTTCGACGACTTTTAGCGGCGACACTCAATAGTAGCGACGATAGGTTTTTACCGGCGACAAGTTAGTATTAGCGGCGACATCAATGGAGGGAATTTATCCCGCTTCTTTTTTTCACGACCTTTACCGGCGACAATTTTACCCTTTAGCGACGACAAAATGGTGTCGGTATTGAAGTTATGCGAGAAGAGCCCCCAGCCATTGGATTAGAACGTTGATCCGATGGTTGAGATTTACCCGAAGGGGTAACCACGGATTCGGATCGTAGAGAATCAGCGGCGACACGGAGCTTTAGCGGCAACTCAAGCTTGAGTCGCCGCTAAAACTCCATGTCGCCGCTAAGAACGTCACCAGTAATGACCTTATTTCTTGTAGTGCAAGTATATGTTGTGATCTTTAAAACATATAAGAGATTAAAATTGGCATGAAAAACGTGGACTAAATTGACCAGGGAAAGAAAACATTTTGATGAGTTATTTGGTAAAAGTCGATCATCCAATAAAGAAGATTAGCCAAAAAAGAGCCGGTGTTCAAGAATCAAGAGAGTTGATCACCTCAAAACGTCAGTAAAAAGTCGATCACCAATGGAATAATAATCTCGAAAGCAATCTCGATCAACTTGTATGTGTGATTCAAATATTCGAACACTCTAATACCATTTGTTATAAAATAATCAGCAATTAACGTGGAAAAATGTAATCAAACAACCACACAAATCACCATAATATAAGATATTATAATCAAATAGAACTTTTAATAATAATAATAATAATAATAATAAATAATTAATAAAAAAAGATTGATTTGAAACATAGACTGGTTACCGATGATGGAGAGATGGCCAGTTAAATAGGTACGCTTGGTGTATCTAATACCTGATAATATATAATATTAAATGGTGCATTGAAAGAAAAATAATTATTAATAAATAATATTGGTGCTTTTTTATACTATCTTATTAATTAATTAATATATATGTACTCATAAATTCGATAGAGTAAATTAGATTTAAAAAAATTTATTACCAAGTAAATTATCAAAATCAATCTTGATCGCAAACAATAATTTATTAGTTTTTACAGTATATAACAAAATAATTTATAAAGATCAAGTCATTTATTTAATTTGTATATCTAACTAAATATTTGCATTAGAGTTATCAGAAAGTTAGGTGTTGTTTGTTTTTTGGAAAAAAACCTCTTCAGACTTTTTATTGTTGTGCGGCGCAGCATACATGCAACACTTTTCATCTCGCATTTGTTTGTTTTTCAGAAGTCTGATTAAAAAACCTCTACGCGTTTTCTTCTTGGTTTAACACTTATTTTGCCTCTTCCTACCTCTTCCTACCTCTTCCAACCTCTTCTTCTTCTTCTTTTTCTTGCTAAAATATTAATTATATATTACTGAAATATTATTTCACATTTTTTTTCGTTTTTTTTTTGTTTATTCTTGTTGAAATTTTTTTGCTTTTTTTTATATTGGATATAATAATATCTTGATGAAATATCATTATTTTATACTAAAATATCTTTATATTTTGTTAAAATATCTTTATTTTTTGTTGATATATCATAAATTCTTGCCGAAATGTCATACATTATTAAATTTTCAGTATTAAAAAACTATTTTCGGATTATAAAATCAGTTTATTTTAATTTTTTAATATCTGCAGCAGCATGCAGATGTTAAAAAAAAACAAACACACTTCTTATTACAGTCTGCAGCCGTTTGATCCACCTCTTCTACTGCAGAGGGTTGCAGAGGTGGTCCGCAGACTTTATGGATTTTTGCTTCAAAAAAACAAACAACACCTTAGTAATGATACATAGAGCCAACTGATTATGTTCGTAACTAGCACTTACCTTATGTGATTTAGGGATTGTTTGGCAAGATCTAAACATTTAAGAGGTTGATTGAAACCGGTTATCAGAAAGTTAGTAAAGATCAAGTCCATGTTGTTTCGTTGGAACATCTGAATTGTTGTGTTGATTGAAAAAAAATAACCATTATACCCTTTTGAGGTTTATTCTTCAAGAACATCATATAACAACATATTTCATCAGACATTTAATGGTCTTTGCAACTTCAACATTACTTATTTAAATTAAAAACTGTAATTAAGAGGGATATCTCCAGAAAAGTCCCAATATTTTGGGCAAAATTTTAATAAAGTCCTAAATTTTATTTTTCGAATAAAAAAGTCCTGACTTTTTCACCTTTTGAATAAAAAAAGTCCAAGAAACCGACTAATTTATTCACTTTAGCCATTTTTGACCGGTTCAGAAGGTCATGGGACCAAATTGTTAATTTTTCAAAAATAATGAGACTTTTTTGCAGATTTAGTCAAAAATTTTATATAATGTATAAACATATTTTTTACATATCTATATCTATTTTTACGTATTTATATATTTTTTATGTTTTTATATGTATATATTTACGTATTTTTATGTATTTTAAATGTATAAACGTATTCTTTTACTTATTTATACGTATTTTTAACCATTTTACATATTTTTTATGTATTTGTATGTGTTATTTTTTATGTGTTATGTATTTATATGTATTTTTATATATTTTTACGTATTTATATAGTTTTTAAGCTTTTTATATAGATGTTTATGTATTTTAGGTGTATAAACGTATTTTTTTACGTATTTATATCTATTTTTAAGTATTTTACATATTTTTTATGTATTACGTGTTTATGTATTTTTTAACAGTTTTTTATATATATGTTTTTGTATATTTATGTATTTTAAATGTATAAACGTATTATTTTACGTATGTATATGTATTTTTTAAGTATTTTACATATTTTTGTGTGTTTTTATGTGTTTTTTTATGTATTTTGTATTTATATATATTTTTGAGTATTTATGTAATTTTTTAGTTTTCTTATATAGATATTTATGTATTTTAAATGTATAAATGCATTTCTATTTTGTTATCATTGAATGGTGGCAACGGAAACATGGCAGCAAGCGACGGCAACCCTTCAGCTGCTTGGAGCGGTGGTGGTCGACACGGAAAAACGGCAGCAACACGACAATGGTTGCTCGATGGCAGCAATCTCCTTCTTTGCTGGTAGAAATCGCAGCAGGAAGGTGGCTGATATCCGCCACCAAATTGAACAGCAAGTGGCCCTTGCCAGCTCGATCTTCCACTGCCCGGTTGAACGTCGGCTTCGTCGGTCCGCAAGCAGCTCCGTCTTCGACTTCGTGAAAATGGTGCAACGGCGACGACTTCAGTTGTGTTTATGGCCCACGCGACGGTTTTCACGGCTCCAAATGATCTTCAACAGTTTCCCTTTCGGTCGTTCACGGCATCCGACAGCTAGGTTGGACGCGAGACGGTCGTCTGGTGGCTTGGGACTCAACCGATCGGACGACAAGATGGAGTTGAGGTGGTGACGGTGGCTGGAGGTGACATTGTGAGGGTGGCGGCTGAATGGAGTATTTAAGGTTAGGGTTACGGATGGCTAAGGGTTATATACCCGACTCATGCAAACTTTGCCCCATACTGACAGAAATTGCCCTTCATTCTCTTCTTTTCTTTCAAAACAAATCCCTTAATTTACCCTTTAAACCCTTGCTTCTATAATTCTCTTCAATATGAGTCCAACAGTTACAAAACAACCCCTCATCTACAAATTATTCTCAATTAAGATCCATAAATTACCTTTTCTACCCTGGCTCCAAGAATCCTTCTCAGAATAAGTCTGATATTTACTCTTTAACCCTTGGAAATTCAATTCTTGTCATTTGGCTTCCCGAAACCAACACGCCACTAATTATTATCCGATTTTTTTGACAATAATAATATAAAATAATAGTAAAATTACTTCTCGGGGTTCTGGGTTTATTTTTTTAATTATTCTATTTTAAATGGGATGTTACAACTCTCCCCCACTTAAATTTGACTTTGTCCTCGAATACGTTCCTTATCATTCCTTACACGCCAGACAACTTGAACTACATGGCCGCAACTACAACATATCCCAGCCTTTCCAAGGCAACCGTAATCAACCCTTGTAGGGTTCTAAAACCTGGAAATAAACGAATCCCTTGCAATATGATCACATTTACTCAATCTGAATCTGTAGTCTCGAGATGGTCCGTCTCCCTGACAGGACGCCCACTCTGAATCATTGCCAAATTCATTGCACTTATCTCCCAACTGGCTACTCAACTTCTACTAACTTAAGATTCTCACCAGAAAGCATAACCACAATTCACACACTGCTACCTATAACTCTTCTCTTGACAAGAGATTAGGCACTCCTTCAAGAGAAATTCGTCTTGATAACCAATTCCTAGTGATATAATGAACAACGAGATGCAAACTGGGTGATGAACCTTCTTGGGTCAACATAACAATGTTTCCTTTGGTTCCTGAACCACATATATATAATTATCGGCTAATAAGCACAAACACTCATACATGGCCCAATCAGCCTCGAGCTGGAATACCAGGCATGTCCCCGACGGGTCCAGTCATCCTCAGTATGGAATACCCTAGATCATAACACCACTATATACGAACTCTGGTCTACACTCACAACTTGAGGTTCAGGGACCTACTTGTGTATTTCGCACAAACTCTTCTGATTCCTCGCAGTCGATTACGGCTCGCCCGAACCTCAACAACGTGTCCATTCCGAAAGCGCTCCAACAGAAGAATGAACTACTAGGATCACTAGGCCCACAGCCTATGACTGGAATACCCCTACAAGGCCCTCAGCATAGGTCTGGATTGCCTCTGAGCCCACAGCATGAGTCTGGTATGCCCCACCTGGCCCTCAGCTCATGACTGGAATGCTCCTGATAAACTATCAACCTCGTCCAAAAGAAAAACCTAACCAACATCCTTCACACACCAACCAGTGCCACGATGCTGAAATCCCACCATGCACGATTCACTTATATAATAAGTTGCTATCCAAGCAAACTCCTGCAACTCACGATCGCACATGACCCTAGAATAGCATGATAGCCGAACTCTGAATCCAATTGCAAACTACATCCCAAACCTGATCAAGCACGTAAGCCGAACCAACCCTATTGCCACCTTGTATACCCGCCGTTACACATGAAGAATCACTACCATGTACATAATTGGGAATCCCTAACTCCACATTCACTCGCCACAAAGCCCATACTGGATCGAGACTGACCCGATTTTACTAATACCAAAGCTAGTCCAAGAAAACTTCCACAATTATTCCCAAGGTTACCGAAAATCCGAGTCCGATAAGAATCAAAAGTCTATTCCACTACTGAGGGGAAACATACCCCAAAGACTTAGGAAATGTAAGCACACTTCACAAGTAAATGGTTGACGCGTTCCTAGCTATTCAATTGTCGCCTCTTGAATTTCCTTCGGATAATTTCCCGCTTTCTGGGAGGTTCACCGATTAACGCATCTTCAACCCTTCTTGAAACCGCAATTTGAACAGCAACAGACAAAATTTCAATGGCTGACGCTCAACCTGAGAATTTCCAATTCTCTCCCACTTAGAACACTAACCACCACCCTCTGGTGTGATACCCAAACATAACTTAACCGACAGTCCATGATGCTTGAATGATCCACACTCAACTTGAACTCCAAAGATAGATGCTCCAACTAATGTCTCAACAACAAGCTACTAAAACCAATAACTGTTACTAAAACCACTGAATCCTGACAATGCTGAATAACCATCCTGTAGGACCCTGTCCGTAGACCTCCCATATAATACTGTTCTTCCCAAGTGCTCCAAACAAATCTCTTGCTCTCGAGCTCTAGAAATCATATCATCCAGGGTCTCGCACCCTGACTCACTTACCAGCTCAATCGTCCATAGCTGAACTGCTGTAACTGAAGCAACGTCTGCCCTAATCGGGCTACAAACTACTCCCAAAATTTAGTCTCTAATTCTGTGAGTGCAATAGATCGCACAATCAATCCTTACCGCCCGATACAAGAGATCCAAGGCAAATCCGATCTCAGCCCCTACATGTCGGAACGGTAATCGCGTACGCCTCATGAGATACTCATGCCACATCGACCCACCTACGCTTACCAGTGCTGAAATACTGTTGCCAACCCCTGTGACTACTGACCCGAGCTGGAATATAACCTGATCCTGGGTCACAAGCCTGCTCAATCCTTCGAGCTCGTAAACTGAAAGGGCACAATCCTTGCCCTGGGAAACGACATTCCTATCCTATCAATTAACCGGTCTACCTCTAGCTGCAAAACCCCAGCTGAACATAATCAATATTCCTTTCCGGAGTCCCCGCGACTCACACTCCAGCCTCGAACAAAACCTCTGAAGCCTCAAATCCAGAAACTCATGTGCTAGCCTCTCCCGCTCAACCGCAGAATGTAACGAGTACATAACATTCTCTGATCCCAAGTAACTACAGCCCTCTTCTCATAATAATATGTCCCCGTAACAAGTCCCAATACTGGAAAGCTTGACCAGCTCTTCCCCTTGCCGTCGTTATAGCTGATATAGTTGTCGCGACAACCGTCTCGGCAATGGCTGCATAGCGCTCGTCGAAATACTCAACCATGGCGGTCTTAATAGACCGAAACATCCCCGGAAACTGTCCCCAGACAAACTCAATCACCTCCTCCCGGATGATCTCACTGGCACAGTCCTCTGACACTGCTGGCCTATCTTGGTTGCCAGCTCCCGATCCTAACCCGGATCCGATCTCAAGACGTCTCGTAACCACCATTCTGGTAAAACACCAGAAGGATCACTGATAACCCATATAGAGTCAGGGAACCAACTCCCAACCCAACCCTAGGGGTTGTGACTTCCTTGCTACGCGTATGGGTCTTGTGCTTTCAGTAGTATGGGCCCCTACTACCTTCCATACCTACCCATATTTGTCTCAAGTATCACCACAACACCCTAACACTATACATACACCTGGTGGTCGCACAACCTCACTCCTAGAGGAAGGCTAACTGTCTCACAACTGACCTACCGGTCTCACACAACCCACCCATCCATGAAACTTCCACCAACCCTGCAGTACTAGTGTATGCTAGCCATACATAACACTGGACCCTATAGACTTTCGAATATCCAATCCTACCCTAAGCTCCCAATCAAACAAGAACAGAACATAAGGCCAAATCAAACATTCTTAGGCTATAAGATCTTAATTATGTATAACCGTGATGCATACACTAAGCAACTACAGTAATGATGTCAATCTCATATAAAGGAAACCCTAGACTAGCAGGCATCATGTAATCAGGCAATTCTATCATGCAATTCCTGAAGATCCCTAGCCTAACACTAGCATGTTGTTCTAACATATCACATAATCAAATATTGTATGGTATTTTGGGGTCGACTTACTGGCTCCGGCTGATCGTACACTCTGCATCCTCCTTTACTTATTTTGAAAACCATTTTAGAAATCATTTTGAAAATCCTTTCCTTGATTTGAGACTGGAGTTACACGAATAATCCTCCAATTCACTCAAACCAAGGCTCTGATACCAACTTGTAACACCCATAAACTCGAGCATATTTAAACTTTTAAAAACATTTCAAATCTATTAACTATTACCAACTTGTTTTCAAAATGTATCATATCAGAGTATCCCAGAAACAAAGTCGTAAAAAGTGAGGAGCTGTACGATCACGCCTTTGCCTTGCCACGATCCCTTGATGCACCTGAAACAATAAACTGAAACTGTAAGCCCGAAAGCTTAGTGACTTACCCCCAAAATACTGATACACATACAGTCCACATAACCATATCAGCAATATCATAACATACAAACTGAACAACATGTAATGGGTCCACAGCTTTACAGACTGGATTACCCCTGGGCCCATAATGTGAGTCTGGATTGCCTACCGGGTCCACAGCTCACATCTGGATTGCCATCGAGCCGAAAGTACGAGTCTCCCTCAGCTCGTATCTGGAATGCTCCACCTAGACCTGGCAATTCGTGTATTCGTGTCATGAAAACGTGTCAGCCATGAATTTGTCACGATACGATTACACGATGAGAAATAAGATTTATCTCAATTTTTAAGATGTGTTCGTGTCGTGTATTCGTGTCGTGTCGTGTCTCTCACAGATTCGTGTCTGAAATTGCCAGGTCTAGGCCTCCACCTACTAGATTTCCACTGGTCCCACAGTGTGAGTCTGGATTGCCATCCGATCCCACAACTCACATCTGGATTGCCATCGAGCCCAAATTACAAGTCTCCCTTAGCCCGTATCTGGAATGCTCCCGGGTTTGTTGGTTACCGCATGGAGCAGTATCACCTCAACCCATCCCACATAACATATCAACATATAACATAACTACTGAGCATGCAGATATTCATATAACAACACAGGTAGTCATACAGATCTACCTAACTGTCATAACCACTAGCATGCAACACTAACTGACACTCAACATAACCACTGCTAGGATAACATATCCAATGGTCCGGCCTTGGTGCCTTAGACCCCTTAGTATAGTAAGGATAACTCACCTGGCATTGCTGAAGTCCCGCAAATAAAACTTCAGCTGTTGGTTGACAGATTCTCAAACTGTCAACATCAAACAATACCCAATTAATAATTAGGTTCCAAGCCCAAGGTCCAACTCACACTACAAAAGCCCAAAAGGAAAATAATGGGTCAAATCCCAACGTATGGCCCAATTTTCCAAATTGGGCCCAAACCCCTACATGGTCTTTCCTTAAGGCCCATTCAGTTATTCCAATCCAATTCACATGGCCCATTATCACATAGTCATAAAGGCTCCGTTAACTTGTTCTTGGATGGCCCATAAATAGTCCAATCGCCAAAGCCTAATAGGAAGGCCCAATTCAAGGCCCAAGTGAGATTAGAGCTTTCACATGAAATGATGATTAGGATTAAGTGATTTCTTACTTAACCCATTAAGGACTTAATCCACTAAGTCCATTATTACCTTAAGCTAGTTTGCCAATGATTATTAATTATTATTTTAGGTTTAATAATTAATTCTCGTGTGTGTCCCAAATGATTCTCACAATTAGGGTTTTATGCCCTTAGGGTTTTCCAAACCCTAATTAGGGTTTTCCAACCCAATACTAGCCCATTAGTCAATTGGTTGAACTTCTAGGTCACTTTGGGCCTTATTGGGCCAATTAGGGTTTTATTAGGTCCATTGGGGTCTCTTTGGGCCCAATAAGGTTTCTTTTGGCCCATTAGGGTTTCTTTTGGCCCATTAGGGTTTAGTAGCCCCTTGTCCAAACATCCAACCGAGGTCCAAACGCAATCAATGCACACCGCCACCCGACACGGCTGCCGGTGGCGGCAGGAGGCGGCAACCACCACCCTACGGTGGTGGTTTGGGTTCTTCTTTTCATTAATTCACTTTGGTTACAAATTACAATATTACCCTCTTAACAAACACACAACCACTAATAACACATACTAATTACACACACACAGCCGCACCGTGGGGGCCGGTGGTGGTAGAGGGTGGCAACCACCACCTCACAGTGGTGGTGGTGACCTTTTCTTGGTTTCCGGCTAGACAACACCCACAATACATATTACACACACTACATTACGCCCACCTAAGGTATACAGAAATCATACACACAGCCACCTTCCATGGTGGCTGGTGGCGACGGAAACATGGCAGCAAGCGACGGCAGCCCTTCAGCTGCTTGGAGCGGTGGTCGTCGACACGGGAAAACGATAGCAACACGACAATGGTTGCTCGACGGCGGCAATCTCCGTCTTTGCCGGTAGAAATCGCAGCGGGAAGGTGGCTGATATCTGCCACCGAATTCAACAGCAAGTGGCCCTTGCCAGCTCGATCTTCCACTACCCGGATGAATGTCGGCTTCGTCGGTCCGAAAGCAGCTCCGTCTTAAACTTCGTGAAAATGGTGCAACGGCGACGACTTCAGTTGTGTTCCTGGCCCACGCGACGGCGTTCACGGCTCCAAATGATCTTCAACAGTTTCCCTTTCGGCCGTTCACGGCATCCGGCAGCTAGGTTGGACGCGAGACGGTCGTCTGGTGGCTTGGGACTCAACCGATCGGATGACAAGATGGAGTTGAGTTGGTGACAGCTGCTGGAGGTGACACTGTGAGGGTGGCGGCTGAATGGGGTATTTAGGGTTAGGGTTACGGATGGCTAAGGGTTATATACCCGACTCATGCAAACTTTGGCCCATACTCACAGAAATGGCCCTCAATTCTCTTCTTTTCTTTCAAAACAAATCCCTTAGTTTACCCTTTAAACCCTTGCTTCTATAATTCTCTTCAATATGAGTCCAACAGGTACAAAACAACCCCTCATCTACAAATTATTCTAAATTAAGATCCATAAATTACCTTTTCTACCCTGGCTCCAAGAATCCTTCTCAGAATAAGTCTGATATTTACTCTTTAACCCTTGGATATTCAATTCTTGTCATTTGGCTTCCTGAAACCAACACGCCACTAATTATTATCCGATTTTTTTGACAATAATAATATAAAATAATAGTAAAATTACTTCTCGGGGTTCTGGGTTTATTATTTTAATTATTCTATTTTAAATGGGATGTTACACTCCTAACCCTAGAAATTTCGTTCCCCTTGTCTCTCCTTAAGGATTGACGAAAAAACGCTTTCATGATTTATGGTTTTGTTTTTCCTCTCGCCTCTCCCACGTGTAACATCCCAAAAACCATAATAAAATTTTTCATTTTTATAAAACATTCCCACAAAACCATAGGTTATACAACATTTTTTTCAAGTCACATTCGTAAAATCAGAGTATTAAAATCTCTTAAAACATATATCAGCGGGAGGATGTGTATAATCACACCTTCGGCTTGTCCCTATCATTTGATATACCTGAAACATGGAAACCAACAATTGTAAGGCAAAGTGTAGTGAGTTCCCCCAATATACCCCCACACAACAATATATGATGCATGCATACAAGGCCTATACCACAAGGTTGGACCGCCACCTGACCTTCAGCAATAAGCTTGACTGCTCTCGAGCCTACAACATAAGATGGATCGCTCCTTTAGGCCTTCAATATCAACTGGACTCCCATGTATCTTGGCCTTTGGCACAAAGCATGATCGCCCTAACCCAACCACATAAAGTCGACATATGCAACCAATAAACAAAACTAACGATACAAGTAATCATACAGATCTACCAGTCTAACAGATTGCTACAACATAGTAACATCATATACACAAGGATACATAACACAAACTATTGGGCCGCCCTTGGTGCCTTCGACCCACGAATACAGTGAGGAAATCTCACCTCGAAATCAGACAGATAATACAATAGCTCCCTCCCGGGATCAAATCTGACACCACGAGTCACCTATAAGACAGTAGGAACTCAACCTCAGTCCAAAGTCCAAACTCACAAGTTGAATAAAAGGTAAAAAGTCAACCTCATGGTCAACAGTCAAGTCAACAACCCAAAAACCGTAATCTGGGAGTCACCACATCATGTCCATCCATCGGCCACACTGTGGCAGCGTAGGGACGAAACAGTTGGGTCCTTACCTGGTCACCACGATGTGGCATCCTGAGGTCACACCGTAGGGACTGGTCTGAACAACTTAACATATTAAGCTGTTCTCCCGCAATTCCAAGAGCTCCAAAGCTCTGGTTCCTCCCACGATCTTGATGGATAAAATTACTAACTTTATCCATTAAGACATTTCAATAAGTCAAGATCTCAAACCGTAAACTCTTAAAGGCAACTCAAGCCAAGAGAAACACCCATTAAGCAGTTAATCATTAGAGTTGCCCCTCCAAAGTTTCCGGAAGGGTTTCCTACACCTAATGGACCATAAAAATCGAATATTTATGAACATGCATTTCCAATGCATGTGTCTTCCATTTTAGGTCAAAAACAGGGAAAATATGCACTCCAAGCTTGTGTATGGAACCAAAACTCCAAGGATCCTAAGATTTGAAACATACCATACTCTTGGGACTTCATTAATTAATAAAGTTGCAAACTTTATTGAAATCAATCACTCAAACTTCACCAAATGCACCAAACAAGCATATATAGCACTAAAACTCCAAATACTCTTAGATCCAATGAGGAAATGTAATAAAGCAAGGATCTTTGCAGCTTACAAAGGTGCAGCAGGTAGATGAAGGCTGATCTCTTCAGTTGCAAAACTTCAAAACCATGTCTTTGAAGAACAACACACTCCAAGGACACAGAAACACCCCAAAAATGGATGAGAGGAGAGAGAATAAAAGCTTGATCTATGTAAGGAGGCTAGGGTTGACTAGCTTGTCATCATAATATTACATATGTTCTTCATTTGATGTATTTTAATCATAATCTTCCAATTGTTCTCACACTGGAAATTGTTCTCATTTGAACACACATCAATATATATATATATATATATATATATATATATATATATATATATATATATATATATATAAGGAAAAATGAATATGCATTACAGCCTCACCTAAGCTTAGGTACTAAACCTCATGAAAATACGTTGTTTACTATATAAAGATTGCGATTAGGGGATTCACGATTAACACTTGAAGATGTAGATTCATGATTAATGCTGTAACATCCGGATTTCCAGATATCATAAATTGAGTATTTATTTTTGAGTCAAGGAGAGGGACTCGACGAGTTGACGCTTAAACTCGTCGGGTAGGATCTCGACTGTTGACTCAGATTAATGAATGGACTCGACGAGTCGGCGAGTCGACTCGACGAGTCCGCGCTGTGGATAGAAACCCTAAATCTTCGGGCATGTGCCCTATTTAAGGGTCCTTATGGCCCTCATTGCGACCACACACCCACTTGAGAAACCCTAACGAACCAGAGAGCATAGAGAGTGAGGGAAGGAGCTAATTGCATCACCTTTAGTGCATTCTTGCAAGAAGGAGAGAGGGGATTCAAGATAGGCTGATTGAGGAGCTCGGATCTACCATTATTTCATCAAAGGTTGTTGTTGAGGTATGTATCCATGCCTATTTTCGTGTATATAGTAGATCTCTTGAATCTAGGGTTTCTTTACCCTTTCTTTAGTTGGAATATGGAGCATGTGAAGTCCCATTGTGGAATAGACTTTAGATCTGGACCTTGGGAGGTCCAGAGTGTCCCAACAACCAAGCTTTATGCTGTTACATGAGGATATTGAGCTTATGATTCCATGTTTAGAGCTATTTCATCAAATAGAGCCATATGTGCGATGCATGAACGTAAAGTTCAGACCTTTACGTGACTTTTGGGTGTTAGAAGGTCAGATCTATAAGTTAGAGAAACAGATCTGACCTCAGAAGCTTGTTTGAGCATTCTCATGGAAGAAACTCACCGAGTCCATGAGAGGACTCGACGAGTCGGATCATGTTGCACCACGATTCGTGATCAGTGGTAACACGTCGAGAGAAAGGTTAACTCGACGAGTCGAGTGAGGCCTTAGGAGGATTCAGAGGACACGCATGGACTCGCCGAGTCACCCGAGTGCACTCGACGAGTCTGGTCAAAGTTGGACCGTTGACTGGGGTTGACTTTTAGGGTTTGATCAACATTGGACCATTGGAGGGGTAAAATGGTCTTTTCCCCTTCTGAGAGAATATAGGGAGGGACTAGTCTAGCCTTTGAGAGCCGTATTAACTAGAAATAATTACTTTATGATATTAGGCGGAGGCTAGATCAGTGATTCGAGTTCGAGACTTTCCGAGATTACCCGAGGTGAGTCTTCTCACTATACATTACCTAGCGTGGTAACTATGTGCAGACCGGAGGGCCTTATGTGTGACAACCGTCAATTTTTGGCCAAGTCAAGTCAACTAAAGTCAACAAGTCAAACCGGTCAACTCATCTAACCCTTGTACATTAGGGTTTCCATTATGTTCCTTATTGAACTACTTGCAATCTTAATACAAAGTATCACTTAAAGTTTTCACGTGTTCGGAAAAATCTAAACCCTAATCAGGGCAAGTGATGAAACTACTCGATAAAACATTATTCCATACCCCTCGAGAGTGTATAACATTCATAACGAGACTTAACGAGATGTACGAACCTTGCGTTACAAAGCCAAACACTTAAAAAGGTCGCAAACGAGATCTCTCTCAAATCTCTCCTAAATCTCTCCAAGAATATGAAATCTCTCCCAAATCTCTCTCAAAAGTTCCTTTAACTTTTTATAATCTTTCGGGTCATCCTGACACTTAACCGGGTCAAAAACCGCTTGAAACGAGGTAATATTTGGTAAAACAGCCTTAATAGACCGAAGCCTCCCTTTAGGAAGCGAACCCTCTTAAGACCGAAGGTCCCCTATAGGGACCGAACTTGCTAAGAACCGAAGTGCTTGAACCGAATCCGAAGCTGGAAGAGCCGAACCCGAACCTCGCATAGGACCGAACCCGAAGGTCCTCTCGGACCGAACCCTCCTTTCGCATTCGCTCCATTTCGCCCAGTTCTCCTTCGGGCCCAGCAGCAACAGGGACCGAACCTCGGCCCAGTACCGAGAAGCCTCGCAGGTTCGCCATTTTCACCCGGTTTTCGACTACGACTTCATTTTAGGCCCGTTTTACATAATTTTAATGCGGGATTTTCACCCAAAATCATATTTTAACATATAGAACCCCATACTTCATAATTAATCACGTTTTTGGGGTATAATCCTTATCCAAGAAGAGTGAGTGGGATATTATTGGTGGAGTGTTGACTTTACTTTAGTGTATGACACAAGCAACCACCCATGCCCACTCAATGACCAGCCCTTGTCCTTCCACCATACCTGGTCATTTCATTGTCCTTTTCACCCTCTTTCCAGCCAAGTACTTTGACTCAAGGGTAGAAAAACCCTTATCTCTCCTCCCATTCACTCACACTTCACCAAGAAGCAAAAACTCATTCTCTCTCACTTCTCTCTCTAAATTTCGAGATTTCAAGGCTGATTTTCAAGTTCTTCATCTACCTTGGTAAGTAAATCTCTTCCCACACTTGATTTCCTTACACTTCTTCACTCAAATCATGAGTTCCTTACACAAATATCGTCATATTTGTTGTTAGATCTTCGAATCTTCAAGCACCATCTAAGTGTTCTTGACTTGAACACTTCTTTTCTTCATCATCCATCTACTGAAATCACTCAAGGTGAGTTCATACCCCCTATCTTTTCATGTTTTTCTTAAGTTTTAAGGGGGGGAATACAAGTTAAAACACCAAGAACACAACTAAACTCAAACAACAGATTTCATCAGAAAAGTTGAGTCTTATTCACGGACTGTTTTGACTATCTTAAACTTAATATATTTCAAAACTGTTTAATATGCAAATAGTTCATGTTCATACCTTTAAAATGACTACTTGTACATCTCCATATGATTTTTCTACGATTTATGGTGATTTTTACAAAACTGCCTACCATTTCAGAAACGAATTCGGACCAGTCTGTGAATATGAACATTTTAACACGAGTTAAAGAATTTTAAAAATCATAATAAAAATTATGAATAAACTAGACACATTTTATGAACTCTTAGAATTTACGGATTCAGTTTTCGGCTTCGTATGATTTTTCTATGATTTTTCTAATACAGTGTTGAAAGGTTAAAAACTAGTTAACAGCTTATAACTTTCATAACACTTTGTATTATGTTGAGCAAAGTGTATAACAATAAGTTATAATTATTGAATGTATTTTCTTGTTAGTTTATCATCATAAACTGAAATTTAGTCATTCATGATAAGATTCTTCATTCATTTCGAACACATATAATAAGCTATAATAAGCATAGTTTATGGATTTTTATTACATGAGAAAGGTTTTACTCTCAAAACAAATGGGTTTTTCATATACTACATAATAGTAATAGTTTATGGTTCATAGCACTAATGTATTTTCATAAAAGAGTTCTTTTACAGTACAAACGTTTTGGATAAACTATAATAGGTATAGTTTATGTATCATTTACATTTCAAACTCATTTACCAAAGGTTTTCGGTTCACGTAAATCTGTTAATGAATAAATTTGTGAGATGTTCGCTTCGTGTTACCTTCGTAGTAACAAAGTCAAAAGTACTGTAAATTGTAACCAGAGTCTCTTGTAGGGAGAGCGTGATAGTTGTGTATAGATCTATATTGGGTCTGACAAGCCCGCACCTGAGCTGCATGCAACAGCTAGACCGGCAGGTCTGAGGTGACAAGTGTCATTTAACTTGCGACGCCTGAAGAACGTCGTATTACGAGGCCGTCTGAGTCTTAGCATGGTTATAATATCTCACATGTGGTATTAACAAATCATAAGATTTACGGGTTTTACTTTTAAATTAGCGAATTATGTCGATTTAACTCACATGAATTTCTTTAAGTATGGAAAAATACTTGTACACTTCCGGACTTAGGATTAAAGACAACACATAACACATAAATTTTACGGGATTTTTCTCAAATCAAAAAGGGTTTTATGCCGATTTAAAATCACTTTATATCTTTAAGTATGGAAAAATACTTGTTTATTTTCGGTCCTGGGATTTAGGACTACCTAACTTTTACAAAAGAAAATATTGGATTTTCTGGAAACATACATTGTTGCTTTTACAAGGAAAACGGTTTCTTTATCAAACAAAACTCTTATGAACTCACCAACTTAATTGTTGACACTTTTTCAAAACTACTTGTATTCTCAGGAAATCAGTGAAACAGGAAAACCAACAGCATTTTGAGGATGGGACGATAAATCGTCAAACAGTTCATTTTGTCATCATAATGTAATTGATTTTGAAACATGTAAACTTATTCTATGGTGTAACCTTTTCAATTATATTTATGATGGTTGTATTTACTTTGAACACTATTATACTCGTTGTTGTGATACTATACATGAAGTCCTCCACCCCCGGACGTTTCCGCCATCCTTGGTTTGAGGGTGTGACAGATTGGTATCAGAGCATTGTTTATAGTGAACTAAGTATATCGAACCACATAAGATATACAAACTATAAATGCATTGGGACTAAGGTCTCTGATTTAACATTTTCAAATAACTATACTTTTAGAAATAAATAGTTTCGTGTTAAAAGTATACATGCATTCATACATACTAAGGACAACATCATACTAGAACAAAACAAAAGTAATGATTGTTGAATGGCACAAGTAGGCTTGGGGATGTATAGTCAGGTATGGGAATGACATAGCCTGATCAACCATGTCTAACCCAGAAGTGATTAGCATATGCCCGGGAATGGTTGTAGCGTTGAAACAAGTCTAAAAACTTACCAATTCTATCTACAAGCAAACATTGAAAAGCATAAGTCAAACATTAAAATACTATAGGAGTATTTTGTGATACTATAACCAACTTATGTGAAAACTAAAGACCCCTATTAGTAGGTCTATAATGACTGAGTGCATACGCTAAGGTTATACATAATTAAAGATATTATAGAATCAGAATCTATGACTATTGCTCTACTTCCTGTTCCTTGTTTGGTTGTGGACTTAGAGTAGAGTCATTTATTCGAAGGTCTATTCTATCTCAGATTATGTATAACTGGTATGCACTATGTGATTATAGACGTGACTGATAAGGATCACCCCCTATAAGTAATTATAGGATTAGACGTCTATTAATTATCTCTTTCACCCCTATTCTCGCACGGACATCACGACAAGATCTTACATATCAGGAGACCCCTACTTTCCAAACCCGGAGAATTAGTGAGTGATGAGGATAAGAGTCGGAGGTAGAGTCAGAGGTCGCCAACACTCCTCACATAGCCTGGGCTCTCGCGAACCGTCTCGACTCCATCAAACTTGTGCCCCGTTGGGCAGCATTGATCAAGGGCTGGAGTCGCCATCAGCAACAACAATTCGCCAATTGGGGACGTATTATCGTAAGCAGAGTTCATTTTACTCACAAGACCTTGTAGAGTAGGTCTATGAGTATGCGTTGGTGTTACTCCCCTCCATGTGTAGTGTTGACCCCACGAGTTATTGATTACACTAGTCGAGAGATTTATTTGCGGTCCAAACTTTCCTCGCAATGATGTGGTGTGGACCTGCATCAGGCTTAAAACCTTCCCCTAAAAACTAAATATGCTAAAATCATACAAATAAAAGGGACATGCGTATTATTTCTTTGGGAGCAATACTACTAAAATTCATAAGTTTATCATATGTAGACTCTCGTTATGAACCGTTTTCAAAACACCATAAACAACCAGAACACGATACACTCAGAACTAAGATAAATAACTCCCGACGTATAAGCCCTTATTCAAGACTCACTATCATCTCACCTTTTTAAGCCTTATAGTTGAAAGGTGCCTTTTTCATAGACCTATGTGTAACATCCCAAATTTCGAGTCCAAAAAAAAAATCATTTTAATTAACAGATTATAAAACATTCATAAGAAAACTGCGTAACAATATATCATTTTGTGAATCAATGTATCATGTCTGAAAACCCAAAACATATAATAGCAACATGTCAGAGTACAATCCCAGAATATCTCAAGTGCGGAAAATCAATGTGTGTGTGTGTATGATGTGCTGCTACCGCGCCAGCTCTTTCCCCTTCGCTGAGGAGGTACCTGAAACCAAAACTGTAAACCGTAAGCACGAAGCTTAGTGAGTTCCCCCATCGTACCACACACCATACAATAACATACTGTCAGGTAATTCTGGGGTGCCTGACTACCCAGGTCAAGCCATTCTGGGGTGCTTGACGAACCCAGGTCAAGCCATTCTGGGGTGCTTGACTTACCCGTCGGTCTATTTCACCAGACTACCGGGGACTATTTCACCCCTACCACTACCATATAACACACATATACTGCCAGACAATTCTGGGGTGCCTGACTACCCAGGTCAAGCCATTCTGGGGTGCTTGACTTACCCGTCGGTCTATTTCACCCGACATCCGAGGACTATTTCACCTCCTACTACTACCACATAATATCATAGCATGAACATACTGTCAGATAATTCTGGGGTGCCCGACCTACCCGTCGGTCCTAACGACCGAACTTGGGGACTAATCTCCCCCCTACTACCACTATCACATATAACATATCATGCTAGCACATAAACATATCAGGTAGTAGCAAACATAGCAAACATAGATAATTATCACAAAGACAATCATCTACACCAACTCCTACTGGTGGGCCGACATTGTGGCCGTAGACCCACCGCTACTGGAAGGTAACTCACCTCAATGTCGTGCAGTGTTTGAATTATCCTCGGCGCACAAGTCGACTCCCTTCGACTCCTCGATCCCTACACGACGACCTTCAAGTCAACACACAGCAAGTACAACCCTAAACAGGGTCAGTCCAAGTCTAGTCAAAATCAACTTCAAGTTGACCCGACTCGCCGAGTTGGGCTGTCAACTCGCCGAGTCCCTCACCCTTTACTCGTCCTTATCCATGACCCGACTAGTCGAGTTGGGCCGTCAACTCGACGAGTTCCTCCCTCACATGAACATCGCATGAAACTCATCCGACTCGCCGAGTTGATGAACAACTCGTCGAGTTCACCTTCATCTGATGAACAAGTTTTGTCCTCGACTCGCTGAGTTGATGAACAACTCGTCGAGTTCATCTTCATCCTTAAGAAGATTGCCTTGGACTCGCCGAGTCTGTTCTAGCACTCGTCGAGTCCCATGAACTCCAGGTCTAAAATCACGTCCAATACATTGGGTAACTCTTCCTGTCCGATTACAACCCTTCTAACACTCAACTGGGTTCCTTTGACTCTCAACAGATATGGGGCTCAAAGCCTCGGACTCGTCGAGTCCCAAGAACGGACTCGTCGAGTCAGTCATGTCCACACTCTAAATCCTTGATTTATGATGTACAACCTTTGATCAAAAGATAGATCCAAGCTTCTAAAATCGATCTAGCACGTAAAGTTACAAACTTTACGTGCTTGCATGGGACTTTGAGCTCAAAAAGACATAAAACAAGCTCTTAAGATGCATGGGGCCTTTCATGGGTGCAAAAGCAGTCCCCAGCTGCCTTGTGACTCCTTTAATGACATGATTCAGAAGCTCTAACCCCCAACCATGTTTGCAATCATGGTTGGCCATCAAAAGTGGCTTATAAAAGCCCTAAATCTCCCCAAAAAGGGATCTAACAAATGAAAGAGCAAGGTTACAGCTTTTTACCTTCAATGAACTGTAGAAGGTGCACAAACTCGGGTTCCCTTGGTCTTTACTTGCTTCCTCAGGCCTTTCTCCATCCTTCTTAAGACCACAAGCACCAAAATCCACCAACAAGGCTTAGATTGCTTCAATAACGGCTAGGGTTTCAATGAGAGGTGTTCTGGGAGCATAAGGGACGTTGTGGCCGACATAACATTGTTTAAATAGGGTGCAAACCCTCGGATTAGGGTTTTTGTCCAGTCAGAGCCTACTCGTCGAGTCCGGGACCCGACTCGACGAGTCCATCACTTAAATCCCGCTTCTACTCGGCGAGTTGGTCCTTCAACTCGCCGAGTCCAAGGCCAAAAATGCAAAAATACTTAAATAAAAATACATACCAAGAACCAGGTGCTACAAATCTCCCCCACTTATTTCAGACTTCGTCCTCGAAGTCTGCTGCTCGATCCTGGAACAGCTCTGGGCAATGCTCCATCATCTCATCCACCGGCTCCCAAGTCCATTCTGAGCCCTTCCGGTGCTGCCACTGCACCTTCACGAGCTCCACCCTCTTGTTCCTCAGATCCTTCGATATCCGGTCGAGGATCACCACTGGCCGCTCAATATAATTCAGGCTGTCATCGACCTGAATATCCTCTAAGGGTACCACTGCTGAGTCGTCCACCAGGCACTTCCGCAGCTGATAGACATGGAAAGTGTTGTGGATCTGGCTGAGTTCGGCTGGCAAATCCAACCTATATGCCACCTTGCCCACCCGGGCTATCACCCTGAAGGGTCCAATATATCTGGGACCCAACTTGCCCCGTTTACTGAATCGGATGACGCCCTTCCATGACGACACCTTCAGGAGAACCATATCCCCGACCTGAAACTCCAGGTCCGATCGGTGCTTGTCGGCATAACTTTTCTGCCGACTCTGAGCAGTCTGAAGTCTGCTCCGAACCTGCTGAATCCTCTCTGTCGTCTTGAGCACCACTTCGGTGCTCCCCATGACCCTCTGGCCCACCTCACCCCAACATATCGGGGTTCTGCACTTCCTTCCGTATAACATCTCGAAGGGAGGACGGTCAATACTCGCATGATAGCTATTATTATACGAGAACTCCGCCAACGGAAGGTAGGTATCCCAGCTACCTCCGAAGTCTAAAACACATGCCCGCAGCATATCCTCTAGCGTCTGGATGGTCCGCTCGCTCTGACCATCCGTCTGCGGGTAAAAGGCGGTGCTAAAATGCAGACGAGTACCCAGCTCGTCGTGAAACTTCTTCCAAAATCTGGAAGTAAACCGAACATCTCTGTCCGAAATTACCGACACTGGCACCCCGTGTCGCGCCACCACCTCTCTGATAAAAATGTCGGCCAGCTTCTCGGCCGAGATGCTCTCCTGAATCGGAATAAAATGAGCGCTCTTGGTCAATTGATCGACGATGACCCAAATCGAATCCACCCCCCGCGCGGTCCTGGGAAGCTTGGTGATGAAATCCATCGTAATATCCTCCCATTTCCACAGCGGGATATCCAACGGCTGCATCTTGCCGTGTGGCCTCTGGTGCTCGGCCTTGACCTTCCTGCAGGTCAAGCACCGCTCCACATACCATGCTACATCCCGCTTCATGCGGGGCCACCAGTAATCAAGACGAAGATCCCTGTACATCTTCGTCGCACTGGGATGAATGGAGAATCGGGATTTGTGCGCCTCCTCCATCAGAACCTGGCGCACGCCTCCGAGGTATGGAACCCACCCCCTGCGGTGTAATGTCAATAATCCCCTGCTGTCATAGTCGAAGGAGGAAACCTGACCCACTATACGCTCACTCTTCCGATGTTCCTCCTTCATATCCTCCTGCTGGGCCTCTCGGATTTCATCCAATAACGGGGTCACTACTGTCATCCGCATGCAGATATCTCTGATCGGCGCTGCCTTGCGGCTAAGCGCATCGGCCACCACGTTGGCCTTCCCCGGGTGGTAGAGGATTTCGCAGTCATAATCCTTCACCACGTCCAACCACCGACGCTGCCTCATGTTCAGATTCGGCTGATCCATGAGATACCTCAGGCTCTTGTGGTCCGTGTAAATGGTACAACGAACCCCATAGAGGTAATGACGCCAAATCTTGAGGGCGAATACAACAGCCCCCAGCTCCAAATCATGCGTCGGGTAATTCGCCTCGTGAGGCTTCAGCTGCCTCGAAGTGTAGGCAATAACGTGCCCTCTCTGCATCAAAACCGCGCCTAAACCCGTAATAGACGCGTCGCAGTATACCACAAAATCCTCTACGCCCTCTGGCAGGGCCAAGATCGGCGCCTCACACAATCTCTGCCTCAGGGTCTCGAAAGCGGCCTGCTGCTCAGGCCCCCAACGGAAGACTACGACCTTCTTCGTAAGCCGAGTCAAGGGCACGGCTATCTTGGAGAAATCCTGGATGAATCTCCGATAGTAGCCGGCTAATCCCAGGAAACTCCGAATCTCATATGGAGACTTCGGAACCTCCCATCTCATCACGGCCTCTACCTTGGCCGGGTCGACCAGAATCCCGTTCTGATTGACAAGGTGCCCAAGAAACTGCACCTCGCGCAACCAGAACTCACACTTGGAGAACTTGGCGTACAAGCTCTCCCTCCTCAGATTATCCAAAACCTCTCGCAGATGCTCCTCATGCTGCTCCTGCGCCTTGGAATAGACCAAGATGTCGTCGATAAATACTATCACTGACCGATCCAACATCGGTCTACATACGCGGTTCATGAGATCCATGAACGCGACAGGAGCATTGGTGAGCCCGAAGGGCATCACCACGAACTCGTAATGACCGTAGCGAGTCCGAAACGATGTCTTCTGCACATCCTCCTCTCTGACCCTCATCTGATGGTAACCTGAGCACAAATCAATCTTGGAAAACCAAGATGCTCCCTGCAGCTGGTCAAAGAGGTCGTCAATCCTCGGGAGTGGGTAACGGTTCTTCACCGTCACCTTATTCAGCTCCCGGTAGTCTATACACATACGGTGCGACCCATCCTTCTTCTTGACAAACAGGATCGGGGCTCCCCAAGGCGAACTACTCGGCCTGATAAATCCCTTGTCTAGCAGCTCCTGCAGCTGCGTAGACAACTCCTGCATCTCAAGAGGAGCCAACCGATACGGCGCCTTTGCAATCGGGGCCGCACCAGGAACCAAATCGATCCTGAACTCCACCTGACGCTCTGGGGGAATCCTAGGAAGCTCCTCCGGGAACACATCTGCGTAGTCTCGTACCACTGGAACATCGCTCACTGACGTCTTACCCGCCTCTCGGGTGTCCATAACATAGGCGACATACCCGGCGCAACCCTGCTGAAGGTAGCGCCTCGCTCTCGCTGCTGAACACAATATGGGTCCATGCTGTGGCCTCTCGCCCTGAATCACCAGTTCTCCCCCACTTGGGGTCCTGATCCGCACCAACTGCTGCGCGCAGTCAATCACCGCCCCATTGGGGCTTAGCCAATCCATGCCGATAATAACCTTGTTCCCCTGCAAAGGTATGGGAACCAAGTCTACCAGGTAACGCTCCTCGAATAATCTCAGCACATAATCTCAGAATACCGCTGATGCTCGCACCGATCGATCATCGGCAATCTCTACCTCTAGAGGGCAATCCAACATGCCTGAAGATTCGGGAAATCTCTTGCTGAGTGAAAGAGAAACAAACGATCGGGTAGCACCCGAATCAAACAACACCTGAACTGGGATACCGTTCACATGGAACGATCCTAAACAGAGCACATATCAATATCATAAACATCATATAAATAAATCAGAGGGAAAGAATCATACCTGTCACCACATCGGGTGCGGCGCGTGCCTCCTCGGTAGTCAACTGGAAAGTCCGGCTCCTCACCACTGGAGCCTCCGCCTTGCCCTGCCGGCCATCAGTAATCCGCAGGGTAGCTGGAGCTGGCGCCTTCACTGGCGCTGCTGCTGACAACTGGCCTTCTTGTGGCCCCTCTGGTTGCAGTGGAAACGTAGCAACTCAGATGTCTGAATAGTGGGTGTAGGGGCAGTACAATCCCTGCTGAAGTGTCCCGTCTTGCCGCACTTGTAGCAGCCCGACAATCCCAACCTATATGCTCCCTCGTGCTGCCTGCCGCACTTCCTGCAACGGCCCTGTCCTGGCTGGCCTTTCGGCCTACCGTCTGGTCCCTTGGGCTTCTTCCCTGAAGCCCCAGTCACCTACCCCTCCTCTACCTTCCTCTTCCGGATGTGCTCCAGATCAATCTCCCTTTCCCTTGCCCTGGCAATCATGGAATCCAGGGTAGGGTAAGCTGAAAAACTAACATGCTCCCGAATGTCGGCTCGCAGCATGTCATGGTAGCGGGTCCTCCTCATATCCTCATCTCCCGCATACTGGGGCACTAGCAACGCCCTCTCCCGGAACTTGGCGGTGATCTCCGCGACAGTCTCTGTAGTCTGTCTCATATCTAAGAACTCCCTCGCCAACTGCTGGAGCTCCACTGCAGGTGCAAACTCCGCTCTGAACCGAGTCACAAAGTCCAGCCATGTCATAGCCTCAACCGCCAGGGCTCCCAGAGAGTCACCAACCGACTCCCACCAATCCCTGGCCCTATCTCTCAAGCATCCTGCTGTATATCTCACCTTCGACCCCTCAGGGCAGAAGCTGGTCAACTGTGCAGACTCAATGTCTGCAATCCACCGTCTGGCCACAATGGGGTCCTTCGCCCCATGGAAATCCGGCGCACCACTGCCCCTGAAGTCCTTAAAGGACAGTGTGCGTGATCCCGACTGGCTGGTCGCCATGTCGCTCCTGAACGCCCGGAGGCGATCCTCCATCAGCTCGACAATCCCTTCCTTGATTGACCCAAAGATGACCGGGGTCGCATCAAGGATGCCTCTAGTGATCTCGGACGCGATAAACTCGCGTAGCCTCTCATCCGCTGGTTCGGAACCTGAGCCCGAACCTGATCCCTCCCCTAAACTGCCAACTGCTGGCCTCGGACGTAGTACCACCATTCTGCAATACATAATGACAACCGTCAGTGATACTGATACATCTAGAGGGATCACATCCATCACGAGCTCCTTGGTCTTACCTCAACCTTTCTTGATTCAAGTACGGATCCTCTGCTTTCAGTAGTACGAGCCCATACTACCTTCCACATCTATCCGTACTTTCCTCAAGAACCGCCTTGACTCCACCAAGTCACTACTACTGTTATTGATCTCTACTACTCTCATCCTAGGCTTACCCTAGGGAAACTCTCTGACACTACCCAAACCGGTCCTCAGCTGCTGAAGGCCTCCTTGTAATGCCAATTAGCCATTACCTGAATACCATCACATGTAACGAGGCTCAGATAATCCTTCGAGTAAAAGACTCGTCCCTACAACGGTTAGACTCAAACAAGAGCTGCGCAATAGGGTCAAATCCAATCCTCTAAGATTATCCAACCCTTATCACATGTGACTTAACGTGTCCACCTAACAGCTAACTCCCATCACTCAAAGTCCCACAAAGCACAAAGCAAGCAGCATTCAGACCAAAGGGATCGATCTCAAGCAATCCTATCCTCTAAACAGAAAACTTTACTAGCATACAATGCTGAGCTCATACTACCAGGCATAACCTAAACAGGCTATCCTATTACTGTCTACTCAATACTAACATGCAATTCTCATAAGCTGAAGCACATACAGCAGGCACATAAGGCATCATTCCTAGATCCTTAGTCCTATTCTAACATGCTGTTCCACTAAAACTGATAAACATAATATAAACTTGTATGGGTACTCTGGGGAATACTTACTTGAGCTCGGCCGGTCGCGCACATCACACACTTCGTTCTTTATCAAAACTCTTTTAACTTAGCTTTTAGAAAACCATTTTTTTCTTGTAAAAATCTTTTAAATCCCTTGATTTGAGTTCAGACACCCCGAAGGTGTGTCTGAATCCCTCAAACCAGGGCTCTGATACCAACTTGTAACATCCCAAATTTCGAGTCCAAAAAAAAAAATCATTTTAATTAACAGATTATAAAACATTCATAAGAAAACTGCGTAACAATATATCATTTTGTGAATCAATGTATCATGTCTGAAAACCCAAAACATATAATAGCAACATGTCAGAGTACAATCCCAGAATATCTCAAGTGCGGAAAATCAATGCGTGTGTGTATGATGTGCTGCTACCGCGCCAGCTCTTTCCCCTTCGCTGAAGAGGTACCTGAAACCAAAACTGTAAACCGTAAGCACAAAGCTTAGTGAGTTCCCCCATTGTACCACACACCATACAATAACATACTGTCAGGCAATTCTGGGGTGCCTGACTACCCAGGTCAAGCCATTCTGGGGTGCTTGACGAACCCAGGTCAAGCCATTCTGGGGTGCTTGACTTACCCGTCGGTCTATTTCACCCGACTACCGGGGACTATTTCACCCCCTACCACTACCATATAACACACATATACTACCAGGCAATTCTGGGGTGCCTGACTACCCAGGTCAAGCCATTCTGGGGTGCTTGACTTACCCGTCGGTCTATTTCACCCGACATCCGAGGACTATTTCACCTCCTACTACTACCACATAATATCATAGCATGAACATACTGTCAGGCAATTCTGGGGTGTCTGACCTACCCATCGGTCCTAACGACCGAACTTGGGGACTAATCTCCCCCTACTACCACTATCACATATAACATATCATGCTAGCACATAAACATATCAGGTAGTAGCAAACATAGCAAACATAGATAATTATCACAAAGACAATCATCTACACCAACTCCTACTGGTGGGCCGACATTGTGGCCGTAGACCCACCGCTACTGGAAGGTAACTCACCTCAATGTCGTGCAGTGTTTGAATTATCCTCGGCGCACAAGTCAACTCCCTTCGACTCCTCGATCCCTACACTACGACCTTCAAGTCAACACACAGCAAGTACAACCCTAAACAGGGTCAGTCCAAGTCTAGTCAAAATCAACTTCAAGTTGACCCGACTCGCCGAGTTGGGCCGTCAACTCGCCGAGTCCCTCACCCTTTACTCGTCCTTATCCATGACCCGACTCGTTGAGTTGGGCCGTCAACTCGACGAGTTCCTCCCTCACATGAACATCGCATGAAACTCATCCGACTCGCCGAGTTGATGAACAACTCGTCGAGTTCACCTTCATCTGATGAACAAGTTTTGTCCTCGACTCGCTGAGTTGATGAACAACTCGTCGAGTTCATCTTCATCCTTAAGAAGATTGCCTTGGACTCGCCGAGTCTGTTCTAGCACTCGTCGAGTCCCATGAACTCCAGGTCTAAAATCACGTCCAATACATTGGGTAACTCTTCCTGTCCGATTACAACCCTTCTAACACTCAACTGGGTTCCTTTGACTCTCAACAGATATGAGGCTCAAAGCCTCGGACTCGTCGAGTCCCAAGAACGGACTCGTCGAGTCAGTCATGTCCACACTCTAAATCCTTGATTTATGATGTACAACCTTTGATCAAAAGATAGATCCAAGCTTCTAAAATCGATCTAGCACGTAAAGTTACAAACTTTACGTGCTTGCATGGGACTTTGAGCTCAAAAAGACATAAAACAAGCTCTTAAGATGCATGGGGCCTTTCATGGGTGCAAAAGCAGTCCCCAGCTGCCTTGTGACTCCTTTAATGACATGATTCAGAAGCTCTAACCCCCAACCATGTTTGCAATCATGGTTGGCCATCAAAAGTGGCTTATAAAAGCCCTAAATCTCCCCAAAAAGGGATCTAACAAATGAAAGAGCAAGGTTACAGCTTTTTACCTTCAATGAACTGTAGAAGGTGCACAAACTCGGGTTCCCTTGGTCTTTACTTGCTTCCTCAGGCCTTTCTCCATCCTTCTTAAGACCACAAGCACCAAAATCCACCAACAAGGCTTAGATTGCTTCAATAACGGCTAGGGTTTCAATGAGAGGTGTTCTGGGAGCATAAGGGACGTTGTGGCCGACATAACATTGTTTAAATAGGGTGCAAACCCTCGGATTAGGGTTTTTGTCCAGTCAGAGCCTACTCGTCGAGTCCGGGACCCGACTCGACGAGTCCATCACTTAAATCCCGCTTCTACTCGGCGAGTTGGTCCTTCAACTCGCCGAGTCCAAGGCCAAAAATGCAAAAATACTTAAATAAAAATACATACCAAGAACCAGGTGCTACAAATCTCCCCCACTTATTTCAGACTTCGTCCTCGAAGTCTGCTGCTCGATCCTGGAACAGCTCTGGGCAATGCTCCATCATCTCATCCACCGGCTCCCAAGTCCATTCTGAGCCCTTCCGGTGCTGCCACTGCACCTTCACGAGCTCCACCCTCTTGTTCCTCAGATCCTTCGATATCCGGTCGAGGATCGCCACTGGCCGCTCAATATAATTCAGGCTGTCATCGACCTGAATATCCTCTAAGGGTACCACTGCTGAGTCGTCCACCAGGCACTTCCGCAGCTGATAGACATGGAAAGTGTTGTGGATCTGGCTGAGTTCGGCTGGCAAATCCAACCTATATGCCACCTTGCCCACCCGGGCTATCACCCTGAAGGGTCCAATATATCTGGGACCCAACTTGCCCCGTTTACTGAATCGGATGACGCCCTTCCATGACGACACCTTCAGGAGAACCATATCCCCGACCTGAAACTCCAGGTCCGATCGGTGCTTGTCGGCATAACTTTTCTGCCGACTCTGAGCAGTCTGAAGTCTGCTCCGAACCTGCTGAATCCTCTCTGTCGTCTTGAGCACCACTTCGGTGCTCCCCATGACCCTCTGGCCCACCTCACCCCAACATATCGGGGTTCTGCACTTCCTTCCGTATAACATCTCGAAGGGAGGACGGTCAATACTCGCATGATAGCTATTATTATACGAGAACTCCGCCAACGGAAGGTAGGTATCCCAGCTACCTCCGAAGTCTAAAACACATGCCCGCAGCATATCCTCTAGCGTCTGGATGGTCCGCTCGCTCTGACCATCCGTCTGCGGGTAAAAGGCGGTGCTAAAATGCAGACGAGTACCCAGCTCGTCGTGAAACTTCTTCCAAAACCTGGAAGTAAACCGAACATCTCTGTCCGAAATTACCGACACTGGCACCCCGTGTCGCGCCACCACCTCTCTGATAAAAATGTCGGCCAGCTTCTCGGCCGAGATGCTCTCCTGAATCGGAATAAAATGAGCGCTCTTGGTCAATTGATCGACGATGACCCAAATCGAATCCACCCCCCGCGCGGTCCTGGGAAGCTTGGTGATGAAATCCATCGTAATATCCTCCCATTTCCACAGCGGGATATCCAACGGCTGCATCTTGCCGTGTGGCCTCTGGTGCTCGGCCTTGACCTTCCTGCAGGTCAAGCACCGCTCCACATACCATGCTACATCCCGCTTCATGCGGGGCCACCAGTAATCAAGACGAAGATCCCTGTACATCTTCGTCGCACTGGGATGAATGGAGAATCGGGATTTGTGCGCCTCCTCCATCAGAACCTGGCGCACGCCTCCGAGGTATGGAACCCACACCCTGCGGTGTAATGTCAATAATCCCCTGCTGTCATAGTCGAAGGAGGAAACCTGACCCACTATACGCTCACTCTTCCGATGTTCCTCCTTCATATCCTCCTGCTGGGCCTCTCGGATTTCATCCAATAACGGGGTCACTACTGTCATCCGCATGCATATATCTCTGATCGGCGCTGCCTTGCGGCTAAGCGCATCGGCCACCACGTTGGCCTTCCCCGGGTGGTAGAGGATTTCGCAGTCATAATCCTTCACCACGTCCAACCACCGACGCTGCCTCATGTTCAGATTCGGCTGATCCATGAGATACCTCAGGCTCTTGTGGTCCGTGTAAATGGTACAACGAACCCCATAGAGGTAATGACGCCAAATCTTGAGGGCGAATACAACAGCCCCCAGCTCCAAATCATGCGTCGGGTAATTCGCCTCGTGAGGCTTCAGCTGCCTCGAAGTGTAGGCAATAACGTGCCCTCTCTGCATCAAAACCGCGCCTAAACCCGTAATAGACGCGTCGCAGTATACCACAAAATCCTCTACGCCCTCTGGCAGGGCCAAGATCGGCGCCTCACACAATCTCTGCCTCAGGGTCTCGAAAGCAGCCTGCTGCTCAGGCCCCCAACGGAAGACTACGACCTTCTTCGTAAGCCGAGTCAAGGGCACGGCTATCTTGGAGAAATCCTGGATGAATCTCCGATAGTAGCCGGCTAATCCCAGGAAACTCCGAATCTCATATGGAGACTTCGGAACCTCCCATCTCATCACGGCCTCTACCTTGGCCGGGTCGACCAGAATCCCGTTCTGATTGACAAGGTGCCCAAGAAACTGCACCTCGCGCAACCAGAACTCACACTTGGAGAACTTGGCGTACAAGCTCTCCCTCCTCAGAGTATCCAAAACCTCTCGCAGATGCTCCTCATGCTGCTCCTGCGCCTTGGAATAGACCAAGATGTCGTCGATAAATACTATCACTGACCGATCCAACATCGGTCTACATACGCGGTTCATGAGATCCATGAACGCGACAGGAGCATTGGTGAGCCCGAAGGGCATCACCACGAACTCGTAATGACCGTAGCGAGTCCGAAACGATGTCTTCTGCACATCCTCCTCTCTGACCCTCATCTGATGGTAACCTGAGCACAAATCAATCTTGGAAAACCAAGATGCTCCCTGCAGCTGGTCAAAGAGGTCGTCAATCCTCGGGAGTGGGTAACGGTTCTTCACCGTCACCTTATTCAGCTCCCGGTAGTCTATACACATACGGTGCGACCCATCCTTCTTCTTGACAAACAGGATCGGGGCTCCCCAAGGCGAACTACTCGGCCTGATAAATCCCTTGTCTAGCAGCTCCTGCAGCTGCGTAGACAACTCCTGCATCTCAAGAGGAGCCAACCGATACGGCGCCTTTGCAATCGGGGCCGCACCAGGAACCAAATCGATCCTGAACTCCACCTGACGCTCTGGGGGAATCCTAGGAAGCTCCTCCGGGAACACATCTGCGTAGTCTCGTACCACTGGAACATCGCTCACTGACGTCTTACCCGCCTCTCGGGTGTCCATAACATAGGCGACATACCCGGCGCAACCCTGCTGAAGGTAGCGCCTCGCTCTCGCTGCTGAACACAATATGGGTCCATGCTGTGGCCTCTCGCCCTGAATCACCAGTTCTCCCCCACTTGGGGTCCTGATCCGCACCAACTGCTGCGCGCAGTCAATCACCGCCCCATTGGGGCTTAGCCAATCCATGCCGATAATAACCTTGTTCCCCTGCAAAGGTATGGGAACCAAGTCTACCAGGTAACGCTCCTCGAATAATCTCAGCACATAATCTCAGAATACCGCTGATGCTCGCACCGATCGATCATCGGCAATCTCTACCTCTAGAGGGCAATCCAACATGCCTGAAGACTCGGGAAATCTCTTGCTGAGTGCAAGAGAAACAAACGATCGGGTAGCACCCGAATCAAACAACACCTGAACTGGGATACCGTTCACATGGAACGATCCTAAACAGAGCACATATCAATATCATAAACATCATATAAATAAATCAGAGGGAAAGAATCATACCTGTCACCACATCGGGTGCGGCGCGTGCCTCCTCGGTAGTCAACTGGAAAGTCCGGCTCCTCACCACTGGAGCCTCCGCCTTGCCCTGCCGGCCATCAGTAATCCGCAGGGTAGCTGGAGCTGGCGCCTTCACTGGCGCTGCTGCTGACAACTGGCCTTCTTGTGGCCCCTCTGGTTGCAGTGGAAACGTAGCAACTCAGATGTCTGAATAGTGGGTGTAGGGGCAGTACAATCCCTGCTGAAGTGTCCCGTCTTGCCGCACTTGTAGCAGCCCGACAATCCCAACCTATATGCTCCCTCGTGCTGCCTGCCGCACTTCCTGCAGCGGCCCTGTCCTGGCTGGCCTTTCGGCCTACCGTCTGGTCCCTTGGGCTTCTTCCCTGAAGCCCCAGTCACCTACCCCTCCTCTACCTTCCTCTTCCGGATGTGCTCCAGATCAATCTCCCTTTCCCTTGCCCTGGCAATCATGGAATCCAGGGTAGGGTAAGCTGAAAAACTAACATGCTCCCGAATGTCGGCTCGCAGCATGTCATGGTAGCGGGTCCTCCTCATATCCTCATCTCCCGCATACTGGGGCACTAGCAACGCCCTCTCCCGGAACTTGGCGGTGATCTCCGCGACAGTCTCTGTAGTCTGTCTCATATCTAAGAACTCCCTCGCCAACTGCTGGAGCTCCACTGCAGGTGCAAACTCCGCTCTGAACCGAGTCACAAAGTCCAGCCATGTCATAGCCTCAACCGCCAGGGCTCCCAGAGAGTCACCAACCGACTCCCACCAATCCCTGGCCCTATCTCTCAAGCATCCTGCTGTATATCTCACCTTCGACCCCTCAGGGCAGAAGCTGGTCAACTGTGCAGACTCAATGTCTGCAATCCACCGTCTGGCCACAATGGGGTCCTTCGCCCCATGGAAATCCGGCGCACCACTGCCCCTGAAGTCCTTAAAGGACAGTGTGCGTGATCCCGACTGGCTGGTCGCCATATCGCTCCTGAACGCCCGGAGGCGATCCTCCATCAGCTCGACAATCCCTTCCTTGATTGACCCAAAGATGACCGGGGTCGCATCAAGGATGCCTCTAGTGATCTCGGACGCGATAAACTCGCGTAGCCTCTCATCCGCTGGTTCGGAACCTGAGCCCGAACCCGATCCCTCCCCTAAACTGCCAACTGCTGGCCTCGGACGTAGTACCACCATTCTGCAATACATAATGACAACCGTCAGTGATACTGATACATCTAGAGGGATCACATCCATCACGAGCTCCTTGGTCTTACCTCAACCTTTCTTGATTCAAGTACGGATCCTCTGCTTTCAGTAGTACGAGCCCATACTACCTTCCACATCTATCCGTACTTTCCTCAAGAACCGCCTTGACTCCACCAAGTCACTACTACTGTTATTGATCTCTACTACTCTCATCCTAGGCTTACCCTAGGGAAACTCTCTGACACTACCCAAACCGGTCCTCAGCTGCTGAAGGCCTCCTTGTAATGCCAATTAGCCATTACCTGAATACCATCACATGTAACGAGGCTCAGATAATCCTTCGAGTAAAAGACTCGTCCCTACAACGGTTAGACTCAAACAAGAGCTGCGCAATAGGGTCAAATCCAATCCTCTAAGATTATCCAACCCTTATCACATGTGACTTAACGTGTCCACCTAACAGCTAACTCCCATCACTCAAAGTCCCACAAAGCACAAAGCAAGCAGCATTCAGACCAAAGGGATCGATCTCAAGCAATCCTATCCTCTAAACAGAAAACTTTACTAGCATACAATGCTGAGCTCATACTACCAGGCATAACCTAAACAGGCTATCCTATTACTGTCTACTCAATACTAACATGCAATTCTCATAAGCTGAAGCACATACAGCAGGCACATAAGGCATCATTCCTAGATCCTTAGTCCTATTCTAACATGCTGTTCCACTAAAACTGATAAACATAATATAAACTTGTATGGGTACTCTGGGGAATACTTACTTGAGCTCGGCCGGTCGCGCACATCACACACTTCGTTCTTTATCAAAACTCTTTTAACTTAGCTTTTAGAAAACCATTTTTTTCTTGTAAAAATCTTTTAAATCCCTTGATTTGAGTTCAGACACCCCGAAGGTGTGTCTGAATCCCTCAAACCAGGGCTCTGATACCAACTTGTAACATCCCAAATTTCGAGTCAAAAAAAAAATCATTTTAATTAACAGATTATAAAACATTCATAAGAAAACTGCGTAACAATATATCATTTTGTGAATCAATGTATCATGTCTGAAAACCCAAAACATATAATAGCAACATGTCAGAGTACAATCCCAGAATATCTCAAGTGCGGAAAATCAATGCGTGTGTGTATGATGTGCTGCTACCGCGCCAGCTCTTTCCCCTTCGCTGAAGAGGTACCTGAAACCAAAACTGTAAACCGTAAGCACAAAGCTTAGTGAGTTCCCCCATTGTACCACACACCATACAATAACATACTGTCAGGCAATTTTGGGGTGCCTGACTACCCAGGTCAAGCCATTCTGGGGTGCTTGACGAACCCAGGTCAAGCCATTCTGGGGTGCTTGACGAACCCAGGTCAAGCCATTCTGGGGTGCTTGACTTACCCGTCGGTCTATTTCACCAGACTACCGGGGACTATTTCACCCCTACCACTACCATATAACACACATATACTGCCAGACAATTCTGGGGTGCCTGACTACCCAGGTCAAGCCATTCTGGGGTGCTTGACTTACCCGTCGGTCTATTTCACCCGACATCCGAGGACTATTTCACCTCCTACTACTACCACATAATATCATAGCATGAACATACTGTCAGATAATTCTGGGGTGCCCGACCTACCCGTCGGTCCTAACGACCGAACTTGGGGACTAATCTCCCCCCTACTACCACTATCACATATAACATATCATGCTAGCACATAAACATATCAGGTAGTAGCAAACATAGCAAACATAGATAATTATCACAAAGACAATCATCTACACCAACTCCTACTGGTGGGCCGACATTGTGGCCGTAGACCCACCGCTACTGGAAGGTAACTCACCTCAATGTCGTGCAGTGTTTGAATTATCCTCGGCGCACAAGTCGACTCCCTTCGACTCCTCGATCCCTACACGACGACCTTCAAGTCAACACACAGCAAGTACAACCCTAAACAGGGTCAGTCCAAGTCTAGTCAAAATCAACTTCAAGTTGACCCGACTCGCCGAGTTGGGCCGTCAACTCGCCGAGTCCCTCACCCTTTACTCGTCCTTATCCATGACCCGACTCGTTGAGTTGGGCCGTCAACTCGACGAGTTCCTCCCTCACATGAACATCGCATGAAACTCATCCGACTCGCCGAGTTGATGAACAACTCGTCGAGTTCACCTTCATCTGATGAACAAGTTTTGTCCTCGACTCGCTGAGTTGATGAACAACTCGTCGAGTTCATCTTCATCCTTAAGAAGATTGCCTTGGACTCGCCGAGTCTGTTCTAGCACTCGTCGAGTCCCATGAACTCCAGGTCTAAAATCACGTCCAATACATTGGGTAACTCTTCCTGTCCGATTACAACCCTTCTAACACTCAACTGGGTTCCTTTGACTCTCAACAGATATGGGGCTCAAAGCCTCGGACTCGTCGAGTCCCAAGAACGGACTCGCCGAGTCAGTCATGTCCACACTCTAATTCCTTGATTTATGATGTACAACCTTTGATCAAAAGATAGATCCAAGCTTCTATAATCGATCTAGCACGTAAAGTTACAAACTTTACGTGCTTGCATGGGACTTTGAGCTCAAAAAGACATAAAACAAGCTCTTAAGATGCATGGGGCCTTTCATGGGTGGAAAAGCAGTCCCCAACTGTCTTGTGACTCCTTTAATGACGTGATTCAGAAGCTCTAACCCCCAACCATGTTTGCAATCATGGTTGGCCATCAAAAGTGGGTTATAAAAGCCCTAAATCTCCCCAAAAAGGGATCTAACAAATGAAAGAGCAAGGTTACAGCTTTTTACCTTCAATGAACTGTAAAAGGTGCACAAACTCGGGTTCCCTTGGTCTTTACTTGCTTCCTCAAGCCTTTCTCCTTCCTTCTTAGGACCACAAGCACCAAAATCCACCAACAAGGCTTAGATTGCTTCAATAACGGCTAGGGATTCAATGAGAGGTGTTCTGGGAGCATAAGGGACGTTGTGGCCGACATAACATTGTTTAAATAGGGTGCAAACCCTCATATTAGGGTTTTTGTCCAGTCAGAGCCTACTCGTCGAGTCCGGGACCCGAATCGACGAGTCCATCACTTAAATCCTGCGCCTCATCCCGCTTCTACTCGGCGATTTGGTCCTTCAACTCGCTGAGTCCAAGGCCAAAAATGCAAAAATACTTAAATAAAAATACATACCAAGAACCAGGTGCTACACTATGAGGGTGCGATCATACCAGCACTAATGCACCGAATCCCATCAAAACTTCTCAGCTAAGTGTGTTTGGACAAACATGATCCCAAGATGAGTAAAGCTTAACGCCCGTACGAAACCTACTTCTACCCACTACCATAACTCCGTCTTAGGGACGTTAGTAGAAACACCGAGAATAGTTCAGTAAAGTGAGAAATTTATATATGTGTATATAAATGGTAAGGATATAACTAGAGATAATCATCCCTACTCACGACATCGTTTCTCCTCATGCAATAGGATTATGTCTTCACAAGAAGGTAACCAGCCGACAAGCAAGGCAGTAATCCTGCCAAATAGATCCTGCTACTTTTCAAGCTGCAGTCACGGCAGCCGTGACAGCCGTCATGGCGCAACTCAATGCTAACAACGCCAGCAGAGATGGAAGCGGTACCAACAATACAAATTATTGTAACAATTAGGAACACCGGCGGGTGTCTGCCAATGAAGGCGCCTCAGGCCACAAACCTACGAACAAGAAGCGAAAGTTTTGGAACAAAAAGGAGCGCAACCAATCTCAAAGATTCGCTAAAAGACAACAACCCATGGCCACCCCTGCCATTACAACAGCAGTCAC
This sequence comes from Lactuca virosa, assembly GCF_052849685.1. Taxonomy (NCBI): domain Eukaryota; kingdom Viridiplantae; phylum Streptophyta; class Magnoliopsida; order Asterales; family Asteraceae; genus Lactuca; species Lactuca virosa. The sequence goes on from NC_136426.1 coordinate 88,084,041, forward strand.
GACACATGCCTCGACACTAGCCACAAGGTCTGTCACCCAAGCACCGACCAAACCATATAAGGGATCACTCCCAAAGTGTAACAAGTGTGGCTTCCATCACTATGGGGTTTGTCGGGTGATGCACTGTAAAAACTGCAACGAGAACGGACATACTGCCCGTTTTTGCAGGAACCAAACCCAGCACCTCCCTTCAATCACCAACACCAGGGTGAGCCAAGTATGCTACCTATGCGGTGAAACGGGACACTTCAAGAGAGAATGTCCAACTGAGAAGAATGACGGGGGAGCAGGAGGAGTGTGATGAACAAACCAGCAGGAGCAACAAGGGAACCCTATTAGGACTTTTGTAATGTTTCCAACGACAAAAACGTTTAAGTACCATATGTTTGTAATGAATTTGGTATGCTTACTAAAATTATCGTCTTTCAAAAAGTAGTTAAAATACTCTCTCGTACAAATCAAATCAGAGACACTCATATATGACCTTAGAATCATTACTTGTAAGCTGTGATGACTTTGTGCATACATCGGGGTTAATTATAATCAAAATACTAAAGACTTAAAGCAAATAATTCCATCCTGACTCCTGTTCCATGTCTAGTAGTGGGATTAGGATGGAGCCACCCACTCGACGATTTCACCAATATCAAATTTCAAGCGACTTGCATATACCACTCGATCATAGAGTGACCGGTCGGAAATCATGATATAGAGTATCATTACTAGCTATCAGAACACACTCACCATCAGTACTAGTAACATCAATACGAAGCAGTTGCAGTAACAATAACATTGATCGAAACGGAACACACTGAAAAGAAACACAAGATACTCTATCACCCTAATGAGCACTTCTTACGAATACAGCTTAACACATGTTTTACCTAAAAAGATACTGTTGTCATCATTCAATTTCGATTGGTATAGTCCTCATCTTCCCGATTTCACGGCTACGAAATGACCCTTCACCTAACACACCGAATATCGAAACCTTCGTCTCCCATAAACACATCCAGCACGGACCTCCGGGTCATCTCTCGCTGTGAAACCCCAAAACACTCACCAGAGGAGTATTATACCTTCCGAAACCTTACCATAAGTATTTCCAGGAGACCCTTCACGCAGCAGATAAAGTTCAAGCACAGAAGCTTGGGACGAATACGGTTAGTCTACCACTACTATGTGTATACGCAAGGATAATGTATAATTAAGATTCTACAGACATTGGATGTCTGCTTCCGCCCTATTTCCTGTTCCTTGTCTGGTTGTGGACTTGGGGCAGAGTCACCCATCCAACTGTCTTGCCAACCTTAAGTACATACGACCTATATGCGCAAGTTAATGATAGATGGACCAGGTACGAGTCCTACCATGAACTTCGGGACAAGGTTACCCAGGAGTGCGAGTGAACGCCCTATCATCCGAATAAGTCTAGTCGTGTAAACCGAACCCATATGTTCCCTACCGATCTAATCAAACGAGAAACACTAAAGCAGACCCTATGCAGCGCTCCGAGGAGAAATTATTACTTATGGCTTAGTGTAAGTTCGAGAAAGGCTGAAAGCATCTCGAGAACACGACAAAACCCGAATAAGTCTTATCTTCTATATAAAAACACAGGGTTTTTACTGGTGAATCTATGATGGCTAGTGTAAACATTATGGTCATATATCGTTAAGATTCTATGGACTTAGAATGTGTGATTCCGCCTCATTTCCTGTTCCTTGTTTGGTTGTGGGCTTAAGGCGAAGTCACTCATTCGGATGCCCTTGCAATTTTAATGATATACGACTAGTTTACACCAAGCAATTATAAAAGATCTGGTAGGACTTATAATGCAAATTTCGTCACAAATTGTTAAAGCATTCGTAATACCAGTACTCACTAACTACATTATAAAATATTCATAGTGGTAACAACAAGGATAAAACAGGGAGCATAAAGGCACACATTGAATACACTATCATTCCAAAACAATAACTCCTTTTAAATCGACTCAGCTCAAGTTACAATAAGAAATTCCAAGGTCGTCATTTAACATCAGGCGGGTTATTCCCCACCATAATCAATTTCTTGTACCATGAAAAGTTCCCCCATCTTTCCTCCAAATTCTTGAAGTCCCAGTCGAAACACTAATTTCGGGACGAAATTCTTTCTAACGGGGGGATGATGTGACAACCGTCAATTTTTGGCCAAGTCAAGTCAACTAAAGTCAACAAGTCAAACTGGTCAACTCATCTAACCCTTGTACATTAGGGTTTCCATTATGTTCCTTATTGAACTACTCGCAATCTTAATACAAAGTATCACTTAAAGTTTTCACGTGTTCGGAAAAATCTAAACCCTAATCAGGGCAAGTGATGAAACTACTCGATAAAACATTATTCCATACCCCTCGAGAGTGTATAACATTCATAACAAGACTTAACGAGATGTACGAACCTTGCGTTACAAAGCCAAACACTTAAAAAGGTCGCAAACGAGATCTCTCTCAAATCTCTCCCAAATCTCTCCAAGAATGTGAAATCTCTCCCAAATCTCTCTCAAAAGTTCCTTTAACTTTTTATAATCTTTCAGGTCATCCCGACACTTAACCGGGTCAAAAACCGCTTGAAACGGGGTAATATTTGGTAAAACAGCCTTAATAGACCGAAGCCTCCCTTTAGGAAGCGAACCCTCTTAGGACCGAAGGTCCCCTATAGGGACCGAACTTGCTAAGAACCGAAGTGCTTGAACCGAATCCGAAGCTGGAAGAGCCGAACACGAACCTCGCATAGGACCGAACCCGAAGGTCATCTCGGACCGAACCATCCTTTCGCATTCGCTCCATTTCGCCCAGTTCGCCATCGGGCCCAGCAGCAACAGGGACCGAACCTCGGCCCAGTACCGAGAAGCCTCGCAGGTTCGCCATTTTCACCCCGTTTTCGACTACGACTTCATTTTAGGCCCGTTTTACATAATTTTAACGCGGGATTTTCACCCAAAATCATATTTTAACATATAGAACCCCATACTTCATAATTAATCACGTTTTTGGGGTATAATCCTTATCCAAGAAGAGTGAGTGGGATATTATTGGTGGAGTGTTGACTTTACTTTAGTGTATGACACAAGCAACCACCCATGCCCACTCAATGACCAGCCCTTGTCCTTCCACCATACCTGGTCATTTCATTGTCCTTTTCCCCCTCTTTCCAGCCAAGTACTTTGACTCAAGGGTAGAAAAACCCTTATCTCTCCTCCCATTCACTCACACTTCACCAAGAAGCAAAAACTCATTCTCTCTCACTTCTCTCTCTAAATTTCGAGATTTCAAGGCTGATTTTCAAGTTCTTCATCTACCTTGGTAAGTAAATCTCTTCCCACACTTGATTTCCTTACACTTCTTCACTCAAATCATGAGTTCCTTACACAAATATCGTCATATTTGTTGTTAGATCTTCGAACCTTCAAGCATCATCTAAGTGTTCTTGAGTTGAACACTTCTTTTCTTCATCATCCATCTACTGAAATCACTCAAGGTGAGTTCATACCCCCTATCTTTTTATGTTTTCTTAAGTTTTAAGGGGGGGGGGGAATACAAGTTAAAACACCAAGAACACAACTAAACTCAAACAACAGCTTTCATCAGAAAAGTTGAGTCTTATTCACGGACTGTTTTTACTATCTTAAACTTAATATCTTTCAAAACTGTTTAATATGAAAATAGTTCAGGTTCATAACTTTAAAATGACTACTTGCACATCTCCATATGATTTTTCTACGATTTATGGTGATTTTTACAAAACTGCCTACCATTTTAGAAACGAATTCGGACCAGTCTGTGAATATGAACATTTTAACACAAGTTAAAGACTTTTAAAAATCATAATAAAAATTATGAATAAACTAGACACATTTTATGAACTCTTAGAATTTACGGATTCAGTTTTCGACTTCGTATGATATTTCTATGATTTTTCTAAAACAGTGCTGAAAGGTTAAAAACTAGTTAACAGCTTATAACTTTCATAACACTTTGTATTATGTTGAGCAAAGTGTATAACAATAAGTTCTAATTATTGAATGTATTTTCTTGTTAGTTTATCATCATAAACTGAAATTTAGTCATTCATGATAAGATTCTTCATTCATTTCGAACACATATAATAAGCTATAATAAGCATAGTTTATGGATTTTTATTACATGAGAAAGGTTTTACTCTCAAAACAAATGGGTTTTTCATATACTACATAATAGTAATAGTTTATGGAATCATATCACTAATGTATTTTCATAAAAGAGTTCTTTTACAGTACAAACGTTTTGGATAAACTATAATAGGTATAGTTTATGTATCATTTACATTTCAAACTCATTTACCAAAGGTTTTCAGTTCAGTTCACGTAAATCTGTTAATGAATAAATTTGTGAGATGTTCGCTTCGTGTTACCTTCGTAGTAACAAAGTCAAAAGTCCTGTAAATTGTAACCATAGTCTCTTGTAGGGAGAGCGTGATGGTTATGTATAGATCTATATTGGGTCTGACAAGCCCGCACCTGAGCTGCATGCAACAGCTAGACCGGCAGGTCTGAGGTGACAAGTGTCATTTAACTTGCGACGCCTGAAGAACGTCGTATTACGAGGCCGTCTGAGTCTTAGCATGGTTATAATAGCTCACATGTGGTATTAACAAATCATAAGATTTACGGGTTTTACTTTTAAATTAGCGAGTTATGTTGATTTAACTCACAGGAATTTCTTTAAGTATGGAAAAATACTTGTACACTTCCGGACTTAGGATTAAAGACAACACATAACACATAAAGTTTACGGCATTTTTCTCAAATAAAAAAGGGTTTTATGCCGATTTAAAATCACTTTTATGTCTTCAAGTATGGAAAAATACTTGTTTATTTTCGGTCCTGGGATTTAGGACTACCTAACTTTTACAAAAGAAAATATTGGATTTTCTGGAAACATACTTTGCTGCTTTTACAAGGAAAACAGTTTCTTTCTCAAACAAAACTCTTATGAACTCACCAACTTAATTATTGACATTTTTTCAAAACTACTTGTATTCTCAGGAAATCAGTGAAACAAGAAAACCAACAACATTTTGAGGATGGGACGATAAATCGTCAAACAGTTCATTTTGTCATCATAATGTAATTGATTTTGAAACATGTAAACTTATTATATGGTGCAACCTTTTCAATTATATTTATGATGGTTGTATTTACTTTGAGCGCTATTATACTCGTTGTTGTGATACTATACATGAAGTCCTCCACCCCCGGACGTTTCCGCCATCCTTGGTTTGGGGGTGTGACATTATGTGTTATGTGTATGTTTGAGTTTATGTGCATTGTGATATATGTATGCTATGTGTTATATAGACCGGACCGGAGGGTCCAACGATTTAGACCAGACCAGAGGGTCCAACGATTTAGACCGGACCGGAGGGTCCAACGAGCTAGACCGGACTAGAGGGTCCAACGAGCTACGGGAGTGGAGGGTCCCGCTGAGACACATTGACCGGAGGGTCATACTGAGTTATAGCCTCGAGTGGCTTATGTGCTGTATGTGGTATTTTGGGGAACTCATTAAGCATTTATGCTTACCGTGTTATGTGATATGTGTTTCAGGTACCAGCGAGGATCGCGGGAAGGCGCCGGCATGATTTGTACACACTGGCAGAAGATTATGTGTTGAGATTCTGGGATATGTTTTATTATGATGACATTTGATACATGAAATTTGGGAATATTATATGAGTTTTGTTATGTTGAAAAATGAAAAATTGTTTTAAAATTTACGTCGTTACAAGTTGGTATCAGAGCCTTGGTTTGAGGGATTCGGATGCACCTTCGGGCGTATCTGAACTCAAACTGAGGATTTGAGGAAATTTTTCATAAAATAAACAATTTTTCTAAAAGAGTAAGAGATTTTGAGACAAGCAGAACGGAACAGTGTGTACGATTAGCCAACCCGCGAACGGTGATTTCCCAAAATACCCTTACGTTATGTGTTATGAGATATTATGTGATATGCTATGCATGCTAGAGTAGGATAGGTATTCATATCTAGGACTAGAGTGGCCTGATTTGTGATGCCTTAGCCTAGGAGATTACTGCTACTATGAGATACTTCGAGAGTGAGTAGGTAGCAGCAAGGAGCTTATGAGTGGTCTATTGGAGGGTAGCCTGAGAGTAGTGAGATATAGAGTACTCGTGATCTGGGATCCTTGGAGGAGGACTTGGGGTGAATATTGATGCGTTGTGGAAGGTAGAATAGGGCCCGTACTACTGGAAACACCGGATCGGTAAGCAGTTCAAGTAAGAATCCTTAGGGAACTAAAGAACAAGTAGGGTTGAGCATCGAGTGCGAGTATACTCGAGCGAGTCTCTGATTTCTTTTGTGTTGTATTTCAGAGACATCATGGTTGGGACGCGCCACAACCCAGGAGGCAGTGGTACCAGTGGTACCAGTGATTAGGAGATCCGTAGGTTGATTCACGAGGAGGTGGCCGCGGCCATACGAGCTGAGATTCCTGAAATGTTTGTGTCTATCAAGACCACTTTGATTGAGACGTTTGACGAGCGGTATGCTTCTCTTACCGAGGATGCTGTTGCTGCAGCCACCGCAACCGTCGCCGCTGCCAGGCCACAGGGGGGTGACTCGTTGTTGTACCGAGAGTTCAGCAACACGAAGCCACCAGAGTTTGATGGGACTCAGGATCCGATAGTCGCGATGAGGTGGATCTATGACATTGAGGGATGCTTCTACACCTGTTCTTGTCTAGAGAATCTGAGAGTACGGTTCGCGCTGAACCAACTTCGCTTGGGGGCGAAGGATTGGTGGAAGTTTGTGACGGCTGATTTCACCACATCAGAGATTACAACGGTGACGTGGGAGAGGTTCACCACTATGTTCCGAGATGAGTATGTTCCCCCGGTGGAGAGGGAACGTCTAGCCCAGGAGTTCTTGTCCCTCAAGCAGGGAACGGAGTCCGTGACTGTGATTACACAGATGTTTCATGAGAGGGCGTTGTTTTGCCCTGAGCATGTGTCTACCGAGCAGGCACGTATGAGTCGATATCTGAGCATACTGAGGAGAGATATTCATGAGTTCGTGGCGAACTCGACGTACCGAACATTTTCCGAGCTTCAGGAAAATGCTCGGAAGAGGGAGATTGAGCTGGAGACTCAGGCCAGGGAGGAGGCCGAGTCTCAGAGGAGGGATAGGCGGCCGGTTCAGTCTCAATCGGCAGCCAAGCAGGCAAAGCCCGCTGATTCGAGGTCTGGAGGCCAGAAGGGTCGCACTTGTGGGAAGTGCGGCAAGACTCATGATGGGACGTGCAGAGCGGGTGTGTGCTACAAGTGTGGGAAGGAGGGGCATATCGCGAGGGATTGCTCCAAGGGATTTTCGGTTTGCTTTTACTGCAACCAGACGGGCCATCGGAAGGTCGAGTGCCTACAGCTACTTCAGGGATCAGCACAGGGATCTGCACCTGTTGCTAGAGCTACCGAGGCCCGACCAGCGAAGGCCGAGGCACCGAAGGCTCGCGGGAGAGCCTTTCAGTTGACAACGGAGGAGGTCCGCGTAGCGCCCGATGTCGTGGCTGGTATGTATTCTATTATTTACTTATACTGAGTTGAGATATTGTGCTTATACTGTGGTATGCATAGGTACTTTTCTTGTGAGTTCTGTACCTGCTTTGGTGTTATTTGACTCGGGTGCGAGTCGATCTTTCGTGTCATTATCGTTTAGCCATCACATCAGTACCCGGCGAGAGGCGTTGAGTCGACCTCTACGAGTTTCTATAGCTGATGAGCGAGCAGTTTATGCTACTGATGTGATTCGAGGATGTGTACTCGAGATTTTCGGTGTTGAGTTCCCGATAGATCTGGTACCGATTGCGATGGGGGATGTCTGTGTCATCGTGGGCATGGACTGGTTGAGCCGATTTTTAGCTTTTATCGACTGCGAGCGACAGTTGGTGACCATACGAGACCCTAGTGGGGGAGTACTTACGGTGTATGGCGAGGGTACCCGGTCTGGGTCAGCATTTTGTTTGGCTGCCAAAGCGAGACAGAGTCTACAGCAGGGCTGTAGAGGGTTTGTAGATTATGTGATGGATACACGAGTTGCCGCAGAGAGGACGAGTTCTGTCGGTGAGGTACCGATAGTGCGAGAGTTTCCGGATGTTTTCCCCGAGGAGTTGCCGGGTGTGCCTCCTGAGAGGCAGGTGGAGTTTCGCATCGATTTAATTCCGGGGGCGGCACCTATTGCCAAGGCACCCTATCGCCTTGCGCCACCGGAGATGCAGGAGTTATCCTCACAGCTTCAGGAGCTGTTGGGGAAGGGATTCATCCGACCGAGTAGCTCGCCGTGGGGAGCGCCGATCCTTTTTGTCAAGAAAAAGGATGGTTCACACCGGATGTGCATCGATTACCGGGAGTTGAACAAGTTAACGGTCAAGAACCGTTATCCATTGCCAAGGATCGACGATCTGTTCGATCAGTTTCAGGATGCGTCTTGGTTTTCCAAGATAGATTTGAGGTCTGGATATCACCAGATGAGGGTGCGTGACGAGGATATCCAGAAGATGGCGTTCAGGACTCGTTATGGGCATTACGAGTTCGTGGTGATGCCTTTTGGGCTCACCAATGCACCAACGGTATTCATGGACCTCATGAACCGAGTATGCATGCCGATGTTGGATCGATCGGTGTTTGTGTTCATCGACGACATTCTAGTGTATTCGAGGACCAGAGAGCAGCATGAGGAGCACCTGAGGGAGATCCTCGGAGTATTGAGATCGGAGAGGCTTTATGCCAAATTCTCCAAGTGTGATTTCTAGTTACGAGAGGTCCAGTTCTTGGGACATCTCGTTAACCAGAATGGGATATTGGTCGACCCAACCAAGATTGAGGCTGTGATGAGTTGGGAGGTGCCGAGACCCCCACCGAGATCAGGAGTTTTCTGGGGTTGGCCGGCTACTATCGGAGATTTATCAGATATTTCTCCAAGATTGCCGTTCCCCTCACCAGGTTGACCCGGAAGGGTGTTGCTTTTAGTTGGGGTCCCGAGCAGCAGACCTCGTTTGAGACACTTCGCCAGAGATTATGCGAAGCCCCGGTGTTAGCCCTCCCGGAGGGAATGGAGGATTTTGTGGTGTATTGTGATGCGTCAATATCGGGGTTGGGTGCAGTGCTTATGCAGAGAGGGCACGTGATAGCATACGCGTCGAGGCAGCTGAAGCCTCATGAGACGAGGTATCCCACCCACGATTTGGAGTTGGGGGCAGTGGTGTTCGCCCTCAAGATATGGCGCCATTATTTGTATGGGGTTCGGTGTACCATATACACGGACCACAAGAGTTTGAAGTATCTGATGGATCAGCCCAACCTGAATATGCGCCAGAGGAGATGGTTGGATGTGGTAAAGGATTATGACTATGAGATCCTGTACCACCCGGGCAAGGCTAACGTAGTAGCCGATGATCTGAGCCGCAGGGCGGAGAGTGCCCCGATTCGAGACATATGTATGAGGATGACGGTGATGACTCCGGTTTTGGATACTATTTGAGAGGCCCATGCAGAGGCTGTGAGACCGGAGAACCACAAAAGGGAGTGGGTGATTGGACAGGTGTCCGAGTTTGTGATTGATAGCCGAGGGCTCATGACCTTTCGTGGTCGGATTTGGGCACCGTATATGGGTGGGGCACGTAGCACTCTGTTGGAGGAGGCACATAGATCGAGATTTTCGATCCATCCCGGAGCCACTAAGATGTATTTGGACCTGAAGAGATACTACTGGTGGCCCTGTATGAAGAGGGATGTTGCATGGGTAGTAGAGAGGTGGTTGACCTGTCGCCGGGTTAAGGCCGAGCACCAGCGTCCGCATGGCAAGTTGCAGCCACTAGAGGTTCCCCAGTGGAAGTGGGAACAGATTTCTATGGATTTTATCACCAAATTGCCGAGGACCGTGAGGGGTGTTGATGCAATTTGGGTGATTGTGGACCGGCTGACGAAGAGCGCTCACTTCCTTGCTATCAGTGAGAGCTCTTCTGCGGAGAGGCTGACAGAAATATATGTGAGAGAGGTGGTGTCGCGCCATGGAGTGCCGGTCTCGATTGTGTCAGACCGAGATGTACGTTTCACTTCCAGGTTCTGGAAGAAGTTCCACGAGGAGTTGGGTACGAGATTGCACTTCAGTACTGCTTACCACCCACAGACGGATGGCCAGAGTGAACGAACGATACAGACACTCGAGGACATGCTTCGGGCATGTGTTATGGACTTCGGTGGAAGTTGGGACACATACCTGTTGGATTAGGTGTCTAAGCCCATAACTATTATTGGTATGTATTCGACCCGAGAGTAGCATGGTCCATTTGGGTTGCATATCATCAGGACAATTTGTTAGGATGGACTTTTGAGAGAAGAGGTTATATATGATTTATTAATATATTATAAGTTTTAATATATTAATATGAAATCATATGTTTTAATTAGTATTGATCAAGAATTATTTTGGAATTAATTTAGTGATCAAAAGAGACTAATTAAAACTATGGGGACTAATTACGGTAATTAGTTATATTTATATGTGTTGGGCTTATGATCCATGTTGGACCAAGTTTATGTATGGATACATAAAGAGTTGGGCCACATGAACCATGGATCATAAGACCCATGGATATGGGTTTGGGTTATACCCATGACTCTTAGAATTCAACACATATAAATACATATGTTATGACCTAAAAACTACCACCCTAGTGTGTGTGCATGTTCTTGGAGTTCATGAAGGTTTTAGAGTGCATGGAGATTCTCTCTCAAGTCCTACCTTTGTCCTTGATGTGTTGTGACTTCATTTGAGGCTTCCACACTATTGGGGCTAAGTTCTTAAGGCCAAATACATCAAGACTTCCAGCCATACAAAAGGTATGTTACACTATCTAGTATTTTATGTAGTTTGTATGACAATTGCATGCTAGCTATAGGTTCAATACCTTGGAAACCATTTGCACGTATAATTAGTGAAAACATAGATCCAAGGTATTTAGGGTTGTATTTTCACCATAGAATGTTGTATTATACCAAAACCCAACAGTGGTATCAGAGACAAGGCTTGTTTTTATGTTATACTTGCTGAAATGGCTGAAAAATCGAAAATTTTGGCTGTCTGGGCACTGGACTCGCCGAGTGCACTGATGGACTCGCCGAGTCCATGAAGAAATTCATCCAACTCGTCGAGTTGGTTCATGCACTCGACGAGTTGGACCCCCTGACAACATATTTTCGACTGTTAAGGCTGGAGTTGGACTAGAAACATTACCCTAAGCTGTTTTTGATCTTATAAACATGTTTTTTATGTGGTAATGTTCATGCTAATCCAATTCAAAAGATAATTGTCAATAGATTCATGTTTTGTATTAGTTTAGTGGTTAGGCTAATTACATGAAAATTGTTTGACTTGAATTATCTTGTTCTTATGAGTTAGTTTAGATTAATAGAAAAGTTATGTGATAATTTGTTTTCAATCCATATTAATCTTAAAGTTGCTCATAAAATGTGTTTTTGTAACTTGTCCTCAAGTTATATGAAAAGTCACATTTATGATTTTTAAAACTCCTAAGATTTCCATAAGTTAGGAAAAATGAAGAGTCTTATTTTCTTTTTAAAGTCTTCCATAACTTGTCCTCAAGTTATGGAACTTGAAGAGTTTATCCATTAAACTACTTTAAACTCATAGGTTAAGAAAATGAAGAGTTTTTTTTCCTTAAATGTTTTTTTAAAGTCTTCCATAACTTGTCCTCAAATTATGGAACTTGAAGAGTTTTTTATTAAAACTACTTTAAACACATAAGTTATGGAATTGAATAGTTTCAAAACTTGCCCTCAAGTTTTGGAATTTGTAAAGTTTCCCCCCATGAATACTTTAATTCCAACTTAAGCCCTTAGAGTTTTAAAAGTTAAAATTCAACCCTTATACTATTATAATATTAATAGTTAATAGTTATATATATATATATATATATATATATATATATATATATATATATATATATATATATATATATATATATATATATATATAAGAACAAAGTCAGTCTTACCGTTAGTAGGCCTCATTCACGAAGCCGGTCTATAAAGGGGGGTATAAGGTTACTGCCTATAAAATGGCAGTTTAATGAGTGTCCACTCTCACCCACCGCTTCCTTGACTGGTGGAGGGTCGTTAGCCGAACGGGTTTGACAGGACTATAATTCTCCCTTCATTAAAAGTATTAATGATAAATACTAAGTAACTAAACACTTATAAATTCCCAATCTTAGTTACTTAGGAAAATGTGAATTTGGTTCTAACCCATGAAATTTACACTTTATACCTTACCAAGTCGTTAGTGGAGCGTGTGTGGTTAACCGACACACTAACATGGACTAGTAAGAGTGGCGAAGGGTAACTTAATGTTTATCATAGATCGGTGGAGCGTGTGTGGTTAACCATCACATCGATTAGGTGATAATATTAAGGGTACCAAGTGAATTTGCATGGTTATTCACACCTTGTTTTTTGATCCTCGGCATCCCAGTCACAAAATTTGAGAGGGCACAATCGAGATTGAAACATGTCATTGAAAAGTTCAATGAATCTCAAAATATCTAGGAGTTTCAAAACCAAATAAAACGTAATAAATTATTTCGTTTTTCATGGTGGAAATTGGTGAATCGTCATTCGCCTACCTTCAAATATTTTATAGCTTGGATTACGGCATCCCTCTTCCAAGTTGTAAAATATTGTGTTGGGTCTTAGCCTTAATATTTCAAATTGGGTGTTATATTAAGGACTTAAATCAACTAACTTGAATATCTCCCATTTTAGGTGTCTGGTTCAGACAACTACGATCTTCCTAAATCTGTTTCCTCCACCTCCTCCAATTATTCTCCCTAACCCACAAGTTCAAGGTCACTCAAGCCCTATTGGCAAGAAAAGTCTATGTGTGCTCACATCTTGGAGATGAAGTCACATATTGACAAGCCGGGAGAGTTGGGTGTCAAGGTCTTGAGGAAGTTGATTGTTGACTCCGTTCTTCAATCACTTTCTAAGTCACATAGTGAGTTCCTTTAGAGCTGCTATATGACAGACCATGTCATGACCCTTAATGATCTTACCTTATTTGTTTGGTGCTACTAAATCAGCAATGATTTGGAGCACTGGTAAAGCAAATTTGATTGGAAGATTGACTTCCCAAACTTCCAAGGACATTGATAATGGTAACATTCGAAATCCAGAAAAGCTTTCTCTTCCCAATGGAAAGGGATCGACCATAGTCAACTCGGTTGACCAAATGGTAAAGAGAAAGGCTAAGTCTGAGATAGTCCCGTGTACCATTCCCAAAGAGTCCATATGTTTCTGTTGCTAAAGGAAGGGGCATTGGTTGTGAAGCTGCCTGAAAGATCATAAGGTTGGTAAAGTCAAAAGTTTTGACTCTACTTCAGGTAAAGTCCACTATCTAACTCTATTAAGTTCCTATTTGGAGATTCTTATTACATGATGTGACTAGATCACATTTTGATGTTTTAAGAATCAAAGTGAAAAGGAAGCTTAAAGGAAGAATTTTGAGCTGTTACTTAAAGAGCTGTGATAGATTGCTTAGGAATACATAACAACATAGTTTTTCACATGCATTTGCATTGTAAGGATAAGTTTTTCCGCAAAGTTTTTTTTTAAAAAAATAAAAGAAAATTTTTGATTTTATTTATTTAGGTATCCTTACAATGGCATTTGTGAAAAATTGTTGTTTATATGTTTCCATTGATAGCAATATTGGAAAATGGATTTGACTCTTTCGACTGTGGTAGTGTCATAATTTACCAAATAAGGAAAGATTCTCATCACCCAAGTTTCAGGTGGATAGAAACTTGGAATCATGCAACTTGTATTGTATGATGAATGGGAATTTCCATCTTTGGAAAATTAAGACTAATTCCTTGAGCACATGTATATGTGAGTCAAGTGAAGGATTAGGGAATCGGGAACACTTGAGTGTGCTCTGGTCAGGTCCACCACAAAGAACGATAAGGCTATTCGTCATGATTTACTAAAGTTTAGTAAATATGGTTATGCTTACAAGTTTAAGTGTAATTCTGAAACATTGGAAAAGTTTCAATGTAAGGCAGAACGGATGGAAAGAATCAAATTAGGCAGAAAGATAAAAGTTTCTCCAATCTGAAAAGATGGGAGAGTACTTGAGTATCTTGTTTTATGATTATCTTAGTGATTATGAAATCATATCACAATTGATTCTCTAAGGACATCTTAGTGCATTTGTTTAACTAAGAAGAGGAATCGTGAATTGTTGAAATGGTTAAATAAAAAAAGATAAGTCATACTTCGTTCCAAAATTGAGTCATAGAGTAATACTCCAAGATTGTAATTTGAGTGACAAAATCTTAAGAAATGTTTAAAACACTTGTCAAATGTGCAATGAGATGGTTCTTATTATTGTACATTTGAAATTGGTAAGTTGTCATGTTTTGGATAAAACAAAGACCAACTAAGGCCAATTGTGTGAAGTGTTTGTCTTGATCAGAATCCGCACTATCCCTTGAATATTTGTTTGTCAAGGAATGATTCTTGGCAAGAGAGTCTTATATGTCAAGAGGACAGTGGGAGTCTAAAAGATCCTGAAAGAGTTTCAAGATCTAATCAAGAATAAAACCTATAGTTTATCACTAGCACACGACTTGAGGTTTATAACCTATCGTGTTGACATATTCCTATTTCTATGCCCATTCCAGTTAAAGTTGGTTTTGCATTGGTTGCATAACAACTTGGAAGCAATGGCGGGCCCTTGTGCTGCCAAGTGGCAAGAAATTAAGATTGTACAAGTTCAGTCCATATGAGTTTGGATTTGTCACTAACATTGTCTTGTGATTATGGTTGACAAATTCACATGGATAGGAACACATACACCATAAAATCTAAGTGTCATAAGGTTTTTCTCCGATTCACGAAAATGATGGTGAGGAAATGCTTTCACTAAGTAGATTTTAAGTAGATAGCAATTGTGATATTTACATTCTCAAAGTTGTTAGTGGAGCGCGTGTGGGTAACCGGCACACTAACATGGACTTGTGAGAAATGGAAAAGGTCTAAACAATTGAGACTATGATTACGACATCCCTTTTCATAGTTGTGAAATTGTTTAGACACACATGTGTGCTATCTAAGGAAAGGTGTATGATTTTGATAAAGTTTTATCAAAGCATCTTGTATCAGAAGTCTGAACTTTGGTAAGAAAGTCAATAATGTATTGATTTCTAGAAGTCCAACTGATTTCTGGATACATGTCAAAGCTAGTGGGAGCATGAGTGTTATGCTAATAATCATCATGTTAGTGGGAGCATGATAATTATGATAATTGTTGCAAGTTAGCAATGTTAATTATAGAAAACAAAAGTTTCAATTCGTGAAGTTGCAGGGGTTGAAAAGGTTGTTTTGCTATAATTAAGGGATATGAAATTATACTTCATTTCAAATTCTAAATAGCTTAGATTGTAAGATTTTGATCGAATTTAGTCATGATTACATTATTTGCGTTCTAAAATTCGATTATGATTACGGCATCCCTTTTCAAAATCTGAATTATGAGAACATGGCAAATAGAAATAAAAATATTATAGCAAAAAGACTGGTCTAGTATCATGTCTTTATGTGAGACATCATGAATCATGTCCCATATGCTTCAGATATAGGATCGATTGCATGTCCTATAATATTCATCCTTTCTAAATTTTCCAAATGCTCAGGGCATTAAGAAGGGAAAAGTCTAGAATTGGATATGACTAAAATGATTAAGCAATTGTCGAGGAAAATCTAAGGTTTACCAAAGATTGGTTGCTCATGGACAGTTGGAAGTATATTGTTAATTTTGGTAGGACCATATTAACATATTCTGAAAAGAGGCAACTCTTGTTCAGAAGTGATAGTCAAAATGGGAATCTGGAAAGGTTTCCATAGGTGGAAGTTGTCCTCCAAATCTGTGTAAGATTAGAAAGCTTAATGCAAGAAGGATGTTCAAAGCAATGTACTTTAAATTTGAGACTTCATTTCCATGGAATTGCTCTCCATTGGAATACTCTGTAATGTCTGTTGGCAAGTCTTTGTGACTTTGTGCATAGTCATTACAAGAGGATCAATGCATATAAGTTTAGAATCTAACAGATTTCGGTAAGTGGCAGGAATTTGGAATTCTTACATTTACAATAAGGATTTGGGATTGTGAAATGAGCATCATTGGAATCATGTTCAATTGGTCTATTTCACACAGTAAGGATCATAGACAAACATAGTGTGCATGCTTGGAGCATGGCATGACTATTGTTTTGATTCAAATATAAAGTTGATTATTTGAAACATTATACAATGAAAAATGAGTAATCAATATGGTGTTTAAATATAAGGTGTTTTATTTACTCTCAAATGTGCTTGGGACCATAGAGTGATTAGTATTATTCTTGTGTTTCACTTTGCATGTTTTGACTTCCAGAATAGCTAGGTTATTCTTCCCGAATGACTAAGTTATTCAAACCATCCACATTCGATAATACGTTGGAAGTAGGTATTAAGGCAAGACTGTCATGAATTGGGTTTGTAGATGTCTAAGGTGTTTGACATAGCAAAAGTTGCTGCAACATTCATGAGTGCTCCTGGAATGAGATTCGAGTATTGGATTAAACCCACGCTCACTTGTATCACTTCATGGATTTTATCTCGAGTGATCGTGAGACGATAATATCTTATATTCTTCAAACCTAGAGATATGAGTTGTTAACTATGAGTTGGTTATACATTGATTGTACGAAAACGCATTGGTAACTCAATGTTATAAAACGTGCCTTTGTGTATGATTCAACAAGTAGTAGAACAAGCATATGAGTCGAAGTTTATCCATTCCTTTTACCCTTAGAGGGATAAAAGCGATATCTGTGGGCCCCTCGATGATTTAGTGATGACAAACGTAAGTGCTTGGCCGGGCCTGGACTGATTTTATTTGTTCAATTAGTCAGTCGTTAGAAATAGGAAATCGGGAAACAACAGATGGATAGATAGAATGATTATAATCCATGTCTCAGTCCATATGATATCTAGAATGGAGGAATATATGATCCTTTATCTAATGGACGCGTCATTGATTTGTTCAGAGTTCGACAGCGGCTTTAAGAGCTACGATTGCTAGTCGGGTTTTGGAATCATACGCAATAATAGTTTTAGACTTATCCAAGTGGGAGACTGTTGAATTAGGTGTCTAAGTCCATAACTATTATTGGTATGTATTCGACCCGAGAGTAGCATGGTCCATTTGGGTTGCATATCATCAGGACAATTTGTTAGGATGGACTTTTGAGAGAAGAGGTTATATATGATTTATTAATATATTATAAGTTCTAATATATTAATATGAAATCATATGTTTTAATTAGTATTGATCAAGAATTATTTTGGAATTAATTTAGTGATCAAAAGAGACTAATTAAAACTATGGGGACTAATTACGGTAATTAGTTATATTTATATGTGTTGGGCTTATGATCCATGTTGGACCAAGTTTATGTATGGATACATAAAGAGTTGGGCCACATGAACCATGGATCATAACACCCATGGATATGGGTTTGGGTTATACCCATGACTCTTAGAATTCAACACATGTAAATACATATGTTATGACCTAAAAACTACCACCCTAGTGTGTGTGCATGTTTTTGGAGTTCATGAAGGTTTTAGAGTGCATGGAGATTCTCTCTCAAGTCCTACCTTTGTCCTTGATGTGTTGTGACTTCATTTGAGGCTTCCACACTATTGGGGCTAAGTTCTTAAGGCCAAATACATCAAGACTTCCAGCCATACAAAAGGTATGTTACACTATCTAGTATTTTATGTAGTTTGTATGACAATTGCATGCTAGATATAGGTTCAATACCTTGGAAACCATTTGCATGTATAATTAGTGAAAACATAGATCCAAGGTATTTAGGGTTGTATGTGCACCATAGGATGTTGTATTATACTAAAACCCAACAATACCTACCTTTGGCTGAGTTTTCTTACAACAACAGCCACCATTCGAGTATTGGTATGCCTCCCTTTGAGCTTTTATATGAGAGGAGGTGTCGGACCCTCATCTATTGGGGAGAGGTAGGGCAGCGAGTGATGGGTAGCACTGAGATAGTGCTTAAGACGACTGAGCAGATACAGCAGGTCAGACAGAGGTTACTGACAGCCCAGAGCCGTCAGAAGAGTTATGCGGATAGGCGGCGATCCGAGCTCGAGTTCCAGGTTGGAGATTTCGTACTCCTGATGGTATCTCCTTGGAAAGGAGTGATCCGATTTAGGAAGAGGGGCAAGCTGGGGCCCCGATACATTGGTCCATTCAGGGTGACCGCGAGGGTGGGTAAGGTAGCATACCGTCTGGAGCTACACGAGGAGTTGAGTCAGATTCATGATACCTTCCACGTATCCCAGTTGAGGAAGTGTATAGCCGATGAGACGGCGGTTGTGCCGCTAGAGTATATTCAGGTGGACACGAGTCTGAATTACATTGAGAGGCCGATCGCGATCTTGGATCGGAAGATCAAGGTGCTGAGGAACAAAGAGGTGCCCCTGGTTCAGGTCCAGTGGCAACATCGGAGAGGGTCCGAGCCGACTTGGGAGCCAGAGACGGAGATGCGGGAGCAGCATCCAGAGTTGTTTGCAGAGCGAGACTTCGGGGGCGAAGTTTGATTCTAGTGGGGAAGAATTGTAACATCCGGATTTCCAGGTATCATAAATTGAGTATTTATTTTTGAGTCAAGGAGAGGGACTCGACGAGTTGACGCCTAAACTCGTCGGGTAGGATCACGACTGCTGACTCGGATTAATGAATGGACTCGACGAGTCGGCGAGTCGACTCGACGAGTCCGCGCTGTGGACAGAAACCCTAAATCTTCGAGCATGTGCCCTATTTAAGGGTCCTTATGGCCCTCATTGCGGCCACACACCCACTTGAGAAACCCTAACGAACCAGAGAGCATAGAGAGTGAGGGAAGGAGCTAATTGCATCACCTTTAGTGCATTCTTGCAAGAAGGAGAGAGGGGATTCAAGATAGGCTGATTGAGGAGCTCAGATCTACCATTATTTCATCAAAGGTTGTTGTTGAGGTATGAATCCATGCCTATTTTCGTGTATATAGTAGATCTCTTGAATCTAGGGTTTCTTTACCCTTTCTTTAGTTGGAATATGGAGCATGTGAAGTCCCATTGTGGAATAGACTTTAGATCTGGACCTTGGGAGGTCCAGAGTGTCCCAACAACCAAGCTTTATGCTGTTACATGAGGATATTGAGCTTATGACTCCATGTTTAGAGCTATTTCATCAAATAGAGCCATATGTGCGATGCATGAACGTAAAGTTCAGACCTTTACGTGACTTTTGGGTGTTAGAAGGTCAGATCTATAAGTTAGAGAAACAGATCTGACCTCAGAAGGTCGTTTAAGCATTCTCATGGAAGAAACTCGCCGAGTCCATGAGAGGACTCGACGAGTCGGATCGTGTTGCACCACGATTCGTGATCAGTGGTAACACGTCGAGAGAAAGGTTAACTCGACGAGTCGAGTGAGGCCTTAGGAGGATTCAGAGGACACGCATGGACTCGCCGAGTCACTCGAGTGCACTCGACGAGTCTGGTCAAAGTTGGAATGTTGACTGGGGTTGACTTTTAGGGTTTGATCAACATTTGGACATTGGACCATTGGAGGGGTAAAATGGTCTTTTCCCCTTCTGAGAGAATATAGGGAGGGACTAGTCTAGCCTTTGAGAGCCGTATTAACTAGAAATAATTACTTTATGTTATTAGGCGGAGGCTAGATCAGTGATTCGAGTTCGAGACTTTCCGAGATTACCCGAGGTGAGTCTTCTCACTATACATTACCTAGCGTGGTAACTATGTGCAGACCGGAGGGCCTTATGTGTTATGTGTATGTTTGAGTTTATGTGCATTGTGATATATGTATGCTATGTGTTATATAGACCGGACCGGAGGGTCCAACGAGCTAGACCGGACTAGAGGGTCCAACGAGCTACGGGACTGGAGGGTCCCGCTGAGACACATTGTCCGTAGGGTCATACTGAGTTATAGCCTCGAGTGGCTTATGTGCTGTATGTGGTATTTTGGGGAACTCACTAAGCATTTATGCTTACCGTGTTATGTGATATGTGTTTCAGGTACCAGCGAGGATCGCGGGAAGGCGCCGGCATGATTTGTACACACTGGCAGAAGATTATGTGTTGAGATTCTGGGATATGTTTTATTATGATGACATTTGATACATGAAATTTGAGAATATTATATGATTTTTGTTATGTTGAAAAATGAAAAATTGTTTTAAAATTTACGTCGTTACAAATGCAATAGTTATGATAAGGAAGCAAGAATATTGATTATCTTCGACCTTTGTGACAGTGGAAAATAGTAATGTTCACTGGGATGAAGTAATAAACGATAATTGAGGAAAGAAAACATGGATGGTAAAACGAAAATGGAGGAAAGAAATGTTATCGTGGATGGTATATTACCAAGTGAAAACCAAACCGTGTATTTTTACTAAGTTAAAATGACATATTTTAGAGGTTTAGAACATACGCTTAGGTGGAGCTGTAATGTATATTCCATATCCCCATATATATATATATATATATATATATATATATATATATATATATATATATATAAGGAAAAGTGAATATAGCCTACAAGGTATATAAGCTTAGGTACACAAACTCAACATACTACGTCCTTTGGTATCATATATCCATGGTAATCGACCGACGTTCTTAAAATTCAACTCATAACTTAATTTACTTTCAAGATTTTTATAAATTTCACTATTATCTTTCTCTTATATATATATATATATATATATATATATATATATATATATATATATATATATATATATATATATATATATATATATATATATATATGTGTGTGTGTGTGTGTGTGTGTGTGTGTATATATATATAGCAAGGTAGGTATACGGCATAAAGATGTGATGTAAATGGTATATAATAGTGAAATTTCGAAAATTGAGGAAGTAAATCAACTTAGGGGTTGAAGCTTAAGAACATTGTAATGCATATATGTTTCTCAACTTTGAAAGTGTGTGGTTGGCAATTTGGTGGTGGTTCCTTTGGACAAAATTCAGGTCGATGAGCGTCTGAATTATGTGGAGAGGCTGGTGGTCATTCTGGATAGGAAGACGAAGGCCTTGCGCAACAAGGTGGTACCTTTGGTCAATGTTTAGTGGCAGCACTGGAAGGGTTCCGAGTGGACCTGGGAGCTCAAGTCAAGGATGTGTAAGCATTACCCGGATCTATTTGCAGTCGGGGATTTCGAGGACGACATCTAGTACAAGTGGGAGGGGATTGTAACACCTGATCCTTGTAGGTAAAGCTCTTTCCTTAATTAAAAGATTAAGTTTTAGGTGATTACCCTATGCAGGGAATAGGGTAATCACCTACACAGCATGTAGGAGGGAATCTGGATGCAAGGGTATAATGAGTTACGCAGGGCGTAGATCAAGTTACGCAATGCGTAGCTGCCCAAGATCAAAACCCTAATCGTGGGGGTTTAAGACCTGTTCAAATGCTCTAACTCCCTTGAGGCCCTTCCATCCTCAGCCTCTATCCTCCCAAACGGCCACTTTGAAACCTTAATCCCTCTTTTTGAGAGTTTGGAGCCTTGACTGTGTTTTGTGTTTACTTGTAAAGGAAGAAGTCCATTAGGAAGCACTTGAGAACCTCATTGACGATGTTTATGATTAGATCTACTTCTCTTAGGATTTCTATGCTTCCCCCCCCCCCCCCACAACCCACAGCCTTAGCCTTTGCGAGTATAAGATACTCCAAGTGATATAAATTTCATTTCTAGCCGTTTTTTGGGGTTGATAAGCCATAAAAATTATAGCTTAGTCACTCTCATCCATCCATGCATGAGCTTTTGGTCCATAGAAGTCTTTTTGGACTTAGGTTATGATTTTTGGCCCGTGGTATGCATGAAAATGGATAAAGTCTGGGACTTTATCCATTAAGACATTTAGAAGATGGAGATCTATAAGTTGGAAGAGCTATTGGACTGAATTCAGGGCTTAATAATTAAGTTAGGACATCAGGGGTTGAGGCAGAACGTAAATCCCCTTATGCAGGGTGTAGCTCTATTTTACCTCGCCTTTGATGCCTTGAGCTCTACGTAGGGCGTAGAGCTGCTATGTTGGGCGTAGATTGGCTGAATGTTGACTTTTTGACTGTTGACCATTGACTTTGACCAAGTTTGACTTTAGGTTAAATGGAGCATTTTGAGCTGTAGATTGAGACTTGGTCAATGTTTGTTGTATCAGTGACTTGTAGAGCTGGAATTTGCATATGTGATTAGTTCAACTATCTTCTAGACTTTAAAATGAGTTATCCACACTATACTCATGGGTCGAAGGCACCAATGTCGGCCCACTAGTTTGTGTTATGTATCATTATGTATAGGATGTTGCTATGTTTTAATGATCTTTTAGATTGGTAGATCTATATAATTTCCTGTACTTGTTGGTTATTGTTTATCTGTTGCATATGTCGACATAGTGTGGTTGGGTTGAGGCGATACTGCTTTGTGCAATAGGCCACCAAACCCGGGGCAATCCACTCGGGAGACTATTGGCCAGGGCAATCCAGTTGGGAGACTGTAGGCCAGGGGTAATCCAATTTTATATTGTGGGCCCGAAGAGCATGTATTGTTTATGTTTGACTTATGGTTTGAATGACTTATGGTTTATAAAGAGCATGTATTGTTTATGTTCGCGAGACTCTGATTTTATAACTACGTTTTGTATGAATTATGGTTTATGAAAATGGTTTTTGAAAAATAAAAATTTTTATCATGATTTTTGGGATGTTACAAGTTGCTATAAAGAGCCCTGGTTTGAGAGAATTGAATGAACACTTGTATGATTCCATAATCAAACTAAGGATCTATAAAATATTTTTCAAAAGCTATGACTAAAGAGATCGACGGAGAGGATGCAATGTGTATAATCAGCTAGAGGCAAGGAATCATGTGTATTGATGATATGATAGAATTGCATGCTAGTTGGTAGACTATGGATCTTCAGGAATTACATGATTGAATTGCCTTATTATGATGCCTGATAGCCTAGGAGAATTTCTTGATATGCTATATGCAACTGACATTATTATTGTGGTTACTTGGTGTGTGCATCATGTTCGTACATAATAAGATTTTATAGTTTGAGAACGTTTGATTTAGCCTATTTTCTTATTCCTTGTTTGGTTGTGGGCTTAGGTTAGAATCAACAATTCGACTGTCTATCAAGTCCAGTGTTATATATGATTAGCATACACGAACAAATACAGGGTTAGTTGAAGTTTCATGAGTGAGTGTGGTTTATAGAAGGCCAACATAAGGAATGATTATCCACTCTTGAGAGGGTGAGTATAGGATGTATGCATATCCTAGTAGTTTGGGCTTGGTGGTCGGGTGGTCCGTGGCAATCCTTTGAGACAAATACGGGTAGGTTTGGCAGGTAGTATGGGCCTGTACTACTGGAAGCACAGGATCCATACGCGTAGCAAGGAAGTCAAGAACCCCGAGGATTTTAGTGATTCCGTAATGATATAGTAATATGAATTTTGGCTTTTATAATGTATTTCGGTTTGTTTTCAGTATGGTGATCATGAGAGGTTCAAGATCTAGAGCAGAAAACCCGAAGAGGATAAGTTTGACGGACGATGAGATTCACGAGATGATTACCACTCAGGTGACCATACCTGTTAGGGAGGCGATCCCAAAGATGTTTGGGTCTGCCATGACCAAAATGATTGAGCTTTTAGATGAGCAATACTTCGCCGTTACTGAGGTTAATGTTGTCGCAGCCACTGCAGCTCTTGCTGCTGTAGGACTCCAGGGGAGAGGGATGGTTCAGTATCGGGCCTTCAGCAACACGAAGCAGCCAGAGTTCGACCAGGTCATAGACCCGATCGTGGTCATGAGGTGGATATCTGATTTTAAGGGTGGTTTCTTTACTTGCTCGTGCCAATAGGACCAGAAGGTCAAGTTCGCCAAGAGCCTTCTTCGTTTAGGGGCGAAGGACTGGTGGAAGCCGGTGAGCGGTGCTTATTCTACTGTGAAGAAAGTTACATTGACTTGGAAGCAATTTACTGATATGTTTCACGTTGAGTATGTTCCTCTTGTTAAGAGGGGGATGTTAGCCTAGGAGTATCTATCGCTGAAGCAGACGACAGAGTCAGTGATGATCACCAAGATATTTACTGAGAGTGACCTTTTGTGCCCCGAATATGCTGCTTCCGAGCAGGTTCAGATGTCCCGTTACTTGAGCATGCTCAAGACGGAGATCCACAAGTTCGTGTCGACCCAAAGGTATAGCTCTCTCTTTCTCACCGAGCTATAGTCTTTCGCTCAGAGGACAGAGATTCAGATTGAGACAGACGAGAGAGAAACAGCAGACCCCAGTTCAGATGCGGCCAACAACAAAGCGGTTTAAGCCCATTGATTCACTATTTGGAGGACAGAGGGGCTATATTTATGGCAAATGCGGGAAGATGCATGAGGGAGTGTAATGTATTATAATTAGGGGAGATGATTTATGTTAGCAGTTTGCATGTATATGGAGTACAAACAATAAAGTCAGGTAATGAGTTTCCATTTGGAATGAGATGTGATTTATTTTCAAATGATGTATACTGAGTTTTTCCATTCGGAATGAAATGAGATTTAACTCCAAATGATTTATATATGTTATTTGTGGTAGAACACCAAACAAGATAGTAAATCAACTGCAAGTTGTCACACCTATAAATTCAAAAAATTTACAATCCCTTGGTTTGTTAAAATGTCTACTAGTAAATCAACTGCAAAATCGTTCGATTTGAATGAAGACAGCCCCAAGAAATTGGAAATTGCCTTAACCCATTCCCAACACATTCAGCTACAGTATAAATTGCACCTTTCATGACAGATTATACTCTTATTACTCTCGGTATTTTGAAGGAAGGTAAATATGAAAAAGAAAGTGACAAAGGAAAGGTCTCGAATGCTGCAATGACGTATAGATGCTATGCTTGAAGGGGGTAAAAAAAAGATGAAATTGATGGAAATATGAAGAAAAAAAATGAAAATTGCATGCCTACGAAGTGTTTGTAAAACACATTTTGATTACAAAATAATTTTAACTCTTAAAATTATTTTATTATGAAGTTTTACAAGAAAACTGTTAGGTGCATTTCATGTACCCATTTTGTAGCTTTATTTCATAAAAGTACATTGCATATAGGCTTAAACTCATGCATTTTGCATGTTTTTCGGGATTTTTCATGAGGCAATTTCATTCAAATACTTTTGTGATATTTCAGGGACTTTTGGAGGTAGGATATTGTTGGAGGAGGTAAATAAAAGTTGCGGACAAAATTTCAGGACTTGCGGAGCACCGAGGAGCAAGATATAAAGAAATGAAGATTTTGGCTTTACGGACGTTTACACGGCCGTGTAAATGGAAGCCTTGCGTTTACACGGCCGTGTAAACGTAGATTTCTGCACAGTGTATTTTTGCGTTTACGCGGGCGCATAAACGACAGTGTTAATTTACGCGGGCCGTGTAAACGTAAATGCGGGTTTTAAAGCAGTTTTTCACCATTCTTAAAGGGGGAAACTAATTTTTTTAAGAGGAGGTCGGATTTTGGATAGGGAGAAGGAGATTTTCAGAGCTTTTGGAAGTAGATTAACACTTGGAAACACTTTAATTTCCTTTTTGTAAGTCAATTTGAAGTTTGAACTTGTTTGATTTGTAGTTTAACCTAGTCATGTGTGGTTGATTTCATTATCATTTCCGAATCTGAATTCTTAAGTATGTGTTGTTAGGTTGTAATTTGAACTTGATTTGTGTTTAACATCTAGTAATCTTTGATTTGATCTTAATCATGTGTTTGGTTAGTTCTCTTTTTCACTTGATCAATGGACTAGGGTTCTTATCAATCTAGTTAATCAAATTATGAAATTCGTATATGTTTTATGATTTGATGTTAGTAACACACACTTACTTGGTTGTAATTAGATCAAAATTAGTGCAATCAAAGATTAAATGTTTATATTCCCAAGCTTAAGAGGAATGTTAAACATTGTTGGTAATTAGTGCAAAAACTTAATGTCATTTAATGATTTGATGCAAGAACTTATTTGAATTGAATCAATTAAATGAAGTTTTATTTGAAGAGCTTGTTTTGAATAAAATACTTTTGCCAATTTGGATATTAGAGTTTATTAATATCTAACTTACCAACCTAGATTGAACATGAATTATAATCATATTACATCTTTCAACATAATACATGTATAAGAGTCAGAATCGGAAATGTACTTCTTTTACTGCGTTTTGTTATCAATCTTTCTTATTTATGAAGTTTAATTCAAGTTCAAACACAATCCCCCATTTTAATATTATTTGTATTATGTGTGAAAATATGGCAAGATAAGAAGTCATGTATTCCTGTGGACCGACCCTGCTTACTCTATACTATCTTTAGTATAAGAAATAGCAGTGACTTGAGCTTTATTAATATTATTTTACCCCATTATTTGTTGGTTTGACACGCCTAACAAAAACCTTTTACTCATCTCACAAATATATTAAAAACATCGGAAGCAACATACCTTACACAATTCATGATAATAGTTAAAACTAACTGTGTTGTCCGAGTCTAATAATAAAAAGCTATTTCTTTGAGCCGTTAATGAGATTTCATAAAAATAGAAAAACTAATTATTCCTAATAAATTCATAAAACTCGGAGTGTTTCGGAGTGTTGTGGGCTTGGTCCTTTTGATCCATTTGGTTGCTAGGGTATGCTCCAACTTTACTCTTACCTTTCAAAGTAAAGTTTTTAGAACAATTTCATCTTCTAAAACAATGTAAACTTGATTTATTCTTTACAAACAAAGTAAATCAAGAAAATTGTAAAAACATTAGTATAAGTTAACCTATTTATCAATGGAAGATGACATATATATCAACAAACAACCTAGTAATTCACATTGAGTTTACTCTAAGAACTCTATTATACCATATTGAATGTAATATCATATGAAAGATGTCATACCTAACAGGCTTCACATGCCAAAGAAAATGCTGCTGTACCTGTTTTACCCTCTGATACATTTGTAAATACCTCTTATTTGTGATGGAAAGAAGAATAATTTTCAGATTCGGGATATCTTTCTCTTGAATGAAAATTGCAAATGATTCCCAATCCAAAAACTCGAAAAAAGGAGGCACGAAATTGTCAGAAATAATCACGGGAACACACTCATAGAAAATAGCCTCCACAACTCTAGGACTATTGACTTCAGAACCTTTGGCACATATACAAAACCTGCTACTCTTCATATAATCAACATAGTTTTTGTCATCTTTGACTTTTGGAAGCTTTCTAAAGATTTTCATGTCAGGATCTTTGTTTTCCCAATGTTGTAATAGAATTGGACGAAGGGACCCGTGCATTTTTCCAGCAAAGAATGCAAAAACTGAGCGTTTGGAAGGGGGTTTACCTCCAAGTTGATGTAATGGATTTTGAGGATCACGGACATTTGTTTCAGGGAGAGAAACGTCTTTTCCCAATTCGAATCCGGATTTTTCAATGTCTGTGTTGCAGATGGCTCTTATGCAAGTACCCATGATTTGGCTTGTTTCCTCTGGGCCCTTGAAAACTGAAGTAAAGTAGAAACTAGAAAGTCAAATTACAAAGTAGAGAGATTTTGTGTATCCAAATCAGTCATTGTAACTAAACAATTGACAAATTCATAAATTCGAAACAAAAGTTTGCAAAAATAAATGTTTCAGCTTTTTTTTTTTTTGTACAAAAATAATTTTTCTAATATAGGAATTGGCCATTGTGCTTGGTTCTCAAAAACATCGTTATTCGAAAATATTCGGAAAGTGGCCTCAAAGATCCCCAACAACCCACCCAATGAAAAATATAGAAAAATAAGAACACAAGAATACAGGTGCAGAACTCCAAAACCGTATAAAAATTACACATTTCTACACTCTAAAACAAGATTTGACGAACACATTTCTACACTCTAAAACAAGAGAAGAAAGAAAGAAACAATCAAATACCTAAACTGTATTTGATTGAGCATAAGAATATATATATATATATATATATATATATATATATATATATATATATATATATATATATATATGGCTTACCCAGTCGTGACACGCAGCAAAAAAATGGTCGGCCCCACCGGTTCTATTCCAGAAAGTGTATCGCCCTGAGATCATGTCAATGTAGTTTTTCAAGTAAGGTACAACACTCTGACGATCATAAGAGTAGGGAGATATAGTTGCTTTCAACATTTTTGAGCTATAAGGAATGTAGAACAAATGAGCTTCTTTCGGTTTCCTTGTAACAAATCTTTTGCTTTTTTTCATTTGCATCATAAACCATCCCTCGGATGCATATATTCCCTTCATAACCGCCTCTGGGTTGTTGAATATTGGCTTCTCTCCTTCCTTGTAAATATAAACCTTTAGAGTCTTTTCCATTAACTCATAGCTCCTGCATATCGTAACATAGAAATTGAAATAAACCAAGGATCAAGAATGAAAACAAATCCAAGTTTTAAATCTTATGATGACTAAATTTAAGGTGTACTTATACCTCGTAAAAATTGAAATATTACGGAATACCAAAGGATAAAGGTCATGATTTTCTTCATTGAATTGAGCATTCTCAATTTGCACTTTTGCTTCAAGTAATTCTTGATCAGCTCTTGAAGACCAATGTGGTTTCTATATAAACATAATCAGAATTGTGTTAAAACAACCAAAATCAACATACCGAGTTTAGAATTCATCATATATACCATGGAATGAGAAGAAGCACGATTGTGGACTAAAATATCATGCATCTCAGAAATCACCACAACTTTCTTCTTTTGCTTCTTTCGAGGGACTTCTATCACAGAGGAAACATTGGCTAATTGGACACTTAAACTAGTAGCATTTCTGTTCAAATCTGTAGAATCATCCAATTCCTTTTTTGTTTCTGATCTATTATGCTTTATGATGCCTTCATCATGTCCCTTGTATGTATTCATAATACCCTTCACAAGAACATCAGAAGCCCCTGTCATGTTCATGTCCCCTGATATTTGGGGAAGAAGAGATGAATTATCACGTGGGTAGCTTCCAGTGTTGGTTATGTGAATCTTGGTAGCAGAAAACAAAGATGATATAACATCACCATATGGAAATTCAAAATACTGAAACATTATAACAACAGCAAACACCACTCCCCCAAAGCATGCTAATCTCTGAATTCCCAGTATATGTTGATATCCATGACTCATATCTATTATAAGCACACAAATAACTTACTAATCCTGCAATATTGCCAAGAAATTCTATAAGATGTTTCATAATAACTACTCAAATTTAGCCACAAATGCATTGAAGAATAGCTAAATAATGGGAATTAACTGCTCGAACACAAAGAATCTATTAACTAATTACTAATCAAATTCCTAGTCTTCCTCTGTTCCATTTGAATCTCAATCATTTTAATTGACACTACTCTGAGCATAAATTGCGTACCCCTATGAACTTTGTAACTAATTACTAACAAAAAACGTATCAATTTTGCATCTAGTGCAATATCAAAACGAAACAGAGGCAAATACAAATTATAAACCCTAGATTATGTAATAAACCAGAATACAAGAACAGAAACATAAATAGCACCTTAAATGGCGAAGCTTCCTCAATCACGAGAACAGAAACAGAAAAAATGGAGATGATATTGTAGAAGAATCGAGTAAGATAGTTTTTTCTGATAGTCAGTGTAACAAGTTTAATAATTGTGCGAAAAGATCGGTGCTTGGTTTCTTTAATCTCGTTTGGTCAAAGCAGTCGGGAATAGCGAGTGATGTGATATAATAATGGACATGCTGACGTTCAAAGGGTGTGACGCAGGGAAGCCATCGTTACAACTTGAAAGCTTGCTAGTTGCTCATGATCATACGTAAAAACAAAAATGGAAAGTAGTTTTCTCTCTTTCAAATAAATAAAAAGTGAACAGATTTAAGATGTTCAACGTTCAATCACATAATATTATTATTATTATTTTAAAAATGGAATTTAAAGCTTAGTTTAATTTTTTAATCAAAGCTAGGCCTCATAAAATATTAAGATATTAATAAAAAGTGATTTTTAAATTGTAATGATTTCTATGAGTGTCTCTTTCGATGTGTGACCTTTTAATTAGATATACTACTAATAATTTGATTTTTTTTTCCAATTTTCTTTAATAATATAAAACTAAAACCAATTCTTTAACATTCGATATTGAAATAACTAAGGAAACAACTGGCCACTAGCTGGCCAAAAAAACTGTCAAATTTACAATTTATCATTTTAATTCAATAAGTACGAGTTAACCGTTTAAAAAAGAAAAAAGTACCTCTTTAAAAGTTTTGATATTTAAAGTACACTTGCTATAATTAGTTTCAAGACAAAGTAGACGATAGGTCCTTACTGTTTACAAAAAGTCACACATTAGGTCCCTATCTTTTTTCTATGATGATGGTCGTTGTGTTTTTTTATTTTATTTGCGTGGTTGTGGTTTTTTTTTTTTTTTTGCATGATTGGTCTGATACCATTTGACGACGCCGAGACTTTGTTGATAGAGGGGTCACATATACAGAAGAAGACGAGGCAGAATCACCGACCTTCCGCTTCGCACGCCTAGGCATAACGGCACACCATACTGACAGGGCAACACCAATCACAAAATCAAAAAGAACAAAGCATAATATTCACAAAGACGATTATTATTCACATACATCAATATCAAACAACATCAACAAAAGTAGAATGTGACACATAAGACTTTTAGAAAACCCTAAATCACAGACATAGAACAACATTAAAAAACGAAAAGAAGAAAAACACAAAAGAAGAAGCAAAAACCTGGAGAGAATCGAGGAACGAAAGACAATGAAAGTGAAAGAAACAGGAGAGATGAATAAGCAAATTTGCACCAGAACAAAACATGTGTTCATAAAAGTACAATCTAGAAACAACGAGTTAAAGTAGAAGCCGATGAGCAACTGGAAAAGAGGGAACAGGCGATCAATGGTAACCGGCTGAGCCCGTTACTATTCGTAAGCCTCTTCCCTTTTAGTATATATATATATATATATATATATATATATATATATATATATATATATATATATATATATATATATAGAGAGAGAGAGAGAGAGAGAGAGGTTCAAGTATTCTAACTAAGTATTGTATGGATGTAGGAATGATTGTGGGCCAATCATTTCAAAATGGTAAATTTGTACTTTTATATATAATCATTTTTATAAAACAAAAATAAATTTTATTAGATATGGAAAATCCCCAAAAATATGGAACAGTTTCTATATAAATCCCAATCTACGTTTAGCTTGAAATGCACCACCGTCTCCATCGTCTTCAATATCTTCACAAACTCAGATTATCGATTTCATCACTTCCCATCACCGAGTGTAAGTCATCCCCCTTAAACCCTTCATCGCTCATCAATCCTAAATCCCTTACTGTCTTTGCCTCTGTCAAGAAAATCGTAGTCCTCCTCATGAGACCAGCCTCCGTTTCTCCCTGTCACTCCCTTTCTGAGCTGCCTCCCTTCACCGTCGACTTCGCTGCCGACAACCCCTACAGCGACGCCACCTCTTCCATCGCCGTCGATAGTGCCGACTACTTCGTCAAAGTAGCCAATTTCTTCGATTCCAGGTGATATTTTATTCCTTTGTCCTAAATCGAGACTTCGCTGCCGACAACCCTAGCTTGAAGGCTTGTTGTTATCGTCGATTTCATTAATCAAAACAAGGTATTTACTTTTTGTGTTGATTTCATGGATATCGTTAACAATGGAGAAAATGCTTATGTTGGATGTGTCAATTGTAAATGAATCAGAGATAGAGTATGTGTTATGGATATTCTTTCTTCGGAATCAACAGGATCCCCTGGACTCGATTTTCTTTCATCAAACTAACATACCATCTGCTTTTCGTCTCTGGTAGGTTTTAATTTTGTCGATTTTCAGCCTTATTGGATGTTTATAGAGTGAATTTTGAGTTTTTTTGAACTATTTATGCTGATTTGAGAGGAATTTTTAATTTAATCATACAAGACTGAAATAATTGAATTGTGATTGTAGAACATATCCTGGTCAGATTCAATTAATTTGGATTTGTGTGACATCCCCATTTTCACGGCCAGAAAAGACCGATTTTGTTTATGCTTTGTTTAAAAATCGGAGTAACATTTTAAATAAATGTGTTGCGGAATTTGTTCCCAAAATAAAATATGATAAAGATTTATCAAAGCATTTCCGTAGAAATGTATTTCATTAAAAACATCGGGATGTCATGTTCGATACAAATCAAAAGCATAAACAGTACAATATAAGCCTTACTACATTATTTCATATCTACAGGCCTATATTCGTAACCCCGCATCCAAAACATCACATCTATGCTCGAGCGCCACTACCTGTAATACATGAAACTGAGTGGGTCAGGCTTGGGAGCCTGGTGAGCACATAGGGTTTTCAACCCACAATAAATAAGTTTATTAATTTCATCAATCAACAATAACCCGATTACCCGTTCCCGTTATCCTCACTTTACGTCCCTAAACACCTATCATAAGGGACCTAGCCTAAGGATCATCATCGGGATGGACACTACTGCTAAGGGGGTTCCTCAACAATAAATGTCCTAAAGGCAACCATGAGGGGGATGAAGTACACCAGTGAACACATCGTTCACAAACACCTACAGGTTGCGAGCCTGCTACCGTTCCACTGGACTGTCTAGAAGAGTCCGTGGTCGTCATCCATACTCCGCTAGATGACAGAATCAACAACAACAACATCGAGGCCTCTCATCATATTATCACACATCGTCTATTACATCTACCCATGTTTTACCCCAACATTTTTGTAGATATAAAATACATATACAGTTTAAATCATTTAAAACATGTATAAAAATCTTTCATGCAACATAGACAGCAAGTATTCAGACAATATGCACGCATAGCACGTAATTTATATTAAAATACTTCATATCTATGTGTAAGATGAAAGTGACTATGCACTCACCTGAAAGGTGGTGACTCTGCACTTGAATAGCGCTTCGTTATCTCAAAATAATTTTTCCTCGACAAAACCTAGTATCAATACCACTAGGGTTTAGTCTAACGTTAACCACGACTAATTAATAGTCTAGCTATTATTATTATTATATAAGCGTTAAACAACACTCTATATAACTCATAATAATAATAGCCCAAATAATTATTTTAAGGACCTAATAACATTACTATAATTATTTAAAAGCTATATTAAAAATTTCATAGACGTAGCTCACTTACAGCGGATTTTAAAGAAAACAGGGCTTCGCTTGGAGCAGCGTTTCCGAACCGAAAGACCCTTTTTCTCGGGACTCCGGGAGCCTCGGGGCTTTCTTCGGGTGCTAGGGAGGTTTCCTAGGGTTTAGGGGGTTAAAACCCTTAGAGATAGAAAGTAGTTTAGAGAGAGAAGGAGAATGGTGTGAAAAATCCGAGAAATCTCGCAGCTATTTATAGGCTGCTGGCTTCGGACGAACGCTGGGCGTTCAGCAGCTACGCGGCGCGTAGCTTCGGATAGGGCTGCCAGGTGGACCCAGCTGTCTCGCACTTCGGACTCGGATGGATAAGAACCGAGGTACGCTGAGCATACCCGGCCTCGGACGCCGGGCGTAGAGCGAAGGCGACGTGTCTTTATCTGGTGCGAGGCCGTGGGGAGCAAGGGAAGGCTAGGATCGTGCCACGTCATCACAGTTTCGCAAATTGCACACTTAACTTCTCAAAAATCATAACTTTCGCATACGAGCTCCGTTTTCGACGTTCTTTATATCCACGCGTAGTTGGGAACGTGCTCTACAACTTTCGTTTAGACTCCGTTGGCTACTTTTGACTTTATTTTAAAAGTTAAATTATTAACAGGCCGGGACAGGATTGGTCCGTTAAAATCTCATAACTTCTTCATCCGACGTCTGTTTTCGTCTGTCTTTTAATCGTTATGCTACTATTAACGAGATCTTCGATTCTCGTTTAGGTTGTGTCGGCTAAAACCGCTCGATCTAATATTCGAACTTCGCGCTGTACACTGCTAAGTCGAAACTTCGAAAAATCATAACTTCCTCATACGAAGTCAGATTTGGGCGTTCTTTTTATGGACGCTCTCGGTTTAATGTATTCTATGACTTTCGTTTAGATCGCTAAGGCTAAAACTCTCTCTATCGTAAATTCACTATTTACGCTTCCCGGTATCGTGTCGGTTCCGTCGAGAAACTTCGACGGGTCATAACTTCTTCGTTATAACTCGGATTTCGGCGTTCTTTATATCCCCGAAATCCTTGTTTCGACCACTACAATTTTATGTAAAGATATTGGGCTTATATCACACTTTAATTTTGACGCTTATTTTTGTTCTTTATTTATTATACATTTATAAATAAGTTATAAGCACACAAATACACATAATTCACATAGTATTCAAATGATTCATTTTTATTACTTCAAAACGAGTTACAATAGTTGACCTAGACTATTACATCGTCTAAAATGCTTAGCTCCAAAACACGGGCGTTACAATTCTCTCCCCCTTAGGATGATTCCGTCCCGGAATCATGCATCAGCAAACAGATGCGTGTAGCGACTCATCATGTCACTTTCGGTTTCCCAAGTGAGATTCGGCCTATTCGAATGTTTCCATCGGACTAGCACTAAGTCGACCATCTTGCGTCGTAACTTCTTAGTCTTACGGTCAACGATTGCCTCGGGCTCTTCGATTAGCCTCTTATTCTCATCCATTCTTAACTCTGAGATCGAGATTATGTCGGGAACTTTTCCCGTGAACTTCCTCAAATAACACACATGGAAGGTGTTATGAATATCATCTAGTTCTTCGGGTAATTCGAGTTTGTAGGCTTGGTCCCCAATCTTCTAAAGAACTTTGAACGGTCCAATAAACCTTGGACTTAGCTTTCCTCGTTTCCCGAATCTTATAAGTCCCTTCCATGGTGAGACTTTAAGCAAAACTGAATCCCCAACTTCGAAGGTCATCGGTCGTCTTTTCTTGTCAGCATAGCTCTTCTGACGATCTTGAGCTGCTAACATCCTTTCCCTGATCACCTTCAACTTCTCAGCAGTCTCATGGACTATCTCAGGGCCCATAAACTGCTTTTCTCCAGCCTCAAGCCAACAAGACGGCGTACGACACTTCTGTTCATACAAAGCTTGATAGGGTGCCATCTTGATGCTCGAGTGGAAACTGTTGTTGTAGGAAAATTCTACTAGAGGTAAGTGCTCATCCCAATTACCTTGGAACTCGAGGGTACATGCTCTCAGCATATCTTCCAGTGTCTGAATCTTTCTTTCACTCTGACCATCGGTCTGCGGATGATAAGTTGTACTCAAACACAACTTCGTACCCAATTCCTCTTGTAGACTCCTCCAAAACCTCGACGTGAAACGACTATCACGATCGGATACAATCGTTAGAGGAACACCATGAAGTCTTACTATCTCCTTCACGTAAGCATTTGCGAGCTTATCCATAGACCACCTTTCGTTGGCTGCTATGAAGTGTACACTCTTAGTGAAACGATCCACGACCACCCAAATCATGTCGTGTCTGTTCTTCGTCCTGGGAAGTTTAGTAACAAAATCCATGGTGATGTCTTCCCATTTACCCATGGGTACAGGTAAGGGTTCCAAACTCCCGTCTGGTTTCTGATGTTGTGCCTTGACTCTTGCACAAGTTACACACTCGGCCACATACTTTGCAACATCGAGCTTCATCGTCGGCCACCAGTAGTAGGGTTTTAGGTCCCTATACATTTTTGTGCTACCGGGATGAATCGAGTACATGGTCTTGTGAGCTTCTTCCATCAGAAGTTCTCTTACTCCTCCTGTCTTAGGTACCCAAATCCGATATTGGAATACCTTCAGTCCTTGACGGTTTGTACCGAATACCAACGTTTTTCCCAAACGTTCTTCTTTTCGGTCATCCTTTTCTGTAGCTTCTTCTTGAGCTTTCTTGATACTTTCCACAATCGTCGAGACGACTTCAATTCTCAACGCTCTTGGCCTTTTCCTTTCAAGGTTGACTTTTCGACTGAGAGCATCAGCGACAACGTTTGCTTTACCTGGGTGGTAAAGTATCTCACAGTCGTAGTCCTTGAGTAACTCTAGCCAACGTCTTTGTCTTATGTTCAATTCCTTCTGATTAAAGAGATACTGGAGACTCTTATGATCAGTGAAAAGCTTGCACTTTGTGTCATAGAGGTAATGCCTCCATATCTTTAAGGCGAATACCACCGCTGCCAACTCCAGATCATGAGTAGGGTAGTTCTTTTCGTGCTCTTTCAATTTTCGAGAGGCATATGCTATCACCTTTTCTCTTTGGGTCAGAACACATCCCAACCCGACTCCCGACGCATCGCTATATACCGCGAAGTCTTCAACTCCATCGGGTAGAGAAAGGATCGGTGCTTCACATAATTTCTTCTTTAGCTTCTCGAATGCTTCTTCGTGCTTCTCGCTCCATGTATAAGTAGCTCCTTTGTGGGTCAAAGCTGTTAATGGAGCAGCTATCGAAGAAAAGCCTTGGATAAATCGTCGGTAATATCCGGCTAGTCCTAGGAAGCTTCGAATCTCCGTGGGACTTTTTGATCGTTCCCACTTCGTCACCGCTTTGATTTTTGCTGGGTCAACCATTATCCCTTCCTGGTTAACCACATGACCCAAGAATTGGACTTCTCGGATCCAAAAATCACACTTGGAGAACTTTGCATACAGTTTCTACTTCTTCAAGACTTCCAACACTTCTCGTAGATGCTAGTCATGCTCCTCCTGGCTTTTCGAGTAGATGAGAATGTCATCTATGAACACTATCACGGCTTTATCGAGGAATGGTTTACAAACCCTGTTCATGAAATCCATGAACGATGTTGGAGCACTGGTTAGTCCAAATGACATAACCAATAATTCGTAGTGTCCATATCTTGTTCTGAATGCAGTCTTCTCAATATCATGCTCTCTTACCTTTAGCTGATGATATCCTGACCTGAGATCGATCTTTGAGAAATAGCTCGAACCTTGCAGCTGATCGAATAGGTCATCAATCCTTGGCAATGGATACTTGTTCTTCACCGTTGCCTTGTTCAGCTCTCGGTAGTCTATACACATTCTCATGCTTCCGTCTTTCTTCTTCACGAATAGCACTGGAGCTCCCCAGGGTGATGAACTAGGTCGAATGAAACCGTTGTCCAACAACTCCTGAAGTTGCGTCATGAGCTCCTTCATCTCCGTCGGTGCTAATCGGTACGGTGCCTTTGCTATCGGTGTTGTTCCTGGTAACAAGTCTATTCTGAACTCCACTTGTCTATAAGGCGGTAATCCAGGAAGATCTTAGAGAAAGACCTCCGGATAATCACACACGACTGGTATACTCTACACCTCCTTTTTCTCCTTCTTTGCATCGATTACGAATGCCAAGTACGATGCACATCCCTTGGACAAACATTTCCTGGCTTTCATCAGGGAGATGATTCCAGAATTTACTCTGTGTTTGTCCCGTACACCATGTAACATCCTGAAATTCAGGTGCATCTCTTAAACCCTTCTTATTTTCCAAGTTGTCAAGTATAGCCCTTAAAAGAAAGTTATGGCGAATGAGTACGCTGGGCGTACTGAAGAGTACGTTGCGCGTACTCATGCGCTTAAGTTGGACGCGGACTCGATTAGGTACGCTGGGCGTACCAAGGTTACGCCGGGCATAACCGGCCCAGATGCAAAACCCTAATGAGACTTGAGGACTATAAAAGGAATGATATGGTCTTATCCTCAGCCACCATTTCACAGAGAAAGAAACCCTGAGAGAGCAATACCATCGTTCTAGGCCTGTGTGTGTGTTTTTGAGCTAGAAAGTGTCTTGGTGTGGTAGTGAAGAAGAAGAGGAAGTTCTTGTGGAGGCTAGAAGTTGGAGTACAAGCTTGGATCTGAGTTCTACAGAGAGTGGAGCTTCACTTGGAGGTAAAAAGCTCGAATCTTTCCTTATCATTTTTGTTTTGTGCTTGATGGACCAACTTTTAGGGTTTTTGGTCCCAAGATGGAGACTTTATGAGCAAATGGCCTCCATAAGCTTAGATCTGCCTTATTTCGGTGTAATATGCGTTGTGGGTTCATAAAAATCCAATCTTGGACGTTAAGATTAAGACATGCATGAGATTAGGGCTTAATGGGGAAAGATGTTATATGTTTGAAGTGGTTGGTGACCTTTATAGCCATTCAAGGCTTAAAGGTTTCGACTTTATGACTTAGGAGGCAGTAGAGAGCCTAGATCTGTGATATGTGCCCATGACTTAACCTATTCAGACCAAAAATGAAGAAAGGATGAATCTGGGACTTACGTTGGGCGTAATCCCAGTATGCGCCGCGTAGGGGGTCGAGTTCCCCGACTCTGGATGATCGCGGAGTACGCCCCGCGTACAGATGTGGTACGCGCCGCGTACCACCCTTCAGTTGACTTTCGTTGACTTTTAGGGTTTGGTCAAACAATTGGACTTTTGGGACCATTGAGGGGCAAAATGGTCTTTTAGCCTTCTGAGAGGACATAGGAAGGGATTAGTCTAGCCTTGAGAGCCGTTAATGATTTGAAATAATTACTTTATGTGATTAGGCGGGGCTAGGTCGTTGTTTCGAGATTCAGGGATATCGAGCACGTGAGTTACTAGACATCATACGAGGTGAGTCTTCTCACTATACTGTACCTGGGATGGTACCTATGTGTAACCGGAAGGTCTTATATGCTATGAGATGTATGTGATGTATGCTGTTATATGATATGTATGTGTTATGTATGTTATGAATGAGAAGGACCGGAAGGTCATTATGATGTGGACCGGAAGGTCATGATGATATGGACCGGAAGGTCATTACGGGTAGGACCGGAAGGTCTACCAGGGTTGTGGGACGGAAGTCCTCTGAGACACAATGACCGGAAGGTCTTGTTGAGAATAAATCCCGAGATGACGAATGCGGAATATCAAGAACAATCAAGAATCAATCACCATAATATGCAAGTAATCTGATAAAGGGTTTTTGTATATTGATTATCTCATGAACGTACAGAGAAAAACCCTAATCTGGTAAAAAGCTTACACCAAAAGTAAACCTAATGATTATTTATAGGGAACAATAAATATCTACCATAAATATAAAATAAATGCCTAATATAAAAACCAATGCCTTAGAAGAGCTCGATTAAGAACTTCTACTGTAAAGGCACCGTAGGGAATCATAAAATGATTAACCCTAAAAAGGCTTCCCTAAATAACCAAATATGCCAAATCAGTTTCAATATCTCAAATACTCAACAATCTCCCCCTAGATGTTGAAACTGATGAAGATCACGATTTCCGATCTTCTTGGCATTTCTCCCCCTAAATTGTGAGACTCATCAGTACATGGGGTCTTCAAAGCGAGAGAAATAGAAATAATCTTCCAAATACGAACTCCTTCTTGAATAATCATCACTCCCCCTAGAATCTTCAACAAATACCATGGAGAGAATCCGGAAAGTTAAGAAGAATCACCAACAATCTTCAAAACTTGTCAGATATGATGAAATAAATCCTTTTTGAATAAACCCAATCTTCAAAAAATTAAAACCGGAAAAATAACAAAAAATAATTTTGTATTTTTCGATTTTAAATCTAGACAAAAGAATAGAAAAGAAGCAATTATTTAGAAGGGTTTAAAAAGAATAAGACCAAAGAAAAAGGATAAGAAGTGAAAATCTTTTGGAAAGAATGGGTAAAAGTGGTAAAATCCCAAAAATATTGAAAGAATTAAGAATCTTGGGTAAATTCTGTGAAGTTCTGAAAGTCAGGGGGGAAAATATTGAAAATAAAACTCATTTTCTTCAATGTAGCGCTGAAATAAGTGGTATCTTCCAAGGAGGGTGGAAACTGTAAAGTTTGATAACTTTCGGGGACTAGATTTTTGAAACATAGAGTCATCTTCTTCATACCAACGAAAAAAAACACGCTTTTGACTCTTAAAAGTCAAAATTAAAATAGTGAAAGTAGAATCTGTGCCAATTTCGTTCATATTGCAAGCAAATCGGAACGA
This sequence comes from Lactuca virosa, assembly GCF_052849685.1. Classification (NCBI taxonomy): domain Eukaryota; kingdom Viridiplantae; phylum Streptophyta; class Magnoliopsida; order Asterales; family Asteraceae; genus Lactuca; species Lactuca virosa. The sequence continues at coordinate 88,124,402 of NC_136426.1, forward strand.
ACTCCTCCGATCATGATTTCTTGTAATCCCGATTTCAGATGATGATGTAATCGAGTACCCACTTACGAACACTGAGAGCGAATAGAATTCCCGAAGTGAATGATTTTGAATCCCATTTCCTTTGTAACAGATTGTGTTTGAAAGCAATTCCGATTTCAAGAAACGAATCCTTATGTTCGATCAAGTCAGAATGAAATTTTTGTTTTTAACATCTGATTTCAGATTTTATAACTTCGATCGACTCCAAACTCCAAAACGATTTCAACATCAATGTCGACTGTGAATGCGACTCAATTTCATAACCTGTTAATCCTCTGATTGCGAATCGTGCTCATGAATGCGATTCCGAGACCTTCGTCGCCAATTGGGAGTGCTAAATAGCGAACTAATTGATTTCACTTACAAATTGTGAGCCTTCGTTTATGCAGTTTCAAAATCGAGTGAGATTGTGTTTAGTAGCGAGCCAAGAACAGTAAAGAAATTCTGATGACCTCTCGCTCCAAATCAATTGATCAAGGACCGAAAATTAATCAAGGACCGAAAGCACGTTCGCTTCAATTTCAATTGCAGGTTCGTTCCCTTGATTACACAACCGAAAGCAAAATCAGCCGAACGTTCGGCTGTGAACAGTAGTTTCGGGTTCGGTTCTTGTGGGTTCGGTTGTTAATCGAGAGTTCGGTTCTTTAATTGTGAGGTTCAGTTCTGTGACCTTCGCTTCAAAGAACAGGATCGACGATCAAGAAGCGAAACTTACTCCAATTTTAAGAGATTGCGAATCTGACCCTCTTGTAACAATAGACTGACTTTGTATCCTTTTAGCAGATGAGTGTTAGATTTCAGCCTTCTTTCTGCAGGAAAATCACTATTCACCCCATCTTTGTCAACTTTTTCAACCTTTGTCATTTCCAATACAAAAAAAAAACAATAAATTTGATTTCTTCAACAAGATTTCATATCTTTGACCCAATATTCACCAGATTTCACCAAGATTTTGTCCCTTTTTTTTGTTTTTTTTTATAAATAAAGGACAAAACTTTTATGGGACTTTTGGTACCCATTTAAGGTTCAACTTTGAAGTTGGTTTCTTGCATACCCACTTATTTGAAGAAAATCTTTCATTTTATGAAAATAATACCCTCTTTTTAGTTGGAAAACAAAAATTTCCAAAAACTTCATTGAACCAACCAAATACTCTTTTTTCTTTTCTCTAACTTTTACTATATTCATCTGAAGAAAAATGTGAATAGAACTTTCTTTGAACTTTCTTGACTTCAGCTTTCTGAACTTTTCCACAAGCATTGGGCACTTGTACTTTGGGCATCCAAACTTTCTTCATTTTACTCTTGTTCTTTCTCTTCTTCCTCCTTTTCTTATTTCTAGGCTTCAGAAACAAAGTTCGGATCTGAACACCTTTTTCTTCTTTCTAAATCTGAACATTTGAAGACTTTGACACACAAACTTTTGGAGTTTGGTAAATCTGAATTTCTTGAAGAATTGGCGTTCTGTAAGGAATCATTCCTTCAAAGATATCATCAGAACATAAAGAATCATCTGTTTGAGTTCCAATAGAACAGAATGTCTTCACTTTCACGATTTCAGATGAATTTCTTTGAGATTCATCTTCTGAAGTACCTGATTCGGAATGTAACTCTTCTGAAAAACATGAACCACTTGACTCCCCCTCAACAAGAACATCTGGAGTCACTTTTTCTTTAGAAACTTGAAGAGCAACATGAACTTCTTCTTTTTCTTTTTCAGCCCTTTTTATCTTCAACATCTGTTTATGTTCCCGATCTAAATGTTCATAGATAACACGAAATTGTTCTACTATTCTCTCATTCTTTTGCAATTCACGTTCATCAACCCGTGAGTAATGATTTATTTTCTTATCAACAAAAGAATTATATAACTCAGTAACATTCCTCAACGTAGAATCACCAAGAACATGAAACAAAGTTGATTTGTTTACACCATAGATTGGTTTAGTGACCTTTAATCCAAGTTTTAAAATGGAGTTACAGAATAAAAGATCCATTAGATCTTCAACAAATGATAGAACTTAAAGAGAGAGAAAGTAGATCTGATAAGAATTCTAGAGAGAGAAAAACGGATCTGAAAGGGTTTTTAGTGAGAGAAAATAGATCTGAGATGGATTTTAGAGAGATAAAGTAGATCTGAACACGAAAATTCAAACAAACACAAAAATTTCTTCTAACTCTCTTCCAAAACTCGATTCAAGAACAAATCAGATGAAATATTGAGTTGAAGAAAACAGATATGAACAAGATTTTCAACAAAAAAACGAGATATAGACTTTTTCTTTTCAGAAAACTTACCAAACTTGAAGAACAAGGTGAGATTCATGATTCAATATCGCCATAAACAAGATCGATTCTTGCAAAAATCGCTGAGATCTACAAGAACCCGCTCTGATACCACTTGTTGAGAATAAATCCCGAGATGACGAATGCGGAATATCAAGAACAATCAAGAATCAATCACCATAATATGCAAGTAATCTGATAAAGGGTTTTTGTATATTGATTATCTCATGAACGTACAGAGAAAAACCCTAATCTGGTAAAAAGCTTACACCAAAAGTAAACCTAATGATTATTTATAGGGAACAATAAATATCTACCATAAATATAAAATAAATGCCTAATATAAAAACCAATGCCTTAGAAGAGCTCGATTAAGAACTTCTACTGTAAAGGCACCATAGGGAATCATAAAATGATTAACCCTAAAAAGGCTTCCCTAAATAACCAAATATGTCAAATCAGTTTCAATATCTCAAATACTTAACAGGTCTTATAGCCTTGAGCGGCGTATGTGCGTATGTGGTATTTTGGGGAACTCACTAAGCATTTATGCTTACAGTTGTTGTGTTATGTGTTTCAGGTACTAGCGAGGATCGCGGGAAGGCGCCTGCATGATCCGTACACACTCATGGAGTTTATCTCTTGAGATTCTGGGATATGTTTTGTTATGATAACATTGGATACATTATGTTTTGATATTACCTTATGAATAAAAGTATGTTTTAAAAATGAAAAATTGTTTTGGAAATTTACGTTGTTACAAGTTGGTATCAGAGCCTTGGTTTGAGGGATTCGGATGCACCTTCGGGTGTATTTGAACTCAAATTGAGGATTTAAGAAAGTTTTTCGTAAACTAAACAATTTTTCTAAAAAGTAAAAGGATTTGATAAAAGCAGAAGGAAGCAGTGTGTACGATCATCCAGCGCCCAAACGGTGATTTCCCAAATTACCCTTACATTACGTGTTATGAGATATGTTATGATATGTTATGCATGCTAGAGTAGGCTAGGTATTCATATTAGGACTAGAGTGGCCTGATTTGTGATGCCTTAGCCTAGGAAGATTTCTGTTGCTATGTGATGCTTGAGAGTGAGTAGGTAGCAGTGAGGAGCTTATGAGAGGTCTACCGAAGGGTAACCTATGCTAGCGAGATGTAGAGTACTTGTGATCTGGGATCCTAGGAGGAGGACTTGGGGTGAATACTGTTGCGGTGTGGACGGTAGTATAGGGCCCGTACTACTGAAGACACCAGATCAGTGCGCAGTCCAAGTAAGAATCCTTAGGGTACTAGGGAACAAGTAGGGTTGAGTGATCGAGTGCGAGTATACTCGAGCGAGTATCTGATATTTTATGTTGTATTTCAGAGACATCATGGTTGGGACACGCCACAGACCTGAGACGAGCGATGTGAGTGACGAGGAGCTTCGTCAGATGATCCACGATGAGGTGGTTGCGGCGATCCGAGCCGAGATTCCGGAGATGTTTGGGTCTATCAAGACCACATTGATTGAGACCTTTGATGAGCGGTACGCAGCGGTTACTGAGGCTGCGGCTGCTGCAGCTACTGCAGCTATTGCTGCTGCTAGACCTCAGGGGGGTGACTCGATGTTGTTCCGGGAGTTCAGCAACACGAAGCCACCAGAGTTTGATGGGACGCAGGATCTGATTGCTGCGATGAGATGGATTTCTGATATCGAGGGATGCTTCTACACCTGTTCGTGTCCGAAGCATTTGAGGGTTCGGTTAGCACTGAACCAGCTTCGCTTGGGAGCGAAGGACTGGTGAAATTTTGTGACGGCGAACTTCACTCTTGCATAGATTTCGGAGGTGACCTGGGAGAGGTTCACCATCATGTTCAGAGATGAGTACGTTCCCTCGGTGGAGAAGGAACGGTTGGCACAGGAGTTTTTGTCCCTCAAGCATGGGATGGAGTCAGTGACTGTGATCACATGGATGTTCCATGAGAGGGCGTTGTTTTCCCTGAGCACGTGTCGTCTGAGCAGGCACGCATGAGTTGGTACTTGAGCATTTTGAGGAGGGATATCAGGGAGTTCGTGGCGAACTCGTCATACCGGACATTTGCTGAGCTCCAGGAAAATACCCGGAAGAGGGAGATCGAGCTGGAGACTCAGGCCCGGGAGGAGGCCGAGTCTCAGGGGAAGGATCGGCAGCCGGCACAGTCTCAGCCGGCAGCCAAGCGGGCAAAGCCCGCCGATTCGAGATCTGGAGGCCAGAAGGGCCACACTTGTGGGAAGTGCGGCAAGGGACATGATGGGGTTTGTCGATCAGGTGCTTGCTACAAATGTGGCAAGGAGGGGCACATAGCCAAGAATTGCCCCAAGGGGTTCATGGTTTGCTTTCATTGCAACCAAACCGGACACCGGAAGGCCGAGTGTCCGCAGCTGCGGGGGACAGCACAGGTAGCACCGCAGGGATCTGCCCCTACTGCCGTGCGAGCTACTGAGGTTCGGCCGGTGAAGGACGAGGCACCAAAGGCTCGCGGGAGAGCCTTCTAGTTGACATCGGAGGAGGTCCGCGCAGCGCCCGATGTCGTGGCTGGTATGTATTCTTTCATTTATTTATGCTGAGTTTGAGATATTGTGCTTATATTATGATATGCGTAGGTACTTTTCTTGTGAGTTATGTACCTGCTTTGGTGTTATTTGACTCGGGTGCGAGTCGGTCATTTGTGTCTTTAGCGTTTAGTCAGCACATCAGTATCCAGCGGGAGGCGTTGAGTCAACCTCTACGAGTTTCCATAGCTGACGAGCGAGCGGTGTATACTACGGATGTGATTCGAGGATGTGTACTCGAGATCTTCGGTGTTGAGTTCCCGATAGATTTGGTCCCGATTGCGACGGGGGACGTGTGTGTCATAGTGGGCATGGATTGGTTGAGCCGATTTGGGGCTGTTATAGACTGCGAGCGACAGTTGGTGACGATACGAGACCCTAGTGGGGGAGTACTTACGGTGTACAGCGAGGGTACCCGTTCTGGGTCAGCATTTTGTTCGGCTGCTAGAGCGAGGTGGAGCCTACAGCAGGGCTGTAGCGGGTTTGTGGCTTATGTGATGGATTCACAGGTGGCCGCAGAGGGGCCAGGTTCGGTTAGTGATGTGCCGATAGTGCGTGAGTTCCCGGATGTTTTCCCCGAGGAGTTGCCGGGTGTGCCTCCCGTGAGGCAAGTGGAGTTTCGCATCGATTTGGTTCCGGGAGCGGCGCCTATCGCCAAGGCGCCCTATCGCCTTGCGCCACCAGAGATGCAGGAGTTATCCTCACAGCTTTAGGAGCTGTTGGGGAAAGGATTTATCAGGCCGAGTAGCTCACCTTGGGGAGCGCCGATCCTTTTTGTCAAGAAAAAGGATGGTTCACACCGGATGTGCATTGGTTACCGGGAGTTGAACAAGTTGACGGTCAAGAACCGTTATCCACTACCGAGGATTGATGATCTGTTCGATCAGTTGCAGGGAGCATCTTGGTTCTCCAAGATAGATTTGAGGTCTGGATATCACCAGATGAGGGTGCGAGATGAGGATATCCAGAAGACGGCGTTTAGGACTCGTTATGGGCACTACGAGTTTGTGGTGATGCCTTTTGGGCTCACCAATGCACCAGCAGCGTTCATGGATCTCATGAACAGGGTATGCAGACAGATGTTGGACAGGTCGGTGATTGTATTCATCGACGATATTCTGGTGTATTCGAGATCTAGAGAGCAGCATGAGGAGCATCTGAGAGAGATTCTCGGAGTTTTGAGATTGGAGAGGCTCTATGCCAAATTCTCCAAGTGCAAGTTCTGGTTACGGGAGGTCCAGTTCTTGGGGCATCTCGTTAACCAGAATGGGATATTGGTCGATCCGGCCAAGATTGAGGCTGTGATGAGTTGGGAGGTGCCGAGATCACCCACCGAGATCAGGAGTTTTCTGGGGTTGGCCGGCTACTATCGGAGATTTATCAAGGATTTCTCCAAGATTGTCGTGCCTCTCACCAAGTTGACCCGGAAGGGCGTTGCTTTTTCGTGGGGTCCGGAGCAGTAGACCTCGTTTGAGACTCTTCGCCAGAGGTTGTGCGAAACCCCGGTGTTATCCCTTCCAGAGGGAATGGAGGATTTTGTGGTGTACTGCGACGCATCGATATCGGGGTTGGGTGCGATGCTTATGTAGAGAGGGCATGTGATAGCGTATGCATCGAGGCAGCTGCAGCCTCATGAGACGAGGTATCCCACCCACGATCTGGAGTTGGGGGCAGTGGTGTTCGCCCTCAAGATCTGGCGTCACTATCTGTATGGGGTTCGGTGTACCATATACACGGACCACAAGAGTTTGAAGTATTTGATGGATCAGCCCAACCAGAATATGCACCAGAGGAGATGGTTGGATGTGGTAAAGGATTACGATTGTGAGATCCTGTACCACCCGGGCAAAACTAATGTTGTAGCTGATGCTCTGAGCCGTAGGGCAGAGAGTGCCCCGATTCGAGACACTTGTATGCGATTGATGGTGATGACTCCGGTGTTGGACACCATTCGGGAGGCCCAGGCAGAGGCCGTGATACCAGAGAACCGCAAGAGGGAGCGGGTGATCGGGCAGGTGTCTGAGTTCGTTACCGATAGCTGAGGGCTGATGACCTTTCAAGGTCGGATTTGGGTGCCGTATGCAAGCGGAGCATGTACCATTCTGATGGAGGAGGCGTACAGATCGAGGTTCTCGATCCATCCCCGGGCCACTAAGATGTATTTGGATCTGAAGAGAGACTATTGGTGGCCCTGTATGAAGAAGAGGGATGTTGCGTGGTTCGTTGAGAGGTGCTTGACCTGTCACCGGGTTAAGGCCGAGCACCAGCGTCCGCATGGCAAGTTGCAGCCACTTGAGGTTCCCCTGTGGAAGTGGGAACAGATTTCTATGGATTTTATCACCAAATTGCTGAGGACCGCGAGGGGCGTCGATGCAATTTGGGTGATCGTTGACCGGCTGACGAAGAGCGCTCACTTCCTTGCCATCAGTGAGAGCTCTTCCGCAGAGAGGCTGGCCGAGTTGTATGTGAGAGAGGTGGTATCGCGTCATGGAGTACCGATCTCGATTGTGTCAGATCGATATGTACGTTTCACTTCCAGGTTCTGGAATAAGTTCCATGAGGAGTTGGGTACGAGGTTGCATTTCAGTACTGCCTACCACCCACAGACGGACGGACAGAGTGAACGGACGATTCAGACGCTCGAGGACATGCTGCGAGCATGTGTGTTAGACTTCGGAGGAAGTTGGGACACGTACTTGCTGTTGGTTGAGTTTTCCTATAACAACAGCCACCATTCGAGTATTGGTATGCCTCCCTTCGAGTTGTTGTATGGGAGGAGATGTCGGACTCCCATTTGCTGGGGAGAGGTAGGGCAGCGCATGATAGGTAGCACTGAGATAATGCTTCAGACGACTGAGCAGATACAGCAGGTCAGGCAGAGGTTGTTGACAGCTCAGAGTCGCCAGAAAAGTTATGCGGATAGGCGACGATCCGAGCTTGCGTTTCAGGTGGGAGACTTCGTACTCCTGAAGGTGTCTCCTTGGAAGGGAGTGATCCGATTCAGGAAGAGGGGCAAGCTGGGGCCCCGGTACATTGGTCCATTCAGGGTGACCGCGAGGGTGGGCAGGGTATCGTATCGTTTGGAGCTACCTGCGGACTTGACCCAGATTCATGATACCTTCCACGTGTCTAGGTTGAGAAAGTGTATAGCCGACGAGTCGGCGGTGGTACCACTGGAGGATATTCAGGTGGATGCGAGCCTGAATTACGTTGAGAGGCTAGTCGCGATTGTGGATCAGAAGATCAAGGTTCTAAGGAACAAGGAAGTGCCTCTGGTTCAGGTCCAGTGGCAACATCGGAGAGGGTCCGAGCTGACTTGGGAGCCGGAGTCGGAGATGCGGGAGCAGTATCCGGAGTTGTTCGCGGCATGAGACTTCGAGGGCGAAGTCTGGTTCTAGTGGGGGAGAATTGTAACATCCCGAAATTCAGGTGCATCTCTTAAACCCCTCTTCTTTTCCAAGTTATCAAGTTTAGCCCTTAAAAGAAAGTTATGCAAATGAGTACGCTGGGCGTACTGAAGAGTACGTTGCGCGTACTCATGCTCTTAAGTTGGACGGGGACTCGATTAGGTACGCTGGGCGTACCAAGGTTACGTCGGGCGTAACCGGCCCAAATGCAAAACCCTAATGAGACTTGAGGACTATAAAAGGAATGATATGGTATTATCCTCAGCCACCATTTCACAGAGAAAGAAACCCTAAGAGAGCAATACCATCGTTCTAGGCTTGTGTGTGTGTTTTTGAGCTAGAAAGTGTCTTGGTGTGGTAGTGAAGAAGAAGAGGAAGTTCTTGTGGAGGCTAGAAGTTGGAGTACAAGCTTGGATCTGAGTTCTACAGAGAGTGGAGCTTCACTTGGAGGTAAAAAGCTCGAATCTTTCCTTATCATTTTTGTTTTGTGCTTGATGGACCAACTTTTAGGGTTTTTGGTCCCAAGATGGAGACTTTATGAGCAAATGGCCTCCATAAGCTTAGATCTGCCTTATTTCAGTGTAATATGCGTTGTGGGTTCATAAAAATCCAATCTTGGACGTTAAGATTAAGACATGCATGAGATTAGGGCTTAATGGGGAAAGATGTTATATGTTTGAAGTGGTTGGTGACCTTTATAGCCATGCAAGGCTTAAAGGTTTCGACTTTATGACTTAGGAGGCAGTAGAGAGCCTAGATCTGTGATATAAGCCCATGACTTAACCTATTCAGACCAAAAATGAAGAAATGATGAATCTGGGACTTACGCTGGGCGTAATCCCAGTACGCGCCGCGTAGGGGGTCGAGTTCCCCGACTCTGGATGATCGCGGAGTACGCCCCGCGTACAGATCTGGTACGCGCCGCGTACCACCCTTCAGTTGACTTTCGTTGACTTTTAGGGTTTGGTCAAACAATTGGACTTTTGGGACCATTGAGGGGTAAAATGGTCTTTTAGCCTTCTAAGAGGACATAAGAAGGGATTAATCTAGCCTTGAGAGCCGTTAATGATTTGAAATAATTACTTTATGTGATTAGGCGGGGCTAGGTCGTTGTTTCGAGATTCAGGGATATCGAGCACGTGAGTTACTAGACATCATACGAGGTGAGTCTTCTCACTATACTGTACCTAGGATGGTACCTATGTGTGACCGGAAGGTCTTATATGCTATGAGATGTATGTGTTGTATGCTGTTATATGATATGTATGTGTTATGTATGTTATGAATGAGAAGGACCGGAAGATCATTATGATGTGGACTGGAAGGTCATGATGATATGGACCGGAAGGTCATTACGAGTAGGACCGGAAGGTCTACCAGGGTTGTGGGACGGAAGTCCTCTGAGACACAGTGACCGGAAGGTCTTATAGCCTTGAGTGGCGTATGTGGTATTTTGGCGAACTCACTAAGCATTTATGCTTACAGTTGTTGTGTTATGTGTTTCAGGTACTAGCGAGGATCGCGGGAAGGCACCGACATGATCCGTACACACTCATGGAGTTTATGTCTTGAGATTCTGGGATATGTTTTGTTATGATAACATTGGATACATTATGTTTTGATATTACCTTATGAATAAAAATATGTTTTAAAAATGAAAAATTGTTTTGGAAATTTACGTTGTTACACACCATAAACGACTCTTTTCCGGGTGGGTTCACCCTTACTATCTTCTTTCTGCAAAGAATCTCAGCATCGTTGGCGCTAAGCCAATCCATTCCTAAAACGATGTCGAAACCGTTTAACTCTATGGGTAATAGCTCCTCGTGGAATTCGTTTTCGTTTAAGTCGATGACGATGTTCCCAATACGATCACTAACAGGTACGAACTTGCCAATGGCAACTTCTACAATCAGGGCATTATCAAGTTTTTCTACGGGCAATGCTAGTTTCCCACCAAACTTATGCGACACAAAGGAGTAGTTTGCTCCGGAATCAAACAGTATATTGGCAGGCAATCCATTTACAAGAAAGCTACCTGAAGCGATGTTTGCCGCCTCCTTCGCAGCCTCGAGCGTCATCTGGATGGCTCTCGCCTTCGGCTTCGGTGGAATGTTGGGTCTTCCTGCTTCCTTCTTCTTCGGGCAGTCCCTCGAAATGTGCCCTTCCTCGTTGCACTCATAACAAACCTTCTTAGTGAACGTGCACTCGTTGGCATAGTGCCCAGTATTTCTACATTTGAAACAAGTGACTCCTCCGTCACATTTCCCCTGGTGCTTCTTCTTGCACTTGTCGCACCATTTTGCTTCGGCTCCTCCTCCTCTCGAACCAGACTTCGAGAACTTACTCTTCTTACCGGACCTCGAGGATCCGTCAAATTTCCTTTTCTCACCAACCTCGGCCCTCTCCAGACCCCTTTCCTTCTGCTGGGTTTCCACATTCTTAGCTGCTCGAACAGCTGATTTCAGAGTGGTTGCCATCTTGACTGTCGGGCCAAAGTCGGATGGCAGTCCATTTGCGAACTTCTCAATTTTGGAGAGTTCGGTCGGCACTAGGTATGGAAACAACTTCATCTTCTCCGTGAATGCAGTAGCGTAGTCGTCAACGCTCATTCTCCCCTTCTTCAAGTTTTAGAACTCATTGTTCAGATCAATCAGATCTATTTCTGAACAGTACTGCGCCTTCAGTTGTTCCAAGAACTCATCCCATGACATCTTTAGGGCTTCTCCTCGCGGCATTGTATCCGCCAATAGCTTCCACCAGCTCAAGACTCCAGTTTTCAGTTGTCTTACTGCGAAGACGGTCTTCTGTTTCTCGCTACAGCTGCAGCTCTCGAACACCATCTCCATTTCGGAGATCCAATCCATAATCTCAACAGGCTTTGGGCTTCCTGAGAGACTTGGTGGCTTGGCACCCAAGAAATTCTTATACATCCGCCCATCCTTGTCGTTTCCCCTCTCTGGGTCATTCCTTCGTTCTCCTTGAGTCCCAACTTGACTCACATGGCGGCTATAGTTCCCTTCCTCCGATTTCTCGGGACTCAGCTCGGGTTGCTCAACGGGCATGGTAGGTTCGTCCCTATTCAAGATCTGCCTCATTTCTTCCCTTTGTTCCGCTAACATAGCCCGAATCATGGCTTGTACGCCAGCCATGGTGATTGGCTCGGGTGCAACTTCTACTACAACAGGTATTTGCTGTATCACTGGGGGTTGATTTCAGTTTCCGTTTGCATTCCCGACTCCACTTCGGGTTCTCACCATTTTGATCTATACGCTGAATAAGGTGAATTTAGATCTTTATTTAGGATTGACATTTAAATCATCCTTATTTCTCCGAAACGTTTACATGTTAGTTCTAATATCGTAGTCGTACGTTTAGAATCCTAAACACATAAGGTTTCCAGATCCGGTCGGCAACAGACCATAGATCCGAACAAATAACAGCATATAAGGCACAAAGCATTTAGCACATTAGGCATGTTAGGCATACTTCCTAAATAAGCTAGTGCTCACATCTCACAATCATCGCTTAGCATTTCAAGTTTAAGTCTAGAAATCCTACAAATTCCTAGTTCGCTTAAACTAATGCTCTGATACCAACTGTGACATCCCCATTTTCACGGCCAGAAAAGACCGATTTTTTTTATGCTTTGTTTAAAAATCAGAGTAACATTTTAAATAAAAGTGTTGCGGAATTTGTTCCCAAAATAAAATATGATAAAGATTTATCAAAGCATTTCCGTAGAAATGTATTTCATTAAAAACATCGGGATGTCATGTTCGATACAAATCAAAAGCATAAACAATACAATATAAGCCTTACTACATTATTTCATATCTACAGGCCTATATCCGTAATCCCTCATCCAAAACATCACATCTATGCTCGAGCGCCACTACCTCTAATACATGAAACTGAGTGGGTCAGGCTTGGGAGCCTGGTGAGCACATAGGGTTTTCAACCCACAATAAATAAGTTTATTAATTTCATCAATCAACAATAACCCGATTACCCGTTCCCGTTATCCTCACTTTACGTCCCTAAACACCTATCATAAGGGACCTAGCCTAAGGATCATCATCGGGATGGACACTACTGCTAAGGGGGTTCCTCAACAATAAATGTCCTAAAGGCAACCATGAGGGGGATGAAGTACACCAGTGAACACATCATTCACAAACACCTACAGGTTGCGAGCCTGCTACCGTTCCACTGGACTGTCTAGAAGAGTCCGTGGTCGTCATCCATACTCCGCTAGATGACAGAATCAACAACAACAACATCGAGGCCTCTCATCATATTATCACACATCGTCTATTACATCTACCCATGTTTTACCCCAACATTTTTGTAGATATAAAATACATATACAGTTTAAATCATTTAAAACATGTATAAAAATCTTTCATCCAGCATAGACAGCAAGTATTCAGACAATATGCACGCATAGCGCGTAATTTATATTAAAATACTTCATATCTATGTGTAAGATGAAAGTGACTATGCACTCACCTGAAAGGTGGTGACTCTGCACTTGAATAGCGTTTCGTTATCTCAAAATAATTTTTCCTCGACAAAACCTAGTATCAATACCACTAGGGTTTAGTCTAACGTTAACCGCGACTAATTAATAGTCTAGCTATTATTATTATTATATAAGCGTTAAACAACACTCTATATAACTCATAATAATAATAGCCCAAATAATTATTTTAAGGACCTAATAACATTACTATAATTATTTAAAAGCTATATTAAAATTTTCATAGACGTAGCTCACTTACAGCAGATTTTAAAGAAAACGGGGCTTCGCTTGGAGCAGCGTTTCCGAACCGAAAGACCCTTTTTCTCGGGACTCCGGGAGCCTCGGGGCTTTCTTCGGGTGCTAGGGAGGTTTCCTAGGGTTTAGGGGGTTAAAACCCTTAGAGATAGAAAGTAGTTTAGAGAGAGAAGGAGAATGGTGTGAAAAATCCGAGAAATCTCGCAGCTATTTATAGGCTGCTGGCTTCGGACGAATGCTGGGCGTTCAGCAGCTACGCGGCGCGTAGCTTCGGATAGGGCTGCCAGGTGGACCCAACTGTCTCGGACTCGGATGGATAAGAACCGAGGTACGCTGAGCGTACCCGGCCTCGGACGCCGGGCGTAGAGCGAAGGCGACGTGTCTTCATCTGGTGCGAGGCCGTGGGGAGCAAGGGAAGGCTAGGATCGTGCCACGTCATCACAGTTTCGCAAATTGCACACTTAACTTCTCAAAAATCATAACTTTCGCATACGAGCTCCGTTTTCGACGTTCTTTATATCCACGCGTAGTTGGGAACGTGCTCTACAACTTTCGTTTAGACTCCGTTGGCTACTTTTGAATTTATTTTAAAAGTTAAATTATTAACAGGCCGGGACAGAATTGGTCCGTTAAAATCTCATAACTTCTTCATCCGACGTCTGTTTTCGTCTGTCTTTTAATCGTTATGCTACTATTAACGAGATCTTCGATTCTCGTTTAGGTTGTGTCGGCTAAAACCGCTCGATCTAATATTCGAACTCCGCGCTGTACACTGCTAAGTCGAAACTTCGAAAAATCATAACTTCCTCATACGAAGTCAGATTTGGGCGTTCTTTTTATGGACGCTCTCGGTTTAACGTATTCTATGACTTTCGTTTAGATCGCTAAGGCTAAAACTCGCTCTATCTTAAATTCACTATTTACGCTTCCCGGTATCGTGTCGGTTCCGTCGTGAAACTTCGACGGGTCATAACTTCTTCGTTATAACTCGGATTTCGGCGTTCTTTATATCCCCGAAATCCTTGTTTCGACCACTACAACTTTATGTAAAGATATTGGGCTTATCTCACACTTTAATTTTGACGCTTATTTTTTTCTTTATTTATTATACATTTATAAATAAGTTAAAAAGCACACAAATACACATGATTCACATAGTATTCAAATAATTCATTTTTATTACTTCAAAAAGAGTTACAATAGTTGACCTAGACTATCACATCGTCTAAAATGCTTAGCCCCGAAACACGGGCGTTACAATTTGCATTGGCTATTGTTTTTCTATTGTATTGTATATGTGAGGTTTGATTAAATCGAGATAATTAAACATAGTAGAGAAAAAGACTGAATTAACATAAACACTTTGATTTTCTTGTTCCTAAACTAGCATTGAGCTTCCAATTCAGAATGCATATGATTTAGTGCTGGAATTAATGGAAAGCTATTAAGTAAAAAAAAATTGTGAGTAATCTTGGATTGGATCAGATTGCGATAGCAAGTTAATTGTGTATTTGTATGGAATCTTGGATTGGATCTGACAGCAATTCTGCCGGAATGGAATCTCGAATTCCAATTCCGTAAGAATGGAATCTCGAATTCTAAGTAAACTTAAGTAGGGAATTACCAAACACAACACATACTGGTATTTTGTAATTTCACTTAACTATCATTTTAACTATTTAATTAATTTTTTTTCCAACTATTTCAATGGAATGGAATCTCGTGCTTTCACTCATCTATGATTATATTAGAATGTATATCAAATCAATCTACTATAATATGTTTTTTGAATGGATGGTTAGTGGTTATAAGTTAGTATGACACACACACATACACCCAGGACCACTCAGAATGTAGCATTAGAATGTATCGTTTTAGGGTTTTCATTGGTTTGTTCTTTTCGAATCATAAAAAGTGTAATATGTTTTGGGATTTTTTTTTGCTTTGAATTTTTTTACTAACATGTTGTTGGTTGTTACAGTTTTGGATTGGTTATGCATTGTTAAAGAAGAAGCTTGATAGGAAACAAGTGTTTCTATTGTGAAGAAGCTTGATAGGAAACAAGCGTTTCTATTGTGAATAAGCACTTCAATATTCGTTCATAATGGATTGACATTTTTTTTCTATCAGAATGGATTAACAACAATATTCTATCAAAATGTATTAGTGTTTACTTAGATTTTAATGTTTGTATTTGATTTTTAACCATTCACATTTTTATTCTTTAAGAATAAATGTAATTAGTAACCATTATTACTTGTATTCTTTCATAATGAATATCATTTATGTATGTTCATAGTTGTATTTGTTAAGAATAAATGTAATTACAGATTTTAAGATATTAATATCATATAAGATATTAATCTTGATAATATATGTTTATAACATTCTGTCAGAATTTAATATTTTTTTTTCAAGATAATCATAAACACATTCTTTTAGAATGGCCGAATAAATATATTTATTATCCAAAAAATCAGATTTTTAATATTTAGAGAATTAATTATTCCTTAAAATCTGCAATTTTCCTTTTTTAAATTTATATTAATTGACTAAAATACCCTTAGAATGAAATTAGATGGTATTTTTTAATTATCTTTAATTTAATAATATGTATTATTCACTTTCTTAAAATAAATAAAATGATTGGCCCACAATCAATCCTACATCCACACAATAATTAGTTAGAATAGAATAACCTAAACATATATATATATATATATATATATATATATATATATATATATATATATATATATATATATATATATATATATATATATATATATAGGGTTAGGTTCATTTGAGACGGCCTAATTTTGTGAGACCGTGAGACGCAATCCTAGCCACTCCTTTTTTAGATAAAAAACATTTTTAAAATGCAAAATAATTGAAACTTTTCGAAAACAAAAATTCAAATATTATTTTCGTCATTTATATTTTCCAAAAAAAATAATAAATAAAATACCAAAAAAAATTGAAAAATAATAAAAGAAAATACATTTTTTTTACATATTCTAGTATAATATTAGAATATTTTACATATCTGACAAATCTATTAGAATATTCTAACATTCTAAAAATCACATTAGAATATTTACAGTGTAATATTCTATTACAATATTTCACGTATTTTTTTAAAAAAAAGGGTAATTTTTTTTAGGTAATTAAAGTGACGAAAATAATAATTAAAAAAGAATTTTTGGATTTTTCCTTTTATTTTGCATTTTAAAATTATTTTTAGATTTGGTCTCACGGTCTCACAAAATTAGCATGGTCTCAAATGAACCTGAGCCTATATATATATATATATATATATATATATATATATATATATATATATATATATATATATATATATATATATAACGCCCTAAATTTTAACCCCAAAATTTTCAATTAAAAACTTTAAGTGTTTATTCAATTCACAACTACAGTATCTTAAAACATTTATCAGAGTATCATAAAAAGTTATCATGTGCACAAGTCTCCATTGATGCGATGCAATCGAGTCGTGCCCTCCTTTAATATAAGAAAACCTGAAACATGTAAACAACAAATCGTAAGCACAAAGCTTAGTGAGTTCCCCAAAATACCACACACAGCACATCACAAATAAACTGTTATGGGTTATCAGCAACCATGGGGACTATCATCAGCCTGTAGCGACCCTGCTGACCGCTGTAGGCGGCGGTGTTTCGTCCAACGCTGCCATGAGGCGTATGGGACTTGCCTGTTGTCCCTCACTGCCGTTGACGCCATTCACTTGTCACTTTCGTGCTTTTAGTTTGTGTTCTTGATCTCACAAACGGATGGCGCCAAATGATGCGACCTTGGTCTGGCTCGATCGGTATTGTTCACTTGGATTCTTGATTGCCTCTGCAAGATCACAAAGAAAGAAGGCCGTCAGCCGCTTTCCGGGAGGAGCTCCCAGAAGAACGCTCCGACGGTCAAGTTAGAGAGTGTTTAGGGTCTTTGGGTGTGCGCTCTTAGAGAGTCCAGAGAGCTTACCCCGTAGGTCTGAGAGCGTATCCTTTTATACCTAGCTCCCTTGCCTGATCCGTACCAGATAAGATCGCTTTTTTGGGGAGACAGGATCAGGGGCGCTGATTGGAGAGTCATGCGCCTTTAACCGTTAGGGCGCTCTTATTGGCTCTGACGGTAATGGTCTGATCCTCCTGCTTGTCTCCTGACCGTTTCTTTTGTCTTGGAGCTGGGAGCGTCTCTAGGCGGGCGCGAGCCTTTCGCCTGTGCGTTCCGCTCCCGAGGGCGCCAGCGGACGCTAAGCCTGCTGGGCTGGGCCCGGTTCGTGTGTGAGCCTTTCGCCTGTGCCTTCCACTCCCAGGGGTGCCAGCGGACGCTAAGCCTGTTGGGCTAGGGCCGGTTGGCGTGTCCGGCTCGTGCTTCTGTCGTGCTGCCCTAGGCACGTCATCAAGTCCCCCAGTCCTGTAGCCGTAGCGTTGCAGCGCTAGCTACGACATTCTGGACTTAGATAGCTTACGCGTGTCGGTTTTCCTTTACCCGCCGTTCTGTTTTGTTTCCGTGACTTTGTAAGGGCCTTCCCACGCTGGGCCTAGTTTGCCTTGGGGTTGGGCTCGACTTGCTTCGTTTTTCCTTAGAACATACTCGCCCACTTTGAACGCTTTCTCCTTTACCCTTTGGTTGTAATACCTTTCTGTTGCATGCTTGTATGCAGCCTGGCGCATCTCTGATTTTTCGCGTTTTTCTTCTAGGATATCTAGGTTTACCCTCAGGTCCTGTGCATTGCTTTCTTCATCTGTGCTAGCCACCCTTAGCGTACTCACTGTTAATTCCATGGGGAGCATGGCTTCTGTCCCGTATGTCAAGCTGGATGGGGTTTCTTGCGTGCTTGTTCGTGGTGTGGTCTTGTATGACCATAACACTGTTGGTATTTCCTCCGGCCAGTTCCTTTTTGCTCTGCCCAGCCTTTTCTTAATTTCATTCACAATAGTTCGATTGGACACCTCCGTCTGCCCGTTCGCTTGTGGGTGCGCTACTGACGTGAACCGTTGCTTTATCCCTTTAGTGGCGCACCACTCCTTGAATGGGTTCTCGGCAAACTGCAGGCCGTTGTCAGTGATGAGTACTTTAGGTGTCCCGAACCTTGTTATAATATTCTTCCATACAAACTTTATCATGTGTCTCCCTGAGATGCACGCTAACGGCTCTGCTTCAATCCATTTTGTGATGTAATCCACGGCCACCACCATGTATTTCAGCTTCCCTGGTGCTTCCGGGAATGGGCCCACTATATCTATACCCCATTGATAGAACAGCCACGGGCTAGATATGTTATGCAGTGGTGCTGGGGGGTTTGTTTGGACTGGGGCGTACGACTGGCATTCCCTGCATCTCCTGGCTATTTCTAGCGCATCTTGCTGTATTGTGGGCCAGTATACACCCATTCGTAGTACTTTGCCTGTTAGGGCCCGTGCCCCCTCGGAAATCCGTGTGACGCGGGTTGTGGTGTCTGGTAGTCATTGCATTCAAGTAGGCCTGTTTTGCTGCTTCGCCATCCTCCTGTCTCAAATATCGCTCCACCCTTTCCTTCAGTTCGGCCCGTGTTAGAGGCTTCTTTCCCATGAGTTTTTGCGATAAAGGGCCTGGCAAAAGCCCCCACGTGAAGGCACCGGCTATGAGCCCCTCATCATGCCCCGGTACGTCTAACGTGGCGTTTATGAACCTTGTGAAGTATTCTCGTACAGTTTCACCCTCCTTTTGCTTACAGCCTATGATTGAATGAGAGTCTCCCTTGTACTTGCGTAATTGCATAAAGTTGGTAAGAAAAAGATACTTAAGCTGGGCAAAATTGGAAATGCTGCCCGGTTGTAGCGTCTTGAACCACGTATCGGCGTTGCCGTCGAGTGTAGTTGGGAAATACGTGCACCAAAACCTTTCATCAAGCTTTAATGACGTCATGGTCCATTCATATGTGTCGATGTGGCTATCCGGGTCAGTGGTGCCGTTATACGTCTTGAGCGTCGGTAGTTTGGCTGTGTTTGGTATTTCGTAGTCCAACAACTCTTTGACAAACGGAGACGTCACACTACGGGAAAGGCATTCGTAGCTTGGGGTGGCGGACGCTCCCGGCGGTTGGTATTGTGTGTTTAAGCCATATGGTGGTGGCGTGTGGTAGCCAGGGCTTGGTCCGTAAAAGGGATACGGCTGGAATGGTAGTTGGAGGGGGTAACTGGAGGGGAAAGGGTGTATAGGGTGCATAGGGCTAACCGTTGTTGTCTGCTGTAAGTTATTGTTAGCGGTGATGGTTGGTCCGACCCATGTGTCGGCCAGTGAATAGACAGGTGGCGGATGAGCTATCATGGTTTGTGCTAACGGTGGTACTGAAAGCATTGAACTCT
Organism: Lactuca virosa; assembly: GCF_052849685.1. Lineage (NCBI taxonomy): Eukaryota > Viridiplantae > Streptophyta > Magnoliopsida > Asterales > Asteraceae > Lactuca > Lactuca virosa. The sequence continues at coordinate 88,143,866 of NC_136426.1, forward strand.
GCCCGCTTGTCACCTGGTACGACGGTGTCGCTGTAAACGACGGTGGGATGTTGAAGACGTGGCCTGGTGGAATCATCGCTGAGTGAACCGGTTGTGTTTGTTGCAATGGCGGCACGAAGAATGGTGGCATCTGATGTTGGGTTATGAGCATTCTAACACTCCTAAGTGTACATGCAACCCTAAATACCTTGGATCTATGTTTTCTCTATTATACATACAATTATGAACATCCAAGGTATTATCCTAATCTAGCATACAAAATAATAAATATAACAAGATAGAATACATACCTCTTTGATGTAGAATGTCGTCATGAAGCTTGAGTGCCTAGTGCCCCAAGTGTGACACCTCAAATGGTTCACACAACACCAAATACACTTGGAATAACTTGAGAGAAACTTGAACACTCCTTGAAAATCGTCTAGCCCTCACACTCACACATTAGTGCACGATTTCTTGAGCCATGGGATTCTTTTATATGGTGGTTATTAGGGTTACACCATGTAACTCATAACTTTACCCATTCCTTATGCTCCATGGATTTTAACCTCCATGGAGTATCCATGGGTCACCCCATGGACTTAGTCCAACATAAGGAATCTTGGATCACAAGCCCACATATATAAGAATGAATGATTTACACAATCAACCCATATATTTAATTAGTCTCCTTTTGATCACTTAATTAATTCCAAATTAATTCTTGATCAATACTAATTAAATAACCTTATTAATATATTAGAACTTATAATATATTAACCAACCTTAAGTGTTATTTCTCTCATTATAGTCTATCCAAATGCATGATGCCATGCAACCCAAATGGACCATGCCGGGTCGGGTCAAGTCTTACCAATTATAGTTATGGAGTTAGACATTAATCCAACAGTCTCCCACTTGGATAAGTCTAAAACTATTATTGCGTATGACTTCAGGAACCGATCAGCAATCGTAGCTCTCAAAAGCTTCTGTCGAACTCTGACCTTGTCGATGAACTCTGACCTTTATCAATGACTTGTCCATTAGATAAGGGATCATATATTCCTCCATTCTAGATATCATATGGACTGAGACATGGATTATCAATCATTCTCTCTGTCCAGTTGTTGTTTCCCGATTTCCGATTCATGATGAATGACTGATTGAACAAATCAAATCAGTCCTGGCTTGGCCAAGCACTCACATGTATCATCTTTAAATCATCAAGGGGCCCACAGATATCGCTTTTATCCCGAAGGTAAAAGGAATGGATAAACTTCGACTCATATGGCTTGTTCTACTACTTGTTGAATCATACACAAAGGCACGTTTTATAACATCGAGTTACCAATGCGTTTTCGTGCAATCAATGTATAACCAACTCATAGTAACAACTCATATCTCTAGGTTTGAAGAATATAAGATATTATCGTCTCATGATCACTCGTGATAAAATCCATGAAGTGATTCAAATGAGCGCGGGTTGAATCCAATACTCAGAACTTATGAGCACTCATGAGTGTTGTAGCACCACTTTGTCCACCAACTTGGACCTCTACAAACCAACCCATGACAGTCTTGATTTATATCTACTTCCAACATATGACCGACTGTGGATGGTTTGAATAACTTAATCATTCAGGAAGAGCGACTTAGTTATTCTGGAAGTCAAAACATGCAAAGTGAAACACAAGAATAAATGAATCAAATATGGTATCAAACCCTATGAATATAAATAAACACTTTTATTTATCACCATACTGATTACTCATTATTCATTGTTTCAGTTTTATCAACTTTATACTTGAATTTAAAACAATAGTTGTCCCATGCTCCAAGCATGTACACTATGTTTTCTAAACACTAGTCATGCCATACACCAAGTATGTATACTATGTTTGTCTATGATCTTTACTTTGTAAAATAGATCAATTGAACATCACTCCAATGATCCTCTTTTCACAGTCCCAAATCCTTACTGTAAATGCAAGAATTCCAAATTCATGCCATTTACTGAAATCTATTAGATTCTAAACTTATATGCATTGATCCTCTTAATGATTATGCACGAAGTCAGAAAGACTTGACAACAATCATTACAGAGCATTTCAAAGGAGATCAGCTCCTTGGAAACATCCTTCTTTCATTAAGTTTCCTAATCTTACACAGATTGAATAATTTCTAACTTTGAAACATTTCCATATTCCATTTTGACTATCACTTCTGAACAAGAGTTGCCTCCTTACAGATTATGTCAATATGGTCCTTCCAGAATTAACATTATACTTCTAACTGTCCTTGAGCAACCAATCTTTGGTAAACCTTAGATTGTCCTCGACAATTGCTTAATCATTTTAGTCATATCCAATTCTAGACCTTTTCCCTTCATAATGCCCCAGGCATTTGGAAAATTTTAGAAAGGATGAATATAGCACATGTAATCGATCCTATATCCGAAGCATATGGGACACGATTCATGATGTCTCACATAAAGACTAAACCAGTCTTTTGCTATAATATTTCCATTTCAATTTGCCAAGTTCTCAAAATTCAAATTATGAAAAGGGATGCCGTAATCATAATCGAATTTTAGAACGCAAATAATGGACCCATATATAGAATTTCCTTATGTTGAGCCATTCCAACATGAAATTCATATATATATATCCTTGATTAAATACGATTAAAATCTCAATCTAAGCTTTTAGAATTGAAATGAAGTATAATTTCCTCTCCCTTAATTATAGCAAAACAACTTTTTCAACCCCTGCAACCTCACGAATTGAAACTTTTGTTTTCTATAATTAACATTGCTAACTTGCAACCTTTGTCATAATTATCATGCTCCCACTAACATGATGATTATTAGCATAACACTTATGCTCCCACTAGCTTTGACATGTACTCAGAAATCAGCTGACTTTCTTACCAAAGTTCAGATTTCTGATACTAGATTGTTTTGATAAAACTTTATCAAAATCATACACCTCTCTTAGATAGCTCACATGTGTGTCTAAACAATTTTAGAACTATGAAAAGGGATGCCGTAATCATAGTCTCAATTGTTTAGACCTTTGCCACTTCTCACAAGTCCATGTTAGTGTGCCGGTAAACCACACACGCTCCACTAACGACTTTGAGAATGCAAATATCACAATTGCTATCTAGCTAAAATCTACTTAGTGAAAGTGTTTCCTCACCATCATTTTCATGAATCGGAGAGAAACCTTATGACACTTAGATTTAATAGTGTATGTGTTCTTATCCATGTGAATTTGTCAAAACCATAATCACAAGACAAGGTTAGTGACAAATCCAAACTCATATTGATTAAACTTGTGCAATCTTAAATTCTTGCCATTTGGCAGCTCAGGTGCCTGCCATTGCTTCCAAGTAGTTGTGCAACCAATTGAGAACTCTCAGAACTCCTATGCAAAGCCAACTTGAATAGGCACAAAAATTTCAACACGATAGGTTATAAACCTCAAGTCGTGTGCTAGTGAAGGACTTTAGGTTTTATTCTTGATTAAGTCTTGAAACTTTCAAGAGCTTTAAGACTCCCACTGTCCTCTTGACATATAAGACTCCCTTGTCAAATATTCAAGAGATAGTGCGGATTCTTTATCAAGACTAACACTTTACACAATTGGCCTAAGTTGGTCTCTGTTTTATCCAAAACATCACAACTTACCAATTTCAAATGTACAAGAGTAGATAACCTTTTACTCTTACATTTGACTAGTGTTAACAAACCCTCTTTAAGATATGTCACTCAAGTTACAATCTTGGAGTATGACTCTAAGAATTGTTTTGGAACGAAGTATGACTCATCTTTTTGATTTAACCATTTCAACAATTCATGACTGCTCTTCTTAGTCATAAGAATGCACTAAGATGACTTTAGAGGACCTATTGTGATATGGTATCTTAATCATTAAGATGATCATAAACATGATACTAAAGTACTCTCCCATCTTTTCAGATTTGAGAAACTTTTATCTTTCTGCCATACTTTGATTCTTCTTATTCGTTCTGTCCATACTTTGATTCTTCTTATTCGTTCTGTCTCACATACTTTTATCTTTCTACCATAAACTTATAAGTATAACCATATTTACTGAACTTAAGTAAATCATGACGAATAGTCTTCTTGATCTTTTGTGGTGGACTTGACCAGTGCACAAGAATGTGTACTCGATCCCTTAGTCCTTTCCTTATTCACATAAGGAATTACTCTTAATTTTCCAAGCTGAAAGTTCTCATTCATCATACTATACAACTTGCATGATTCCAAGTTTCGGTGCAATTGAACCTTGGGTGATGAGAATCTTTCCTTATTTGGTAATATTAGACACTACCACAACCGAAAGAATCAAATCCATTTTTCCAATATTGCTATCAATGGAATCTTATAAGCAACAACTTTTCACAAATGCCATTGTAAGGATACTTAAAATAAATAAAATCAAAACCTTTTTCTTTTATTTTAAAACTTTGCGGAAAAACTTATCCTTACAATCCATATGAAAACCTTGTTGTTATCTATTCCTAAGCAATATAAATATCATAACTCTTAAGTAATAGCCCAAAATTCTGATCACCGAACCATGCGATTGAAATCCATCTTCGCGATCAGAATCAGCATGTACTTAATAGAGTTAGACAATGGACTTTACCTGAAGTAGAGCCAAACTTATTGACTTTAACATCCTTAGGCAGCTTCGTAACCAATCCCCCTTCCTTTGGCAATAGTTACCTATGGACCCTTGATAATGGGACTATCTCAGACTTCGCCTCTCTCTTTACCATTGGGTCAACCGAGTTGACTATGGCCGATCCCTTTCCATTGGGAAGAGAGAGCTTTACTGGATATCCAATGTCATCATTGTCAATGTCCATAGCGTTTTAGGAAGTTGATCTTAGCAAATAGATAAGATCATTAAGGGTCTTGTCTTAGTCTGTTTCATAGGATTCCCAAAAGAACTCACTATGTGACTTAGAAAGTAGTTGAGCCACCAACTTTCTCAAGACTTTGACACCCAACTCTCCCGGCTTGTCAATATGTGACTACATCTTCAAGATATGATCACACCTAGACCTTGCCTTGCCAATAGGGCTTGAGTGACCTTAAACTTTTTAGGAACTTGTGGGTTAGGGAGAATAATTGGAGGAGGTGAAAGAAGTATGATATCCATGGGACATCATCTTCATTTAGGAAAGCTTGTTTCAAGAGATTTGGGAAGATCATAAATGTCTAGACCAGACATCTTTTTGGGAGATATTCAAGATAGTTGATTTAAAGTCCTTAATATGACACCCAATATGAAATATTAAGGCTAGGACCCAACAAACTATTTTATAACTTAGAAGAGGGATGTCGTAATCCAAGCTATAAAATATTTGAAGGTAGGTGAATGACGATTCACCAATTTCCACCATGAAAAATGAAATAATTTATTAGGTTTTAATTGGATTTGAAAGTCCTAGATCTTTGAGATTCATTGAACTGTTCAAAGGCATGTTTCAATCTCGAGTGTGCCTTTCAGGTTTTGTGACTGGGATGCCGAGGATCACAAAACAAGGTGTGAATAACCATGCAAATATACTTGGTACCCTTAATATTTACCCCTTAATCAGTGTGCCGGTTAACCACACACGCTCCACCGATACTATGATAAATATTAAGTTACCCTTTGCCTACCTTGTTAAGTCCAGGTTAGTGTGCCGGTTAACCACACACGTTCCACTAACGACTTAAGCAAAGTGCAAAGTGTAATTTCATGGGTTAACACCAAATTCACATTTTCCTAAGTAACTAAGATTGGGTATTAATAAGAGTTTAGTTACTTAGTATTTATCATTAATACTTTTAATGAAAGGAGAATTATAGTCCTTGTCCTACCCGTTCGGCTAACGACCCTCCACCAGTCAAGGAAGCGGTGGGTGAGAGTGGACACCCATTAAACTGCCATTTTATAGGCAGTAACCTTATACCCCCCTTATAGACCGGCTTCGTGAATGAGGCCTACTAACGGTAAGACTGACTTTACTCTTATACATATATATAAATATTATTAACTTATAATATTATAAAGTATAAGGGTTGAATTTTAACTTTTAAAATTCTAAGGGCTAACTTGGAATTAAAGTATTCATAAGTGAAAACTTTTCAAATTCCAAAACTTGAGGGCAAGTTTTGAAACTATTCAAAACTAATTAATTCCATAACTTATGAGTTTAAAGTAGTTTTAATTTAAAAAAAAAAAAAAAAAACTCTTCAAGTTCCATAACTTGAGGACAAGTTATGGAAGACTTTAAACTAATTGATAAAAAAAATAACTTTTTTTTTTATTGTAACTTATGGAACTAATTAAGGTTACACTTTTTTTTTAATTTAATGAAGAGACTCTTGAACCTCCATAACTTGAGGACAAGTTATGGAGTCATAAAACCATTTAATTAAAACTAGACTCTTCATTTTGTAACCTTTGCCAACTTTTATGAGTTTTATGATTCTTAAATGTGACTTTTCATATAACTTGAGGACAAGTTACAAAAACACACTTTGGAATCAACTCTTAGATTAAAATGGATTGAAAACAACTATTTCACACAACTTTTCTATTAATCTAAGAACCTCATAAGAACAAGATAATTCAAATCATCAATCTTCAAGAAATTAGCATGAACATACAAACTAATACAAATCTTGAAATTATGACAATTATCTTAGAAATTGGATTAGCATGAACATTATTACATCAAAAACAAGTTTACAAGTCCAAAAAAATCTTAGGGTAATGTTCCTAGTCCAATTCCAGCCAAAACAATCGAATATATGCATCCAACTCGATTTTTCAGCTACTTTTGCAAGTATAACAAGAAAACAAGCCTAGGCTCTGATACCACTGTTGGGTTATGAGCATTCTAACACTCCTAAGTGTACATGCAACCCTAAATACCTTGGATCTATGTTTTCTCTATTATACATACAATTATGAACATCCAAGGTATTATCCTAATCTAGCATACAAAATAATAAATATAACAAGATAGAATACATACCTCTTTGATGTAGAATGTCGTCATGAAGCTTGAGTGCCTAGTGCCCCAAGTGTGACACCTCAAATGGTTCACACAACACCAAATACACTTGGAATAACTTGAGAGAAACTTGAACACTCCTTGAAAATCGTCTAGCCCTCACACTCACACATTAGTGCACGATTTCTTGAGCCATGGGATTCTTTTATATGGTGGCTATTAGGGTTACACCATGTAACTCATAACTTTACCCATTCCTTATGCTCCATGGATTTTAACCTCCATGGAGTATCCATGGGTCACCCCATGGACTTAGTCCAACATAAGGAATCTTGGATCACAAGCCCACATATATAAGAATGAATGATTTACACAATCAACCCATATATTTAATTAGTCTCCTTTTGATCACTTAATTAATTCCAAATTAATTCTTGATCAATACTAATTAAATAACTTTATTAATATATTAGAACTTATAATATATTAACCAACCTTAAGTGTTATTTCTCTCATTATAGTCTATCCAAATGCATGATGCCATGCAACCCAAATGGACCATGTCGGGTCGGGTCAAGTCTTACTAATTATAGTTATGGACTTAGACATTAATCCAACATCTGAAAGGACGTTGTTGGAAATGGCCCCACCAGAGTTGTTCTTGGCTGGTGAACTAGCGGTTGTGAGGCACCGTCAGTGGTTACCGTTGAGCTTCCTTCGCCTGTAGCGACCCTGCTGACCGCTGTAGGCGGCGGTGTTTCGTCCAACGCTGCCATGAGGCGTATGGGACTTGCTTGTTGTCCCTCACTGCCGTTGGACGCCATTCACTTGTCACTTTCGTGCTTTTAGTTTGTGTTCTTGATCTCACAAACGGATGGCGCCAAATGATGCGACCTTGGTCTGGCTCGATCGGTATTGTTCACTTGGATTCTTGATTGCCTCTGCAAGATCACAAAGAAAGAAGGCCGCCAGCCGCTTTCCGGGAGGAGCTCCCGGAAGAACGCTCTGATGGTCAAGTTAGAGAGTGTTTAGGGTCTTTGGGTGTGCGCTCTTAGAGAGTCCAGAGAGTTTACCCCGTAGGTCTGAGAGCGTATCCTTTTATACCTAGCTCCCTTGCCTGATCCGTACCAGACAAGATCGCTTTTTGGGGAGACAGGATCAGGGGCGCTGATTGGAGAGTCATGCGCCTTTAACCGTTAGGGCGCTCTTATTGGCTCTGACGGTAATGGTCTGATCCTCCTGCTTGTCTCCTGACCGTTTCTTTTGTCTTGGAGTTGGGAGCGTCTCTAGGCGGGCGCGAGCCTTTCGCCTGTGCGTTCCGCTCCCGAGGCGCCAGCGGACGCTAAGCCTGCTAGGCTGGGCCCGGTTCGTGTGTGAGCCTTTCGCCTGTGCCTTCCACTCCCGGGGGTGCCAGCGGACGCTAAGCCTGCTGGGCTAGGGCCGGTTGGCGTGTCCGGCTCGTGCTTCTGCCGTGCTGCCCTAGGCACGTCATCACTGCAGTTAACCCTTCAAGTTTTATCCTTATGTATCATACTATCATTGTTATCATAAACTGCATCATGAAAACGAAATGAACCCGACACACAAATAAATTGGTCTGTGTCCAAATTTTCAACATGTTTTACATGACACAAAATTTAAACGGGTAATTAAGGTTCGAGACCAAGCTTTCAACATGAAAACGACTTGTTTATTTAAATGCATTTTTTTTAATCTTTTAGGTAAAATGAGCATGTCCAAAACCAAAACTAGATGTAAAGAAAACTTTGGGTTGAATCGTTTCATAATGTAGAACCACTTATTAGCCGTCTGAGTCAATATTCATTTTTTTTTAATATCTCACACTCCACAATCTCATTAGGTCACTTGTCTTTCAATGTGACTTGTCTCCTCTAAACTTATTGTGAATTTCACATATTCTGCTATTTAGTGTTTCAATCTAGTAGGACACAATATATTGACAATGACTACACCATCAACCCGCCAACCCGATAAGAACTAGCATGAAAAGTTAAACACGACAAGATATTAAATTTATGAGGATAGGGGTCATACTACTTTAGCCGGTTTATAGATACGACACAACACATTTGTCATCTATGTGTATCATTTATTAAGTACCAGACCAAATGGAAGGTCAACCCACAAGACTATGCTCGGTGGCTTGGCATAAAGTATTACTTTATTAATTAGGGCACAAATTAAAATTAGGAATGTGGCCTATAAAAATGATCGATCGGGAATTCTCGTGCTCCATTACGTCTTGTTCCCGAGTTCTACTTAAGGAGGGATATGGATGGATACGGAGGGAAAGTGAGGGATGTCGAAGGAAAATCGTGTTCCCGCGTTTTATTAATGGAAGGAAAGTGAGGGGAGGGAAATGATTTTGGAGCCATATTTTCCTTCCAAATTTTCCTCCCAAATTGGGCGGATTTGGGAGTGAGAGGAAGAAAAAATTTAAGTTTTATTTTTTTTCCTCCTAACTCGGGAACACAAACTTAAAATTGTTCTTTCATTTCTTTTCATTTCCTTCGAATTCGGGAACATGGAATAATGAATATTTTCATTCCCCTCCTTTTCTTTCTGTCAAAATTTTCCTTCCATTTCCTTTATTGAATTTAAAAAAAAAAAAAAAAAAAAAACTCGGGAACAAGAGGGTTCAGTAGTAAGGTTGTTATGTGAATTGTTCTCATAGAATTGGTCAATAACTCAAAGGGATAATGACTTGAAAGGGTAACAAACTTTCGACTTTGCTCACATTTAGTCACTGAACTTTTTTTCGTTATCTATTTGCCACTGAACTATTGAAACTGTTCAAATTTTACCCTTACCGGTCATAAGGGTAAAATGTGAACAGTTTCAATAGTTCAGTGGCAAATAGATAATGAAAAAAAGTTTAGTGACTAAATGTGAACAAAATCGAAAGTTCGTTTCCCTCTAAAAAAGTTCAATGACTAAATGTGAACAAACTTCCTATTGTATTATGTTTTAGCAAATTATTTATTTTTGTTAAATTCTACCACATTTGTTGATGAAGAAATCTATGAAATAAAAATAAAAAAAAACAAAACCCCGAAAATATATTAAAAAAAATGAAAAACCAAAACCGAAATAAAAAACCAATGGTTTGACATTTTCCAAAATAAAAAATCAAAATTTCCAATCTGATTTTGGTTTTACAAAAGAATGAACCATTTTCACTGATGTGAATTATGACCATCAGTTTGGCATGCAGAATTAAAGAACACGGTGATTTGGGTGTTTAAGAGATGCATTCGATTATGAAAGGTGTTTACAAAAAAGGATTTAGATCTAAATCCACATAATTAACACATACTAACACTCTCAATGTTACATCTCTCAAGCACACCTCTACATGTGGTATGAACCCACCTTATATAGAGGTGTTTACATCTCTCTCTCTCTCTCTCTATATATATATATATATATATATATATATATATATATATATAACAAGGGTGAGTTTTGGATATAAAAATTCTGTATTGAGCGCTTTCTCATTCTTTTTTTGGTTTTATAATCATTTTTCGATTATAAAAAAAGGGGAGAGATTTAGATATGGAAATCCGAAAGTTGAATTTTTGTAAAACCAAAATCAGATTGGAAAATTGTGATTTTTTATTTTGGATAATACCAAACCATTGGTTTTTTATTTCGGTTTCGGTTTTTCATTTTTTTTAATATATTTTTCGGGGTTTTGTTTTTTTTTTCATAGATTTCTTTATCAACAAATGTTGCTACAATTTAACAAAAATAAATAATTTGCTAAAACATAATACAAGATGAAGTTTGTTCACATTTAGTCATTGAACTTTTTTAGAGGGAACGAACTTTCGATTTTGTTCACATTTAATCACTAAATTTTTTTTCGTTATCTATTTGTCACTGAACTATTAAAACTGTTCACATTTTACCCTTATGACCGGCAACAACCGGTCATAAGGGTAAAATGTGAACAGTTTCAATAGTTCAATGGCAAATAGATAACGAAAAAGAGTTTAGTGACTAAATGTGAACAAAGTCGAAAGTTCGTTACCCTTTCAAGTCATTATCCCTAACTCAAACTATGGCGTCCCATACAAACAAAACTATAATAACCTGGAAAAAATATCAAAGCATGGTATTGGTCGGTATGCTTATAATCCGAGCTTTCTCTGTGTAGGTTTGTGTTGGCTGAAATTGGAAAGTAAAACTCTAGATTTACTACCAACTTCATATTTATTTTTTGTTTTATATTTTTCATGATATATCATCACTAAGACCATCTCCAGTTGGTTCTCTTGCAGTTTAAGAAAATGGCAGAAAAAGTGAGAACATAATTGTAGGGTTTTTCATTTTTGGGTGAAAATTTGAAGGGTAATCAATGAAGCAGAGGAATGATTTATAAGCTAAAAATCGGTGCTCTATGCTGCGGTGTTTCTTCGTTCCTCCAGCGACACACTACTGTTGGGTATAATCTTGATGGGTTAAGTGGCTTTTGGTTCATGGGTGTTTGAGTCTTTTATGCATGTTTTATTTTAATAATAAAGGGCTTGGTAAAAGCTCCTTCCGAATGTTATGTATGCAGTTGGATAGAAAAGGTCTTTCATGACCTGGTCCTTAGGATAGTATTTAGTTTGTTTTCTTTATTCCTCACGTGGTGTGTAAGGCCTATATAAGGCATATGTGTGTTTTCAATAAAGTAGTGTGCAGAGTTTTAGTACTTCCCCTGTCATTGTTTATTTAATCTCTCCTTTTATCTTTGTTTGTGTATAGTAAACAAAAGGTTGGAGGTTTACATTCTACAACTACAAACTTTTAATTTTATAGTAACCTTTTAATTTGGAGAATTGAAATTTATGCTTCCACCCAGTGCTCTGTGTTCTTGCATATGATTTATGCTTCTACTAGATATTAATGCTTCTAGCTTTGATTTGGGCAAAATCCAATCTCTTACATATTGGTAACTATGTTTAACAGGGATAAGTGGTTTTATGATAGAACTATGTTTAAAAGATTGGTAAATTATTTATGCTACACATTTATAAAGTTTCTGCTGTGCCCTAATAATGAATTTGAATTACTAAAACCAAAGTTAAATATTTGAACTAAAAATGGAAAAGATTATGAATGGAAATGGGATGGGCCGGTCCTAAAAAATTAAATATTTTCAAAGGCCCATGACGAAAAAGAAAAAAAATGGCCCTTATCTTTATTATAATTTTTTATTTTTAAATAAAAATATATAATGAATAAAATTGGGCCCTGTGCAGCTGCCCACTTTGCTCCCCTCAACACCCCATGCCGGAAGGATTGTTATTCCTTCCATGATATTAAATTTCATATAACAAATAGTTTTCAGAAGTTTTGGTTGCTTTTAATTAAATTACAACTTTATTTTGTTACCTGGTAGAATGGAATGGACCATTCAGAGCAGCACAAAATACTGTTAGCTCTTCAAAGAGAACTTGCATTAGATGGCACTCATAAATTTCTTAATCTTGTGTTTCTATAAACAATTTATCAAAAAAAGATGTATTTTTTATTTTATTTTCTTATGTAGAAAATTCTGAACATTGTTCCCGACTTTAATATCAAATTATGAGAAATCTAAAAATCGTGAAATTTTGAGATAATTGTGTTCTTTACTGGAGGATGCTATGTTCTTGTGGTACTTGATGAGTGATGGGTTGTTTGATCCAATTTTTGAAATTAACAATCTGCATTAGCTTAATGGCAGATTGATCGACTTGTATATTTTTATATTAAAAATCTTCCTTCCCTGGTGTCACTTGAATTGTGTTTCAATCAAGCCAGTAATATAAATGTACTTTTTCCACTTGTATGTGAATGGCATGGTAGAAAGCTAAAAAAATAGCATTCTACTTTAATTACTTAATTCAGTATACTTTTCCTTTGGAAAATATTAGCTCAATCATTGTTCAACTCTAATTACTTCATTCCTGTTGCTTATCTTTCACCACACAAACTGCAACCTATTTCTTCCTTTTGCCAAATTGTACATGAATAACAGATCATGTAACTGGCATAAACTATGAAAAATACAATCACAAAACTCTACAAAATTTGCATTACTTTCTCACTTCGATGCAACAAATAGCAACACATATTCATACTCATTTGTTTGCCGAGATACATGTCTGCTAATCTATGCAACTATGCCATTAAGCTAATGCATGCGTGCATGTGTGTGTGTGTGAGAGAGAGAGAGAGAGATATTCACCTTATAATAAAATTTTACAGAAATATTGGGTAGAGGCTTCCGCTGAATCATTTGCCGTTTCCAAAAAAAAAAATTTACAGAAAGTAATTATGATATCATCTTTTTAAAATGAAAATATTATTATTCAATTTGTAAATAAATATAATATTTAATTTATTATATTATATTATTTCATTAGAATGCAATGACTAATGAAAAAAAAATATCATAATTACCGACTATTAACAATAAAAAAGATTATGTATGACAATCAAAATTACTAGTCCAATTTTCAAACAATAATTATTACTTAACTAAATACGTGATTACAACTAAAATAAAAATAACAAGGTTACATTTGCTTTAGCAAGAAAGAATTCAGATTTTCCTTATGGTAAAAAGATGTCATCTTTATAATGTTATGACATATATTTTAATAATAACACCATTAATCCAATTTATTAAAAATAATTTCTAAATAAATGCATCAATACTATATATTAATAGTAGCTCATCCTCCCTATATCTTTATCTTCAAAAACCATCTTCCAATTGAAGAAGAGTTCCCTTTTGCTAAGGGAAAAAAAGAGAAAGGGTTTGCATATTCTTTTTTTCTTCTTTTATTAGGTTTTTATTAGTTCTGTGGTTGATGTTATCTCTATTTTATCCAAGAAACGTAACATGTTTGTTATAAAAAAACGAGATTGGTCTTACATGTGATTTGCACAATCTCTATTTTTTAAGTTAACAAATATTGAAATGCAAATTGTCTTACTTACCAACCATTTTATTTAATATGAAGGTTTATTTTCACAAAATGGAGGTTCAAAATGAGGCCCCAGAAAATAAAAGATCCATTTTAATTGTGACGCCCGTAACAACATGTTACATGCAGGGGCGGAGCCAGGATTTTAGGATAGGGGCTTGTATATATTAAAATTAAATCTTTACACTAGGATTAGAAGTATACTTTGATTTTTGAAGTTGGCATAGTCATCTAATATCATCACCTTGGTGACTTGGATAGCTTTAGATTGAAAGTGGTACTCGGTGATCACGAATCAAAGAATCTAAGTTTACCTCTCTTAAATTTGAAATAACATTTTTTTTTTTCAAATTCAACATTAATTGGCTCTTCCATATTGTCCAATACAAAGTTAAAGAAATTGGGTTATAGAAGGGGCTGGTGGGCTTAGGATGATTTTCTATTTTGAGCTTAAAACAATTAAATGGGATTTATTACTAATACTAAATAATCCAAACTAGTATTTCGTCATGTCGCTCGTTGCAACGGAGAACACCTTTGCAAAGTAGCCATAAAAATATAAAATAAAGTTTCGATTGATACAATTATGTATTGAGGAGACAACAAAAATAAGATATGAAAATATATTTTGATTCATATAATACACGAAAGACAATTAATTTAAAACTTATAATAGTAAAAGGTAATATTACAAAAACGAAAACTAAAGAAGAATTAAGTATAAGAACTAAAGCGTAAGTTTACAATATAGTAAGGGACCAAAATCATAATTTATAAAATAGTAATCATATAATTTAAAATTTATGAGGGGTGAAAACCGTTACATTAAAATAAATTTAGGGGAAAAATGTAAAAAACAAATAAAGTTTAAGGGTGAGAAATGAAAATCGAAATAAAGAATTGGCCAGGAGAACGTTAGGGGGGCAGCACACCTGCTAGTCCCCTTACTCCCTCCGCCCCTGGTTACATGTGCTACATTTATTCTTATGATGACGATAATGAATCGTCTGGTAGGATTCGATGAAGCGTCTGACAAGTTTAAACCGGGAAGGAAAATTTCATATAAAGTTTTTATAGCCTTAGACGTCATCACATTTTTTACTTCCTGGGCAGTTGGTATAGCTAATGTTTTCATCATTTTTAAGAATATGAGTTCGCCAAAACATCATCTTGTAACAATCACACATAAAATCGTGGTGCTGACAATATTATTGATGATAGTGACTATTGTAGCCGCTATATTGACCGTTTTTGTTTAAGTATACATTGGTAATTGGTTATATATACAATTGGAGAATAAAGTATTATTATTTATTATTATTGTTGTTATTATTATTATTATTTGTTAAAATAATATATGTAATGTCATTCAAACTATACTTGACTTTTATTTGAGTTAAGGTTGTTATTTTCTATATTTGGGTATTTTGTGTCTTTTTGTTATTCTTGAAGGTTGCAGGTGTAAGTATCTTATTTATGCATGTGGATCCTTTCGGGTTTGGGTTATCCATGGGTAGTCCGTTCTTGGTGGTTCATATTCTATTCTAAATGGGTGAAGTTGGTGAGAGTAGTTATCTATGGAAAGTATCTGTCATTCTCTCTCTCTGTGTTCTTGTTCTTCCTCTGTAACATTAGGTCTTGTGCAGTGGGAGTTCTAGACGTTCGCCCCTGTCTATATCAATCTGTAAGAGTCAGGATATTGAAATATTTATATTCACAAGAGTCATTATAAAATGATATTGCTAGATAATATATGATTCCAAAGGGTCACACTAACAACTTGATGCAAATATATTATTTATAAGAATTTGACTCTTGATAAATAAATATAATTCTAGTAATTAATTGGAAATTATTTATTTTCTTGAAAATATTAATTTTCAATGATAAGTATCAAAATATATCATAAGGTATGATTTATTTTGTCATGTACATCTTTTTGGACCAAAAGGGGTTTTTGTCTTATATAGATTTATATGTTTTATAAGTTATAAAAATTAGAAGAGTTTTTATACAAAAATTAGCTTCTTTCTATAAAATATTCAAGGAGACCATAAATAGGAAATAAAACATGCTTGCATTTACTTAATCATAAATCCATGTTCTTACACTTTGAAGCCTTTTGTTACTAGATACATGGTGTATTAAAGCATCAATACTCAATGGGTAAGGACTAGGATTAAGATGATTAAAAGTCTTACATGTATCTGTTCTTTCATAAGCTAAAAACCACAAAAATTTATGCTTCCCATCTCCATATTCTCTCTAGTTTTGTCTCTTAAAGTGTTAAGATCAAAGTAGGAAGAAGTCGATACTTTACTTGAACTCTCCTTTAGAACAAAAGCTTTGTTTTGTTCTTAAAGGATTAAGAGTGTTATTATTACACGAAGAAGACTAACATCTTATCAAGTTAGCTAAATGTTGGTGGATACTTCTAGAGAGCTTTTTCCTTGGAGCTTAAAGTCATCATCATCAACTTCCTAATTGTCAAAAGGAACCAAAGTCTTCAAATGTTGTTTCACTATCTTCTTCTTTAGTTATGCTTAATATTTCTAAGTCTTGCAAAATGATCTTTTTGTGGGAATAAAACTACTTTTATTTTGTTCAAAATCAAAGTCTTCTGTTGTCATCTTTATGTTTTTGAAACAAATTTTAAATAAAAGCCCAACAATTGGTATCAGGGCCATTTTTGCAAGTTTAATTAGATTTTTTTGTTAAGTTGGTGAAATCTTTGTTTTTGGAAAACATTGATGGTTTTCTCTTTGCAAGAAAAATTCATACATATTTTCTATTACAACTTTTATAATGTTTATAATTGTTATTTTTATGACTAGAAGTTTATATGTATCTTTTTAGTCATAAAAGTTGTTTTATATAATATTGAGTTTATAAATGTGTATGATGTGCATAAACTAACAAGGACCTTTATGTTGTTATTTGTGTTTATTGGTTGAAAAAGTGGTTGTAATATTTATCTATTCATATGGTATGTAATAATTAAATAGATTAGTTTTCTTTGTTTATTGTTGTAAGTAATATATTAGTCTTTTGAAATAATTTATTTATATAAAAATGTAATAAGAAATGAAGATGTGACCATTTTTTGAAGACCAAAAGGTAATTTTCGCAACTTTGAAATGTGCAGGTGCAAATGCAACCTTTCTACAAACTGTTGCAAAAGGTGTTGCTGTTGGCAACTTCCCTTGGAGCTGTTGGACCTAATGCAACCTTTTCTACAGCCTTTTCTGAAAAGTGTTGCATGCTGCTGAATTATTACTTTCAAGAAGCTTTTCAACTTTTTGCAAGCAATGTGTGTTTTCTCAAGTGACAGCTTCTACAACAACATTACTAAAATATTTTTGGTCCCTTTATATGTCCCTTTAGGAATGAACTTGACATTTTGTGATGGCTCACAAAATGTCATTAGATGGTTGGTTTATGCACATATGTTTTTAATATGTTTGTGTTGTTTTATATTTATGTTAGTATTATACTATTATTATGTTATGGTTGATAAATTAGTTTTTCAAATGCAAAATAATATTTGAACATAAATAAACATCTCAAAGGAGTTTAGTTTTAATGAAATTTACCTTTTAACATAAGATGATAAAAATTAGTTTTAAAATAAAACAAGCTATTATTTATTAGAACTAGTAACTGGTAAAATTTTGGGATTAAAATTATATAAGTTTAAAATAGAGATTTGTAAATTTATCAAACTCTTAACCTTATTTTATAAAATGAATTTTTATTAAAAGGTTTACAAATGTTATAAAGCGCTCAAACGTCGGACTTAATACTAGCTATTAAAATTTAATCACGTCAATTTTATAAAACCGGATTTTATAAAAGAACATTGTTAAAATGTGATGTTTACATAAAATAAGTTTTTTTTTAAGTATACCATGGTTTATTGGATGCATGCAATAACCCTGATATAATATGTTTTTTAAGCTATAATTATAAAAACATCAAAGACCCCTTACAAACCTCAAATCTATGCAATCATTTTTTAAGAACACTCGCACATCTCTTGTATGCACTAGTGGGATAAAGGTCACCTAACTGCTTAGTGTTATCTTTTGATAGTCGGTGTGTTTTCGTGATTTCTATAACCAAGTTATGGGCTGATTACACAAGTTTTTCAAATTGGATGATTTGATCGGAAATCCTTTGTGATAGAGGTCACCTAAGCAAGGGAGTTCTGAGGCATATATGAGATCAAACATGTCTAATTAAATTTGTTATTAGCGATCTCATACATATAAGAATTATATAGTAGAATATAATTGATAATCGATATCTACCGGGTTGGATTCAAATGAATGGGATAAATGTCACCTAACCATTTATTTGTTTTGCAACTTGGATCCTAGACTTTGATAATTGATGTTTTTGGAAACTAAAAGGGTATTAATTATTAAAGATTAAATATTGAAAATACTAAATGAATTTTGTTAAAATTTTGTAGATATATAATTCACTCTCATAACCATGAACTATCATTTTCCTTGATTGTTTAATGAAACAATAACATTCAATAGATACAGCTTCAATGAAAGGGTACATGTCTTGAGAGACAGTCTCGTGAGAGATGTGAAATTGTATACACTTAAAGGTTCTAGTCCTAAAAAAAACTTGCTTTGAGAAATAGACTTGAACATGATACCTAGTAAACGCATCACTGTGATGCTCAAGATGCTTCTAACTAGGGGTGGAATTGGCACAGTACCGAGTTTTTTTTCTCCAAACCGTGTATCGTACCAACTATAGTTGGTATAAGATTTTAGCTACCAGTACCGTACCAAGTTTACTTGGTACCAATTAATTTGGCTACCAACAAATTTGGTTCGTATATATTGGTATTTGGTATATACCAAAAAAATTAACTAATATGTACTATACATGAATATAAGTTGAATTTGTGGACATTTGGCCGTTGCTTCACTCGCTTCTGGTAGTATTTTTTTTTTTGGAAACCAATAAAAGGATTAAAAGAGGTCCACCCCTAGCAAGTTGCTAGAGGAAACAAATGGTAACAGTATTGTACTTTTTTATGCATTTTACTTTGATAAAAGCTATTCAATATAGTATTGTACTTTTTTAAAGGGGGATTGGGATGATTTGGTATTTTGTTGCTTTCTTGGGTCTGTTTAGGTGACGAACGGGGGTTGTTGTGGGGAAAATCGGTGGTCGGGATGTTCAAAAATGTTACTATAAGTACTAGTAATAACCCTATTGTCTGAAGGTATTGTCTACAACTCTTCCTATGTGTTTTTTTCACAAATGGTCAATTTCTTGACATAAAGATTGGAAAACAATACATGATGTCTTTTATCGATGTTTCAGGTTGGTTCAGATCTAGGTTAAATCGTGAAATTATGGTATCTTTTTTATGCTTCATACTTTCATAGCAATTTACTTCTGTTTTTTATTCAAATATAGCATCCTACTTTTATTTTCTGCTTTGCCAACAACAATGTATTTTTTTTTTCAAATATAGCATCGTACTTTTGTTTTCTATTTTGTCAAATATAGAAAAATGGAAGTAGAATGCTATATATGGGTATATATTCCAAAGTACATTGTTATTTTCTTTATCTGTCTTTTGTTTGTTTGTTGTGTGATCTATATTTGTGTTTGTTCCAACTGATGTGTTCTTATGTGTTGCAGCACACTGGAATATAGTGGATACTTCGTGTTTTGATCAGTTCATGAACTTCCTATTATTATTATTATTGTGCCAACTTTTTATACTTTATTAAATATGTATTTTTTTATATGTTCCCCCGCGTTTTACGCGGGTCATAATCTAGTATGTATTATACATTAATATAAGTTGAATTTGTAGACATTTGGCTGTTGCTTCACTCACTTCTGGTAGTATTTTTTTTTGGAAACCACTAAAAGGATTAAAAGAGGTCCGCCCCTAGCAAGTTGCTAGAGGAAACAAATAGTAACAGTACAAGTACAAGGAATGAGAAGTTAGTATTCATTTTTAAGTTTTAGTGTATGTATCACCTATCTCGTGCACATCAATCAATAAGTATCAAAAAATTTGTCGGTCAATGTGTTAGTTTAGTGATTCTAAGACTTGTTAGTTGTTATTCTAATTAAGCCATTAAGATATGAGAACTCATATTTCTTTGTATTTATGAATTGATATATATATATATATATATATATATATATATATATATATATATATATACGGTACAACCGTGGTATTCAAAATTTCATACCGTTACCATACCAAGACTACTTAATTGGCATGGTATTACCAACCAAACATATTGGCTACCAAACAACTTGGCTACCGATTTAATTGGTTCGGTTAGTAACATGTTGGTTGGTTCTCTGCGGTACATATTTACGAGCCCTACTTCTAACATCACACTTGGAATAATTATTCCTCACTTCCAGGAAGTCTTGAATAAGTTATATATATATATATATATATATATATATATATATATATATATATATATATATATATATATATATAACGATATAACATGTTAAACAATATTCTAATAAATACAGTGATATTTGTTTTAAGTTGTTCAAACAACGGAATAATGCAAGGCTGGAAAGAGTCACCTTGTGTGCTCTAAGAGGCCCACGTTTTATGGACTGAACACCTTTAATCCCATGAAAATCCAAGAAGACGCACATAAATGGATATTTTCTTTTGTAGAGAAACTGGACACTAGAAGAGGAATTGCTCATCTTATCTGAAAAGAAAGTATAGAAAAGACTAGTACTTAAAGTATCTACTAGATAAAACTTATATTTTTCATACAACACTCAAGTACTTGGTACTTAATATTAATCTTATATTTGTAAATTGCTTGCAAATATTAAGAAGAGTAACCAACTGAGCACAAGCAAGTTGGAACTACACTCTTAAAGTTTTTTTTTACTATTTATGATTAGAACATAAATTACTTGTAATATAAAACAACGTTTGTTTTGGAACAATGTATATTTTAAATTTAGCATGTCTAAATATAAATGTATCAGTCATTTTATTTAAATGTTTGATTATTTACTTGATCGTTTTTTGTAACGATAATATTTATATTCTCAAATGATCAACTTCTATTTATGAGACTAAATCTCTATGTAGAATTATAAAGTAAATATCAATATTTTATAAATAAAATTAAGTTCTATATGCAAGCACTTTTCACTTAGACTTGTTTTAAATGTAACTTATCTATGACATTGTTATCTTTATTATATAAATGAAATACACATATTCCAACTTTAAGAAGGGAATCTATGAAGGAAAATAATATATTTTGTTTAACGTATGTGAGTCTTATATATATATATATATATATATATATATATATATATATATATATATATATATATATATATATATATATATATATATATATATATATATATATATATATATATATATATATATATAGGATCTGGATCCGGTAGGAACCCAAAAATTGGTAGGAACCGCAATTACTGTTCTCCACCAATCATTTCATCAATGACACAAATGTCAAACCCATTTACTTGGTCGTGACGCGTTCGCACGCGGCGCACGTGCATGAAACGTAATACAAACTCGAGGAATAATCATGTGCGACGAACATCCATGAAACGTCATTTAAATGGGTTTTCCTTTTCTTTTTCATTTAATTTGGTTTTTTTTCGTTTTTTTTATTATTTTTATTATTTTTTGTTAAAAAAATCAAATTTTTTTCTTAAATATAAATGTTCGGTTTTAATGTTTTTTTTTGTTTTTTTGTTTTTTTTTTGTTTTTTTTTATTTTTTTCGCTTTTTTTAATTATTTTTTTTCTTTTTTTTTTCGTTTTTTGTTTTTTTTAAATATCTTTACTACATACTTGAAGATAATAGGGTTTTTCTTTTCTTTTTTGTTTTCATTTTTTGATTTTATTTTTTGATTTTTGATTTTTTTTATTTTTTAAACTAAATATCAGTTTGAGTTTTTAATGTTTAACAATTATAAAATTTTAAATAAGAAGAATATTAAGGATCATAATATTTTCCATTCATATTTTTTTTAATCATATTATTTTTGGATCATAAAATTTTGAATCATAGTATTTTGAATCATAACGATATTATGCATCATACATTTTTTGATTGTTTTAATTTTGATAATAATATATTGAATTAAATCAACTTTTTGTTCAAGAGAACGTTTGGGTCATTATAATTTTTGAATCATTTAATTTTGAATCTTAAAAAAATATAATAATTAAGGATTATTAAATATTTGAATCAAAATATTTTTAGATCATAAACATTTGAATCATAATATTTTGGAATCATAAATATTTTGAATCATCTCTATTTGCATCATATTATGTTCAATATTTTTTAAAAAACTTTTAATCTTTTAAAATCAAGTTTGGTATCTAAAACACCTTATTTTTTTTAAAATTATGTTTACAAAGTCATTAGAATTGTGAGTAGAAGTATTGTTTAAATTTTTATAATATTTGGAGAATTTTTTTTCTGGGTTTTTTATAAATATAAAAAAATCAAATTTTCTTGATTGTGCTCATTTTGTAGAAAAATAAATTTTAAGAACTTTGGTTTTTTAGATTTTTTTTCAAAGAAAAAAAAAAGTTATGGCCGAAAAACTAAGCGGGTGGAAAAAACCACTAGCCAATAAGGGCTGGACACTTGTAATGCTGAGGGGGTGGGGGTACGTGTCAACTCCTGGAGAGGCCACATGGCCGAATTTTCCTTTTATTTTTTTCTTTTGTCTTTTAATGTTTTTGTTTTTGTCTCTTGTACCCTCAAAATAATTAACCTTCACCGAAATTATCAAAATCTCGCAATTAATTACGAAAATGTCATATCATCTCGCGAGATTTTGACAATAAATAAAATAAAATCCTATCCATTTATTTTTTCAATCTTAAGGCCAAAAATTGTTCTCGCGGTTCCTACCATTTTTTGAGTTCCTACTTGATCCTACTTATATATATATATATATATATATATATATATATATATATATATATATATATATATATATATATATATATATATATATATAATATTCCTAATGATATATATTTTCACTAAAGTGTAGAGAAAATAATTATTAAGAAACTATACACTATGGTGTATGACTTCTTTTCTAATGAATGTCTAAATTTAAGCACTAGATACAACCCAATAATACCATCTAATACCTTAGTAATAATAAATGACGAATTAAACTTTACTTGACATAGTTTACTTTCTAATTGGTAGAAATATCTTCCTTTTTCTTTTTGGGATTATACTTCAATCACTATTAATTGTATTTAGAATACAAACACCAACTAGTTACACGTCTGTAATATTCTAAAAGGGCATTTAGATTATACAAACCCACCGAGAATAAGTTCTCTTGTTCCTGTGAAGGTTAAGTTAGCAGAAAGTAAGATTCTAATGACCAAGCAAGTAGGAGGCACATGGAACTTGAAGCAGCTCAAGAACCATAGCCTAATGTAGCAATTGTTGGTACTAGTTTCAACAAGGAATTGTTGAACTTGAATAATAGCTTTTCACAAACACAAAATGTTCACATTAATGACAGAAATAATATTTGACTTGAGAAATGTGGAATCCTCATTGATGAGTTCTTGATGGTTTCTGGCAAATCCATCAACCACCAAAATGCTATAAATGACTTAGAGTCATTAACATTGAGATGTAATTCATGTCTATTAATCAATTATGGAATTGATTGATCTTCCTCTCTATAGCAAGGCTAGAAAGAGTAAGAGATTCTTCTAGAAAGAATACATACATGGAGATCTATTCATATTTAGCAATACTTGTCATAAAATGATTTTCTCATACTCGTGTCATTGACTATGGTCCTTATCATACTCATGACATTGACTATGATCAAACCTTTTCACAAGTAGCTATGATGTATTGCCTGGTTCAGAGTATGTATTTAAACTTATAATTTATTCAATTTTATAGAGAAACTAGACGAGTTGGTGGCCCCGAACTCGTCGTGTTGAAATGATATGGACCGTGTATTTTAAGTGACCAACTCGACGAGTTGGCTGGAAGAAATAAAACCCTTATTCCGGGGTTTTGCACCCTATTTAAATAACTTAAACCCCACAAGTTGGCCTCATTTCCAACCTCCATTGCCCTAAACCCTAACCTCGAAACCCTAAGGCACTTTTGAGTGTTTGTGAGCTATTTTGAGTGTTTTTGTGTGTGTTTGAAGCCATTCGAAGAAAGGGAAGTTTGGTGATACAAGAAGGAGCTGCTAGACCTCGAATCCTTGCTTCATTTTCGACACTTTTCTGGTATAAAGTTCTAACCTTGCTTAATATTTGATTGAATCTCTTTTTGGGTTATTTTTTAGGCTTTTAGCCATGTTTGGGTGATTGGTGGGGTTGAAGGTCGTCCCAAGTGCTATCTCTCCAGATTTATGGTCCTTTTGAGCTGTTATGGCATAAAGGTGCCAACTTTATGGTCCTAAGAGCTCCATGCATCCTTTAAGCCTTTGCTTTGTCCTTTTAAGCTTCATTTGGCCATGCATATGAGTAAAGTTGAAGACTTTACATGACCTTTTAGCGTTTAAGGTCCATATCTGTTTTCATTAGCTCTATCTTAAAGATATGGTAGTTTTTGGATTAAGACATAAGCCTTTTAGGATTATGGTTTGAGCTTAATGCCTTTGGGGTGGTTCTTAATGGGTAAAGTTGGGAACTTTACCCTTCTAGACGTATTATCAGTCTAGATTTGGAAGATAGGGCTTCGGTTTGAAGAATAGTGGCTTAATGCATTAAGTGGGTTGGCTGATCGAAGAACCCGACGAGTTCTTAAGGGAACTCAGCGAGTTGGGTTGGGATTGTCCCGATTATGTTGAAAAATGAGGAACTCGACGAGTTAAAGGGAAACTCGGCGATTTGGATCGGAATATCCTGATTCTGTGCTTAATGGAAACTCGGCAAGTTGTGGGATAACTCTACGAGTTGAGTCAACTCGGAGCGTTGACTTTGACTTTGACTTTGGCCAAGTTTTACCTTTAAGGGGTTTTGAAATATTGATCGGTATCTAAGGGATTGTTTCTGTTTAGGGGTTAAGTAAAGCGCTTTCTGGGGCCGAGGATTTATCCAGTTATCATTCAGCATTTGAGGTGAGTTTCCTCACCAGGTTTTGCGGGTCTAAGTCACCAAGGCCGACCCTTGTTTGATTATGTGGTTATACTTGTTGTCTTTGTGATACATGTATGTGCTTGTATGTGTATGTCTATTGGGCGGGGACCGTTATATGAGTGTGGGTGAGGCCCGTATCTTATTTTGATCCGAATGTGGGCGGGGCCCGTATTTCACTTGGCGGGGCCCATATCTCAATATTATTTTAAGTGTGGGAGGGGCCCGTATCTCGTTATTGCTTAATATGTATGGTATGCGGTATTTTGGGGAAACTCACTAAGCTTTGTGCTTATGGTTTTCAGTTTATGTTTTAGGTGCTTCTGGTTCCAAAGGGAAGAGCTCGGGATGACTGTATTGCACACACCATTGGTTTCCGCACATGATGTTTTTCTCTGATTTTGTGACAATTAATACATTGGTTTTTACTTGAGATGATTGGATGTTGTTGGAATTACTATTTTATCTATTATTAACAAAAAAAGAAATTTTTAGGACCATGTTTTTGGGTGTTACAAGTTGGTATCAGAGTCTTGGTTTGAGGGATTCGGGCACACTCTCGGGTGTGACTGGCCTAAAACTAAGGACTTGGTAGAAACTTTTTAAAAGAAAACATTTTTTATAAAAAGAATTTCTAAAAGAGAAAAGGGTGTGGTGCGTGCAATCAGCCGAGCTCAAGTAAGTTATCCCAAAATACCCATGCATGCTTATATATGATATGAATTGTGAATTGTGAATCGTATGCTAGATTAGGGCTAAGGATCTAGGATGGATGCCTTGTATGCCTGTTGTATGTGCTTATAGAATTGCATGCTAGTACTAATCAGTCAATGATAGGATGGCCTGATTAGGTTATGTTCAGTTCTGTTTACTTGATGCTCGAATGCTGCTTGCTTTGTGATTTTAGGAGTTCTTGCTAATCTCAGCTAGTTAGTAAGTGAATATGATAAATTACATATTATGGAAATTAAATAATTTCAGAAGGTTAGGTTTAGCTCTATTGCGCAACTCTTGTTTGAGTTCAACCGTTGTAGGGAGAGACCTCTCATTCGAAGAATTATTTAGTCTTTGTAATATGTAATTATATTCGTGAGCTAGTTAGAAGAGGTTAGCATGATTTTCTTCTACAGATGATGGCGGATAGTACATGGAGTTTGCCCTAGGAAAACCTAGGATGAGATTTAGTGCTGGGAGCTCTAGCCGTGAGGGATCTGTTAGTTATAGGGTAACTTGGCTGAGTGAAGGCATTAACTTGAGCAAAGTACAGATAGATGTGGAAGGTAGTATGGGCCCGTACTACTGGAAGCAGAGGATCCGTACTCAATTCAAGGAGGGCTGTAATGA
This sequence comes from Lactuca virosa, assembly GCF_052849685.1. Taxonomy (NCBI): domain Eukaryota; kingdom Viridiplantae; phylum Streptophyta; class Magnoliopsida; order Asterales; family Asteraceae; genus Lactuca; species Lactuca virosa. The sequence goes on from NC_136426.1 coordinate 88,170,397, forward strand.
AGCCAGGGAGCTTATGTAGTTATGAATTCTCCGATATGCGCATTGATGCTTATTCCGATAGTTTTATGGTCTATTTTCAGTATGGTGGTATTGCGAGGCAGGCCAGTGGGCAGTTCCGGTGCCGGGGAGGGTTCAGGCTCGGGTTCTAGAGTCGGGCAGCTTGATGACCAGATTAGGGAGTTCATCTCGTCTGAGATTACGCGCAGTATCCTTGATCAGACTCCTGTGCTTTTTGGCTCGGTCAAGGAGGGTATTCTGGAGATTCTTGATGAGAGATTGAGCGCCTTCCGCGCTGAGATCGTGGCATTGATTGGGACGCGCTCTCTGACCTTCAGGGAGTTTCGGGCTTGTGGAGCACCAGACTATCATGGTGCCAGGGACCCCATTGCGAGCAGTAGGTGGTTGGCAGATGTTGCCAACGCCTTTCGTACCAGTCGGTGTCCCGAGGGGGACAAGGTTAGACTAGCTTCCTGTCTCCTGAAGAACAGGGCTCGTGATTGGTGGGAGGAGGTAGGGCATGCTATATGAGATGATGATACTATTGATTCGATGACCTGGAGTGATTTCTCGACCAGGTTCTGAGCGGAGTTTGCACCGGTGATTGAGGTGCAGCAGTTGGCGCGAGAGTTTCAGGTTCTCCGCCAGACTACTGAAACGGTGACTGAGATCACCGTTATGTTCAAGGAGAGGGCACTTCTGGTTCCGTAGTATGTGGCAGATGAGGAAATGAAGAAGGCCCGGTACCACGAGATGTTGAGGAACGATATCCGACAGTTTGTGAGCCGATCCAGCTACAAGACGCTGGAAGACATGATAGCGAGGGCTAGGTAGAGGGAGATGGACTTGGAGATGGAGAACAAGAGGAAGCCAGATCCTGTGATCAGTGTTGAGAGTTCGGGCAAGAAGCCCAAAGTGGTTGATACGAGGGGGAAAGGCCATCAGGGCCAAAGCCGTTGTGGCAAATGCGGTAGATCGCATTAGGGTGCGTGCAGGGTGGGTGGTTCTGGCTGCTTCAAGTGCGGTCGGACTGGTCACATCAGCAAAAATTGTACTGCTACCACCACCATCACCTCGATATCCGATCTGATTTGCTTTCAGTACAATCAGAGGGGCCACAAGAGGGCCCAATGTCCGAGTTTGGCTACAGCAGGACCGGTGTTAGTACCTGCTCCTGCGACATTGAGGATTACTGACAGCTGTTAGGGCCGGGCAGATGCGCCAGCGACGAAGAGCAGGGCATTCCAGCTGACGGTAGAGGAGGCGCGTGCAGCTCCCGACGTTGTGACGGGTATGCATCTTCTCCTTATCTCTTTATTTATGTCAAATTGTTGCTTATGTTTATGTGTTTTATTTTAGGATCGTTCCTCGTGAACGGTATCTCTGCCTTGGTATTATTTGATTCGAGGGCTACCCGATCCTTTGTATCGCTCGCGTTTAGCAATCGATTTGGTGGGGTTCCAAGGGAGCTTGATCGTCCTCTTGACGCGGAGATTGCTGATGATAGGACCGTTCAGGTTGCGAGGGTTCATCGGGTGTGTACTCTTCAGTTGTTCGATGAGCAGTATTCCGTGGATTTAGTCCCCATTCTCCTGCGAGGGAATAAGGTTATCGTGGGTATGGATTGGTTGAGCCCTAATGGGGGCAGTGATCGACTGCAAGCAGCATCTAGTTCGGGTTCGGACCCCAAGTGGGGGAGGGTTGGTGATTTAGGGCGAGAGACCGCAGCGTGGGCCGATCTTGTGTTCATCAGCGAGAGCTAGGCACTACCTTCAGCAGGGTTGCGCGGGTTTTGTCGCCTATGTTATGGGTACTCGGGATAAGGGTAAGATGAGCGTGGATGATGTGTCGATCGTGCATGAGTATCCGGACGTGTTCCCGAAGGATTTTTCGGGGGTACCTCCGGAGAGGCAGGTGGAGTTCAGGATTTTCCTGGTGCGGCTCCGATAGCCAAGGCACCATATCGGTTGGCTCCTCCCGAGATGCAAGAGTTGTCTACACAACTGCAGGACCTGTTAGACAAAGGGTTTATCAGGCCGAGCAGTTCGCCTTGGGGACCCCCGATTCTATTTGTGAAGAAGAAGGATGGGTCTCATCGGATGTCTACCGGGAGTTGAATAAGGTAACGGTGAAGAACCATTATCCCCTCCTGAGGATTGATGATCTTTTCGACCAGCTTCAAGGTGCATCTTGGTTTTCCAAGATTGATTTGCGATCGAGCTATCATCAGATAAGGGTTAGGGACGGGGATGTGCAGAAGACAGCTTTCCAGACTCGCTATGGCTATTATGAGTTCGTGGTGATGCCATTTGGGCTCACCAATGCTCCAACCGCATTCATGGATCTCATAAACCGCGTATGCAAACCGATGCTGGATCGGTATGTGATAGTCTTTACTGATGATATATTGGTTTATTCCAAGACGCAGGAGCAGCATGAGGAGCACTTGAGGGAGGTGTTGGAGACTTTGAGGAGGGAGAGAATTTTCGCAAAGTTCTCCAAGTGCGAGTATTGGTTGCGTGAGGTGCAGTTCTTGGGGCACCTTGTCAACCAGAAGGGTATTCTGGTCGATCCGGCCAAGGTCGAGGCCGTGATGTAGTGGGAGGTTCCGAGGTCTCCATCTGAGATTAAGATTTTTCTTGGTTTGGCGGGTTATTATTGGAGATTTATCCAGGATTTCTCCAAGATTGTTGTTCCATTGACCCGACTGACCAAGAAGTCGGTAGCATTTCGTTGGGGGCCTGAGCAGGAGGCAGCTTTTGAGACTCTTAGACAGTGATTGTGCGAGGCGCCGATTCTGACCCTACAAGAGGGTGTCGATGATTTTGTGGTCTATTATGATGCTTCGATCACGGGTTTGGGTGCAATTCTGATGCAGCGGGGGCATGTGATTGCATACGATTCGAGGCAGCTGAAGCCTCATAAGGAGAATTACCCGACGCATGATTTCGAGCTGGGGTCGGTGGTTTTTTCCCTCAAGATTTGGCGACATTACCTCTATGGGGTTTGTTGTACTATTTACACGGACCACAAGAGCCTGAGGTATTTGATGGATCATCCGAATCTGAATATGAGACAGCATCGTTGGTCGGATGTGGTGAAGGATTATGATTGTGAGATCCTGTACCACCCGGGAAGGCCAATGTGGTGGCCGATGCTCTCAGCCGCAAGGAGGTCGTGGCTCCGATCAGGGATATATGTTTGAGGATGACAGTGATTACTCCGTTCCTGGAACGGATTCGGGAAGCTCAGGTCGAGGCTATGAAGGAGGAGCGCTGGAAGTGTGAGTGGATTGTGGTTCGGGTGGCTTCCTTCGATTATGATAGTTGTGGATTGTTGACCCTGCATCAGAGGGTCTGGGTTCCTTATTGGGGCGGTGTGCACCAAGTTCTGATGGAGGAGGCTCACAAGTCGAGATTCTCCATTCATCCCGGGGCGACGAAGATGTATACGGATCTTTACCCTGATTATTGGTGGCCCTACATGAAGCGGGATATAGCATGGTTTATGGAGCGGTGCTTGACTTGTAGGAAAGTCAAGGCCGAGCATCAGCGACCTCACGGCAAGATGCAACCGTTGGAGATTCCCGTATGGAAATGGGAAGACATCACGATGGATTTTATCACGAAGCTCCCCAGGACAACGCGCGGAGTGGATTCTATTTGGGTCATCGTGGATCGATTGACCAAGAGTGCACATTTTATTCCGATCCGAGATAGTATTTCTGCCGAGAATCTAGCCAAGATTTATGTTCGGGAGGTGGTGGCACGTCATGGAGTGCCGATATCAGTAGTTGTAAACCGGGATCTTCGCTTTACTTCTAGGTTCTGGAAGCGGTTTCATGACGAGATGGGCACTCGTCTCCATTTCAGTACAACTTTTCATTCGCAGACCGATGGGCCGAGTGAGCGGACGATTCAGACTCTTGAGGATATGTTGTGTGCGTTCGTATTAGATTTTAGTGGGAGTTGGGATACATATCTTCCGTTAGCGGAATTTTCGTATAACAACAGCTATCACGCTATCATTGATCGACCTCCCCTACGGGAGGAAATGTAGGATCCTAATTTTTTGGGGCGAGGTCGGTCAGCGAGTCATGGGGAGTACCGAAGTGGTACTCAAGACTACCGAGTTGATCCAGCGGGTCCGGAGCAGGCTCCAGACAGCTCAGAGTCGGAAGAAGAGCTATGCCGACAAGCGTAGGTCAGACGTAGAGTTTCAGGTGGGAGATATGGTTCTCCTGAAGGTGTCACCTTGGAAAGGTGTCATCCGATTCCGAAAGCGGGGCAAGCTGGGTCCCAGGTACATCGGTTCGTTTAGGGTTTTGTCTCGGGTGGACCGGGTTGCATATCGACTAGATCTACCAGACGAGCTTAGTCAGATCCATAGCTCATTTCGTATCTCTCAGTGCGGAAGTGTTTGGTGGATGATTCCTCAGTTGTGCCCTTGGAGGATATTCAGGTGGATGATCGCCTGAACTACGTTGAGAGACCAGTGGCGATATTAGACCGGAAGAAGAAAACCTTGAGGAACAAGGTTGTGCAGTTAGTGAAGGTGCAGTGGTTGCACCGCAGGGGGTCGGAGTGGACTTGGGAGCCAGAGGAGGAGATGAGGGAGCATTACCCAGGATTGTTTGGGACAACGGACTTCGAGGATGAAGTCTGAGACAAGTAGGGGAGAATTGTAACGCCTGGTTTCTGGTATGTATTTAAACTTATAATTTATTCAATTTTTATAGAGCAACTCGACGAGTTGGTGGCCCCGAACTCGTCGTGTTGAAATCATATGGACCGCGTATTTTAAGTGACCAACTCGACGAGTTGGGAGGTCTCAACTCGACGAGTTGGCTGGAAGAAATGAAACCCTAATTCTGGGGTTTTGCACCCTATTTAAACAACTTAAACCCCACAAGTTGGGCTCATTTCCAGCTTCATTTCCCCAAACCCTAACCTCGAAATCCTAAGGCACTTTTGAGTGTTTGTGAGCTATTTTGAGTGTTTTTGTGTGTGTTTGAAGCCAGTGGAAGAAAGGGAAGCTTGGTGATACAAGAAGGATCTGCTAGACCTCGAATCCTTGCTTCATTTTCGACACTTTTCTGGTATAAAGTTCTAACCTTGCTCAATATTTGATTGAATCTCTTTTTGGGTTAGTTTTGAGGCTTTTATCCATGTTTGGGTGATTGGTGGGGTTGAAGGTCATCCCAAGTGCTATTTCTCCAGATTTATGGTCCTCTTAAGCTGTTATGGCATAAAGGTGCCAACTTTATGGTCCTAAGAGCTACATGCATCCTTTAAGCCTTTGCTTTGGCCTTTTAAGCTTCATTTGGCCATGCATGTGACTAAAGTTGAAGACTTTACGCAACCTTTTAGCCTTTAAGGTCCAGATCTATGTTCATGAGCTCTATCTTGAAGATATGATGGTTTTTGGATTAAGACATAAGCCTTTTAGGATTAGGGTTTGAGCTTAATGCCTTTGGGGTGGTTCTTAATGAGCAAAGTTGGAAACTTTACACTTCTAGACGTATTAACAGTCTAGATCTGGAAGATAGGGCTTCAGTTTGAACAATAGTGGCTTAATGCATTAAGTGGGTTGGCTGATCGAAGAACTCGACGAGATCTTAAGGGAACTCGACGAGTTGGGTTGGGATTGTCCCGATTATGTTGAAAAAGGAGGAACTCGACGAGTTAAAGGGAAACTCTGCGAGTTGGATCGAAATATTGTGATTTTGTGCTTAATGGAAACTCGGCGAGTTGTGGCATAACTCGACGAGTTGAGTCAACTCGGAGCGTTGACTTTGACTTTGACTTTTGCCAAGTTTGACCTTTAAGGGGTTTTGAAATATTGATCGGTATCTAATGGATTGTTTCCGTTTAGGGGTTGAGTAGAGCTGTTTCCGGGGCCGGGGATTTATCCAGGTATCATTCAGCATTCGAGGTGAGTTTCCTCACCAGGTTTTGCGGGTCTAAGGAACCAAGGCCGACCCTTGTTTGATTATGTGGTTATACGTGTTGTCTATGTGATACATGTATGTGCTTGTATGTGTATGTGCTTGTATGTGTATGTCTATTGGGCGGGGCCTGTTATATGAGTGTGGGTGGGGCCCGTATCTCATTTTGATCCGAGTGTGGGCGGGGCTCGTATCTCGTTGGGTGGGACCCGTTTCCAAGTGTGGGCGGGGCCCGTATCTCAATATTATTGGAGTGGGTGGGGCTCGTATCTCATTATTTCTTGATATGTATGGCATGCAGTATTTTGGGGGAACTCACTAAACTTTGTGCTTACGGTTTTCAGTTTATGTTTCAGGTACTTCTGGTTCCAAAGGGAAGAGCTCGGGATGACTTCATTGTACACACCATTGGTTTCCGCACATGATGTTTTACTTTGATTTTGTGACAATTAATACATTGGTTTTTACTTGAGATGATTGGATGTTGTTGGAATTACTATTTTATCTATTATTAAAAAAAACAAATTTTTGGGACCATGTTTTTGGGTGTTACATATGATTAGATGAACAACGATATTATTTACCATAACTACATATTCTTAATATGAAATATGTAAAATAGATTTCAAGACAAACCGCTCTCCTTAATAAACATCTACTAGATGATATCCATATAGCTTAGCCTGGAGATTTTCTTAATCCATGTTATCCTAACAAAATGTGTAATGCTTAAGATCTACTTGTGGATATAAAGCAAACATCTCAAAGTTAGAATCAACATTTTAATATTAAAACACAAGGTGTTCTTTTATTATAAAAATGAAGATAACATGTGTGTTTACTAAGAACGAGTGGGAGGATAGTGATATTCCTAATCTTATATTAATGAGACATACTTAATCATTGGAAATTACATTCCGACTGTGCAAGGTCATTTCACCTTGACTCGAAAAGTGTTTCTAAAATGAAAGACTTAGGAATGATAAGATTCATTTTTTGGAATGTAAAATCTACAGAGATAGAAGAAGATGAATGTTAAAAGTTTTAAATTCTTTTGCATGAATTAACAATATCTTGAAAGAGGTTAATATACAAGATTCCTTTGGAGGATTCTTGGCATTGTCACATGACACCATTTTGAGTATGTCTTAAAAGGACCTACCACATAGGTTTAAGCTAGATGAAATGATTTATATTTTATTTGCTTGGCAAATGAATCCATCATTTATGTCATATTATGCACAATACAAGGTATATGATTTTTCTATTAACATATCATGAGATATCAATTGAATACATAGGTAAGTCACTGGATGACTATTAGAACATTCTAAGAGTATTTTAGAATAACTAAGAGAATGTATATGAAATAATCAGTTTAGAATAAGATCTTTATGTAAAGAGCTACATAAGATGCTAACTTCAAAACAAATAGACATAATTATGAATTATAATTGGATTATGACTTCATTATGGAATGAAGAGTAATTTTTGTTGGAATGAGGTCCAAGCAAAACATAATAACACAATCTAATAAATAAGAATACACTACTACTTTAGAAGTTGGAATCAAATATGATTGGATGAATGGGTTCATTGAAAAACTATGTTGATTTTTGCCATTCAAGGATTACATAAATTTTTTTGTGACTTCAAGAGTATACTTAATCAAGCAAAGAATCTCTATGTTACATCAGATCACCAATCATATTCTCTAAGTTACTTAACTATACTTAATCAAGCTAAGAATCTCTATGTTACATCAGATTACTAATCATATTCTCTAAGGTACTTAACTATACTTAGAGTAAAGTCAAATATGGAGATGATAGTATTCGTAGAATTCACTCAAATTAAATTTAATTGGTGATGGGTTTTACATGCAATAACACTGATAAATCCTTATACACTTAAGGGTACATGCAACCTATTAGATCTAGTCATAACTCTATTGATGTAACATTCTATTGAATAACGAGAACCCTATAACCCTAGGTAATTTCGAAAATCATAGAAGAAAACATACCTCTTGATTGTTATAGTAAACAATTAAACAAACCTTCTTGTAGTTGCTTGGAACCTAGCACCAAAAATCTCGTGCCTCTGATGGTTCACACCCATCCCTAGCAACAAGGAGGCTTAAGAGAGAGGAGAGGGGATGATGGAGTTTTCGACTAGCTCTTGTAAAGGAGGAGTGGTTGAAAATTCAAGGCAATGCGTCCTTTATATAGTGTAACTTCGAAACCCTAGATAACCCTAATTTGAATAAAATAATATTAATTCAAATTGGTAATTATCCAGCTTCCTATTTATCTACAATGAATATTCCAGATGCCCTGGAATACCCTAAAAAATCGTCCACTCCTTCTCGGGAAGGTTTTGTAACCTCTCTTGTTCAACTACTGAACAATTACACTTTAATCATTTCATTTTTAATTAATCTAATTAATCCCAAAATTAATTCTAATTAATTTCTGATTAATTCTTAATTAAATAATACTATTTCTAATTAATATATTATTTTCATAACATATTGATAAATTCATTTATTGCTATTTATTAATCATATAATAAAACAATAAATCATTCTCTCTCCTTCTCTCTCTAAAATCCATCCTATTCAATTACTAGGTTTAAGGGTAACCCAAAATGATTTTGCTAATAATTCAAGTATATACTAATTTAGTTGTTGGCTTAGACACCTAATCCAAAAGTTGGACCCATTAATAAAGTCATTATTTTAAGCTAAGTATGATTGGTCACACTTTAACTATAGGACTTCATTATTCTAGAAATAGGATTTTGATTTGAATTTAGTATTTGGATATTGGAACATTAAGACAACAACTATTATATTGTTTGGATATATTGGGATATGATCATTACATCAATACTTGTGTTTTTTTATTAACATGTTTAATCCATGAATAATATTATTATTCTAAAAGTTAATAGTCAGTTATAATTGTGGGAGCAATTATGAAGTAAGACTAATATGAATTGGATTGGTTGACTCTCGCCAGATGAAAGTAGGAAAGTGGTTGTAACCAAGTTGCAGAGGTACTTGTCAGAGAACTAGTATTGAACAGACCCGTGTCAAGATCACCTCATAGATTGCTATTATGAGTGATACTTGATTAAAAGGTACTATCTTTGCCTCCTTAACACCTGAGATACATAATGGGACTTAAGTGTAGCGATTGTTATGCTTTGATATGGTCAAATAACGATCCTTAACCGGGTAGTTATAAAACCCATTTTCAGGTATGGTGTGAACTATGTAAGAGGATTATGTAGTCAATATGGGATTTGTTCCTCTTATGTGTTGAGAGTTAGACATCTAACATGTGTTACCCAAAGTTGAACTCCAAATGAGATTGATGAGATCCAAATCTCATGTTCAACATGATGTTTTTAACAAAGGGATAACTGATAAACTTACCTTAATATATCAATTGAAGCGTGGAGATTTTGGGAATTGGATGTTGACAGAATGGCACTAAGTCATATATTATTACGGGTACTAAAATGTTGCTAGACTTTCACCACTGTCTATATCAATATATGATGAGTCTTGTGCAAGTAGGAGATTGAAAGATCTATATGCCCAAGAGTCATTATAGAATGATATTGCTAGATAATATATGATCCTAAAGGGTCACACTAACAACAACTTGATGCAAATATATTACTTATAAGAATTTGATCCTTGATAAATCAATCTAATTCTTGTAATTAATTGGAAATTATTTATTTCATGGAAATATTAATTTTCAATGCTAAGTATCAAAATATATCATAATATATCATAAGGTATGATTTATTATGTCATGTACATCCTTTTGGACCAGAAGGGGTTTTTGTCTTATATGAATTTATATATTTTATAAGTTATAAAAATTAGAAGAGGTTTTATAGAAAAACTATCTTGTTCTTTTTATAAAATATTCAAAGAGACATAATGAAAAAAGAAGACGTGCATGCATTTACTTATTCATAAATCCATGTTCTTACACTTATAGCCTTTTTTGCTAGATGTATGGTTTATTAAAACATCAAGACTCAATGGGTAAGTACTAGGATTAAGATGATTAAAAGTCTTGCATGTATCTCTTCTTTCATAAGCTAAAAACCACGAACATTTATGCTTCCCATCTCCATATTCTCTCTAGTTTTGTCTCTTAAAGTGTTAAGATCAAAGTAGGAAGAAGTTTATACTTGACTTGAACTCTCCTTTAGAACAAAAGTTTTTTTTTTGTTCTTAAAGGCATAAGAGTGTTGTTATTACAAGAAGAAGACTAGAATCTTATGAATTTGGCTAAATGTTGGTGGATACTTCTAGAGAGTTTCTTCCTTGGAGCTTAAATCAATCTTCATCAACTTCATAATTGCCAAAAGCAACCAAAATATTCAAAGGTTGTTTCACTTTCTTCTTCTTTGGTTATGTTTAATATTTCTAAGTCTTGCAAAATGATCTATTGGTGGGAATAAAAGTAGTTTTATTGTAACGTCTAAAAAATACAAAAAATTTAAACTTTTCAAAACAACCCATTTACTAAAAAGAAGTGTTTACATAACCATTGTTTTTAAAACATTATTCAAAAACAGAGTCTCCCAAGATCAACAACATAAAACCCAGGGTGTGTACGGTCATGCATTCGCCTTGCCACGGTCCTCTGAAGTACCTGAAACAAAACTAAAACTATAAACCAACGCTTACTGAGTTTCCCCCAAAGTACCACCACATAAACATAACAAACAACAACATGCATACAGAGCCTTCAGCATGACTAGACCGCCTCATTGGACCTTCAACCTATCTGGACCATTCTCTGGACCTTCAGCCTAATTGGTCTGCCTCGCAGGCCTTCAGTCTATCTGGACCGCCCTGGGTATCTTGGCCTTCAACACAAAGCAGGACTGCCTCAACCCGGTACACCGTCACATATCAACATATACCATAACAATCAATAGCTAGCATATACAAGTGGTTATTCATGTTTTATAGATCACAACAGCATAGCAACATCCAATATACCAGGATAAAGATCTAACAGATCACTACAACATAACATCATACGGTAAAATAAGGATATCAATCCAATCTGCCGGCCTTGGTTCCTTCAACCCGTAAGTATAGTGAGGAAAACTCACCTCATAGTCTGACGAATAGCTGATCAATACTCTGCTCCCGAATACCGGCTCAACCCAAATCCTAAATGTCTAAACATTTCCATTCTAAATTAATAATATTTCCCCAAAAATACCCTTGGTCAAAACTGGTCAAAATCAACTAATCAACACAGCCAAGTCAACTCAGCTGAGTGGACTCTGGCTTCATACACGGGGCATACTCCTGAGGTACGCGAGGCGTACTAGCTGTCCGAGATGTCGGGGCCAGATCTGCATACACGCAACGTACCCTTCCGTACACCCAGCGTACACAGCAGTCCCCTACTTAACCCATTAAGTGCTTATTTCTCTGACTTAGCACGTCTAATTGCAGATCCAAGGCTAAAATACCATCAAGAGTCATAAATTTTCCAACTTTATGACTTTGTATGTCCATTAAGTGCTTAATACACAAAATCTCAACATCTTAATGCCTTAAGACCTTCTATAACACGCATGGAGTAAAACTAACCATCAAGACCGCATTTTTATGACTTAAGATCCCCATAAGGTCTGAAAGGACTACTTATTTGGTCAAGAACATGTCATGCTCAAGAATCACCATATTTGGGACCAAAAGTTCCCTAAAGGAAGAAATGGATAGATCTAAAAGATAGAGTGATCAAGTTATAAACTTTTTACCTCTTAGAGGTTGCTAGCAAGTGTGGAATCCCAGATCTAAGTTGCTTCCAAACTTCAAGGTCCTTGCACCAACTTCTCCTTCTTCAAGAACACCAAAAAGGCACAAAAATGAGCTCAAAACACTCTTCTCACTTAGGGTTTGCTAGAGGGTCGAAATATCATATGGGGGCTGATGAGAGAATGATAAATGAGGCTATAATGGTGTTTATATATGGACCAAACCCTGAAAATTAGGGTTGGAACTTACTCCACGTACGCCCTGTGTACGAGGTGTACGTCCAACGTACTAGGGTCGACCCCAGTACGCTCAGTATACACAACGTACGCCCAACGTACTACCCCATTGCCCAAAATTACCAAAATGCCACTATGGGACATTTTGCACTCTTTCTTATACTCAGGGACTAAAATGCAATATTTATTCATACATAGGGTTAAAATTGAAAACACCTCAACATCGGGATGTTACATTTATTTTGTTCAAAATCAAAGTCTTATGTTGCCATCTTTATGTTTTTGAAACAAATTTTGAATAAAAACCCAACAAATTGTTTCTATTAATTAAACTCTTTTAATCAATTATCATTCAGGCCTTGTAATTAAATAACAGCTAATTAATTACAAATTTGTAACGCCCGTGTTTCTAGGCTAGGCATTAATATTGATGTGATAGTCTGGGTTAACCTTTGTAACTCATTTTGAAGAAATGAAAAAGGAATTATGTGAATATTATGTGTTTTATACTTAATTATTAGGATTTAATTAATTAAGAATAAAAATGAGCGTCGAAAATAAATATTAGATAAAGCCGATATGTAGTAAGAAATTTGTAGTGGTCGTGACAAGGATTACGGATATATAAAGAATACCGAAATCTGAGTTATAACGAAGAAGTTATGACCTGTCGAAGTTTCGTGACCAAAACCGGCACGGTGCCGAATGACGTAAAAAATGAGTTTTTGATAACCTACGTTTTAGCCTTAGTGATCTAAACGAAAGTCGTAGTGTTCGTTAAACCGAGAGTATGTATAAAAAGAACGCCCAAATCTGACTTCGTATGAGGAAGTTATTATTTTTCTAAGTTTCAGCTTAGCAGTAGACAACTAAAAAACTCGAATTTTAGATCAAGTGATTTTTAGCCGACACAACCTAAACGAGAATCGAAGGTCTCATCGATAGTAGTACAACGGTAAAAAGACAGACGAAAATGGACGTTGGATGAAGAAGTTATGAATTTTTAACGGATTTCCTGTCCCGGTCTGTTAAAAATAATAATATAAAAATTAAAGTCAAAAATTAGCCGACGAAGTCGAAATGAAAGTTGTAGAGCGTAATTTTACCTACGCGTGCATATAAAGAACGTCAAGAACGGAGCCCGTATGCGAAAGTTATGGATTTTAGAAGTTTTTGCACAAAAATCGAGAAAAAATGTCAAATCCGAGAAATTTCGCATGGTGGGACTTCGGCCACGTCACCTTCGCTGCATGCGCCCCACGTGTCCGAAAATGCTGAGTCACCGAGGCCAGCTGGCGAGGCGTGTCGCAACCCTCGCATCCAAAGTGCAGGGCCAACCGCGGTCCGATGCGTGCCCAGGTGACTCCTCGCATCCGAAGCCGCCTCACCTCGCACCGACGCGTGTCGCACCAGCTGTACGAGCTTCGCAGGCGCCACCTCCCATCCCTTGGACCCTAGACCTCGGTCCAATCAGAAGCCCACACCTGGACCCTCGCACGTGCCTGAACTTCGGATCTGCTGACACCTGGTAGCTTCTCAGCCATTGGATCAGAAGCCTCGCCCCTATAAATAGAAGGGTGCGAGACCTCCCGGGGATAATTTGGAAATTTGCCATTTTACACCCCTCTTTCAATATTTCTTTCATTCCAACTTCCCCCGAAGCCCTGGTATCAATTATAGCACCCGAAACACGTCCCGAAGTTCCCGAGAAGCCCGAAAAATTTATCTTTTCGGTTTTGAAGCCCGACCCTCGCAGAACCCGGTTTCTCAATAAAACTCCCAGTTTTATTAGAAACGATCGTTTTAGAAAACGAAGTGCTGCCCGATTATCATTAAATCATGTGAGTGTGTAGTTACTTTCACCTTACACATAGATATGAAGTATTTTATATAAAATACGTGCTGTGTGAATATATATTGTTTGTTTATTTGAGATGGATGTTGAAGGAATGATTTATACAGGTTTTTAAATAATTTAAACTGTATATGTATTTTTATCTACAAAAATGTTGGGTAAAACATGGGTAGATGAAATTGTGGGTGTGTGATGAAAGATGAGTTGGATAAATGAGATGATCAGTGATATAGATCATGAGTTGAGGGTGAGTGGTGAATTATGAGAGAATCACTTACCCAAACGTTGGCCCCCGTCATTCAGCAGAGTATGGATGATAACTACGGACTATTCTAGATTATCTGTGGAACACTAGCATGCTCGCAACCTGTAAGTGTGTGAACTATATGTTCATCAGCTGTACTCTAAAAACCCATTGACATGTATTGCAGGGGGGATTCCCGTGAATAATATTGTCGATAAATAAGAGCTATGGACTCAGCACATGTTGTATAAACCCTGGCAGCTATGGACTTAGTGCCTGTTGTATAAACCCTGGCGACGATGTGACTTCGTGCCTATTCCTTAGGATGAATCCTTCGGAATGAGTGATAGTTGATGTAACACCTGGTTCTTGGTACGTATTCTTTTATCAAATCTTTAAATGTTTAGCATTTTGGGTCTTGGACTCGGCGAGTTGAAGGACCAACTCGCCGAGTAGAAGCGGGATGGGACGCGGGGTTTAAGTGATGTACTCGGCGAGTCGGGTCCCCGGACTCGGCGAGTAGACCCTGTTTGGACAAAAACCCTAATCCATGGGTGTGCACCCTATTTAAACACTTTAACTCGGCCTCCTTCGTCCCATTTACTCCCAGAAGACCCCCATAGCAAACCCTAGCCGTTATTGAAGAGTTTTAAGGCATTTGGAGTGATCTTGGTGATTTTGTGGTTCAAGGAAGAAGGAAAAGCTTGAAGGATCAAGAGGAGGCTAGAGGGATTCAGTTGTGAGCATCATTTGCAGTCTTCAGAAGGTATAAAGTCTATACCTTGCTCTCTCATTTGTTAGATCCCTCTTTGGGAAGATTTAGGGCTTTTATGAGCCATTTTGGTAGCCAACCATGTTTGCAAACGTGGTTGGGGGTTTGAGCTTCTGAATGACATCATTCAAAGAGTCACTAGGCAGATTTGGGTTGCTTTTGCACCCATGAAAGGTTCCATGTGCCATATGAGCTTGTTTTATGTCCTTTTGAGCTCAAAGTCCCATGCAAGCACGTAAAGGTTGTAACTTTACGTGTTAGATTGATTGTAGAAGCTTGGATCTATCTTTTGATCAAAGGATGTACATCAGAAAGCAAAGATTTAGGGTATGGACGTGACCAACTCGGCGAGTCCACTATTAAACTCGGCGAGTCTAAGGGTTTTGCCCTTTCTGTTGAGGGTCAAAAGAACCCAGTTGAGTGTGGAAAGGTTTTAAGGGGGTCCCAGGGAGTGACCCAACGTTCTGGACTAAGCCATTGTGCTGAAAGTTCATGGGACGCGGCGAGTGCATGAACGGACTCGGCGAGTCCAAGGCAATCTCCTTAGAACTCGACGAGTTGTTCATCAACTCGGCGAGTTGAGGACAGATCTGGTTCTTCAGATAAAGGCCAACTCGACGAGTTGTTCATCAACTCAGCGAGTCGGATGAGTTTTCATGGGGCGTTCGAATGAGAGAAGAACTCGTAGAGTTGACGGCCCAACTCGACAAGTAGGGTCACGGATGAGGACGAGTAGAGAGTGAGGGAATCGGTGAGTTGACGGCCCAACTCGGCGAGTCGGGTCAACTGGAAGTTGACTTTGACTTTGACTTTGACTTGACTTGGTTGGGGGTAAATGGTCATTTTACCCTAAGTATAGAGATCAGTTTCTAACTGAGTGTTTATGGGGTTTGTAGCCGGAGGATTTCCGGAGCAGCAGCGGACGGAGGTTTCCCGCACAGATTATCAGCAGCCACTTGTACGAGGTGAGTTACCTTCCAGTAGGGGTGGGTCTACGGCCACAATGCCGGCCCACCAATGAGGAGTATTTAGAAGATGATTGTCTTTGTGATATTCATCTTGGTACGGTTATGTGTTTGGTTATGAGTTATATCTGTATGATATGTTACGTGCATGGTAGGGATAGTTTCCCTGATAGTGGTCCTTAGGACCGAGGGGTAGGTCGGTACCCGGATATGCCTGACTGTATGCTTATATCTTGTGTTGTATGCTAGTGGTAGGGGTGGAATAGTCCCCAGTTACCGGTTGAAAGATATCGATGAATGGTTACCGGTTGAAAGATACCGAAGAATGGTTACCGGTTGAAAGATACCGATGAATGGTTACCGGTTGAAAGATACCGATGATATAGTATGGTATGTGGTATGATGGGGGAACTCACTAAGCTTTGTGCTTACGGTTTCAGTTTTGGTTTCAGGTACCTCTTCGTCTAAGGGGAAGGAGTCGGCGGCATAGCATGGCATCACACACACACATGATTTTCCGCATGGTGTTCTCTGGGATTATACTCTGATATGACATTTGTTTATGTTGTGGGTTTTAAACATGATACTTGGTTTTTTTGAGATGACGTGTTTATACAATATTTTCTAATAAATGTTTTATGAATTAATTAATCAAAAATGAAATTTTTGGGCTTGATTTTTGGGATGTTACAAGTTGGTATCAGAGCTCTGGTTTGAGGGATTCGGACACACCCTCGGGGGTGTCTGGACTCAAACTGAGGGGCTAAAAGATTTGTACAATAAAATGGTTTTCTAAAAGTCTAAACGGAAGGGTTTTAAGAAAAACAAGGTGTGTGATGCATGCGACGGCCGGGCTCAAGTAAGTTTTCCCAAGATACCCATACTTGTTATATTATGCTATATGGTTTGATTCGGAATTGCATGCTAGAATAGGACTAAGGATCTTGGAAGATGCCTTGTGTGCCTGATATATGATTCTGATAATTGCATGCTAGTTAGGGCTAAGGATCTAGGAGGATTCCTTATACGCCGGTTGTATGAGCTGTATGCTAGGACTGTTTAGTCAGCAGTAGGATGGCCTGTATAGGTTATGCCTGGTTTGGTTACTCGATGCACGAATGCTGCTTGCTTTGTGCTATGGGGGTCCTAGCCATTTCCAACTAACTAAGGAGCGGATATGTAACAGTATCTGCAAGTTAGTTAGGGGGAGATAATAGGGACTCCTAATGCAGCTGAAGGCGAAGGGTAGGTCGGAGAGTGCCCTAGGGAAGCCTAGGATGAGGTCAGTGGAAAGGGTATCGGTAAAGGGACTTGGCGAAGTCGAAGCAATCCGTGAGGAAAGTACAGGTAGATGTGGAAGGTAGTATGGGCCCGTACTACTGAAAGCAGAGGACCCGTACTCGAATCAAGGAGGGCCTAGATGGAACCAAGGACCTTGGAGAGGGTGTTAGATCCCTCGAGTATATGTATGATCCTGACGTTTATGCGTGTATTTTCAGCATGGTGACCACACGACATGGAGCAGGAGGTTCCGGATCAGGATCAGGATCGGGATCAGGCTCGGGTGCAGGATCCGAGGAGGTTGATGACGGGTTGCGCGAGTTCATCGCGTTTGAGATCACGAGAGGCATCCTTGAGTCGACCCCTATCATCTTCGGGTCGATCAAGGAGGGGATTGTTGAGCTAATGGAGGATCGCCTCCGAGCATTCAGGAGTGATATGGCGTCTAGCCAGGTGGGCACGCGCACACTGTCCTTCAAGGACTTTCGTGGGAGTGGTGCGTCAGATTTCCATGGGGTGAAAGACCCCATTGCTGCCCGGAGATGGATCGCAGACATTGAGTCTGCGCAGCTGACGAGCTTCTGCCCGGAGGGGTCGAAGGTGAGGTATGCAGCAGGTTGCTTGCGAGACAGGGCCCGAGATTGGTGGGAGTCTGTTAGTGACTCATTGGGAGCCTCGGCGGTTGAGGCTATGACCTGGTCGGACTTTGTGACCAGATTCAGGGCGGAGTTTGCGCCAGCTGTGGAGCTTCAGCGGCTGGCCAGGGAGTTCTTGGATATGAGACAGACTACGGAGACTGTGGCGGAGATCACCGCCAAGTTCCGGGAGAGGTCATTGCTGGTGCCCCAGTATGCGGGAGACGAGAATATGAGGAGGACCCGCTACCACGACATGCTACGAGATGACATTCGGGAGCATGTTAGTTTTTCAGCTTGCCCTACCTTGGACTCCATGGTTGCCAGGGCTAGGGAGAGGGAGATTGATCTGGAGCACATCCAGAAGAGGAAGGCGGTAGATGGGCTGACGACCGGGGCTTCGGGGAAAAAGCCCAAGGGATCTGATGGTAGGCCGAAAGGCCAGGCAGGACGGGACCGCTGTGGGAAATGCGGTCGGTCACACGAGGGGGCTTGTCGCACTGGGCCGGGTTCGGGCTGCTATAAGTGCGGCAAGGTTGGGCATTTTGGCAGGGATTGTACTGCCCCCGCCCCCGCAGTATAGACGACAGACCTGATTTGCTTCCACTGCAATCAGAGAGGCCACAAAAGGGCCAACTGCCCGAGATTGGCTGCAGTGCCAGCAGCGGCGCCGGTCTCAGGGACGCCGCGGGTTGCAGATGGCCGGAAGGTCAAGGAAGAGGCTCCAGTGGTGCGGAGCCGAACGTTTCAACTGACAGCCGAGGAGGCACGCGCTGCACCCGATGTGGTGACGGGTGTGATTCTTTCCCTCTGATTTATTTTTATGATGTTTATGTTATTGATATGTGCTTTGTTTAGGATCGTTCCATGTGAACGGCATCCCGGTTCAGGTGTTGTTTGATTCGGGCGCTACCCGATCGTTTGTTTTTCTTCCGCTCAGCAAGAGGTTTTCCGAGTCTTCGGGTATGTTGGATTGCCCTCTAGAGGTAGAGATTGCAGACGACCGTTCGGTGCGAGCATCGACGGTGTTCCGAGATTGTGTGCTGAGATTATTCGAGGAGCGCTACCTGGTGGACCTGGTTCCCATACCTTTGCGGGGGAACAAGGTCATTATTGGCATGGATTGGTTGAGCCCCAATGGGGCAGTGATCGACTGCGCGCAGCAGTTGGTGCGGATCAGGACCCCAAGTGGGGGAGAGCTGGTGATTCAGGGCGAGAGGCCACAACGAGGACCAGCTTTATGTTCAGCAGCGAGAGCTAGGCGTTACCTTCAGCAGGTTTGCGCAGGTTATTTCGCCTACGTTATGGATACCCGGGAGGCGGGTAGGATTACGGTGGACGATGTGCCCGTGGTACGAGAGTTTGCGGACGTATTCCCCGAGGAGTTGCCTGGGATACCTCCGGAGCGACAGGTGGAGTTCAAGATCGACCTAGTCCCTGGTGCGGCTCCGATAGCCAAGGCACCGTATCGGTTGGCTCCTCCTGAGATGAAGGAGTTGTCTACACAGCTTCAGGAGCTGTTAGACAAGGGTTTCATTCGACCGAGCAGTTCACCCTGGGGAGCCCCGATTCTGTTTGTGAAGAAGAAGGACGGGTCGCATCGGATGTGTATAGATTATCGGGAGCTGAATAAGGTAACGGTGAAGAACCGCTACCCACTCCCGAGGATTCATGACCTCTTTGACCAGCTACAGGGAGCATCTTGGTTCTCCAAGATTGATTTGCGTTCGGGGTATCATCAGATGAGGGTCAGAGAGGAGGATATGCAGAGGACTGCGTTTCGGACACGTTATGGCCATTATGAGTTTGTGGTGATGCCATTCGGGCTCACCAATGCTCCTGCCGCGTTCATGGACCTAATGAACCGCATGTGTAGACCGATGTTAGACCGGTCGGTGATAGTATTTATTGATGATATCTTGGTTTACTCCAAGACGCGAGAGCAGCATGAGGAGCATCTGCGAGAGGTTCTAGAGACCTTGAGGAGGGAGAACTTGTATGCCAAGTTCTCCAAGTGTGAGTTCTGGTTGCGCAAGGTGCAGTTTCTTGGGCACCTTGTCAACCAGAACGGGATTTCGGTGGATCCGGCCAAGGTGGAGGCCGTGATGAGATGGGAGGTTCTGAAGTCTCTATCTGAGATTCGGAGTTTCCTGGGATTAGCTAGCTACTATCGGAGATTCATCTAGGATTTCTCCAAGATAGCATTACCCCTGACCAGGCTAACGAGGAAGGCTGTGGTCTTTCGTTGGGGGCCTGAGCAGCAGGCAGCATTTGAGGCTTTGAGACAGAGATTGTGCGAAGCGCCAATCTTAGCCCTGCCAGAGGGCGTGGAGGATTTTGTAGTATACTGTGACGCGTCCATTTCAGGTTTGGGCGCGGTATTGATGCAGAGAGGGCACGTCATCGCCTACGCGTCGAGGCAGCTGAAGCCTCACGAGGCGAACTACCCGACGCATGATTTGGAGTTGGGGGCTGTTGTGTTCGCCCTCAAGATTTGGCGACATTACCTCTATGGGATTCGTTGTACGATTTACACGGACCACAAGAGCTTGAGGTACCTCATGGATCAGCCGAATCTAAACATGAGGCAGCGTCGGTGGTTGGACGTGGTAAAGGATTATGACTGCGAAATCCTTTACCATCCGGGGAAGGCCAACATGGTGGCCGACGCGCTTAGCCGCAAGGCGGCGCCGATCAGAGGTATCTGCATGCGGATGACAGTGGTGACTCCGCTTTTGGAGCGGATTCGGGAGGCCCAACAGGAGGCCATGAAGGAGGAACATCGGAAGAGTGAGCGTATAGTGGGTCAGGTTTCCTCCTTCGATTATGATAGCCGAGGGTTATTGACCCTTCACCGTAGGGTGTGGATCCCTTATCATGGAGGCGTGCGCCAGGTCCTGATGGAGGAGGCGCACAAATCCCGATTTTCCATCCATCCCGGAGCGACGAAGATGTATAGGGATCTTCGTCCCGATTACTGGTGGCCCTGCATGAAGCGGGACGTGGCATGGTATGTGGAGCGGTGCTTAACCTGCAGGAAGGTCAAGGCCGAGCACCAGAGACCGCACGGCAAGATGCAGCCGTTGGATATCCCGCTGTGGAAATGGGAAGCCATCACGATGGATTTCATCACCAAGCTTCCCAGGACCGCGTGGGGAGTGGATTCGATTTGGGTCATCGTCGATCGATTGACCAAGAGCGCCCACTTTATCCCAATTCAGGAGATCATCTCGGCCGAGAAACTGGCCGATATCTATATCAGGGAGGTGGTGGCACGGCACGGAGTGCCAGTTTCGGTGATTTCGGATAGGGATGTGCGGTTCACTTCCAGGTTTTGGAAGAAATTCCACGACGAGTTAGGTACTCTTCTGCATTTCAGCACCGCCTTTCACCCGCAGACGGATGGACAGAGCGAGCGGACCATCCAGACTCTGGAGGACATGCTGCGGGCATGTGTCTTAGACTTCGGAGGTAGCTGGGATACCTACCTTCCATTGGCGGAGTTCTCGTATAATAATAGCTATCATGCGAGTATCGACCGTCCTTCTTTCGAAATGTTGTATGGGAGGAGGTGCAGGACCCCGATATGTTGGGGCGAAGTTGGCCAGAGGGTCATGGGGAGCACCGAAGTAGTGCTCAAGACGACAGAGAAGATTCAGCAGGTCCGGAGCAGGCTTCAGACTGCTCAGAGTCGGCAGAAAAGTTATGCCGATAAGCGTCGATCGGACCTGGAGTTCCAGGTCGGGGATAAGGTTCTCCTGAAAGTGTCGCCTTGGAAGGGCGTCATCCGATTCAGGAAACGGGGCAAGTTGGGTCCCAGGTATATTGGACCGTTTAGGGTTATAGCCCGGGTGGGCAAGGTGGCATACCTGCTGGATCTGCCAGCCGAACTCAGTCAGATCCACAACACTTTCCACGTCTCCCAGCTACGGAAGTGCCTGGTGGATGACTCAGCAGTGGTACCCTTGGAGGACATTCAGGTTGACGACAGCCTGAATTATATCGAGCGGCCTGTAGCGATCCTCGACCGAAAGTCGAAGGATCTGAGGAACAAGAGGGTTGAGCTGGTAAAGGTGCAATGGTAGCACCGGAAGGGCTTGGAATGGACATGCGAGCCGATGGATGAGATGATGGAGCATTACCCAGAGTTGTTCCAGGATCGAGCAGCAGACTTTGAGGACGAAGTCTAAAATAAGTTGGGGAGATTGTAACACCTGGTTCTTGGTACGTATTCTTTTATCAAATCTTTAAATGTTTAGCATTTTGGGTCTTGGACTCGGCGAGTTGAAGGACCAACTCGCCGAGTAGAAGCGGGATGGGACGCGGGGTTTAAGTGATGTACTCGGCGAGTCGGGTCCCCGGACTCGGCGAGTAGACCCTGTTTGGACAAAAACCCTAATCCAGGGGTGTGCACCCTATTTAAACACCTTAACTCGGCCTCCTTCGTCCCATTTACTCCCAGAAGACCCCCATAGCAAACCCTAGCCGTTATTGAAGAGTTTTAAGGCATTTGGAGTGATCTTGGTGATTTTGTGGTTCAAGGAAGAAGGAAAAGCTTGAAGGATCAAGAGGAGGCTAGAGGGATTCAGTTGTGAGCATCATTTGCAGTCTTCAGAAGGTATAAAGTCTATACCTTGCTCTTTCATTTGTTAGATCCCTCTTTGGGAAGATTTAGGGCTTTTATGAGCCATTTTGGTAGCCAACCATGTTTGCAAACGTGGTTGGGGGTTTGAGCTTCTGAATGACATCATTCAAAGAGTCACTAGGCAGATTTGGGTTGCTTTTGCACCCATGAAAGGTTCCATGTGCCATATGAGCTTGTTTTATGTCCTTTTGAGCTCAAAGTCCCATGCAAGCACATAAAGGTTGTAACTTTACGTGTTAGATTGATTGTAGAAGCTTGGATCTATCTTTTGATCAAAGGATGTACATCAGAAAGCAAAGATTTAGGGTATGGACGTGACCAACTCGGCGAGTCCACTATTAAACTCGGCGAGTCTAAGGGTTTTGCCCTTTCTGTTGAGGGTCAAAAGAACCCAGTTGAGTGTGGAAAGGTTTTAAGGGGGTCCCAGGGAGTGACCCAACGTTCTGGACTAAGCCATTGTGCTGAAAGTTCATGGGACGCGGCGAGTGCATGAACGGACTCGGCGAGTCCAAGGCAATCTCCTTAGAACTCGACGAGTTGTTCATCAACTCGGCGAGTTGAGGACAGATCTGGTTCTTCAGATAAAGGCCAACTCGACGAGTTGTTCATCAACTCAGCGAGTCGGATGAGTTTTCATGGGGCGTTCGAATGAGAGAAGAACTCGTAGAGTTGACGGCCCAACTCGACAAGTAGGGTCACGGATGAGGACGAGTAGAGAGTGAGGGAATCGGTGAGTTGACGGCCCAACTCGGCGAGTCGGGTCAACTGGAAGTTGACTTTGACTTTGACTTTGACTTGACTTGGTTGGGGGTAAATGGTCATTTTACCCTAAGTATAGAGATCAGTTTCTAACTGAGTGTTTATGGGGTTTGTAGCCGGAGGATTTCCGGAGCAGCAGCGGACGGAGGTTTCCCGCACAGATTATCAGCAGCCACTTGTACGAGGTGAGTTACCTTCCAGTAGGGGTGGGTCTACGGCCACAATGCCGGCCCACCAATGAGGAGTATTTAGAAGATGATTGTCTTTGTGATATTCATCTTGGTACGGTTATGTGTTTGGTTATGAGTTATATCTGTATGATATGTTACGTGCATGGTAGGGATAGTTTCCCTGATAGTGGTCCTTAGGACCGAGGGGTAGGTCGGTACCCGGATATGCCTGACTGTATGCTTATATCTTGTGTTGTATGCTAGTGGTAGGGGTGGAATAGTCCCCAGTTACCGGTTGAAAGATATCGATGAATGGTTACCGGTTGAAAGATACCGAAGAATGGTTACCGGTTGAAAGATACCGATGAATGGTTACCGGTTGAAAGATACCGATGATATAGTATGGTATGTGGTATGATGGGGGAACTCACTAAGCTTTGTGCTTACGGTTTCAGTTTTGGTTTCAGGTACCTCTTCGTCTAAGGGGAAGGAGTCGGCGGCATAGCATGGCATCACACACACACATGATTTTCCGCATGGTGTTCTCTGGGATTATACTCTGATATGACATTTGTTTATGTTGTGGGTTTTAAACATGATACTTGGTTTTTTTGAGATGACGTGTTTATACAATATTTTCTAATAAATGTTTTATGAATTAATTAATCAAAAATGAAATTTTTGGGCTTGAATTTTGGGATGTTACAGTTGATTCTTAGGGTAAATCCTTAAGAAATAAATAAGATAATGGGGTTGGGGTAATTTGGTTGATTGTTTGATGTTTAAGCATAATAAATTTATTTATTGTGGGTTGAAAACCCTATATGCTCACCAGGCTCCCAAGCCTGACCCACTCAGCTTTTTATTATTACACGTAGTGGACCCCGAGCATAGTCGGATGATGATGAGAGATTTTTGGATTATAGGCCAGTAGTTGTAAATAACTGTTGTAAGGCTTATAATGTCTTGTTTATGCTTTTGATCTGTATCGGAACATGACATCCCGATGTTTTGATATAAAAGGAAATTATATATTTCTTAAAAAAAAGGTTTTGATAAACTTTTATCATGTTTTGTTTTAGAGACCAATTCCGCAACATCTTTTAAAAGGATTTCTCTGATTTTATTTTAAAATCATAAATTAAATCGGTCTTTTCTGGTCGAGAAATTAGGGGATGTCACAAAATTAGCTTCTGATTAATTTATCAAATCATGAAAATTAATAAAATAATTTCTCATAAACTCTTTTTGTTTTTAATTGCTCAAATGGGTCTTAAAGGCAACCCAAAAGGATTATGTTATTAGTAGAAATATCATCAATATTTATGACCTTGGACATTCTTCCACCTCCGTTTCTTTCTTATCTCTTTCAAGAATAGGTCATGACTGCTAGACGAGGACTTTCACCATGATCACAACACCACTCTACAGTCTACATCGCGACCTTCACTACCACTCACATGAGCTCATCATTGATTTTAGGTTTGTGTAATTTCTTTAATATTGTTGAGTTTTATGGTTTATTGCTATAATCTTTGTGTTTTAATTTCTTTGTGTTGAATGAAATTGGGTTCTTGATCCAGTCGAATCTCTTCTTGAATTGTGTATGTAGATTTTGGAGGTAATCACACCTTTTTTTTGTAAGATTTGAATCTTGTGACGCCCGAAGATTTAGGCTAAACGTTTAAAGTATAGTATTAATAATTATACAAATAAAAAAGGATAATTTTTCTTCGTACGCATTACGAAGAATATAAATATTTATAAGTATACACATTATGTTATGTAGACAAATATTATAGGGAGTATAATATTTGTAGAAAAATCATTTTTCGTCGTTGAGCGATAAAATAACGTTAAAAATAAAAGATTACAGTAGTCGAGATGACAATTCCTTGGGTATAAAGAACGTCTAAATCTGACTTTGTATGAGGAAGTTATAATTTTCGAAGTTTTCGGTACGACACAATACAACAGTGTGCGATACAAAAACCGAAATTAAAATCGGTTGATTGTTAACCAAAACAATGTTAACGAGAGTTGAAGATCTCGGAAATACGAATACGTTGTTATAGAGACAGTCGAGAACGAAGTTCATAAGATGAAGTTATAAATTTTGCACGGTATTTTACAGTGTAACCTTCATAGATTGTAAATTTAAAATGAAATAAGAATTGGCTGTTGAAATCTAAAGTTGTAGTACTCAGAAATACCTACGCTTGGATATAGTGGTGAATCTAGAACAAGAAATCATGTGGTTCCCAAGTTAAGTGAAGTCCATAAAAAAATCAACAACACGTGTAGGGGGTCGGGTCGAGTTGGGTCGTTTACCTTAAGAAATCCTGGTTGTTCCTTATTTGATAGAACTTGAATCATTTCTTGGGATTATATAAGAATCCAGTAATAAATTATACGCTTATAAATACGAACGAATACCGAAGCATAGTAATATTCGTATTTAGGTTGTTTAAAAGGGATAAGTTGAAGTATTAGCCAAGGTGGCGACTTTCCTGTGGATCTCCCACCTCAACCAAGTGAGTGCATAGTTTTTTCATGAACATGATTTTAATATTAATATTTATTAAACGTATTAAATAGTTGATGAAAGTTTATATATGTGAAGTATATGCTTATTGATTGGAATTTCTGTTAGATATATATTTGATGACATAAACCAGATAAATGGTTCTATATGTGTTAAGATGTATATATGATATTATTACATGTAAATAATAATAGAAGTATCATTACAGAGAAGATAAATATATACTAATACCCAATATTATGTGTTAAATGTATACACTTAATTAGGATAGCGTGTCTAAGCAGAGTTGGTATTGGAAGTTGATTATAATAGTCTTGCCTAGTGATGAGATGAGACGTAAAAATGATGCTTACTTCAAGTTATACCCTTTATGTAAAAATATTACATAAATAGAAATTTGTGTTAACTACATACATTGTCATCTTGTCTAGTTATACACCAGTACTCAAAGAGGATGCTTATTTCAATTAAGTTTGGTTATTGGGTAACATCATATTAAGGGTGTGTGTGATAGGAAAGGAGAGTAGAACTTTGTTTTGTGACACTATCAGGTGTCGATGTACGGATTACGAGTACAATATAGTATTCCTTCGGATGACTAGAAATGGTGGGTCCATATCATGCAGGTGTAACGGTATGCCTGGTCATCTCCTATAGTAAAATGACAACACTTGATCAATATAGACAGTCTTGTGAATTACGTTGCTAGTGTGGACTTATAACCTATAGACGTAGATGAAATGGGATAACATATTCATCAAATACTCAGATGGCTTAAGTGCCTTTATAACTTACTCCGGCCAAGGAAGTACCTAGCTGTATAGTCAAACCATTGCTCTAAACGATTCACCAGAAGAGTTGATTCTTCCTAATAACAGTGGATTAGGATTTTTGAGAATCGGTTTGGATGGGTATGTATGAGTGTAATGGTTTTATAGATATCTAAGTTATGAGATATATCTATATTGTTTGGTAACAATTGGTTTTACAGGTTTGATAATTATGGATTATTATCATAATAATATTATGTGATTGAAAACCCTATATGTCTCACTATGAAACATCCCAAAAATACGGCCCAAAAATTTCATTTTTGATTATTAATAAAAACCATAGTTATCAAATCATCACATAAAATCATAAGTCATTGTATCTCAAAACATCATAATCATCTGTCAAATATATCAGAGTATAAACATCCCATGCTAAAATCATGGTGTGTGCACTACTGTAATGCTCGTGTTTCTTGGCTAGGCATTAATATTGACGTTATAGTCTAGGTTAACCTTTGTAACTCATTTTGAAGAAATGAAAAGGAATTATGTGAATATTATGTGAAAATTATGTGTTTTATGCTTAATTATTAGGGTTTAATTAATTAAGAATAAAAATGAGCGTCAAAAATAAATATTAGATAAAGCCGATATCTATTAAGAAACTTGTAGTGGGCGTCACAAGGATTA
Source organism: Lactuca virosa (assembly GCF_052849685.1). Taxonomy (NCBI): domain Eukaryota; kingdom Viridiplantae; phylum Streptophyta; class Magnoliopsida; order Asterales; family Asteraceae; genus Lactuca; species Lactuca virosa. The sequence goes on from NC_136426.1 coordinate 88,197,723, forward strand.
CAGATATATAAAGAATACCGAAATCCGAGTTATAACGAAGAAGTTATGACCTGTCGAAGTTTCGCGACAAAACCGGCGCGGTGCCGAATGTCGTAAAAAGTGAGTTTTTGATAAACTACAGTTAGCCTTAGTAGTGTTCGTTAAACCGAGAGTAGGTATAAAAAGAACGCCCAAATCTGACTTCGTATGAGGAAGTTATGATTTTTCTAAGTTCCAGCTTAGCAGTAGACAGCTAAAAACTCGAATTTTAGATCGAGTGATTTTTAGCCGATACAACCTAAACGAGAATCGAAGGTCTCGTCAATAGTAGCACAACAGTAAAAAGACAGACAAAAACGGACGTCGGATGAAGAAGTTATGAATTTTTAACGGATTTCATGTCCCGGTCTGTTAAAAATAATAATATAAAAATTAAAGTCAAAATTAGCCAACGAAGTCTAAACGAAAGTTGTAGAGCGTAATTTTACCTATGCGTGCATATAAAGAACGTCAAAAACGGAGCCTGTATGCGAAAGTTATGGATTTTAGAAGTTTTGGCGCAAAAATCGAGAAAAATTGCAAAATCCGAGAAATTTCGCATAGGTGGACTTCGGCCAGGTCACCCTCGCTCAAAACGTTCCATGTGTCCGAAATCTGCTGAGTCATCCGAGACGTGTCGCCTGCCCTCGCATCCGAAGCCGCGGTCCAATGGGTGTCCGACGCGTGCCCCTTTCTCGCGTGTCCGAGCCTCGCATGGAGTGTCACGTCCGAAGCCTCAGACCCTAGACCTCGGTCCACTTAGAAGCTACCAGCAGGACCCTCGCATGTGCAACCCACGTGACTTCACTCCGGATCTGCTGACGCGTGGAGGCTTTTCAGCCCTTGGATCAGGAGCCTCGCCCCTATAAATAGAAGGGTGCGAGACCTCCCGGTAATACTTTGAAAACTTGTCATTTTTAGCCCCTTCTTCAATATTTCTTTCATTCCAACTTCCCCCAAAGCCCCGGTATTATACCAAACACCCAAAATACGCCCCGAAGTGCCCGAGAAGCCCGAGAAATTTATCTTTTCGGTTTCGAAGCCCAACCTTCGCAGAGCCCGGTTTCTCAATAAAACTCCCAGTTTTATTAGAAACGATCGTTTTAAGAAACGAAGTGCTGCCCGATTATCAGTAAATCAAGTGAGTGTATAGTCACCTTCATCTTACACCTAGATATGAAGTATTTTCTATAAAATACGTGCTACGTGTAATTATATTAATTGTTTAATTGAGGTGACTGTTGAATAGATGTTTTATACAAGTTTTAAACTGTATATGTATTTTTATCTACAAATATGTTGGGTAAAACATGGGTAGATAGTTGATGTGTGATGAAATAAAATGATGAGAGGCCTCGATGTGATTGTGATCCAGTCATCTAGAGGAGTATGGATGACGACCACAGACTTTTCTAGACAGTCCAGTGGAACGCTGGCAGGCCCGCAACCTGTAGGTGTTAATGAACTTGGGTGTTCATTTGCTGTACTCCATCCCCCTCATGGTTGCCTTTAGGACATGTATGGCTGAGGAGTCCCCTTAGCAGTAGTGTCCATCCCGATGATATTCTTTAGGCTAGGTCCCTTGTGATAAGTGTTTAGGGACGTAAAGTGAGGATAACGGGAACGGGTAATCAGGGTTATTGTTGATTGATGAACTTAATAAGTTTATTATTATTGTGGGTTGAAAACCCTATATGCTCACCAGGCTCCCAAGCCTGACCCACTCAGCTTTTTATGTTACAGGTAGTGGACCCCGAGCATAGTCGGAGGATGATGAGAGATTTTTGGATTATAGGCCAGTAGTTGTAAATAACTGTTGAAAGGCTTATAATGTCTTGTTTATGCTTTTGATCTGTATCGGAACACGACATCCCGAGGTTTTGATATGAAATGAAATTATATATTTCTTAAAGAAAGGTTTTGACAAACTTTTATCATGTTTTGTATTGGGGACCAATTCCGCAACATCTTTTAAAAGGATTTCTCTGATTTTATTTTAAAAAGCATAAATTAAATCGGTCTTTTCTGGCCGAGAAATTAGGGGATGTCACAACTACAGTCATCCCGAGCTCTTCCCCTTGCTACCGAAAGTATCTGAAACCAAAACTGAAAACTATAAGCACGAATCTTAGTGAGTCTCCCCAAACTACCACATACCATACACATAATCACATAATCACATAATCACATAATAACATAACATGGGCCTTTCCCGCTACATTGGGCCCCGCTCAGCATCGGCGTCCGACATCGGGCCCCGCCCGACATCGACGTCCGACATCGGGCCCCGCCCGGCATCGAGCAAAGCTCGGTATACATATCAACATATCAAAAAAAAATACATAAATATAATCACATAACATAAACATATAAACATTCCTCGGGCCCCGCCCGACATCAGACCGAAATCCGAAAAAACATATACACATTCCTCGGGCTTTCCCCAGCATCGGACCGAAGTACTTAATTTACCATTCAGCCCCCAGCATTCCAAAATCCCTTCAAATTAAGTCAAATATTTTACCAAACAGCCATGACTTCTGAAAATCTTTACAAAATAAATCCCGAAATTACACTTTAACCCCCGAAAACCCAAATTATATTATTGGCTCCCCGAAGCCAACACCCCGCTAAATATTATGGATTTTAAGGCTACTATTCATTTATTAATTTTTTTTATCTATTTAATTATTTAATAAACGGGATGTTATGATGGGTTTTAAGCATAAGAACAATCATATGTGCTCATACAAACGCTAATGTTTGGATCTAGGTTTCTCTATTGTACATGCAATGAATCCAAGACTTACAAACCCTAGATCTATCAAATAAGAACTGAAATAAGGGTTTAGTAATTACCTTTGATTGTTATATAGCAATAACAATCAATCCTTGCTTTGATTGGCTTCAGAAAGCTTAGTGCCTCAAGTGTTGCACCTCTAATGGAGTCACAAACACCACTAAGCAACTTGGATGAAGATGGAGGACAGAGGAGGCACCAAAAACGGCTGGAAACCCTAAAGGATTACTTGTCCATGTTTTTGGGGCTTAAGGGTCCTTTATATACATGTAGGCTATTAGGGTTTACAACTAGGAAACCCTAATCTGGCTGCTTAAACCCTAAGCAGCCCATGGACTCCTTTAACATATCCCTTGGACGATTTCTAATGGGCTTCCCATAGAATTCGTCCAACCTATATTATTAGGTGATCCATAGCCCAATCGTAATTATCTTATAATTACAAATCCAGTCCCCTAAGTTTAATTAATCTCTTTTAGCCACAAAATTAATTCTTAATTAATTCTTGACTAATATTAATTAAACTATATGATTTCTCCTTTAATATATTATTCTTATAATATATTAATAAATCATAATTAAACCTTTCTCTCCTTAATTCATCCTACATATTGCTATGGTGAAGGCAACCCAAAAGGACCATCAGTTTAAGCGAACTAAGAAATTGTAGGATTTCTAGACTTAAACTTAGAATGCTAAGTGATGATTGTGAGATGAGTGTCTACCATATTTTAGACACGAGAACTAGTTTATTTTAGGAAAGATGCCTAAAATGCTTTTATGTGCTAAATGTTATATGTTTGCCATATATGCCATTATTTGTTCGGATCTATGGTTTGTTGCCGACCGGATCTGGAAACCTTATGTGTGTAGGATTCTAAGCGTACGATTACGATATTAGAACTAACATGTAAACATTTCGGAGTGATAAGGGAATCTAAATACCTATTGAGGATAAAGACCTAAATTCGCCTTATTCGGTATATAGATTATAATGGCAAGAACTCGCAGTGGAGTTGCAAATGCAAACGGAAACAAGAATCAACAACCTCAACCCCAAGTAGTTGAGCAAGTACCTGTTGTAGGAGCTGCAGCTGAGCCAATGACGATGGCTGGGGTACAAGCAATGATGCAGATGATGTTAGATCGCCAAATGGAGGAGACAAGGCGATTACTACAACAGAATAGGGAAAAAACTACGATACCTGTTGAACAGCCCGGATTGAATGAAGGGCAATCAGTAGGAGGGAACTGTAGTGGGACTCTTGGTCAAGCCAACCCACCGATAGTTAGACAAAACAACCAGGATGGAGGAGTTGATGGACGCGGATGCAAATACAAAGATTTCATGGCATCTAAACCACCGTGTCTATCTAGAAGTCCGACACCGGTGGAAGTCATGAATTGGATCTCCGAAATGGAGACGATGTTTGAAAGTTGTGAGTGCAGCAACAAACAAAAGACCGCACTTGCAATTCCTCTGTTAAAATCTGGTGTATTGAGCTGGTGGAAGTTACTAGCTGATTCGATGCCCAAGGGAGAAGCTAGCAATATGTCTTGGGAAGACTTTGTGGTACAACTGAAATTGCAATACTGCTCTGAGCAGGATCTTCTGGAAATTAATAATGAATTCCAGAATTTGAAGAAGGGAAAGATGAGCGTTACTGAATACGCTGCTAGTTTTACGGAAAAGATGAAGCTTGTTCCTCATCTAGTTCCAACTGAACTCTCTAAGGTCAACAAGTTTGCCCTCGGATTACCAGCGGACTTTGGTCTGATGGTTAAGCAAGCAACCACTTTGAAAAGCCGCCATCTGGGATGCTAAGAATGTTGAGATTCAGATCAGAGAGAAGGGTCTGGAGAGGGCAGAAGTTGGCGAAAAGATAAAATTTGAAGGAACTTCAGGTTCCAACAAGAAAAGCAAATTTTCAAAGTCTAAGAAGTTTGGAGGAGGAGGAGGCAAAGTGAAATGGTGTGAGAAGTGCAAGAAAAATCACTCTGGGAAATGTAGTGAGGGGGTGACTTGCTACAAATGTGGAAAGACTGGGCATTATGCCAATGAGTGTCCGTCCAACAAGAGGGTATGCTTTGGATGTAACGAAGAAGGGCACGTTTTGAAAGACTGTCCGAAGAGGAAGGATGCAGCAAAGCCCAATCTTCCACCAAAGCCGAAGGCGAGAGCCTTTCAGATGACACTTGAAGCTGCAAAAGAAGAAGTCGATGTCGCTTCAAGTACCTTTCTTGTAAACGAATTGCATGCCCAAATTTTGTTTGATTCTGGAGCCAATTACTGTAACGCCCGTAGATCCCGACTAGTCAATTTAGAGATAATAGGGGTCGAAAACGACTTTTTGACAAAAGATTATTTAGAATAAATAATCTTAACCAAGTTGTAGAATACGTCTCAAGGGTTCCGTACATATGAAGAACGTTGAAATCCGAGTTATAACGAAGAAGTTATGGTCCGTCGAAGTTTTATGGCAAAACCGGCACGGCACCGGGAGACGTAAATAGTGAATTTACGATGGAGGACTTTTTAGCCTTATAAATCTAAACAAAATTTATAGTATACGTTAAACCAAGAACGTACAAAAAAAGAACACCCAAATCTGACTTCGTATAAGGAAGTTATGAATTTTCTAAGATTTGGCATAACAGTGCACGACCCGAAACTCGAATTTTAGATCGAGCGGTTTTTGGCCTATGTGACCTAAATGAGAGTTGAAGATCTCATTAATAGGAACTCAACGGTAAAAAGACAGACGAAAACGGAGTCCGTATGTAGAAGTTATGAATTTTACGCGGACATTTAACAGTATAATCTCCTCGTACTGTTAAATTTAGGATCGGTCGAGAATTAGCCGACGGAGTCAAAATGGAAGTTATAGATCTTATTTTTACCTACGCGTGGATATAAAGAACGTCAAAAACGGAGGTCGTATGTGAAAGTTACGGATTTTAGAAGTCGGAAGTGTGCTGTGCGAAAATGGGTGATGTGACACAATCTTGGCCATTGCTTTCTCCCAAAGTTTTGCCACTAGATGGTGACATGTGGCACCAAGTTCAGCCATTTTTCACCCTATAAATAGAACCTCTCCCACCCTCATTTTCTTCACACCTTTCCCATTCTTTCTTCTCTTTACTCTCTCTCTAGAACCTCTCTCTAGCCCCGAACCCCCCCCCCCCCCCGAAAAGCCTAGGGAACCTCCCTAGCACAAGGCGGAAGCCCCGGAGTGCTCGACGGCTCCAAGAAGAAGAGCTTTTCGGCTCGGGAACGCTGCTCCAAGCAAATCCCGGTTTTCTATAAAACCCGCTGTAAGTGAGCTACGCCTACGCTATTTTTAATATAGCTTTTATTTAATTATAGTAACGTTATTAGGAACTTATAATGAGTACTTGGGCTATTATTATGGGTTATATAAGTATTGTTTAACGCTTATATAATAGTAATAATAGCTAGACTATTAATTAGTCTCGGAGAATAATAGACTAAACTCTAGTGGTAATAATACTAGGTTTCGTCGAAGGAAATTATTTTTTTAAGAAGCGAAGCGCTGTCTGAGTTCGGAATCACCACCTTTTCAAGTGAGTGCATAGTTACTTTCATCTTACACATAGATATGAAGTATTTTATATAAACTACGTGATATGTGTGCATATTATCTGTATACTTGCTATCTATGCTGGATGAACGATTTTATACAAGTTTTATATGATTTAAACTGTATATGTATTTATATCTACATAATATGTTGGGTAAAATATGGGTAGATGAAATATGAGTTGGATGATGAGTTAAGAGGTGATATAGACCATGAGGTAAGGGTGAGAGGTGGAAGATGTGAGAAGCCTTGTTCCCAAATGCTGGCCCCGTCATCTAGCAGAGTATGGATGACAACCACAGACTATTCTAGACAGTCCAGTGGAACACTAGCAGGCTCGCAACCTATAGGTGTTGTGAACGATGTGTTCACCCGGTGTACTCTAAACCCTGGCGATCATGCAAACTTGGTGCCTAAACCTTGGCGATCATGCAGACTTGGTGCCAAAACCCTGGCGACTATGCAGACTTAGTATCTGTTGTATAAACCCTGGCGACTATGCAGACTTAGTGCCTAAACCCTGGCGACTATGCGGACTTAGTGCCTGTTGTATAAATCCTGACAACTATGCAGACTTAGTGCCTAAACCCCGGTGACGATGGACTTCGTGTCGATTCCTTAGGATGATCCTTAGGAATGAATGAACGAGGAATAGTTGATTCTTAGGGTAGATCCTTAAGAGTAAAGAAGATAATGGGGATGGGTAATTGGGTTGATTGTTTGATGTTTAAACATAATAATTATATTATTGTGGGTTGAAAACCCTATGTACTCACCAGGTTTCCCAACCTGACCCACTCAAGCTTATTTGTATCACAAGCGTCAATATGAAGCTACTTTACACTGAGAGATTTAAAAGAGATGTAGATCACTAGTGTAAATGAATGTAAGTTCTGTTTATGCTTATGTTTCTGTATTGACGATGACATCCCAAATGTTTTAAAATGAATAAAAATACATTTCTTCGGAAATGCTTTGATAATGTATTTATCATGTTTTACTGGGAACTAATTCCGCAACATTTTTATTAAAAGAAGTACTCTGATTTTTATAAAGCATAAACAAAATCGGTATTTTCTGGCCTTGAAAATGGGGATGTCACAATTACTCCTTTATTTCGCATGAATTTGGTAGAAAACTAGCTTTACCTATAGATAGACTAGTTAATGCTATAATAGTCGAGATTGCTAGTGGAAAGTTTGTACCTGTTAGCCATCGTATGAAAATCATCCTCATTGACTTGGATGGGAATAAGTTCCACGAGGAATTATTACCTATCGAGTTAAATGGTTTCGACATAGTTTTAGGAATGGATTGGCTTAGCGCCAATGATGCCGAAATATTGTGTAGGAAGAAGATAGTAAAAGTAAATCCGCCAGGGAAAGAGTCGTTTATGGTGTATGGAGACAAACGCAGAGTAAACTCTGGAATCATTTCCCTAATGAAAGCCAGAAAGTGTTTGGCCAAGGGATGTACATCATATTTAGCGTTCGTGATCGATGCTAAGAAGGAAAAGAAGGAGGTGCAGAATATTCCGGTGGTGTGTGATTATCCGGAAGTATTTCCCGAAGATCTTGTCGGATTGCCCCCTGATCGACAAGTAGAATTCCGTATCGACTTGTTACCAGGAACGACGCCGATAGCAAAAGCACCGTATCGATTAGCACCAACAGAGATGAAAGAACTTATGACACAACTTCAGGAGTTATTGGACAAAGGTTTCATTCGACCTAGTTCATCACCCTGGGGAGCCCCGATGTTATTTGTAAAGAAGAAAGACGGGAGCATGAGAATGTGCATCGATTACAGAGAGCTGAATAAAGCGACAATAAAGAAAAAGTACCCGTTGCCGAGGATTGATGACCTGTTCGATCAGTTGCAAGGTTCGAGCTATTTCTCGAAGATCGATCTTAGGTCAGGGTACCATCAACTAAAGGTGAGAGAGCAGGATATCGAAAAGACTGCGTTTAGAACAAGATATGGACATTATGAATTTTTGGTTATGTCGTTCGGACTAACCAATGCCCCAACAGCTTTCATGGATTTGATGAACAGGGTTTGTAAACCATACCTTGATAAATCCGTGATAGTATTCAAAGACGATATCTTGATTTATTCGAAAAGCAAGCAGGAGCATGAAAAGCATCTGCGTGAAGTGCTAGAAGTTCTGAAAAAGGAGAAGCTGTATGCAAAGTTCTCCAAATGTGAATTTTGGATTGAAGAAGTCCAATTTTTAGGTCATGTGGTTAACCAAGAAGGAATAATGGTTGACCCAGCAAAGATTGAAGCTGTGATGAAGTGGGAACAACCAAAAAGTCCTACGGAGATTCGAAGCTTTTTAGGATTAGCCGGATATTATCGTCGATTTATCCAAGGCTTTTCTTCGATTGCTACTCCATTAACAGCTTTGACCCACAAAGGAACTACTTATACTTGGAATGAGAAGCATAAGGAAGCCTTTGAGAAGTTGAAGAAGAGATCGTGTGAAGCACCGATTCTTTCGTTACCTGAAGGAGTTGACGACTTCGCAGTTTATAGTGATGCCTCTGGAGTTGGGTTAGGTTGTGTTCTGACCCAAAGGGATAAAGTGATAGCATATGCATCGATGCAATTGAAAGAGCATGAAAAGAACTACCCCACCCATGATCTGGAGTTGGCAGCGGTAGTATTCGCCTTAAAGATATGGAGGCACTATCTTTATGGTACTAAATGCAAACTTTTCACTGATCATAAGAGTCTTCAATATCTCTTTAATCAGAAGGAATTGAACATGAGGCAACGGCGCTGGCTAGAATTACTCAAGGACTACGACTGTGAGATATTTTACCACCCTGGTAAAGCAAATGTTGTTGCTGATGCTCTCAGTCGGAAGGTGAATCTTGAAAAGAAAAGGCCAATAGCGTTGAGAATTGAAGTTGTCTCTACAATTGTGGAAAGTATAAAGAAAGCTCAGGAGGAAGCTTTAGAGAAAAATGACTTAAAGGAGGAACGTTTGGGTAAAACGTTGGTGTTTGATACAAACGGTCAAGGACTGAAGGTATTCAAAGATAGGATTTGGGTACCTAAGACGGGAGGAGTAAGAGATCTTCTGATGGAAGAAGCTCACAAGACCATGTACTCGATTCATCCCGGCAGTACAAAAATGTATAGGGATCTAAAACCCTGTTACTGGTGGCCGAAGATGAAGCTTGATGTTACTAAGTATGTGGCCGAGTATGTAACTTGTGCTAGGGTTAAGGCACAATATCAGAAACCGTATGGGAGCTTAGAACCTTTACCTGTACCCATGGGTAAATGGGAAGACATCACTATGGATTTTGTGACTAAACTGACCAGAACAAGGAACGGTCACGACATGATTTGGGTGGTCGTTGATCGCTTCACTAAGAGTACGCATTTCATAGCAGCCAATGAGAAATGGTCTATGGATAAACTTGCGAATTCTTATATGAAGGAAATTGTGAGGCTTCAAGGTGTTCGGTTAACGATTGTATCCGATCGTGACAGCCGTTTTGCCTCAAGGTTTTGGAGGAGTCTACAAGAGGAATTGGGTACCAAGTTGTGTTTGAGTACAGCTTACCATCCGCAAACTGATGGTCAAAGCGAACGAACAATTCAAACATTGGAGGATATGCTGAGAGCATGTACCCTAGAATTCCAAGGTAACTGGGATGAACACTTACCTCTAGTAGAATTTTCCTATAATAATAGTTTCCACTCAAGCATCAAGATGGCACCTTACCACGCTTTGTATGGAGAAAAGTGTCGAACGCCGTCATGTTGGCTGAAGGCTGGGGAAAAGCAGTTTGTGGGACCTGAAATAGTTTATCAGACTGCTGAAAAGTTAAAAGTGATTAGAGAAAGGATGTTAGCAGCTCAAGATCGACAAAAGAGTTATGCTGACAAGAAAAGACAACCGATATCCTTTGAAGTTGGAGATTCGGTTTTACTTAAAGTCTCGACGTGGAAGGGACTTATAAGATTTGGTAAAAGGGGAAAATTGAGTCCAAGGTTTATTGGACCATTTAAAGTTCTTCAGAGGATCGGGAATCAAGCTTACAAGCTAGAATTACCGGAAGAACTGGATGGTATTCATAACACCTTTCATGTGTGTTATTTGAGAAAGTTCACGGGAGATGTGTCCGACATAATTCCCATTTCTAAATTAAGGTTAGATGAAAACAAGAGGTTGATTGAAGAACCTGAGGCAATCGTTGACCGTAAGACTAAGAAGTTGCGACACAAGATGGTCGATTTAGTGCTGGTGCGATGGAAACATACGAATGGGCCAAATCTCACCTGGGAAACGGAGAGTGACATAATGAGTCGCTACCCGCATTTGTTTGCTGATGTGTGATTCCTGGGACGGAATCATCCTAAGGGGGAGAGAATTGTAATGCCCGTGTTTCTAGGCTAGGCATTAATATTGACGTTATAGTCTACGTTAACCTTTGTAACTCATTTTGAAGAAATGAAAAGGAATTATGTGAATATTATGTGAACATTATGTGTTTTATGCTTAATTATTAGGGTTTAATTAATTAAGAATAAAAATGAGCGTCAAAAATAAATATTAGATAAAGCCAATATCTATTAAGAAACTTGTAGTGGGCGTGACAAGGATTACGGATATATAAAGAATACCGAAATCCGAGTTATAACGAAGAAGTTATGACCTGTCGAAGTTTCGCGACAAAACCGGCACGGTGCCGAATGTCGTAAAAAGTGAGTTTTTGATAAACTACATTTAGCCTTAGTAGTGTTCGTTAAACCGAGAGTAGGTATAAAAAGAACGCCCAAATCTGACTTCGTATGAGGAAGTTATGATTTTTCTAAGTTCCAGCGTAGCAGTAGACAGCTAAAAACTCGAATTTTAAATCAAGTGATTTTTAGCCGATACAACCTAAACGAGAATCGAAGGTCTCGTCAATAGTAGCACAACAGTAAAAAGACAGACGAAAACGGACGTCGGATGAAGAAGTTATGAATTTTTAACGGATTTCCTGTCCCGGTCTGTTAAAAATAATAATATAAAAATTCAAGTCAAAATTAGCCGACGAAGTCTAAGCGAAAGTTGTAGAGCGTAATTTTACCTACGCGTGCATATAAAGAACGTCAAAAACGGAGCCCGTATGCCAAAGTTATGGATTTTAGAAGTTTTGGCACAAAAATCGAGAAAGATTGCAAAATCCGAGAAATTTCGCATAGGTGGACTTCAGCAGGTCACCCTCGCTCAAAACGTGCCATGTGTCCGAAATATGCTGAGTCATCCGAGACGTGTCGCCTGCCCTAGCATCCGAAGCCGCGGTCCAATGGGTGTCCGACGCGTGCCCCTTTCTCGCGTGTCCGAGCCTCGCATGGAGTGTCACGTCCGAAGCCTCGGACCCTAGACCTCGGTCCACTTAGAAGCTACCAGCAGGACCCTCGCATGTGCAACCCACGTGACTTCGCTCCGGATCTGCTGACGCGTGGAGGCTTTTCAGCCCTTGGATCAGGAGCCTCGCCCCTATAAATAGAAGGGTGCGAGACCTCCCGGTAATACTTTGAAAACTTGTCATTTTTAGCCCCTTTTTCAATATTTCTTTCATTCCAACTTCCCCCAAAGCCCGGGTATTATACCAAACACCCAAAATACGCCCCGAAGTGCCCGAGAAGCCCGAGAAATTTATCTTTTCGGTTTCGAAGCCCAACCTTCGCAGAGCCCGGTTTCTCAATAAAACTCCCAGTTTTATTAGAAACGATCGTTTTAAGAAACGAAGTGCTGCCCGATTATCAGTAAATCAAGTGAGTGTATAGTCACCTTCATCTTACACCTAGATATGAAGTATTTTCTATAAAATACGTGCTACGTGTAATTATATTAATTGTTTAATTGAGGTGACTGTTGAATAGATGTTTTATACAAGTTTTAAACTGTATATGTATTTTTATCTACAAATATGTTGGGTAAAACATGGGTAGATAGTTGATGTGTGATGAAATAAAATGATGAGAGGCCTCGATGTGATTGTGATCCAGTCATCTAGAGGAGTATGGATGACGACCACAGACTTTTCTAGACAGTCCAGTGGAACGCTGGCAGGCCTGCAACCTGTAGGTGTTAATGAACTTGGGTGTTCATTTGCTGTACTCCATCCCCCTCATGGTTGCCTTTAGGACTCGCTCGGCATCGGCGTCCGACATCGGGCCCCGCCCGGCATCGAGCAAAGCTCGGTATACATATCAACATATCAAAAAAATACATAAATATAATCACATAACATAAACATATAAACATTCCTCAGGCCCCGCCCGACATCTGACCGAAATCCGAAAAAACATATACACATTCCTCGGGCTTTCCCCAGCATCGGACCGAAGTACTTAATTTACCATTCAGCCCCCAGCATTCCAAAATCCCTTCAAATTAAGTCCAATATTTTACCAAACACCCATGACTTTTGAAAATCTTTACAAAATAAATCCTGAAATTACACTTTAACCCCCGAAAACCCAAATTATATCATTTGGCTCCCCGAAGCCAACACTCCGCTAAATATTTTGGATTTTAAGGCTACTATTCATTTATTAATTTTTTTTATCTATTTAATTATTTAATAAACAGGATGTTATGATGGGTTTTAAGCATAAGAACAATCCTATGTGCTCATACAAACCCTAATGTTTGGATCTAGGTTTCTCTATTGTACATGCAATGAATCCAAGACTTACAAACCCTAGATCTATCAAATAAGAACTGAAATAAGGGTTTAGTAATTACCTTTGATTGTTATATAGCAATAACAATCAATCCTTGCTTTGATTGGCTTCAGAAAGCTTAGTGCCTCAAGTGTTGCACCTCTAATGGAGTCACAAACACCACTAAGCAACTTGGATGAAGAGGGAGGAGAGAGGAGGCACCAAAAACGGCTGGAAACCCTAAAGGATTACTTGTCCATGTTTTTGGGGCTTAAGGGTCCTTTATATACATGTAGGCTATTAGGGTTTACAACTAGGAAACCCTAATCTGGCTGCTTAGACCCTAAGCAGCCCATGGACTCCTTTAACATATCCCTTGGACGATTTCTAATGGGCTTCCCATAGAATTCGTCCAACCTATATTATTAGGTGATCCATAGCCCAATCGTAATTATCTTATAATTACAAATCTAGTCCCCTAAGTTTAATTAATCTCTTTTAGCCACAAAATTAATTCTTAATTAATTCTTGACTAATATTAATTAAACTATATGATTTCTCCTTTAATATATTATTCTTATAATATATTAATAAATCATAATTAAACCTTTCTCTCCTTAATTCATCCTACATATTGCTATGGTGAAGGCAACCCAAAAGGACCATGCTCATAATCGGGTCAAGTACATACCAAAATAGTTATGGACTTAGACACTAATCCAACAGTCTCCCACTTGGATAAGTCTAATAACTATTCTGCGTATGACTTCAGAACCTGATTAGCAATCGTAGCTTCCAAAAGCCGCTGTCAACTCTGATCTTATCAGATACGCGTGTCCTTTAGATAAGAGATTATATATTCCTCCATTCTACAAGATATCGTATAGACATGAGACATGGATTGAAATCATTCTCTTAGTCTATGTGTCGTTTCCCGATTTCCGATTCATGACGACTGACAACAGACTACAATTGAACACATCAACTTAGTCCCGGCTTGGCCAAGCGCTTAGGGTTAGGGTGTCATCACTAAATCATCGAGGGGCCCACAGATATCGCTTTTATCCCACTTTGGGTAAAAGGAATGGATAAACTTCGACTCAAATGCTTGCTTGCACCTACTAATCGAATCACACACAACATAAGTTTTATAACACCAAGTTACTGGTGCGTTTACTTATCATCAATGTGCAACCGAACAGCAAATAACAACTCCCACGTCTCGGTTTCAAGAATATACAATGTTATCGTCTCACTAATCACTCGTGATAAATCCATGAAGTGATTCAAGTGAGCGTGGGTTTAATCCAATACTTTAATCTTATCAAAGCACTCATGAACTCTGCAACAAACTTGTGTTATGTCTAAACACTTTAGACAATCTACAGACAAATTCATGACAGTCTTGCTTCATACCTACTTCCAACGTATGACCGACTGTGGAGGTTTGAATAACCCAGTTATTCTGGAAGTCAAAACATGCAAAGTGAAACGCAATAATAATATTAATCCTATATGGCCCCAAAACTTTTGAGCGTAAATAAAACACTTTTATTTAAACACCATATTGATTACTCATTATTCATTGCTTACTGTTTCAGAAAATCAACTTATTACTCGAATTATAACCACAATTGTCCCATGCTCCAAGCATGCACACTTTGGTTTCCTATGGTCCATACTTTGTAAAATTAGATCAATTGAAAAACTTTTCCAATGAAACTCATTTCACAATCCCTAATCCTTATCATTAGTGTAAGAATACAAGGTTCTTGCCACTATTAGAATATGTTAGATTCTAACATTTTATGCAACGACCCTTTCGTAAAGTCATATAGCACTAAAGTCACCAGGACTTGGCTAATGAAATTACTAAGTTCTCTATCATAAATTGTTACAGAACAATTTTATAGATGTGATGTCTCTCACTCAAAGTACATTCCTTTGAACATCCTTTTGCATAAAAGTTTCTAATCTACATAGATTCTTAATTTCCAACTCCCATTTATGGAAACATTTCCATATTTGTCATATGACAACTCATTCTTAATAGAATCTTATCTATTCATAATAATGTCAATATAGTCCATCCAGTACTATACTTCCAACTACTCACAAGCGACAAATCCTCAGTGAACCTCAGATCGTCCTTTGATAGTTGTTTAATTATTTTAGTCAAAACCAGTTCTAGTCCCTTTTCCCTCTTAATGCCCTAGGCATTTGGAAAAATTTTAGAATGGTCAAATATTATAGCATATGCAATCGATCCTATACCCGAAGCGTATTGGACACGATGCATAATGTCTCACATAAAGACATGATACTTCATCATCCTTCTACCATAATATTTTATGTGCCCTGTTCCCACAATTCGAACTATGAAGAGGGATACTGTAATCATAATCGAATTTTGAGAATGCACTATGTATCCTTGACTAAATTTATTAACATTTCTCTATCTAAGCTTTAGAATTTTGAAACGAAGTATAATATTCTCTCCCTTAATTATAGCAAAACAACTTTTCAACCCTTGCAACTTTGCAAAATGAATCTTTGTTTTCTATAATTAATATTGCTAACTTTCAATACTTACCATAATAATCATGCTCCCACTAACATGATGATTATTTTCTTACCAGCATAACACTGCTCCCACTAGCTTTGACATGTATTCAGAAAACAATTGAACTTCTAGAAAACAATGCTTATTGAATTCCTTAAGTTCATATTTCTAATACCTAATGCTTTGATAAGCCTTTATCTAAGCTTTTTAATCTCATACACCTTTGCCTTAGATAGCTCACATGTGTGTCTAAACAATTCAGAATTTAGTTACTAAGTCCCAAATGTTCAGATCAATTGCCAAATCTCACAATTCGAACTATGAAAAGGGATGCCGTAATCATAATCGAATTTGAGAATACAATTTTCACAATTGCTATCTTCTTAAAATCTCTCTTAGTGAAAGCATTTCCTCACAATCATTTTCATGAAGGAGGAAAACCTTATGACACTTAGATTTTATGATGTATGTGTTCCTATCCATGTGAATTTGTCAAAACCAAAGTTTGCGACAAATCCAAACTCATATGGACCGAACGTGCTCAATCTCGATTTCTTGCCTCATGGTAACATGAATGCCCACCATGTCTTCCAAGCAACTCACCCTTTCGTATCAATGTACTTTCCATCGATCAAGGTGCTTTGTCTTTATGCATTCAAATGAGAACTCATAGAACTCACATGCATAATTAACTCAATTGGAATGGCACAGAAAAAGAGTATGTCATCCACGATAGGCTTTAGACCTCAAGTTGTGTGCTAGTGATGATCAACTAGGTTTAACTCTTGATTTGTTCTTGAAACTTTTCAAGACCATTAAGACTCCCACTGACTCCTTGACATATAAGATTCTCTTGTCAAGAGACATTCCTTGACAAAACAAATATTCAAGAGTTAGTGTAGTTTTTATCAAGACTATCACTTGGTTCTAGTTGGTCTTTGTCTTATCCAAGACATCACAACTTACCAATTTCAAATGTGCAAGAATAAGAAAACTTTTCCAAATTCCACATCTGACGAGTGTTATAAACCTACTTAAGACTTGTCACTCAAGTCACAATCTTGACTCTAAGACTTGATATTGGAACGAAGTATGATTGACTTCTTGATTTAACCATTTCCACAATTCTCGATTCCTCTTCTTAGACATACAAATGCACTAAGACTCACTTAGAGGATCAATTGAGATATGGTTCTTAATCATTACGACTTATCATAAAACACAATAAAAGGTACTCTCCCTTCTTCTTGGAATGGAGAAACTTTTATCTTTCTGCCTACTTGATTCTTCTTATTCGTTCTGCTATTGATTGAAACTCTTTCGATCACCTCAGAATTATACTTAATCTTATAAGTATAACCATATTTACTAAACTTTAGTAAATCATGACGAATATCTTTATCACTCTTGTGGTGGACTTGATCAACGCACAACCTAGTGTACTCGGTCTCCTAGTCCTTCTCTTAACACTTTGTCAAAGAATTAGTCTAATTTCCAAATATGAAGTTTCTCATTCATCACACAACCAAGTTCCATGAATCCAAGTTTCTGTCCAACTGAAACTTGGGCGATGAGAATCTTCCCTTATTTGGCAAATTCTCGACATTTCCACAAATAACCTAATTAAGAATCAAATCCATTATAGAAACAATTAAACATCAATTTTTTTCATACACACCATTGCAAGGATAAATAAATAAGACAAAATCAAAATTTATTTTATTGCGGAAAAACGTGTCCTTACAATGTAATTCAACTGAAAAACTATGCTATTACATATTTCTTATCAATCTATCCTAACTCTAGAGAAGCAGCTCAAAAATCTGATCCTCGAGTCCATGCGATCGAAATCCATTTCTTCATGATCAGATTCAGCCCGCTTCTGCCTTAAGCTTCCTCTCTTTTCTTCGATCCTGCATAAACATCAAAATGTAATCTTATCACATCATGTATTAAAAATCAAAGAATAGGAACTTATAGAGTTAGTTAATAGATTTTACCTGAAGTAGAGCCATACGTCTTGACTCTCCCATCTCTTATATCTCTCAGGTAAACAGGGCAGCTTCGTCTCCAATGCCCCTTCTCTTGGCAGTAGAAGCAGATGGACTCTTTTGGAATGGCACAAGGAACTATCTCAGAATTTACCTTTTCTGGATTTCCAACGTCACCATTTTCAATGTCCATTGAAGTTTGGGAGTTTGATTTTCCAGACAAATTTGCTTGATCAGCACGCCAAATCATTTCTGATTCAGCAGATATAAGCAAATAGGTCAAATCAATGAGGGTCACATCATGGTCCATCATATAGTACTCTCTAACGAACTCACTATATGATTCAGGAAGTGACTGAAGAACCCAGTCAACAGCCAACATTTCTGAGATATCGACACCCATCATCCTTAACCTATCAATATGTGACTTCATCTCTAAGATGTGTGCACACACAGGTTTCCCATCTTCGTGTTTACTTGTCAAAAGGGCTTGAGTGAGCTTGAACTTTTCAAGCCTTTGAACTTGTAGGTTAGGGAGAATAATTGGAGGAGGTGGAGGAAGTGAAGCATGACTCTCATTTCCTTGATCGTATCGTGGAACGTCATCTTCATTTGGAAAGCTTGTTCCAACGGACTTGGGAAGACCATTGTAAGATTTAGACATCTACAAAACGGGAGAAAATTCAAGTTAGTTGATAAGAATCCTTGATGTAACACCCAAATGAAACATCAAGGCTAGGATCCAACACAACATTCTACAACCTAGAAGAGGGATGTCGTAATCTAGTTGCAGAATATTTAAAGGTAGGTAAATGACGATTTACCAATTCCCACCATGAAAAACGAAAAAGAAATTTAAGTTTTAAATGAATTGAAACTCCTAGATCTTTTGAGATTCATTGAACTTTTCAATGGCATGTTTAATCTCGATTATGTCCTTCTATTTGTGACTGGGATGCCGAGGATCACAAACAAGGTGTGAATAACCATACGAATCACGTGGTGCACCCAATTGCTACTATCACCTAATCAATGTGCCGGTTAGCCACACACGCTCCATTGATCTATGATAAACATCGAGCCACCCTTCACCACCAATGTCAATCCCAAATTAGTGTGCCGGTTAGCCACACACGCTCCACCAACGTTTGACAAGGGTACGAAGTGTAATTCCATGGATTAGCATACAAATTCACATTTTGCCCTAAAGTAACTAAGATTGGGAATTTGTAAAAGCATTTAGTTACTTTGTATGTCATTATACTTATAATGGAAGGTTTCGTCCTATCCTACCCGTTCGGCTAACGACCATCTACTAGTCAAGAGTGCGGTGGGTAAGAGTGGATACCCATTCAATCGCCATTTTATAGGCAATTTCCTTAAACACCCCTTATAGACCAGCTTCGTGAATGAGGCCTACTAACGGTAAGACTGACTCTTTACTCATATATATAATATTAGACTTTTAATGTTACATATATATAGTATAGGGTGTATTTTACACTTTTAAAATACTAGGTGGTTTTATTAACTTTCTCTTTTAATTAAACTTTAATTAACTTAACAAAACCATGAGGGTGTAATTTGAACTTTTCAAAATACTAGAGTTTTAGAATTTAAATATTACATAATTAAACTATTAATCAAAATTTTAAATTCCAAAACTTGATGGCAAGTTTTGAAACATTTCAAAACATTAGATTTTAGAATTTAAATATTTCAACATTAAACTTTTAATCAAAATTTTAAATTCCAAAACTTGAGGGCAAGTTCTGAAACTTTTCAAAACATTAGGGTTTAACTATTTAAATTTCAAAAACAAAACTTTTAAGTTCAAATTTAAACTATAAAACCTAAAGGGAGTAATTTGAAACTATTCAAACTTACTAGGGATCAAATAACAAATAATATAAATCAAACAATTAATTTAGTGATTATCTATATTTGACCTAATCCAATTTTAGTCACAAGATAATTACCAAATAATTTGAATAATCAATATTTATCATATAAAGAAACTATTATTCAAAAGATTTGAAATTATCTTTTGTTTTGGTAAGGATAATCATTTTCATACAATAAAATTCAGATTTTATTATCAAAAAACGATGTTGGCATCAATCCTACAACAAAACAGCAAGTAAATCCCGAAATATACTCTGTCAGACTCCCGGACTCGCCGAGTCAGTCCTAAACTCGCCGAGTAGGGCCAACTCGTCGAGTCCAGATACTGACTCGCCGAGTTGAGTCGGGCAGAGGCAAAAAAATTGATTTTCAGCAGAAAAACGACAATTGCATCACATACAACAGAAACCAATCAAGGCTCTGATACCACTGATGGGTTTTAAGCATAAAAACAATCATATGTGCTCATACAAACCCTAATGCTTGGATCTAGGTTTCTCTATTGTACATGCAATGAATCCAAGACTTACAAACCCTAGATCTATCAAATAAGAACTGAAATAAGGGTTTAGTAATTACCTTTGATTGTTATATAGCAATAACAATCAATCCTTGCTTTGATTGGCTTCAGAAAGCTTAGTGCCTCAAGTGTTGCACCTCTAATGGAGTCACAAACACCACTAAGTAACTTGGATGAAGAGGGAGGACAGAGGAGGCACCAAAAACGGCTGGAAACCCTAAAGGATTACTTGTCCACGTTTTTGGGGCTTAAGGGTCCTTTATATACATGTAGGCTATTAGGGTTTACAACTAGGAAACCCTAATCTGGCTGCTTAGACCCTAAGCAGCCCATGGACTCCTTTAACATATCCCTTGGACGATTTCTAATGGGCTTCCCATAGAATTCGTCCAACCAATATTATTAGGTGATCCATAGCCCAATCGTAATTATCTTATAATTACAAATCCAGTCTCCTAAGTTTAATTAATCTCTTTTAGCCACAAAATTAATTCTTAATTAATTCTTGACTAATATTAATTAAACTATATGATTTCTCCTTTAATATATTGTTCTTATAATATATTAATAAGTCATAATTAAACCTTTATCTCCTTAATTCATCCTACATATTGCTATGGTGAAGGCAACCCAAAAGGACCATGCTCATAATCGGGTCAAGTACATACCAAAATAGTTATGGACTTAGACACTAATCCAACATGTTACACACTTGGTTTCCCAACCTGACTCACTCAAATTATATGCATCACAAGTAATAGGGTTAAAGCTGTTGGATAAGGTGTCTAGGTCCATAACTATATTTGGTATGTACTTGACCCGACTTGGCATGGTCCATTTGGGTTGCATGACATCGAGACAATTTGGATAGACTTTTGTGAGAAGAGGATATTTATGGTTTATTAATATGTTATAAGTTCTAATATATTAATATGAATTATTTAATTAGTATTGATCAATAATTAGTTTGGAATTAATTTTGTGATGAAAAGAGATTAATTAAATAAATGAGGATTGATTTGGTAAATCATTCATTCTTATATAGTGGGCTTATGATCCATAGTTCTTCATGTTAGGCTAAACCCATGTGGTGACCAATGGATACTCCATGGAGGTTAAAACCCATGGATCATGAGGAATATGGAAAGACATGAGTTACATGTTGTAACCCTAATATGCACACTATATAAAGAAGCCTCATCCTTGTAAAATCAGCACTTAAGTGATTCTAGTGAGGGCTAGCCGATTTTGGTGCATATCAATCTTCTCTCAAGTTATTCCAAGTTATTGGTGGTGTTGTGTGAAGCATTTGAGGCATCACATTTGTGGTGCTAGGCTCACAAGGTCTTAAGGAATCCAAGCAACAAGAAAGGTATGTCATTCTACTAGTTTTTTATATTACATATACCCCAATCATATGCTAGTTAGGATGAAACCTTGGAAAAATGAAAGTTTGCATGTATAACAGAGAAAACATAGATCCAAGGTTCTAGGGTTGCATGTACACCATATGAGTGTTAAAATGCTCAAAACCATCAGTGGTATCAAAGCCTAGGCTTGCTTTCAATTATACTTGATGCAAATTGCTAAAAAAATCGATTTTTCTGCTCACTGTTCAGTGAACTCGCCGATTCCATGGGGGGACTCGACGAGTCCATGTGTAAACTCATCCTACTCGTCGAGTAGGTTCTTGCACTCGGCGAGTAGGAAGCCCTGAGTGTAGAATTTCAAGTTTTATTGTTGGAATTGGACTAGGATCATTACCCTAAACTGTTTTTAGATTGATTAACCTGTTTTTGATGTGGTAATGATTGTGCTTATCCAATTTCAATGATAATTGTCAAAGTTTCAAGTTTTATATTAAGTTCATATGATTCTTGAAAATTGTTGATATGAATTATGCATGCTTATGAGTTTTGTTAGATCACAGAAATTCTTTGACATGCTTGTTAGTTTAATTGTTGATCTAAATGCATTTTAATGGACTCCATAACTTGTCCTCAAGTTATGGAATTCCAAAAGTCTTTTCCATTAAAATCATTAAAACTCATAAGTTATAGAAATGAAAGGTTTTGAATAGTTTCAAAACTTGCCCTCGAGTTTTGGAATTTGTAAAGTCACACATTAATACTTTAATTCCAAACCCTAGAATTTTAAAAGTTTAAAATTCAACCCTTATACTTTATAGTATTATAAGTTAATAATATATATGTATAAGAACAATTCAGTCTTACCGTTAGTAGACCTCATTCACGAAGCCGGTCTATAAGGGGGGTATAAGGTTGTTGCCTATAAAATGGCAGCTTAATGGGTGTCCACTCTCACCCACCGCTTCCTTGACTGGTGGAGGGTCGTTAGCCGAACGGGTAGGACAAGGACTATAATTCTCATTAAAAGTATAATGATAAAGATAAAGTAACTAAACCTTTTATAAATTCCCAATCTTAGTTACTTTAGGAAAATGTGAAATTGATGTTAACCGATGAAATTACACTTTGCACCTTGCTAAAGTTGTTAGTGGAGCGTGTGTGGTTAACCGGCACACTAACTTGGACTTAACAAGGATGGCAAAGGGTGGCTTAAGGTTTATCATATATCGTTGGAGAATGTGTGGTTAACCGGCACATCGGTTAAGTGATAAAACTAAGAGTACCAAGTTAATTTTCATGGTTATTCACACCTTGTTTGTGATCCTCGGTATCTCATTCACAAACTTGAAGGGCATAATCGAGATTTAAACATGCCATTGAATTGTTCAATGAATCTCAAAAGATCTAGGAGTTTCAATCCAATTAAAACCTAATAATCTATTTCGTTTTTCATGGTGGAAATTGGTAAATCGTCTTTTACCTACCTTCAAATATTTTGTAGCTTGGATTACGGCATCCATCTTCCAAGTTATAAAATATTGTGTTGGGTACTAGCCCTAATATTTCATTTGGATGTCTTATTAAGGATTCTTTATCTAATCTAAACTTGTCTTTCTTCCTTTTCAGATGTCTTCCAACAATGCTTCTGGCTCAAACCCTACTGGATCCTTCTCTCTCATGAACCTCTATGGGAGAGTCATCTTTGATGGGACTAATTAAATGATTGGATTAGGAAGATAAGGATGGTCACTCGTTATGAGGACAAGAAATATGTCCTTGACAAGGAGCTTAAGGTCATCGATGAGTCTTCTGCTACTCCAGAGGAGATTGCTGAGTACACTACCCATGAGAAGGATGCCACTAAGGTATCTTGTATCATGTTGGCTACCATGACAGCAGAACTCCAGAAATCCTATGAAGATTTCTACCTTTATGAGATGCACCAGGACCTGATGGAAAGATACCATCAGAGTGCTCGTCAGGAAATGTATGAAATCATCACCTCCATGATAACAACAAAAATGAAGGATGGAGAGTCCATCACGGGCCACCTGTAGAAAATGCAAAGATTTGTGGACCGTTTGCTAAACTTAAATGTGAACATTGATGAGGAGTTAGCAATAGATACTATTCTACACTCCCTACCCTCCTGTTATGATCAGTTCCGTATGACATATCATATGAACAAGGAGGAGGTCACACTTAGCAAACTTCAAAAACTTTTGAGGACTGCTGAAAGTAGTCTCAAAGGTAAGAATGTTGTTACCACTCCTACCGCCGCCCCTGTTCTGGCAATCGGGCAAGGTAAAGGGAAAAAGAGGAAGACCCCTTCGAAGGGTACCAAGGGAAAGTCTCTTGATGGCTCCTCTTCGATTGGAACCAAAGGTGGTTTTGCCACTCCCTCTTCCAACCCGAAGGATGCACAATGCTTCTACTGTCAGGAAAAAGGGCACTGGAAGCGAAGTTGCCCCAAGTACTTGCAGGATCTTAAGGATGGGAAAGTAAAACCCACCCATGTAGGTATTTACACTATATTGTCTAATAACTCACCACATACTAATTCTTGGGTCCTTGATGCAGGGTGTGGAATTTACATTTGTTCTTATTTGCAGGGCCTAAAAAGAAGTGAGGATGTGGAGCACGGGAAGATAAACTTGATCATGGGGAATAGGAAAGTTTCACCTGTCACCAAGATTGGAGTTTATTCTTTATTGCTTAGTAGTGGATTAGTATTAGATTTAAATAAATGTTGTTACTCGTCTGAAATGGCGAGAAATATTTTTTTTTCATGGTTTGTACAAGTAATGATTTACTTTTTCATTTGATAATGAATGTGGTGGTATTAATGCTTTTTATAATGGTGTTCTTTATTTTAAAGCATTACCTTGTAATGGTGTATATGAAATTGTGTCGGTTGTAGACAACTTAGGAAATAATGTATTGCATATCGATTCTTCCACTAGTTTGGATAAGGCATCCTTGTGGCATTGTCGTCTTGGACATGTCAACAAGAAGCGCATAGGCCAACTCCAAAAGGCTAGAGTCTTGGAGTCATTTGACTTAAAGTCAGATGATAGTTGCGAATCTTGTTTACTTGGAAAAATGACAAAGTCACCCTTCACTGGTACTTGTGCTAGGGGTGAAGGTTTGTTGGATCTCATACACACAGATGTGTGTGGACCCTTCAGAACCGCCACAAGGGATGCTAACCGCTTCTATGTGACTTTTACTGATGATTATAGTGGATATGGCTATGTCTACTTAATCAAGCATAAGTCAGAAACCTTTGAGAAATTCAAAGAGTTTAAACAAGAAGTGGAGAATCAGTTGGGCAGGACGATAAAGATGCTCCGATCCGATCGGCGTGGTGAGTATCTTAGTATCGAGTTCCTTGACTATCTTAAGGAATGTGGAATTGTTTCACAATTGACACCTCCTAGGACACCACAACTGAATGGTGTGGCTGAGAGGCACAATCGAACCTTGTTAGACATGGTTCGTTCATTGATGAGTCAAGCTTCGTTACCAATCTCATTCTGGGGGCATGCCTTAGAGACTGCCGCCCATATCCTTAATCTAGTCCCTACCAAGAAAGTTGCCAAAACACCTCACGAGATGTGGACTGGGAAAGTTCCCACTTTAGACCACATCAAGATTTGGGTTTGCGAGGCTTTCGTGAGGCGCGAGACTCACGACAAGCTCGAACCTCGAAGTGAGCGGTGTATTTTCATCGGCTACCCACATAAATCTTTTGGTTATCTCTTCTACAGACTAAGTGACAATGTTGTCTTCGTGGCGAGGAGAGGAGTCTTTGTAAGAGAGAATTCATAAGCCAAGGAAACAGTGGGAGGCAAATTGACCTTGAAGAACTTCAAGAGTCAAGCGGTGAAGGAACCTCAAACACTAGCAGTCAACCTGAGGAGGAAATTCCTGTTGAGCCGATTGATGAGTCCGTACCTCTGAGGCGTTCCACGAGAGTTAGGAACACACCTGAGTTTTATTATGGTTTCCATATTACTACAGAAGGTGATGCATTTATCAGTGATAATACACTGATAAATTTGGATGAACCTAACAACGTTAAGGAAGCCATGACAGGCCCTGAGTCTACCAAATGGAAGGAGGCTATGGACAGCGAGATTCAGTCCATGTATGACAATCAAGTTTGGAACTTGGTTGACAATGTACCGGGTCGTAAGACAGTCGGGTGCAAATGGATCTTCAAGAATAAGACCGACATGGACGGGAAGGTACACACTTATAAGGCGCGACTGGTTGCGAAGGGCTTTACTCAAACTCCGAGAGTTGACTATGATGAGACATTCTCACCAGTAGCGAAGATTAAGTCTATTAGGGTTATGCTAGCCATTGTTGCATTTCATGATTATGAAATATGGCAAATGGATGTCAAAACCGCTTTCCTTAATGGAAAGTTGGCTGAAGATGTTTACATGAGTCATCCAGAGGGTTTTGTCGATGCAAAGTACCCTAATAGAGTGTGTAAGCTTGAGAAATCCATTTATGGATTAAAACAAGCATCTCGCAGATGGAATCTCTGTTTCAGTGAGAAAGTCAAAGAGTTTGGTTTTTCGAGGAGCGAGGATGAGTCCTGTGTATATGTAAAGGCTAGTGGGAGTATAGTTAGCTTTTTGGTATTGTATGTGGATGACATACTACTCATAGGAAATGACATCCCAACCTTGCAGGAGGTTAAGTCCTGGCTTGGGAAGTGTTTCGCTATGAAGGACCTTGGAGAAGTTGCCTATATCCTAGGGATAAGGATACTGAGAGACATGAGTAAGAGACTAATTGGACTTAGTCAGAGTACCTACTTGGATAAGGTGCTAAAAAGGTTCAGCATGCAGGATTTCAAGAAAGGTGACTTACCGATCTAGAGTAACGCCAAACTGAGTAAGACTTAGAGCCCGAGTACAGAGGCTGAGATAGCTGAGATGAGTCGAGTACAATATGCTTCCGCTGGAGGCTCGATCATGTATGCTATGACTTGTACTCGCCCTGATATGGCCTTTGCTTTGAGCATGGTCAGTAGAGTTCAAGGGAATCCTGTCAAGGCTCACTGGACTGCGGTAAGGAACATTCTCAAGTACCTGCGGAGGACTAAGGACTGGGTCCTTACCCTTGGTGGGAGTAATGACTTGAGAGTAGTGGGGTATAGTGATGCCAACTTTCAGATAGACAGGGATAATTTCCGCTCTCAGTCGGGCTGGTTCTTTACCCTAAATGGAGGAGCAATTACTTGGAAAAGTTCCAAGCAGGAGACAGTAGCTAATTCAACTTGCGAATCAGAGTATATAGCAGCAAGCGAAGCGGCGAAGGAGGCAATATGGCTGAAGAACTTCATTAGAGACCTTGGAGTTGTACCAGCTATTAAGGAGCCTATAGATATTTTTAGTGATAACGAGAGTGCAGTTGCCTTAGCCAAGGAACCAAGGGATCACGACAGATCCAGGCACATCGACAGAAAATACCACTTCATTAGACATCGAATAAAAGAAGGACTCCTCGTGGCAAAGAGGGTATCATCGGATGAGAACCCAGCAGATCCCCTCACGAAGGGACTGTGTAGGGTTAAGCATTTACAGCATGCGCGACGCATTGGGCTGAAGGATGATATTAGTTTTAGTAGTTAGATAGCTTTCGAATTTGTAATAGTTGAAATGTAATTGACATTTGATGTTTAAATAAAAGATGTTTTATTTACTAGTATGGTACTGTCTTGTGTCAATCATTTACTATTGTTTCATTTTGCATGTTTTGACTTCCAGAATAATTATGTTATGGTATATCATATTATTCAAACTATCCACAGTCGATCATACTTTGGAAGTGGGTATTGAAATAAGACTGTCATGAATTGGGTTTGTAGATTTGTCTGAATTGTATTAGACATAGCAATTGTTGCTGCAACATTCATGAGTGCTCATAAGTTCTGAGCATTGGAATCAACCCACGCTCACTGGTATCACTTCATGGAATTTATCTTGAGTGATCGTGAGACGGTAATATCATGTAAGTCTTCAAACCTACAGATATGAGTTGTTGACTATGAGTTGGTTATACATTGATAGTACGAAAACGTATCAGTATCATGATGTTATAAAACGTGTTGTTGTGTACAATTTGATGATTAGTCAGTAAAAGCATATGAGTCGAAGTTTATCTGTTCCTTTTAGTCCTTGGAGGATTAAAAGCGATATCTTGGGCCCCTCGATGATTTTGTTTTGACCTATGTGTCAGGCCCGGTCAGAACTGAATTGATGTGTTCGATTAAGTTCTATGTCAAACAAATCGGAAATCGGGAAACAAACTGCAGGACAATAAGTATGACGTTGTTCCATGTATTTTCCCGGCTGATATCTTGAGAACAGAGGAATATATGATCACTTATCTAAAATGACACAATTTAGTTCCGTGAGACTTTGAAAGAGCTACGATTGCTGGTCGGATCCTAAAGTTATACTTGCATCCATAGTTATTAGACTTATCCAAGTGGGAGACTGTTGGATAAGGTGTCTAAGTCCATAACTATATTTGGTATGTACTTGACCCGACTTGGCATGATCCATTTGGGTTGCATGACATCGGGACAATTTGGATAGACTTTTGTGAGAAGAGGATATTTATGGTTTATTAATATGTTATAAGTTTTAATATGTTAATATGAATTATTTAATTAGTATTGATCAAGAATTAGTTTGGAATTAATTTTGTGATCAAAAGAGATTAATTAAATAAATGAGGATTTATTTGGTAAATCATTCATTCTTATATAGTGGGCTTATGATCCATAGTTCTTCATGTTGGGCTAAACCCATGTGGTGACCCATGGATACTCCATGGAGCTTAAAACCCATGGATCATGAGGAATATGGAAAGACATGAGTTACATGGTGTAACCTTAATATGCACACTATATAAAGAAGTCGCATCCTTGTAAAATCGGCACTTAAGTGATTCTAGTGAGGGCTAGCCGATTTTGGTGCATATCAATCTTCTCTCAAGTTATTCTAAGTTGTTGGTGGTGATGTGCGAAGCATTTGAGGCATCACATTTGGGGTGCTAGGCTCACAAGGTCTTAAGGAATCCAAGCAACAAGAAAGGTATGTCATTCTACTAGTTTTTTATATTACATATACCCCAATCATATGCTAGTTAGGATGAAACCTTGGAAAAATGAAAATTTGCATGTATAATAGAGAAAACATAGATCCAAGGTTTCTAGGGTTGCATGTACACCATAGGAGTGTTAGAATACTCAAAACCCATCAAAAGCTGCTAGAACTTGATTAGGATGTCGAGTACTTAAGAGACAACCTGCAATAATATTCAGGACCGTTAGGTCTTTATGCTCTAACATATGTTGTGTATTGATTATGACATCTTTAGGGTTTTGATATTTTGAAATAATCATTTGTATTCAAAATGTTTTATTGTACTGCGATTTCCAAAAATAAAAATAATATGATTTTGGAAGCGTAAAGAAAGTTTATTTTTCTTCAGAAAAATAGGGGATGTAACAAATCTTTTGTTTATTTTCATTGCTAATCCATTATCATGTTTATCACATAACTTATATCATATGGAAAAATTATTTAACCAAATGCTACTGAACATTGCACTTTATTTTGGTTTTTGGGACAAAATCTTGTTTGAAACCTTTATGAACTTGGATTCTGAAGATTTTGTTAAGAACTTGGATTCCCATTAGACCCTCGTTCATTTTACCCCCAAATCATTGTGTAGCTTGATCCGGATTTAACGTTTCTTTCTTATAAGTTTTAATTTTGTTGGGTTTTGTAGCTCAAAGATTTTGTCTTTTAATATAGTTATGCCCCTGTTCATACTCGAAGTAGGAGGGAAAAAAGTATTGTCTTGCAGGCTGCAGCTGAAGCTAATGACGATTGAAAATGATCGAAAAACAAGATCTTATATTTATATTTTGTTATCATTGAATGGAGCCTTGAAATTAAAATATGTGTCTGATTTGAGTATATAAAGAAATCCAACACCATTCGTTCATTGAAATTACTTTTTTTAGAAGATCTTGTGATGTGGTCGATGAAAATATAGGCAGGTTCATTGAATTGTGGTTTCAAGCCTTTGGGCGGATTTAAAAGAATTATAGAACTGATTCCCTCAATTTCACTATGTTATTATGATTCGTCCTTGTAAAAAACATTTGTTTCATTGCACTTTTGAGCCTTAAATTTGCAATAGATGGTTGTTACTTGTTTGGGTTTTCAGCTATGAAAACCAAAGTGTCATCCTTGCAATTGTTAATTAATCAATTGCTTCAAATGCCATCTTAATTTCAGTTTTTAATTTAAATAAGGGGCTGTTTGGCAGGATCTGAATTTTTAAGAGATCTGAATTTCTAAGAGGGTCTGAAATTTTAAGAGTTGAATGTACAACATGTTGTTTGGTTGGGACATCTGAATTGTTGTGCTGAATTATAAAAATAACCATTTTACCCTTCTGTTTTATTTGTTTATTGAATTCAAGTGTATGCTTATAAAATAACCTAATTAATTTCTTAAATAATTATAAGAAAAAAATATAAACACCATATAAAATCCAAATTTAGCATAAATCAAGTGATCATACAATATAACCAAATTAAACATAAATTCTTTCAAATTCACTTCTTTCAAGCCATTGTAACATAAAAATCATATAATATAACCAAATTAAACATAAATTCTTCCAAATTCACTTCTTTCAATCCATGGAAACATAAACATCATACAATAGCCAAATAAAAATACTCTTTCAATCCTTGGTGCAACTAGTGAACCAAACACTTTCTACTTCCTGCACACTTAAGAAACAACCATACAATTTATCACTCTTTTATCAACAAAAAATTAACCAAAACTTTTAAGCACAAATCAATATAAATCATCCATTTAAGCAAGAAATTGCCCATTAGCAACAGGTACACAAGTTAATAATCAAAGTTCCTAACGAAAATTTCAAAATCCAAGTTCATAATTGTTTCAAGTATCAAGATTTCAGCATCAGGTTATCAAACAGATCAGATTTCAAGAATCACCCGCATTAAACATTTTAAGAGACTGAAATTGATGCTCCTAATAACAACTTTATCATAATTTATACATACATCAACACTTCAAACCCAATCAAAATCTGTTAGAAGCAAAACATTTAAGAACAAACAAATTCAAACCTTTATAATTAGATTTCTGATTTCACCATTTCAATAGTTTGAAACCACATATGAATTCAGAAAATAAAGGAAAAGAAAAAAAACAAATTTTCTATAAAAACAGGAAAAAAATCGAGTTTCAGGGGGAACACAATAGATGGAGCGGAGGTGCTTGTGTGCATCGATGAGAAGAGAGAATCGGAGGAGGCGTGAGTTTGAGGAGAAAAAAAACCGATTCATTGACCAATTTATTCATAAAAACAAAAAAAAATTGAGTTTCGGGGGGAAAGAAGGAAGAAGAACGAACCTGGATTGTCAGAGTTGAAGGAGGCGTTGTTGCAGGCGGCGGAGGAGAAGGCGGCATCGTCGGAGGCGGCAATGTTGGGGTACGGCGGCGTCGTCACAGGCGGTCGATTATTGGAGATCGGTGAGGGAAAAGAAGAGGGTGAGAAGGAGGAGAATGGGGCGAGAAAGAGAGTACGCGTTTTGGGGTTAAGGGCATAGCGTGTCTTTTATTTTTTCAGATGGAGTTCCAAATCTGATTCGGTAAGTGCTAAAATTCAGATTCAGACCAAAACTTAAGAGGTAAACAAACGGTCTGAATCTTAAAGATTCAGACCTACCCCTTATTAAGAGGTATTAAGATGCAAACAAAGAGGCCCTAAGTAATGTTAAAACTTCAAAGACCATTAAATTGCTGATGAAATATGTTGTTTTCTGATGTTCTTGAAGAATAAACCTAAGAATGGTATAATGGTTATTTTTATCATTCAATATAATAATTCAGATGTTCCAATCAAATAACATGTTATAAATCAGATCTTAAAAAATAAAAGCCTCTTAAAAATTCAGATCCTGTGAAACATCTCCTAAATCACATAAGGTATAAGTATCGGTTAAAATCATAAATCAGTTGGCCGATGTATCATTACTAGCTTTCTGATAACTCGTCTAATGGCAAATATTTGGTTAGACCTATAAATTAAATAAGTGACTTGATCTTTTATAAATTATTTTGTTATATAGTAAAAACTAATAAATTAGTGCTTGCGATCAAGATTGATTTTGATAATTTACTTGGTAATAAACGTTTTAAATCTAATTTACCATATATATATATATATATATATATATATATATATATATATATATATATATATATATATAAATAAAGGAAGGATCATTTGAGAACCTATAGTTTTTCGAGAACCCAATAACTAAAAGTGGAACGTTAGATCAAAACTTTTAATAGCCTAGATCAAACATGATATATTTGTAATTATTAACAATTTTGATAACATTGACTTTTTACAATAAATTACAAAGGGTTGTTATTGTCCACTGCCTCACCGAGTTGTATTGATGTTTCATGCTTTATTGATTCAGTTGTGCCCTAAACTTTATTCTTTGGGATAGAGATTGGTGTCCTTGTTGGGGTTCATCGAAGCTACCCTGTCCCACTCATAAACTATCTGTAGAGGTTCATAAGAGAATCAGGAACCCTAGCTCAAATCCATAGCGCAATTTAACTCAACTTAAGGTCAATTGGAGTGATGATCAACGAAGACGACGGAGACAAAAGCTACCGAATGACTGGCTGACTGCTACTGTTAAATACACATCATCCACCTTCAATTCGTAAATTGGTCATCAACATCGTTGTTAACCTTTAAATTCTGCCACTTCCGGACACCGAATCGATCAACGATGACAAGTGAACCGATGGACACTACAGAAAGAGAGAATGTTTCTGAATTTACACTCGCCAAGGTATCGCCTCTTCTTGTCAGTGCGCTCTGTCTGCATGTTGCTAATAGAAAGTATTAGTTGTCGTATACAAAAGTTTATATAATTTATTAGGAAAACCTTTTCAGAAATGTAATGTATTCATCAAAATTTTCTACGACTGTTCAGAATTTATGTCATGTATGCTTTACCTGTTTGATAAAAATGTTAACTTTTGATCGTTCGTGCTTTGGTTGAGGCAGGGGTTTTTGTTTTAACTTCTTTCCTGAATGATTGTGGCAAATTGTTATTTTGATGATGATTTGTAATTTGCAACAAATCACTTCGACATGAACATACGGGTAATTCCATTATCAAGCCGTGTCTTCGTGGATCAAACTTAAGATTTCATAGCTTAGGACATATCACATATAGTTAAATAAATGATATGAAATGACTAGAGAGATCACTCCTCTGTTCCCAAGAAAATGAATTTTGATGTCAAATAGACTTTCCGTAAACACTAAAATTGTTATGCATTCCAAAACTCTTAAAAGATTCACGTAGTCTAAACTCCATAGAGAATTGGTGGCCTTAATTTGGTAACATAATCCATTTGGCCTTAATTCTCAGGGTCATTGTACCCCCATTTTGATTTGTGAAGATTTATCTAATTAGGGATCACCAACACTTCACAAACTGTTGCCTTAAATCTAATTCATATATAACACCTTTGATGTGATTGATTAGCTCCTTATATCTCAAATAGTTGAGGGATGTTTTTTAGTCATGGCCTGGTAATGTGGATTTGAATGGTTATTTGGGTTTGTATGCTTCAGTCATTTCTTAACATAGGTCCTTTTTTTGGTGGTTTATAAAAGATAATATACATTATCATTAATGGTAAATGTTTTATCAGTATTAGTAGTACTATAGCATTCTTCTCATTCTAACATGGTAAGAGATGATAATATTTGAGAATGCAAAATTCTTGAACTCACATGACACATCCAATAAAAGAGGGATACATCTACACATCTGCCTGATAGAAGTTGATGCAAATGTGGATATGAATATATTGTTTACACACATACAAATGACCATGTTTTGTTTTCCTTGAATAGATACACACGTGGTTCCTTGATAGACAATTATTTTCAGCTGTTAAGAATAAAACTCTAGTGGTTGATTCAAATGAAGTGACAAAGCAGCCTGCAATCATAAACTCTTCTCCAAATGCTCTAAAAAATCTTGTGGCCTTGTCAAAAGCATGGGCTGCATCTGAAAAACCTAAAACGCCCAAAGGTTCATTTTATATTTCTTTCTCATCGAGCATGAAACTAAAAAAGAAAATATCTATTAATTAATTGTTACAGATTTCTTTAATATGTATGATTCTTTTTGCTTCTGGAAAAGAATTATGCTTCATTATTATGTTTCTTCTACAGCACAAAGAGTGGCAGAACTTTCAGATTTGAGTTTTGAAGCCTTGTCAGCAAAGGATTGTGCTTGGTGAGTAGCTGTAAATATATTTGATGATTATGATATATCCTTTTTATAGGTAATAAGGTAAATTATGTAATAATTTCTTGACTAACTTTTCAGGTATGATGTTGCTACTTTCACTAATTTCAGAGTTCTTTACCATGGCGAGCTCGTAAGCCTTTGTTATCACAATCATAAATTGACCATACGATTGTGTAATGATGAATCAGGGGAATTATTGTCTTTTTTTTTAAATGTGCAGGAAGTTTGTGTGAGATTTTCCGGTTTTAGTCATGATCAAGATGAGTGGGTGAATGTAAGAAAAGGACTTCGTGAGAGGTCAATACTCTTGGTGCCTTGAGAATGTCACAAAGTCAAAGTTGGTGATCTTTTGCTATGCTACAGGGTATGCTTTTTTACCTTTCTCTTTTCCTTTTATTGATTATTGGTAGAAATGTGCAAGATGGTTGCTTATTATTTACAAAATACAAGTACAAAATCTTAATGTTAAAGTAAAGATCTGTTTTTTTTTAAATAGAGCGATTTGGGAATTGGGAGATTGTAAATAGTTTATACAATAGGCCCGCTTATTATTTAACTTATTTTCAAAGTTTTATATCAATAAAATATGATCATATTATTTTTTGATGTTGATTTCCAAGCAAATGAAGATCATGCACTTTATTCTGATGCACAAATCCTCCGTGTTGAAAGGCAGCTGCATGCATGATACAGATACTTGCACGTGTGCCTTTGTGGTTCGGTTTGAGTACGATAATGTCGAGGTAAATAAAATAAATGTTATTTGAAAATACTATAAATTTCACTTATTGTAGCAAAGACATTTTAAGGCACTTTAATTTTATTTCTTATTTGGTACACAATATTATCATGGCAATTT
This sequence comes from Lactuca virosa, assembly GCF_052849685.1. NCBI lineage: Eukaryota > Viridiplantae > Streptophyta > Magnoliopsida > Asterales > Asteraceae > Lactuca > Lactuca virosa. The sequence goes on from NC_136426.1 coordinate 88,232,468, forward strand.
GATGAAGATAGATATGAATTATATATAATTCACATGTAAATCACATATAATTCACATATTAATCACAAATAACTCACAATTGAATCACATATGAATTATATAATTCACATATGAATCACATGTAAATCACAAGTGAATTACATATTAATTACAAGTGATTCACATGTAATTCACATATGAATCACATGTAATTCACATGTAAATCACAAAATAATCACATGTGAATTACATGTGATTCACATGTAATTCACATATAAATCACATGTAATTCACATGTAAATCACAAGTGATTCACATATGAATTACATGTGATTCACATGTAAATCACATGTAAATCACATATGAATCACATGTAATTCACATGTAAATCACTAGTGAATCACATATGAATTACATGTGATTCACATGTAATTCACATATGAATCACATGTAATTCACAAGTGAATCACATATGAATTACTGTGATTCACATGTAAATCACAAGTAATTCACATATGAATCACTTGTAATTCAAATGTAAATCATAAGTGAATCACATATGAATTACATGTGATTCACATGTAAATCATATGTAATTCACATATGAATCACATGTAATTCACATGTAAATCATGAGTGAATCACATATGAATTACATGTGATTCACATGTAATTCACATATTAATCACATGTAATTCACATGTAAATCACAAGTGAATCACATATCAATTACATTTATATGCACACATGCATTTTGTATGTGTGTTCTTCGTTAATTATTTTTTAAAATTTTCTTGTCAATTTCACATTTGTATCTTAAAATATACAATCACATGTGAATATCACATTATATAATCACATGTGAATCTTACATGATTTAAACACATGTGAATCTTACATGATATTTATACATGTGCATTTTTGTGAGTTTTCTTGCATTAATCAATTTTTTTTTAATTTTATTGTGGATTTTGAAGAATTTGTGGAAAATATTGAAGAAGTGAAAAGTGATAAATTGAAGAAAATATGAAAATTTTGATATGAAGAAATGACAACATTGTGAATCTTTGTAGCATTTTTTATTTTTTATATTTTATTTTATATCAAATAAATTTTTTGTATTATTATGTTTATAGATTGATTAATAAAAATGAGATTTTTTATTATTTACTTACGAATATTATAGTATAAGAAATATGCATATATGCATTTGAAAAAAATATGCATATATGCACCTAAAACGTTGAATTTTTTGGTTAAAAAAATTAGAGTTTTCTTTTTTAAATATTCTAGTTTTTTTTAAATTTACTGAGTTTTAAATATTTACTTTTTAAAAAAAAATGCTGTTTTTTTTTAAATGCTGTTTTTTTGAAAAAATTGCAATATTTTTCGAAAAAAATGCAGTTTTTTGAAAAAAATTGCAATATTTTTAGAAAAAAAATGCAGTTTTTTTAATAAAAAAATTGCAGTTCTTTTTTTGAAAAAAAAAATTCAAATTTTTTTAAAAATGCATGTTTTCTGAAAAAAGTAAAAAATCTCCATTTAAAAAAATCAAAAATTATTTATAAAAAAATCAAAATTTGATTGATTATGTTACTTTTTAGAAAATTTTATTAATATTTCCAATAACAAAAACATTAAACATTAAATGAGATCGGTAAGATGACGATCACGTCCTTAATGAGTTTATTTTGATCAACGCTCCACCTTTAGTTCTCGGGTTCTCGGGAAACTATGAGTTCGTAACCGATCTCATCCCTATATATATATATATATATATATATATATATATATATATATATATATATATATATATATATATGGAAAAATTCAATAGAGAATCATTATTAATCAAGGAACCAATGAACTAATCCAAAACGTCGAAATTTAAAGCGATCAACGGCAAAAGGAATGGTTGTAGACTTTTACAATGGACGTACATGCACCAGATTATAACAAAAGTCACTTCCTTTTTTCGTTTAAAATTTTTTTAGGTCGTGTTTTTTATCGAAAAAAAACCGAATATACCGTTGTTCACGATTTTTCGTCCTCTTTCCATAGAGATCCATGATGATATATAAAAAACGAACTTTTTTTTTGAAAAAAACTCAGTTCATTTTTTTTGTTGAAAAGTTAAGATCTATTTTTTATAGAAAAAATTAATAAATATATCAAAATTCATACTTTTTGGTACTTTTTAAACATAGATTCATATTCATGTTAAAAAAAATGATATTTCAGTTTAGATTCACATTGTGAACCTATTCAGATTTATATTGTGAACCTGTTTATTCACAATGTGAATCTGAACTGATCGAGTTTTTTCAAATTGTAAATGTTAAAAATTGTAATATTTACAGTTTAGATTCACAGTGTGAATCTACACTGACCGAGATTTTTTTTAGTCGGTGTTTTTTTTAATAAAAATAAACTTCAATATTGAAAAAACTAACAAAATGGAGATTTTTTCAAAAAAAAAAAGTTAGTTTTGTATATATTAACATGGATCTCTATAGAAAGAGGACGAAAAATCGATAACAACAATATATTCGGTTTTCTTTTTCGATAAAAAATGTGGTCTAAAAAAATTTTAAACGAAAAAAAGGTGGTTTTTTGGTAAGGAGGTGAATTTTTTGGTATAATTTGGTGTGTGTGCGTCCAATGTACAAGTGTACATCATTTTCCTTGGCCGTTAATCATTATGATTTCCGACGCTCACGATTGGTTCATTGGTTTCTTGTTAATTATGGTTCTCTATTGAACGTCACTATATATATATATATATATATATATATATATATATATATATATATATATATATATATATATATATATGAAGGTTGCAGAAATCGCTCGACGGTAGCTCGGCGGTGGACTGGGGTCAAGGGATTAATCGGCTAGGCGGGGATTAATCGGGGACCATTAATTATTAAAAAATTAATAAATAAAACATTAATCCTAAGAATATAACATTATATCTATTTAAAAGTTACTAAAATTAATAAATATAACATTATAACATGATACTATGATTACAAAAACCCTTCTGATCCCTAATACATCAGATCTAAATAACCAACAATTGCATTTGCATCCAAGTCTGCATAAAATGGGGAGAAAAAAGTGTTATGAACAATGGGTTCCAATAGCATCGGGAAGAGATGTGGACCTGCAACCTGTTGTCTACTGCATTTGGAACTTTGTGAATGTTGAGGGAATTCAATACCAGGAGGCTGTGGATATGTGGGAATTCCATGATTGATGATTTCATCTCGATTATTGCTATATAACTATATAACACACAAGAGGCGGCGACTGTTGTAGAAGCTTCAGAAGGCGAAGACCGGTTTAGCTTCGAGGATGACGACTGACGGACTGCGACGACGTGAATGGAAGAAAAAGACGGTGTCGGAGGAGGGACAGATGACATCGAAGAAGAAGATGGCGTCGTTTTAGAAGCTTCAGTTCATGCTTTCTTTCATTCCTTCAGACTACAGAGAGAATTTCAAAAAAGAAAAGAAATGAATGCGATGGAGTGAGAAGAACCCTAGCAGCAATTCTAACAATTTGACACTTTTGCCCTAAAAGTTTTTTTTTTACCGATTAGGGCGCCTAGGCCCGCCTAGACCCGATAATCTCCGTCTTTGACCGATTTTAACCACGTCCGATAATAGGGTCCGATTAGCTATAAACGTCGACGGTGGAGGACCGTCAAGCGCTGATTAATCGGCCGCCTAGGCCGATATTTGCAACACTGATATATATATATATATATATATATATATATATATATATATATATATATATATATATATATATATATATATATATATATATATATATATATATATATATATATATAGAGAGAGAGAGAGAGAGAGAGAGCTAGGTTCAAATGTTTCTAGCAACTATTGTGTGCCTAAATGCACCAATGAGAATTCAAGAAATAATAAATAATTAAATAAATCATTAAAGGGTATTTTGGACCTTTTGTACTTTTAATTAAGGAAATCATTTAATTGAAATCTTGCAATTAAGGAAATAAAGTAAATATATTTGACCAAGTCTCTCTCTATCTTATATCCTCTCTTATATTTCCTACGGTTCTTTTCACCTACAGGGAGGATGAAATCAAAATGAGGAGGCTGTTACCTTCGCTTAAGCCGCCAAGAGACACCCCCACCCCCCGAGGATCGCTGCTGATGTCTACCCTTCACCTTCGTTTCCTGCCTGGTACACGACTTGTGTTTCTTGTTATCTCTTTCCTAACTCTTAACGACTAATCCCTTGGCTCCAATCACCATTGATGCTCTTACGCCTTCCTCACTGTATGCTGGAGACAAAGGTCCAGGACACCTTGCGTCCCTCTGTCGTAACGTAGAACAAGATGCTTTAATGGCACACGTCTTACACCAACAATTTTGGTTTTTATGGTTCTATGGTCGTTTTCTGACTTCATCAATAACTCAATTTCATATTTTTTTTTTCAATTTCCCCCGTTCTCGTAACAGCTTCAATTTGAAGAAATTGAAGGAATTAGAAGCTATTCATCTATCGATTGTATAAGATGTATGGGATTTGAGATCTTGATGTGGCTAGATAGGAGTTTTTGTTGGTCCACCACATGTTCGATGAAATGCTTAACAAACAATACTGGGTTAAACCTGATGACAATGAATCCAGTTTCAACTATTGACTTAAGATCTATCCACATGATGGAAACTGGAAAGGTGAGTGTGGTGTGCAGGGGAAAACCTTTACCAACTCGACATTTCCTACCTATTATCCTTGTTTGTTTATTTCTTCATAATTTATTTAATGTATCTCAACTTACGGGTTTTCATTCAAATTAGTTCTCAAGCTATCATCTATGATTGAGTTTGAGTTTTTATTTGATTGATTTTGTTGTAGAGTCAAGTCAGGGGTTGTTGGTGACAATCAATTATACGAGGGCATTACCGAATCATCATTATAATGAAAGAGTGAAGCAGGTCGTACTAGACAGGTAAAGCCACTAAAACACTCATTAAAATCATTTTGTTGACCTGTAAATTCTTTCAGAATGAGGGCAATATTCTTTTATAATAAAAAGGGCTTTAGTTTGATGAAGGCTAATATTCTTTCAGAATGAAGAAGGGTAATATTCTTCACATGTAATCCTGCAAATTGATCAGACCTAGACAACCAAAAAAGCCACGGAAGCTCTAATTTTATTTTTTACAATGATATTGTTCTCTAAGAATGAAATCGAATTTTATTCTTTAATTTTTTTTTCATATCAGAATGCAAACACGTGTTCATTCTATGAAATTATAAATATTACATAAAACATGTGTTGCTAGTAATTTTGGCAGAATACATTTATACATGCTTTAGAATGTTTATGCATATAGAAGAAAAGACTATGATTTAAGTTCATTCTGTAAGAATATTATTGTTGTATTCTGATAGAATTGTAGTTAGTTATTTGTATGTTTAATGTGCAGTTGTTACAAGTTTATCCTATTCTACTATCATAGACCCTCAGATCATGACTTTTGATTATATTCCATCCAATGGTCCAGATCTGTGCATTCTGGCACACAATAGTTACTAGAAACAAAATAACCTAACCGTGTATATATATATATATATATATATATATATATATATATATATATATATATATATATATATATATATATATATATATATATATATATACTAATTTAGTAATTTATTAAGAAGATAGTATCATAAAAACGCCAATATTATTTACTAATAAATATTTTTCTTTCAATGCATCATTTAATATTATATAATATAAGGTATTAATAGATACTCCAAGTACTTATTTAACCGGTCATAACTCCATCATCGGTAACTAAATTTTGTCTATGTTTCAAAACCTTTTTTATTAATTATTTACTATTATTATATAAAAAAAAGGAGATTTACTAATATGTGTCCTTTTCTATGTTATCATTGAATGGAGCCTTGAAATTAAAATATATATTCGATCTGACTCTATAAATAAATTCAACACCATTCGTTTTTTGAATTCTTTCTTTTAGATGGTCTTGCGATGTGGTTGATGAAAAGATAGGTAGGTTCATTGAACTATGGTTTCAATCCTTTGTGCAGATTACCGGATTTAAAAGAATTATAGAACCGATTCCCTCAATTGCACTGTGTTATTATGATTCATCCTTGTAAAAACCTTTGTTTCATTACACTTTTGAGCCTGCAGTAGATGATTGTTACGTGCTTGGGTTTTCTGCTATGAAAACCAAAGTTTCATCCTTGTAATTGCTGATCAATTGCTTTAAATACCATCTTAATTTTAGTTTTTAATTTAAATAAGTAATGTTAAAGCTTCAAAGACCATTATATGTTCTGATGAAATATGTTGTTAACACAACAATTAAGATGTTCCGACCAAACATGTTATAAATTCTTATCTTAAAAATTCAAATCTCTTAAAAGTTCACAAATCCTGTCAAATAGCCCCTAAATCACATAAGATATGTAATAGTTACAAACATAAATCAGTTGGCCTTATGTATCATACTAACAATAACTTGTCTAATGACAAATATTTGGTTAGATATATAAATTAAATAAATGACTTGATCTTTTATAAATTATTTTGTTATATACGTATATAGTAAAAACTAATTTGCGATCAAGATTAATTTCAACTAGAGAAGAGACCCATTCGTTGCATGGTTCGTAATGATTTTTTTTAGAGTTAAGCAGGGGTTTTCTGGTCTTTACATATATCCAAGACTTACTTTCTTCCATTACATTAATAGTTCATATATATCAAATGTTCATACATATCAATAGAGGAGATACAAAAGTTTGCTACTGATTAGTGAAGTATTGTATTCTCAGTCTTCATTGTCATTGACATTCTATAGCTGAACTTCATACATATTATACGCTAAAAACAATGGAGAAGAGATTACAGTTGAGTTTATATTTGCTAAAGATGAGAAGACCTTGGGCGAAATAGTCGTTTATGTATTTACCTGAGTGCAAATCAATGAAAGTTAAAAAAGACTATGATTAGAATGATAATTAATAACTACTAAATAAACAAAATGAATAAATATGCAAATTCACAAACCACAATCATCCTTTCTTTCTATAGCAGCAAATGAAAAAGATTTATAGGTGGGGATTGAAATTAAATCTTTAGGTCCAGATAGCACCAAATCAAAGTTTTTGATTGAAAATATGGATGGCCTCAACATTGCCAACATAACATCTTTTCAAGCTATTAATTAGACTGATTTTGCCAACGTTAGACAAGTCAGTTACACCCACAGTTAGCAATTTTTTAATCTGCATAAATACTTATGCCATCAGTCAAAATTTTATAAGCTAACACCACATGAAAGAAGATAAAAATGTCAAAATGTCTACCTCATGATTTCTTCAGTAATTCTTGAGTCGCTTTATAAGACCTTGTATAAAAGATTACTCATTCTTTTTTCAGCCTTATGATTTCCAGCCCAGATTAGATTTATGCTCTTGAGTGCTACACTTAAAAGCAACTGTAAAGAAAATTCAAACTAAAATGACTAACAACAAAATCTTTAATGTATTGGCTAACCAGTTCTCACGTCTGCTGCTCCTTCTCCTACTACTTTCATCTCTTTCTTTTTCATTTTGCCTTTCCCTTCCTCTATTTCCAATTCTTTCTCACTTTTCTCTATAGCTCATTCCTGATATACCAATCAAGTAGTTTTATCAAATAGTTTCAGATAACGTAATCAGAAAACTGAAGTTTAAAGCAGCTTGTTCATGGTAGTGTCTTGACACTCTTCAATGCAATATACCAATTCTCTCTTTAAAAATCCATACTATTTCAGATTGTAAAGCAAGTAAGAGCAGTTGCATTGTCCACTATCATAAGCGCAAACCTTCAAACACAAACATATTTACAAACTCTTTCTTTTTTAAATATTATTACTCTTATAAGAATACAATACAGATTTGTTGATGAAAAAAAACCTGGTTTCGACCATCATTGAAGCAGCTTCAAGCAGGAGTCTTGATTGATGATCTGTGTTGTATGCTCTTGCATATGCTACATTCTCCAACACATCATTACCATTCAACCCAAACCTGCAACATGCAGCATGGTAAGATAAATATAAACAAACCAAAGGGCTGTTTCTTTTTTAGTTGATGGGTTAAGCACTTAATCTGGACAGCTATATATGGATGTTTCTTTTTTACTTAATCTACAGAGAATGACTCATTTAGTATCCTTCAGATTGTTTATTCAGTCCAGAAAAGAAAGACTTTATGTATACAAAACTTTATCCAGACATACATCATTACCCATTCATCCACTTTACCCGTTAAGGACTTAATGAGGGTTAAAAAATAATTGGATCCTAAGTGTATAATTGAAACACAATGATAGTGAAGAAACTTTTCACAACCTGTCAGCTATCTGTAAGAGTCTTTGTGGCCTGAATGACCTTTAACATCAATGTAAATTGCCTTCCCCTCACCATCACCTTGATCTAATGGAAGCTGAAAGTTCAAAAGTAAAAGTTAGCATGTTTACTAAAAAAGAAATTAAAAAAAGGTTTCAAATCAAAAACACATTCATACTTGGCAAGTTACACATAAAGTGTGACAAAGCTGAGCTTTTCTAGACTGAAATTCACCATATAGCTCAGTAATAGATCCAGTCCCAATTCCTCCTGTCAAAGAAAGATAATGCAATGTTTAGAGGCATAGTTATATAGCTTCATAGAAAGAAAAAAAGACTTTCTAATCAATGTTGCTTCTTTGATAAATTACAAATTTGAATGGTATGTACCATCTAAAATCTTGTCAAGCTCTCTTGACCCTGAAGATATTTGAATTATTTCAAACCTTTGTTGATTATTGTGGGTCTTGATCTTTATCGGACCCCCAGGAATGGGAATTGGATAAAAAAGAACACGTAGAGAAATTGAGGAAAAATGAGCACAATACACATCAAAGTCGCCTAAAATCGAACATGTTACAAACCCTAGACACCAATCGACAATACTAATAATAAGTGGGTTTGATAAAGTGGTAGAATGTTAGTGATTTTAGTGTCACCATGTCATTTTAAGTAACTGGAACTAACATGTGAGCTAAGGGGCTTCATAATTTGTACTCTATTATATGTATGGGGTTGTGCGGAGTGCACGCATGTATAAGATCGAATTAGAAGCCGGTTCGACGACTAGTCGGAGGTCCGGGGGCAGCGCCCCCGGGTCCAGGGTTTCCAAAGGGGCAGCGCCCCTTTGGCGGGGTCTAGGGGCAGTGCCCCTAGCGGGGTCCAAGGGGCAGAGCCCCTGGCTGGGATCCCGCTGCCGAATTTTACATATGGGACCATAGTGGAAAATTCAATTTCTTGAGAGTGTTTATGGTAAAACTAACGAAACTCGTTAGTTCTGGGAACCCTAAATCCTCATTATATCCGGATTAATATTACTTGCTTCCAAAGCAACTAATGACGGCCCAACCTAATGAAACCCTAATATCGTTTATTATATAAACGACTCTTCTTTTCAGAAGAGGGAGACGATCTTAAGCTCTCGTTTTTCATCACACTTTCACAGAATCCTCTAGCATATTGGCTTACGATTTCTGTGCCTAGAATCGTAAGTGTCCACTTGGATTATCCTAGGCTGAATTTCTTGTAACCCAGGCATAGGGTAGAAATATCAGTTCGGAAAGTGATATCACGATCCAAGTCGGTATCCAGATCTCCACTACAAACCCTAATATTCCCTACATATATGTGGGTATAATTAGAATTGTGTCACCTGATGCAGCTGTGAGATACAAAATAAAAGGAATGATAGTCATTAAATATCATTAAGGATCATAAAAGACGATGAGCGACTTTCTTCTGACATAAACTTCATCGTCATACTAAACTAAGGATGCCATCTGAACCAAGAACAAACAAAATCATATTTTAGATTGACTTTTTATAAACCTACAACAAAGTGCAATTAACCGGTAAGAACTATGAAACCAAAGAGGATCAACATGTCATCTTTTTACCAATAGTCAGCAACATATGAATTACAACCTGAAATCCAAAAAAAAAAAGTCAACTCCAGTTCTATAAATTAGGAATTGGACTTGGAAACATAAATAGAAGAAGGAAACACAAGTTCTTCTAATTTGAGAATTTAAACTTATGCTTGGTGAGAAATTAAGGCACCTAAAGTTTGGAATTACCGAAATTGGAAGAGATAAACTAAATATTAGGTCTTCAAAAGCCCCATCTTTAGAAGCTCTCCAATCGTTCATGAGTCTTATTATAACAATGGGTTTGTTCTTTGATAAGTAGTTCTCCATAAATGAAACAGATTGAACCCTAAGCAGAATCAGAATCAGAAGAACAGGTAAATTAAAGGTTCGATTTCGGAAAGTGAGAATGTGGCTCCTAGAGTAGCAAACGAAATGGCTCATGGGTATCGCCGGCGTAATCCATTTGATCTGTACCTGAAATAGCCGATACCCAAAAGCCTTTGCGCCGGCAGCGATGGTCGTTATGGTGGGGGTGGTGTCAGTGTAGAACGACCGAGAAAGAGCTAAAGAAATGAGAGATTCAATTTAAGGTATGAAATCGTTAGTATGTGATAAGTGAGGCGAAACCTGGCAGAAGAAGAAAAAGAGACGGTGATGAGGAAGAACAGTGATCGAAGGAGTGAAGGCGATGGAAACAGTGGGAAGAATCGAGAGACACGATCAAGGATATCTTTGGAGCTAATAGGTGATAAAGTTGTGGCTAACCCCGGTAGAGATAAAACTAACCCATGAACTGGTCAGGTACTGTTCATAAGGAACTCAAAATTTATCACAATGGCGCATCATGATGACGTATCTTCCATCATGATGACGCATCTACCATCAAGATGGTGCATCAGCCACGTGGAACATCCTATATGAGCATCTTCATTCTTATTTGGACAATCTTGAGCATCCTAGTGAACTTGACACCCGAGTGGCGCATCAGGAGCCATGATGGCACATCATGAACCTTGGTGGTGCATCCTCCTCTTGAATGGAGCATCTACTTATTCAATGGTGCATCAAAATTCATAATTTCTTATTCTCTATAAATAGACATCCATATTGATATAGTTTTAAGATAAAATAAAAAGTTTATTTTTTTTATAGTTTCAGCTCTCGTTATTTATAAATGAATAAAAATGCATCAAATTTTTATTACAATACATTTGTTATTCACTTATGAATAAAACGTATTCTTAATGTTTTTTTACAGTTTAAGTATCCTTCATATATGAATATAACACGTAACAAAGTTTTGTTACCAAAGATATATTTTTTACATCATCTTTCGTCACATGTGATATTCATATATAAATAAAACATGTATTAGCTCTCCTCATATGTTATATTCATATATGAATAAAACATTTATCAAATTTTTCTTACAGTTCATTTGTTATTCATATATGAATAATTAATATGTTAATAAAAGACGTAGTGTTTTCAAAATTCAAACTACTTATTCATATATGAATAACAAATATATCGTAATAAAACTCTGATAAATATGTTATTCATATATGAATATAACTTATGACGAGAGCTAATACACATTTTATTCATATCTGAATATAACATGTGACGAGAGCTGATGTAAACTGTAAAGAGTTTATTACATGTTATAGTCATATATGAATAATATTTAAACTGTAAAAAGAATTAAACATACTTTTTATTCATAAATGAATACGAATGTATTGTAATAAAAATCTGATACATTTTTATTCACTTATGAATAACAAGAGATGAAACTAAAAAAAAATTCATTTTATCTTAAAACTATGTCAATATGGATGTCTATTTATAGAGAATAAAAAATTATAAATTTTGATATATTTAAAATTGTTTTTCGATAAAAATAGCTACTTAAAAATATAATAAAAAACAAAAAATATATGTTTGTGTGTGTGTGTGTGTATATATATATATATATATATATATATATATATATATATATATATATATTAAGGTAATGATTAACATAGTTTAAATAAACATGTTTTTTATAAAGTTACAATCTTTTTTTTCTTTTTAATAAACCTAATATATATTTTTTTTTATTAAATCTCAAATTTATATTTTTCTTGAAAAAAAAACCTATGTCTTTATTTTAATTTTTTAGCCATTTTTAGAAAAATAAAATAAAATTTTAAGGGATTTTCGTAGAAAATGAAAAATACAATGTGTTTTAATGAAAAACGGAAAAAAAAACAAATCAATGTATAATATTTATTTATTATAAAAGTTAATAATAATAATAATAATAATAATAACAAATAATAATATACACGTTGAGTTTTTACATCATCAAAAGTGTCTAATTTTATTATTTAGATATATTATATTTTTAACACTATAAGGAATAAATTATATTAAACATAGTTTATAAAAATTGTTAACAACATACTCATCTTTTAACACTTCAACTTTTGTCAAAATTAGCCAAAAAAACAGTTACAAAAGTCCCATCGTGACCACCATTACCCTATGGTGATTGATGGGAATGTCATCATTGAATTTTTAGTAAAGTGGATCACAATTATGTGATAAAAGGGTTGTGCATAAGGACTTAAAGAACGCAATCATGTCGGATAAACAAAAAATTATAAAAGAATGTCTAGAACCTTATTCATCTAATCCCCTCGTGGGCTCATTAGTAAGCTAATATAGCAGCTATTATTAAAATGGTTGTTATCATTATGTTATTTCTGCTATTTTTTCTACTCTCCGGTAGAAGATCCTTCTTCTTCTTCAATCGAGCATAACGACCGATTGGTTTTCATAGGAGTGGCATTTGTTTCTCTTTTGTTCTTCTATTTAATATGTCGTTGAGGACTCGATGACAATAGTAATCTCTGGATTCAGTGAGGACTCATCGATAATATCATCTCTTGATCAGAGTCCTATTAAAGAAACTCCATTCTACTTTATTTTTTAGTATAATCATTCCATACTCCACCTTAATATCCACTTTAATAGTCTATTACCTTTTCCAGCCTAATCATATTTACTAACTTTTGTAATTATAATAATTTCATGAACTATATCATTTAATTATTATATTATTACTAGTCATTTCTACTAGTTTTATTATTATTTGAATATTTCTTTTTAAACTTATTTTTTTTCAAGATAAATAGAACAAAAAATATATAACTTTTTTCATCAAATAATAATATAAATACAACCATAAAAAAAGATATATTCGTAAAAACTCCAACTATGGAGGGATTGAATAATAATAATAATAATAATAATAATTAATAATAATTATTATTATTATTATTATTATTATTTGTTGTTGTTATTATTATTATTATTATTATTATTATTACTACTATTATTATTATTATTATTATTATTATAATAACGTTAGGATTAGGTTTAGAACAACATAAAGACTTATTAATACGGGAGATTGAATAGACAACAAAATATATGAGACAAAATTAATAACACCAAATCGTTTATATTTTTTTATATTTTTTGGATAAGTTTGAGTTGGTTACTTAATTTTTTTCGCTTCCATATATTTAATACATTTTATTTTTTGTTAAACTTAAGCTATAAATGTCTTTTTTTGACATAAAGCCACAATCTTTTTTGTTTCCTATTTAATAAACCTAATATATTATGTTTTTTCTTATTAAGTCTCAAGCTTATATATTTTTTGAAAAAAAAACTATGTCTTTATTTTTAATTTTTAGCCATTTTTAGAAAAAATAAAATTTTAAGGGATTTTCGTTGAAAATAAAAAATACATGTGTTTTAATGAAAATCGGAAAAAAAAATCAATGTATAATATTTATTTATTATAAAGTAAATAATAATAATAATAATAATAATAATAACAACAACAACAACAATAAATAATAATAAAATACACATTGACTTTTTACATCATCAAAAAGTGTCTAATTTTATTATTTAGATATATTACATTTTAAACAATATAACGAATAAATTATATTATATTAAATATAGTTTATAAAAATAGTTAACAACATACTCATCTCTTAAGACTTCAGCTTTTGTCAAAATTAGCCAAAAACCAGTTACAAAATCCCCCATCGTGACCACCATTACCCTATGTGTGATTTACAAGAAAGTCATCATTGAATTTTTAGTAAAGTGGATCACAGTTATGTGAAAAAAGGGTTGTGCATAAGGACTTAAAGAACGCAATCATGTCGGATAAAAAAAAATATAAAAGAAGGTCTAGAACCTTACTCATCTAATCCCCTCGGGGGCTCATTAGTAAGCTAATATAGCAGCTATTATTAAAATGGTTGTTATCATTATGTTATTTATGCCATTTTTCTACTCTCCAGTAGAAGATCCTTCTTCTTCTTCCATCGAGCATAACAACCAGTTGGTTTTCTTGGAAGTAACATTTATTTCTCTTTAGTCCGTTGGCACTTGTTCACGTATTTAATATGTCGTTGGGGACTCGTTGACAATAGTAATCTCTTGATTCAATGAGCCCTTATCAATAATAATCATCTCTTGATCAGGGTCCTATTATTTAAATTATTATATTATTACTAGTCATTTCTGATAGTTTTATTAATATTTGAATTTTTCTTTTTTAACTTAATTTTTTTCAAGATAAATAGAACAACAAATATATAATTTTTTTCATAAAATAATAATATAAATACAACCATAAAAAAGATATATTCACAAAAACTCCAACTACCGAGGGATTGAATAATTATATAATAATAATAATAATAATAATAATAATTATTGTTATTATTATTATTATTATTATTGTCGTCGTCGTCGTCGTCGTAGTCGTCGATGTTGTTTTTGTTGCTGTTGTTCTTATTATTATTATTATTATTATTATTATAGGATTAAGTTTAGAACAACATAAAGACTTATTAATATGGCAGATTGAATATACAACTAAAATATATGAGACAAAACTAATAACACCAAATCCTTTATATTTTTTTATATTTTTTGGATAAGTTTAAGTTGGTTACTTAATTTTTTCCGCTTCCATAAATTTAATACATTTTATTTTTTGTTAGACTTAAGCCATAAACGTATTTTTAGAAAAAAAAAGCCACACTCTTTTTTTTTCTACTTACTAAACCTTATATATCTTGTTTTTTCTTATTAAATCTCAAGTTTATATTTTTCTTGAAAAAAACTATGTTTGTATTTTAAATTATTAGCCATTTTAGAAAAATTAAAATTTTAAGGGATTTTGGTTGAAAATGAAAAATACAATGTGTTTTAAAGAAAAACGGAAAACAAATTCAATGTAGAATATTTATTTATTATAAAAGTTTGTAATAATAATAATAATAATAATAATAATAATAATAATAACAACAAATAATAATAATAATAATAATAATAATATACACGTTGACTTTTTACATCATCAAAAAGTGTCTGATTTTATTATTAAGATATATTAAATTTTAAATTAAGATATATTAAATTTTAAACAGTGTAACGAATAAATTATATTAAATATAGTTTATAAAAATAGTTAAGAGCATACCCATCTCTTAAGATTTCAACTTTTGTCAAAATTAGCCAAAAACCAGTTACAAAAGCCCCCATCGTAACCACCATTACCCTATGGGTGATTGACAGAAAGGACATCATTTAATTTTTAGTAAAGTGGATCACAGTTATGTAAAAAAAGAGTAGTGCATAAAGACGTAAAAAACACAATCATGTCAGATAAACAAAATATTATAAAAGAAGGTCTAGAACCTTACTCATCTAATCCCTTTAGGGGCTCATTAGTGAGGCTAATATAGGCTATTATTAAAATGGTTGTTATCATTATGTTATTTCTGTCATTTTTTCTACTCTCCAGTAGAAGATCCTTCTTCTTCTTCAATCGAGCATAACGACCGGTTGGTTTTCTTTGGAGTTGCATTTGTTTCTCTTTAGTCAGTTGGCACTTGTTCATGTATTTACTCTGTCGTTGGGGACTCGTTGACAATAGTAATCTCTTGATTCGGTGAGGACTCATCGATCATAATCATCTCCTGATCAGGGTCCTATTATAGAAACACCACTCTACCTTATTTTTTAGTATAATTATTCCACACTCCACCTTAATATCCACTTTAATAGTCTATTATCTTTTCTAGCCTAATCGTATTTATTAACTTTTTTAATTACTTTAATCATTTCATTAACTTTATCATTTAATTATTATATTATTACTAGTCATTTCTATTAGTTTTATTATTATTTGAATTTTTCTTTTTAAATTTTTTTTTTCAAGATAAATAGAGCAACACATATATAACTTTTTTCATAAAATAGTAATATAAATACAACCATAAAAAAGATATCTTCGCAAAAACTCCAACTACGGAGGAATTGGATAATAATAATAATAATAATAGTAATATATATTATTATTATTATTATTATTATTGTTATTATTATTATTATAATGTTAGGATTAAGATTAGAACAACATAAAAACTTATAAATATGATAGATTGAATAAACAACAAAATATATGAGACGAAATTAATAACAACAAATGCTTTATCTTTTTTTTTTTTGAATAAGTTTAAGTTGGTTACTTAATTTTTCCGCTTCCAAAAATTTAATACATTTTATTTTTTGTTAGACGTAAGCCACAAACGTATTTTTTAGACACAAAGCCACAATATTTTTTTTTCTGTTTTAATAAACCTAATATACTTTGTTTTTTCTTATTAAATCTCAAATTTATTTTTTTCTTGAAAAAAACTATGTCTTTATTTTAAATTTTTATCCATTTTCAGAAAAAAATATAATGTTAAGGGATTTCGTAGAAAATTAAAAATACAATGTGCTTTAATGAAAAACGGAAAAATAAAATTCCATGTATATTATTTATTTATTATAAAAGTTAATAATAATAATAATAATAATAATAATAATAATAATATACACGTTGACTTTTTACATCATCAAAAAGTGTATAATTTTATTATTTTGATATATTATAGTTTAAACATTGTAAATAATAAATTATATTAAATATAGTTTATAAAAATAGTTAACATCATACTCATCTCTTAAGACTTCAATTTTTGTCAAAATTAGCCACAAACAGGTTACAAAAACCCCAATCGTGACCACCATTACCCTATGGGTGATTCATAGGAAGGTCATCATTAAATTTTTAGTAAAGTGGATCACAGTTATGTGAAAAAAAGGTTGTGCATAAGGACGTAAAGATCAGAATCATGTCGGATAAACAAAAATTTATAAAAGAAGGTCTAGAACCTTACTCATCTAATCCCCTCGGGGGCTTATCAGTGAGGCTAATATAGTAGCTATTATTAAAATTGTTGTTATCATTATGTTATTTCTGTCATTTTTTCTACTCTCCAGTAGAAGATCCTTCTTCTTCTTCAATCGAGCATAAATTGGTTTTATTGGGAGTAGCATTTGTTTCTTTTTAGTCAGTTGGCACTTGTTCATGTATTTACTCTGTCGTTGGGGACTCGTTGACAATAGTAATCTTTATATTCGGTGAGGACTCATCGATAATAATCATCTCTTGATCAGGTTATGTTAAAGAAACACCACTCTACCTTATTTTTTTAGTATAATCATTCCACACTCCACCTTAATATCCGCTTTAATAATCTATTACATTTTCTAACCTAATCATATTTACTAACTTTTGTAATTACTTAAATCATTTCATTAACTTTATCATTAAATTATTATATTATTACTAGTCATTTCTATTAGTTTTATTATTGTTTGAATTTTTCTTTTTAAACTTATTTTTTTTCAAGATAAATAGAACAACAAATATATAACTTTTTTCATAAATAATAACATAAATACAACCATAAAAAGAGATATATTCGCAAAAACTCCAACTACCGAGCAATTGAATAATAATAATAATAATAATAATAATAATAATAATAATAATATTATTATTATTATTATTGTTGTTGTTGTTGTTGTTATTGTTATTGTTATTGTTATTGTTATTATAACGTTAGGATTAAGTTTAGAACAACATAAAGACTTATAAATACGGCAGATTGAATAAACAACAAAATATATAAGACCAAATTAACAACACCATATCCTTTATTTTTTTTTATATTTTTTTGATAAGTTTAAGTTGGTTATTTAATTTTTTCCGCTTCCATAAATTTGATACATTTTATTTTTTGTTAGACTTAAGCCATAAACGTGTTTTTTAGACAGAAAGTTACAATCTTTTGTTCCTCTTTTTTAATAAACCAAATATATTTTGTTTTTTTTATTAAATCTCAAATTCATATTTTTCTTGAAAAAAAAACTATGTCTTTATTTTAATTTTTTAGCCATTTTTAGAAAAAATAAAAATTTAAGGGATTTTCGTAGAAAATGAAAAATACAATGTGTTTTAATGAAAAATGGAAAAAAAATTCAATGTATAATATTTATTTATTATAAAAGTTAATAATAATAATAATAATAATAATAATAATAACAACTACAACAACAAATAATAATAATAATAATATACACGTTGAGTTTTTACATCAGTAAAAAGTGTCTAATTTTATTATTTAGATATATTACATTTTTAACACTATAACGAATAAATTATGTTAAATATAATTTATAAAAATAGTTAACAGTATACTCATCTCTTAAGACTTCAACTTTTGTCAAAATTAGCCAAAAACCAGTTACAAAATCCCCATCGTGACCACCATTACCCTATGGACGATTCACAGGAAGGTCATCATTGAATTTTTAGTAAAGTGGATCACAGTTATGTGAAAAAAGGGTTGAGCATAAAAACTTAAAGAACGGAATCATGTCGGATAAACAAAAAATTATAAAAGAAGCTCTAGAACCTTATTCATCTTATCTAATCCCCTCGATGGCTCATTAGTAAGCTAATATAGCAGCTATTATTAAAACTGTTGTTATCCTTATGTTATTTCTGCCATTTTTTCTACTCTCCAGAAGATCCTTCTTCTTCTTCAATCGAGCATAACGACCGGTTGGTTTTCTTAGGAGGGAGATTTGTTTCTATTTAGGCAGTTGGCACTTAGTCTTGTATTTAATCTGCCATTGGGGACTCGTTGACAGTAGTAATCTATGGATTCGGTGAGGACTCATCGATAATAATCATCTCTTGATCAGGGTCCTATTAAAGAAACACCATTCTACTTTATTTTTTAGTATAATGATTCCACACTCCACATTAATATCCACTTTAATAGTCTATTACATTTTCTAGCCTAATCACATATTTACTAACTTATGTAATTATAATCATTTCGTTAACTATATCATTTAATTATTATATTGTTACTAGTCATTTCTACTAGTTTTACTATTATTTGAATTTTTTTTTAAACTTATTTTTTTTTTCAAGATAAATAGAACAACAAATATATAACTTTTTTCATAAAATAATAATATAAATACAACCATAAAAAAAGATATATTCGCAAAAAGTCCAACTACAGAGGGACATAATAATAATAATAATAATAATAATAATAATAACAATAATTAAATAATAATAATAATAATAATAATAATAATAATAATAATAATAATAATAATAATATTATTATTATTATTATTATTATAACGTTAGGATTAAGTTCAGAACAACATAAAGACTTATTAATACGGCAGATTGAATATACAACAAAATATATGAGTCGAAATTAATAACATCAAATCCTTTATATTTTTTATGTTTTTTGGATAAGTTTAAGTTGGTTACTTAATTTTTTTCACTTCCATAAATTTAATACATTTTATTTTTTGTTAGACTTAAATCATAAACGTCTTTTTTTTTACATAAATCAACAATCTTTTTTTTTTTGCTATTTAATAAACCTAATATATTATGTTTTTTCTTATTAAATCTCAAGATTATATTTTCTTGAAAAAAAACTATTTCTTTATTTTAAATTTTTAGCATTTTTGGAAAAATAAAATTTAAAGGGGTTTTCGTTGAAAATCAAAAATACAATGTGTTTTAATGAAAAGGGGGAAAAAAATTCAATGTATAATATTTATTTATTATAAAAGTTAATAATAATAACAACAACAAGAAGAAACAATAATAATATACACGTTGACTTTTTACATCATCAAAAAGTGTCTAATTTTATTATTTAGATATATTACATTTTAAACAGTATAACGAATCAATTATATTAAATATAGTTTATAAAAATAGTTAACATCATACTCATCTCTTAAGACTTCAACGTTTGTTAAAATTAGCCAAAAACCCTTAAGATGAGTATGATGGTAAAATTAACATCATACTCATCTCTTAACATCATAGTTTATTAAATATAGTTACAAAAGCCCCCATCGTGACCACCATTACCCTATGTGTGATTGACAGGAAGGTAATCGTTAAATTTTTAGTAAAGTGGATCACAGTTATGTGAAAAAAGGGTTGTGCATAAGGACTTAAAGAACACAATCATGTCAGATAAAAAAAATTATAAAAGAACGTCTAGAACCTTACTCATCTAATCCCCTCGGGGGCTCATTAGTAAGCTAATATAGCAGCTATTATTAAAATGGTTGTTATCATTATGTTATTTCTGTCATTTTTCTACTCTCCAGTAGAAGATCTTTCTTCTTCTTCAATCGAGCATAACGACCGGTTGGTTTTCTTGGGAGTAGCATTTGTTTCTCTTTAGTCGGCTGGCATTTGTTTATGTGTTTAATCTGTCGTTGGGGACTCGTTGACAATAGTAATCTCTTGATTCGGTGATGACTCATCGATAATAATAATCTCTTGATCAGGGTCCTATTAAAGAAAACACCACTCTACCTTATTTTTTAGTATAATCATTCCACACTCCACCTTAATATCCACTTTAATAGTCTATTACTCCCTCCGTCCCAAAATTATAGTCCATCTTTTCTTTTTGATTTGCCCCAAAATAATAGTCTACTTCTAAAAATAAATAACATTTTTACCAAAATACTCCCTCATTATTACTTAACCAACTAATCATTTAATGGAACATTAAATGCAAAGTAAGGACAAAACTGTCATTTTATTGTATAAAGTTAGTGGTAATTAATGTTTTCTTAATCTTTGTGTTTATTGTCTGTCGACAATAATTTTGGGACGGAGGGAGTATTACCTTTTCTAGCATAATCATATTTTACTAACTTTTTTAATTACTTTAATCATTTCATTAACTTTATCATTTAATTATTATATTATTACTAATCATTTCTATTAGTTTTATTATTATCTGAATTTTTCTTTTCAAACTTATTTTTTTTCAAGATAAATAGAGCAACAAATAGATAACTTTTTTTATAAAATAGTAATATAAATACAACCATAAAAAAGATATATTCGCAAAAACTCCAACTACCGAGGGATTGAATAATAATAATAATAATAATAATAATAATAATTATTATTATTATTATTATTATTATTATTATTATTATTATTGTTGTTGTTGTTGTTGTTGTTGTTATTATTATTCTTATTATTATAACGTTAGGATTAAGTTTAGAACAACATAAAAACTTATAAATACGACAGATTGAATAAACAACAAAATATATGAGACGAAATTAGTAACAACAAATGCTTTATCTTTTTTTTTAATAAGTTTAAGTTGGTTACTTAATTTTTTCCGCTTCCATAAATTTAATACATTTTAATTTTTGTTAGACGTAAGCCACAAACGTCTTTTTTAGACACAAAGCCACAATCTTTTTTTCCCCTTTTTAATAAACCTAATATACTTTGTTTTTCTTATTAAATCTCAAATTTATATTTTTCTTGAAATAAAACTATGTCTTTATTTTAAAATTTTAGCCATTTTTAGAAAAAATAAAATGTTAAGGGATTTTCGTAGAAAATTAAAAATACAATGCGCTTTAATGAAAAACGGAAAAATAAAATTCCATGTATATTATTTATTTATTATAAAAGTTAATAATAATAATAATAATAATAATAACAATAATAATAATAATATACACGTTCACTTTTTACATCATCAAAAAGTTTACATTTTAAACATTGTAACAAATAAATTATATTAAATATAGTTTATAAAAATAGTTAACATACTCATCTCTTAAGACTTTTTGTCAAAATTAGCCAAAAAACAGTTACAAAAGCCCGAATCGTGACCACCATTAACCTATGGGTGATTGATATAATGATCATCATTAAATTTTTAGTAAAGTGGATCAGAGTTATGTGAAAAAATGGTTGTGCATAAGGATGTAAAGAACGCAATCATGTCGGATAAACAAAAATTATAAAAGAAGGTCTAGAACCTTACTCATCTAATCCCCTCGGGGGCTTATTAGTGATGCTAATATAGTAGCTATTATTAAAATAGTTGTTATCATTATGTTATTTTTGCCATTTTTTCTACACTTCAGTACAAGATCCTC
Organism: Lactuca virosa; assembly: GCF_052849685.1. Taxonomy (NCBI): domain Eukaryota; kingdom Viridiplantae; phylum Streptophyta; class Magnoliopsida; order Asterales; family Asteraceae; genus Lactuca; species Lactuca virosa. The sequence continues at coordinate 88,254,932 of NC_136426.1, forward strand.
CTTCTTCTTCTTCCATCGAGCATAACGACCGATTGGTTTTCTTGGGAGTAGCATTTGTTTCTCTTTAGTCGGTTAGCACTTGTTCATGTATTTACTTTGTCGTTGGGGACTCGTTGACAATAGTAATCTCTTGATTCGACGAGGACTCATTGATAATAATCATCTCTTGATCAGGGACCTGTTAAAGAAACACCACTCTACCTTATTTTTTTAGTATAATCATTCCACACTCTCCCTTAATATCCATTATAATAATCTATTACCTTTTCTAGCCTAATCATATTTACTAACTTTTGTAATTACTTAAATCATTTCATTAACTTTATCATTTAATTATTATATTATTACTAGTCATTTCTATTATTTTTATTATTGTTTGAATATTTCTTTTTAAACTTATTTTATTTCAAGGTAAATAGAACAACAAATATATAATTTTTTTCATAAAATAATAATATAAATACAACCATAAAAAAAGATATATTCGCAAAAACTCCAACTACCGAACGATTGAATAATAATAATAATAATAATAATAATAATTATTATTATTATTATTATTTTTATTATTATTATTATAATAATAATAATAATAATAATATTATTATTATTATTATTATTATTGTTGTTGTTGTTGTTGTTGTTGTTGTTGTTATTGTTGTTGTTGTTGTTGTTGTTGTTATAACGTTAGGATTAAGTTTAGAACAACATAAAGACTTATAAATACGGCAGATTGAATAAACAACAAAATATATGAGACGAAATTAATAACATCATTTCTGTTATCTTTTTTTTTATATTTTTTTTGATAAGTTTAAATTGGTTAATTAATTTTTTCAGCTTCCATAAATTTAATACATTTTATTTTTTGTTAGACTTAAACCATAAACGTCTTTTGTAGACATAAAGTTACAATTTTTTTTTCCTTTTTGATAAACCTAATATATTTTGTTTTTTTTAATAAACCTATATATATTTTGTTTTTTTTTTTATTAAATCTCAAATTTATATTTTTCGTGAAAAAAACCTATGTCTTTATTTTAAGTTTTAGCCATTTTTAGAAAAAAAAATTCAAGGGATTTTCGTAGAAAATGAAAAATACAATGTGGTTTATTGAAAATCGGAAAAAAAAATTTAATGTATAATATTTATTTATTATAAAAGTTAATAATAATAATAACAACAACAACAATAACAAATAATAATAATAATATACACGTTGAGTTTTTACATCATCAAACAGTGTCTAATTTTATTATTTAGATATATTACATTTTTAACACTATAACGAATAAATTATATTAAATATAGTTTATAAAAAATAGTTAACAATATACTCATCTCTTAAGACTTCAATTATTGTCAAACTTAGCCAAAAAAACCAGTTACAAAAGCCCCATCGTGACCAACATTACCCTATGGGTGATTGACAGAAAGAACATCATTGAATTTTTAATAAAGTGGATCACAGTTATGTGAAAAAAGAGTAGCGCATAAGGACGTAAAAAACGCAATCATGTCGGATAAACAAAAAATTATAAAAGAAGATCTAGAACCTTACTCATCTAATCCCCTCTGGGGTTCATTAGTGAGACTAATATAGCAGTAATTATTAAAATGGTTGTTATCATTATATTATTTCTGTCATTTTTTCTACTCTCCAGTAGAAGATCCTTCTTCTTCTTCAATTGAGCATAACGACCGGTTGGTTTTCTTGTGAGTAACATTTATTACTCTTTAGTCGGTTGGCACTTTTTCATGTATTTAATCTGTCGTTGGGGACTCGTTGACAATATTAATCTCTTGATTTGGTGAGGACTCATCGATAATAATCATCTCTTGATCAGGGTCCTATTAAAGAAACATCACTCTACCTTATTTTTTAGTATAGTCATTCCACACTCCACCTTAATATCCACTTTAATAGTCTATTATCTTTTCTAGCCTAATCATATTTACTAACTTTTTTATTATTTTAATCATTTTATTAACTTTATCATTTAATTATTATATTATTACTAGTCATTTCTATTAGTTTTATTATTATTTGAATTTTTCTTTTTAAACTAATTTTTTTTCAAGATAAATAGAGCAACAAATATATAATTTTTTTTTCATAAAATAGTAATATAAATACAACCATAAAAATGATATATTCACAAAAACTCCAACTACTGAGAGATTAAATAATAATAATAATAATATACACGTTGACTTTTTACATATCAAAAAGTGTCTAATTTTATTATCTAGATATATTACATTTTAAACAGTGTAACGAATAAATTATATTAAATATAGTTTATAAAAATAGTTAACAGCATACTCATCTCTTAAGACTTTAACTTTTGTCAAAATTAGCCAAAAATCAGTTATAAAAGCCTCAATCGTGACCACCATTACCTTATGGTTGATTGATAGGAAGGTCATCATTAAATTTTTAGTTAAGTGGATCACAGTTATGTGAAAAAAAGGGTTGTGCATAAGGACGTAAAGAACGCAATCATTTCGGATAAACAAAAAATTATAAAAGGAGGTCTAGAACTTTACTCATCTAATCCCCTCGAGGGCTTATTAGTGAGGGTAATATAGTAGCTATTATTAAAATGTTTGTTATCATTATGTTATTTCTGCCATTTTTTCAGCTCTCCAGTAGAAGATCCTTCTTCTTCAATCGAGCATAACGACCGATTGGTTTTCTTGGGAGTAGCGTTTGTTTCTCTTTGGTTAGTTGGCACTTGTTCATGTGTTTACTCTGTCGTTGGGGACTCGTTGACAATAGTAATCTCTTGATTCGGTGAGGACTCATCGATAATAATCACCTCTTGATCAGGGTCATGTTAAAGAAACACCACTGTACCTTATTTTTTTAGTATAATCATTTCACACTCCACCTTAATATCCACTTTAATAATCTATTACCTTTTCTAGCCTAATCATATTTACTGACTTTGTTAATTACTTAAATCATTTCATTAACTTTATCATTTAATTATTATATTATTACTAGTCATTTCTATTAGTTTTATTATTGTTTGAATTTTTCTTTTTAAACTTATTTTTTTCAATTTAAATAGAACAACAAATATGTAACTTTTTTCATAAAATAATAATATAAATACAACCATAAAATAAAGATATATTCGCAAAAACTCCAACTACCGAGGGATTGAATAATAATAATAATAATAATAATAATAATAATAATAATAATAATAATAATAATAATAATAATTTTATATTTATTATTATTATTGTTATTGTTATTGTTATTGTTATTGTTATTGTTAATAATAATAATAATAATAATAATAATAATAATAAATTTATTATTATTATTATTATTATTATTATTATTATTATTATTATTAAGTTTATTATTATTATTATTAAGTTTAGAACAACAGAAAGACTTATAAATACGACAGATTGAATAATAATAATAATAAAATGGGTATTTTTTATACACGTCATTCTAATTTTTTTTTCCTATATAGACATTTAATAGCTAATGATTGTATTGTTTTCTGAAAAAGTAATGTTTTTTTTCTTTCTTTTTCTTTCTCTCTTTAATATATATATATATATATATATATATATATATATATATATATATATTCAAATGTTTTCTCACGTCTATTGTGTGATAGAATACATCAATAAGAATTTAATAAATATTAAATTATTATTTAATCAAATAAAGATAAATATTAAATGATTTCTATAATTATATGTATATTAAATGATATCCATACTTATAATTCTTTTTTTATGGAAACTAATTAAATTCGTCATTAATGTCAACAATAATATTTTTTCAGAATGAATTTGTATTTAGAAGAATAATAGTCATTCTTATCTAGAAGAATGAGTATATTCTAGCAGAATAAGAGTGTATTCTAGTATAATACACTTTCATTCTTCATATTCCATTCAACTATATTGTATTTTAAGTGAGTGAGTGTTGAAACAAATACGAACCCATACATAAAAACCTAGATTCGAATTCATTCTGAAAAAATGTTATTGCTGACATTAATGACGAATTTAATTAGTTTCCATAACAAAAAGAATTATAATTATGGATATCATTTACTGCATCCGTCCCAAAATTATTGTTCACAGACAAAAAACACACAGATTAAGAAAACATTAATTACCACTAACTTTATACAATAAAATGACAGTTTTGTCCTTACTTTACATTTAATGTTCCATTAAATGTTTAGTTGGTTAAGTAATAATGAGGGGGTATTTTGGTAAAAATCTTATTTATTTTTAGAAGTTGACTATTATTTTAAGACAAACCAAAAAGAAAAGATAGACTATAATTTTGAGACGAGTAGAGTAATATACATACAATTATGGAAATTATTTAATATCTATCTTTATTTAATTAAATAATTATTTAATTTACTAAATTCCTATTGGTGCATTTTAACACACAATAAATATAAGAAATACATTAACATATATATATATATATATATATATATATATATATATATATTATCTTTGACTTTTTATATCTTATTTATATATTGATCTATCATAAATTTTATTTTATATATTATTTTATATCTTTAGTTAGGGTGTTGCTAAATTGACACCCTTTAGACATCTATGAACATTTTTATTAAAAGTCAACCTATAATAAATTATTTATAATTTACTTTTTCAAAAACTATGCAAATTCAACCAATAAAAAAACCTTAAAAATCAAATAGGGTGTCAAAAAACTATGCCTTCGATCGGACATGCAGAACACAACTGGTCTCCAAACTACCGCCGTCACATGAAGGAGAATCATTCCAATGGTGTAACCAACGAAGACATGGTCATCAATCTACTTTAAACCCAGCTGGAATTGTCTCTCATACGGGAGGACTTCCAAGACCAGTTGAACGAGTTCCGACAGGCTGTTAATCGAGACTTGGATGCCATGAACCGTGAGGTCAATGACGTTTGCACTGGTCAGTTGGATATCTCTAATCTCGTTGTTGATCTTAAGAATCATTTCGTTTCTCTGCAAGGATCATACGTGAAGATGGTCTTCCAGCACAACAAACGTAACAAAGTGAAGTATTGTATTAGGATTGTTGGTGTTGTTACTGTGGGTGTGGTCACATATATGTTCTTCAACTAAAAAAACTTGTGTAGGTTAAAACATTTCTGTCATGGGTTTGTGTTTTAGTGTGTTATTTAAGTTGTTTAGTGTCGATATTAGTAGTAGATTTTGTGTCTGTTGCTGGTAATAGTTTGTGATGTTGGTGCGTAGATTTGGTGGTGGTGTTACCTGGGCTGTTGATGGTCATCGTTTTTTGTTGAATTTTTTTGTCGATGATCTTTGTAATAGGTTATGGAATAGCACAAAGTGATGTAAACAAACCCATGGCTGAAATGTTGGTTAATATATTATTATTAAAAAAAATTATCTTACACATGTTTCTGTGTGTGTGCATGAAAGAATGAAACATTTGAGGATTATATATGTTTCGTTAACTTGTTCCCAATCATGTGGATCTTCATCGACTGGGACGGGACCACAAGCCAAAGCAAATTAAATATACCTTTTTTATGCAGATACACAGGGACCACAAAATGGTGCAGTTGGGGAAAAGGGACAAAAGTAAACAATAACTTTGCACACAAGGCACAATGCTCCTTGTCTGTAACCCTTTTTGGAAAAAACTTTTTCTAAAGTGAACTTTTTCCTTGTTTGATTATTAATGGAATAATAAGCATATAACGTGGTACAATAGCTTAATGGATTAAGTCACAACTACCCTGTTACAGAAAATGACTTAATTACCCCACATCCAAAATGGTCAATTTATTTATGACTTAATTACCCCCACATCCAAAATGATCCATTTATTTATATGACTTAATTACCCCCATACTTGATTACATAATGTAACTGGCTAAACTACCGTAAATGACCAAACTACCCCTACAATTTAGTTTAATTTGTAATGAGTAAAATAACCCTGAAATCCTAACTCCTTTACAGTGACTACATACGAATTCCATAATAACTTAATGTAAATGCCAATGATACCCCTACATATTTGTGGCATGGAACAACATACCATACCATAAAACAACATACCTTACCATAAAACAACATAACATAGATCATTTGTTTATTGCAACACACATTCACTACAAATACCAAACAATTATCTAATCCAACTCCATGGCCGTTGCATGACTGCTACCTTCACCTCCCACATTTTTAGCAAGCTTCATTTTAATGATTCTTTCCGACTTCTTCCGTTTGTTAGGTGGTTTAACATGCTGAACTTAATGAACACGAGCATTGACCTTCACCCCTTCCTCCCGTCCATTGACTCCCACCATTTGCTCTTCCTGACCAATCCTCTCCAATGCATTACTAGCATCAACCATTACCTCATCATCCCCAACCCCTTTGGTAATGTTCACAGACTCCTGTGTAGGTATACTTTTTTTGTTTCTTTGTCCCATTTTGTTTGGATGGCCCTACAGCTTTACTACAAGTAGCCTTGTTGTGACCTTTCTCTTTACATATGCTACAATAAACCTTATTCCCTGCCTTTGAAATGGTGTGTTTTCCCATCTGTTCAGAAGCATCCCTTCTTCTCTTTATGGTTGGCCTGTCTGGCATACGTCTTTTCATTGGAGGCAAAGGGGGTATCAAGTCAGTAGAAGGTGTAACGCCCGGGTTTCAGGGCTAAACATTTTTAGACGATGTAACAGTCTAGGTCAACTATTGTAACTCTTTTTTATGTAATAAATATTAAATATTTGAGTACTATGTCAATTATGTGTATTTGTGTGCTTATTATTTAATTATAAAGATATAATTAATAAAGAATAAAAATAAGCATCAAAATTAAAGTGTGATATAAACCCGATATCTTTACATAAAGTTGTAGTGGTCGAAACAAGGATTCCGGATATATAAAGAACGCCGAAATCCGAGCTATAACGAAGAAGTTATGACCTGTCGAAGTTTCGCGATAGAACCGACACGACACCGGGAGACGTAAAAAGTGAATTTACGATAGAAGACTTTTTGGGCTTAGTAATCTAAACCAAAGTCGTAGAATATGTTAAACTGAGAACATCCATAAAAAGAACGCCCAAATCTGACTTCGTATGAGGAAGTTATGAATTTTCTAAGATTTGGCTTAGCAGTGTACGGCCCGAAACTCGAATTTTAGTTCGAGCGGTTTTTGGCCTACGCGACCTAAATGAGAGTTGAAGATCTCATTAATAGGAACTCAACGGTAAAAAGACAGACAAAGACGGAGTCCGTATGAAGGAGTTACGAATTCTTCGCGGTCATTTAGCAGTCTAATCTCCTCGTACTGTTAAATTTAAGATTGGTCAAGAATTAGCCGACGGAGTCTAAACGAAAGTTGTAGATACTGTTTTTACCTACACGTGGAAAAAAAGAACGTCGAAAACGGAGCTCGTATGCAAAAGTTATGAATTTTTGAAAATCTGTTGATTTCCACCCTGTGTGCAATGCCACGTGTCAGCACCAGGCTGCGCCTGGCTGTAGCCAGCCTGGCTCACGACGTGAATATCAAAAATTCACGACGTGAACCTTCCTCCAGCCTCCTATAAATAAGAGGTGAAGCCCTCTTCATTCCTTACACCTCCCCTCACTTCCCTCTCTCTCTAGAACTTCTCTCTAGCCCTCGAAACCCCCCGAAAAGCCTAGGGGGCCTCCCTAGCACGAGGCGGAATCCCCGGAGTGCCCGACGGCTCCGAGAAGAAGAGCCTTTCGGCTCGGGAACGCTGCTCCAGCGGCGCCCGGTTTTGAGAAAACCCCGCTGTAAGTGAGCTACGCCTACACTATTTTTAATATAGCTTTTATTTAATTATAGTAACGTTATTAGGAACTTATAATAAATACTTGGGCTATTATTATGGGTTATATAAGTATTGTTTAACGCTTATATAATAGTAATAATATCTAGACTATTAATTAGTCTCGGTGAATATTAAACTAAACTCTAGTGGTAATGATACTAGGTTTTGTCGAGGGAAATTGTTTTAAGAGTAACGAAGCGCTGTCTGAATTCAGAGTCACCACCTTATCAGGTGAGTGCATAGTTACTTTCATCTTACACATAGATATGAAGTATTTTATATAAACTACATGCTATGTCTATATATTGTCTAAATACTTGCTGTCTGTGCTGGGTGAAAGATTTTCATACACGTTTTAAATTATTTAAACTGTATATGTATTTTATATCTACAAAATGTGTTGGGTAAAACATGGGTAGATGTAATAGTTGCTGTGTGAAAAAATAAAATAGTGAGAGACCTCGTTATAGATGTTATTGATGATTCAGTCATCTAGCGGAGTATAGATGACGACCACGGACTATTCTAGACAGTCCAGTGGAACGCTAGCAGGCTCGCAACCTGTATGTGTTTATTTGAACTGTGTGTTTATTTGAACTGTGTGCTTACCAGGTGTACTCCATCCCCCTCACGGTTGCCTTAAGGACATTTATTGCTGAGGAATCCCCTTAGCATTAGTGTCCATCCCGATGTTGACCCATAGTTTAGGTCCCTTATGATAGGTGTTTTAGGGACGTAATGTGAGGATAACGGGAACGGGTAATCGGGTTATTGTTGGTTGATGAAATTAATAAACTTATTTATTGTGGGTTGAAAACCCTATGTGCTCACCAGGCTCCCAAGCCTGACCCACTCAGTTTCTTGTATTACAGGTAGTGGCGCATGAGCATAGATGTGATGTCTTGGGATGAGAGATTAAGGGATTTTAGGCCTGTAAATACGGAATAATGTAGTAAGGCCTATGTTGTATTGTTTATGCTTATGATCTGTATCGAACATGACATCCCGAGTCTTTTTAATGAAATACATTTCTATGGAAATGCTTGTGATAAATCTTTATCATATTTTGTTTTGGGACAATTTCCGCAACACTTTTATTTAAAATGTTACTCTGATTTTCAAACAAAGCATAAACAAAATCGGTCTTTTCTGGCCGTGAAAATGAGGATGTCACAGAAGGCCACATATTTTTTCCATTCATCCCATGGATTGGCTGTTTGTAAGTGTTATGGAAGAATGCATCCAAGTACATTGGATCTACATATGGCCCATCAGGTGTGATATTTAAGTAGGCTAAGGTGGCAACTGAATGTATGCAACCATATCCATTAAGTTGCCATAGCCTACAACTGCATTCCTTTTTTTCAACATGAACAATATATGCCTCGTCCATTTTCCTTGCCTCAAACTTCATCCCCCCACAAGATATGACCGGCCAATGCCTACATAGATGAAAAACCAAAATATTATGATATGTGAACAATAAGGTATGGATGTTATTGGATAAATGTACAAACCTTTGCTCAGTCTGGAGCATATTCAACCGTATTTTAATATTTGGACAAACAGAATAACGATTCCATCATTGTCCGGTTAGTTTCATAGTCACAATCCTTTGCATCACATATATACAAATGTCCTCTAACATGCTTATGATTGGTTTCTTCCGGGCATCCAAAAGCACACTATTAAAGCTCTCTGAAAAACCATTCTCTACTGACTCACAAGAATTACGAACTCTGAAAAAGGCCAAAGACCAAGTCTTTGGATCTCTATCCATAAGATGCACAACTGCATCCAGATTTAACTTTTCAATCTCTTTCATAACTCCATTAAAATGTGTTTCAGTTGTTGCCTTGCTAGCTATCCAAAACAAATTTTTAAACTTGGCTCCACTAAATTTGATGCAGCGCAAAAAAAACAACACAAAGATAACCAAGAATGAACCTGTTGATTCTAAAAGAATAGCCAGGACAATCTCTTCAAAACCACGTTGATTCTACGAATACCGTGGGATTGGCTTCAAAATCTGGGTTAACACACAGAATTTGGGAGAAAATCGAAAGTTCATAAAATTGATGATCGACCATCCAAATTACATCAAAAACAGTTAAATAAGAAGCAGAAATTAAAATGAAACCCTAAAAGTCCATGGGCCAAATACAAACCCAAAAACAAAACCCAAAAATTAAGGAAAAATAACAAAATTGTTCATAACTCCATTTAGAAAGCGATTTTTGGACTCAAAAATGGGTAAGTCCCTTTTGGGAACTTTTCTAGACGTGCTCCTTGCTCCAAGCTTCGATTTGACTGGTCGTAGGCCCGAAACGGAGATTCGTAGCCAAAGTTATGGCCATTTCCGTGAAGCCCCTTTAGTCACACGATCGTGGGCCTCTAGGAACGCAAGGGCCCGATCCTCCACACTAGGGCCCACATCATCCCCTCCTGGGTAGACAAAACTCGACTTCGAATGTGCACCATGGTCATCATCAGAAGAATCCCCATAATAAGGAAGCAAATGCTTTACATTGAAAACATCGGAACAACGAATGTGGCTTGGCAACTGTAGACGGTAAGCATTGGAATTAATCTTCTCCACAATCTCCACCGGTCCAATCTTCTTAGCTGACAGCTTGTTTTACTCACCAACCGAAAAACGATCTTTAGTCAAAACAGCCCAAACAAAGTCACCTACTTCAAAATCAACTTGTCTGCGTTTTTTATCTGCATCTTGCTTGTACTTGGAGTTAGCTCGGACCAAGTTGTCATGAACAGCCTTATGAACATCATGCAGTCCTCCAACAAAATCCTGCACTTTCTTTGGAACAACCCTAGAAACAGTCAGTGACATCAAATCAAGTGGTCCCCGTGGCTGAACAGAATAGACCACCTGGAATGGACTATATCCAGTACTTCGGTTGATAGCATGATTATGAGCAAACTCAGCTTGACAAAGCTTCTGATCCCAGGTCTTCACATGATCACCCACTAAACACCGCAAAATATTACCAAGGGATCGATTGACAACATCTGTTTGGCCATCCGTTTGAGGATGATATGCACTACTAAAATTGAGCTGAGTGTTCACCATTTTCCATAGGCTGCGCCAAAAATGACTCAAAAACCTAGTGTCTCGATCTGAAACAATAGAAGACGGCAATCCATGCAAACGGTAGACGTCTCGAAAGAATAACTGGGCCACATTAACTGCATATGTCGTCTTTTTGCAAGGAATAAAGTGCATCATCTTAGAAAAACAATCAACAACCACAAATATTGAATCATTTCCCCGTTGAGTACGTGGTAAACCCAACACAAAATCCATGCTGATGTCTACCCAAGGTTGTGATGGAACAGGCAAAGGCATATAGAGTCCTGCATTGGTAGATGTGCCCTTTGACACCTGACAGATTCGACACCGTTTAACATATCTATCCACCTCCTTGCGCATTGTAGGCCAAAAATAAGATGATTGTACCAACTGTAAAGTGCGATCTCGGCCGACATGCCCTTCACCATGCAGCTCCCTAATGATTTGAAGGCGGAGACTAGAATCAGGGATGCACAATTGATTGCCTTTGAAAAGAAAACCTTCATGCAGTAGAAAATCAGACATCTGTCCAGATTGTATACCCTGCAGAACAACAGAAAAATAAGGATCAACCGTTAGCTGCTCCATGAGGACATCCATCCCCGGCACACCAACCCTCATGGAAACTAGCAAATTACTCCTCCGACTCAATGCATCAGCCACCCGATTTGACATCCCAGACTTGTGTTTCACCACGAAAGTGAATTTTTCCAAGAACGACATCCACCTCCCATGTTTGTGTGACACCTTATCTTGACTGCGAATATGTCTTAATGAATCATGATCTGTGAACAAAACAAATTCCTTATGAAATAAATAATGGCGCCAATGCTTTACAGCTTGGACCACTGCATAGAACTCAACATCATAAGTGCTATAATGCAGCTTTGGCCCCGTCAACTTCTCACTAAAATAGGCAACCGGTCGTCCTCCTTGACTTAGAACTGCTCCAATCCCAACCTTGGAAGCATCCGTGTGTAATTCAAACACTTGAGAAAAGTTTGGCAATACAAGGATCGGTGATGTAGTAAGCTTCTCTTTTACTAATTGGAAAGCTGATTCTGCTGCTTCGGTCCAAGTAAAGGCCTTCCCTTTCATACAATCAGTCACCGGTGCCATAATAGAACTAAAGTTTGGAATAAACCTCCTATAGAATGAAGCAAGGCCATGAAAGCTTCGAACTTCAGTGATGGTAGTTGGACTTGGCCATTGTCTGACAGCTGCTACTTTAGACTCGTCCACCTGTATTCCTTCCCCAGAAACAACGTACCCCAAGAACAAGACTTTAGGAACCATAAACACACATTTTCTTCATAGTTGCATACAAATTATCCCGTCGAAGTACGGTCAAAACCTGCCTCACATGGTTGACATGCTCACCAAAAGTAGCACTGTAAATAAGTATGTCATCAAAATAAACGACTACAAATTTACCAATAAAGGGCCTGAACAACTGGTTCATCACACGCATAAATGTACTAGGAGCGTTTGATAAACCGAAAGGCATCACCAACCACTCATACAATCCTTCACGAGTCTTGAAGGCAGTCTTCCACTCATCCCCAGGCCTAAGTCGTATCTGATAGTACCCGCTCTTCAAGTCCAGTTTCATAAAGATAGAGGCACCGCTAATCTGGTCAAGTAGGTCATCAAGTCGAGGAATTGGAAATTTGTACCTCACCGTGATCTTATTGATGACGCGACTATCAACACACATACACGCCAAGTACCATCCTTTTTAGGAGTCAACAAAGCAGGAACAGCACACGGGCTCATGCTCTCCCGAACATGACCTTTTGAAATCAAGTCCTCCACCTGTCGTCGCAACTCCTCATGCTCTCCGGGACTCATTCTGTAATGTGGTCTATTAGGCAACTGAGCTCCTGGTTGTAAATCAATATGATGCTGGATGTCAGGTAAAGGTGGCAAACCATCAGGTAATTCATTAGGGAAAACATCAGCGAATTCCTTGAGCAGAGGAACCATAGCCTCAGGAATTTCAACCTCCTTAGCAACTTCCTTCCCGAGCAATACAAAAATTTCACCTTCCGCCTCCAACTCGTCTTCAAACTTATTAAGGGTCAGTAGAGTACCCGAAGGTCTCGGAACTGGCTCCTTTGGCTTACTGGGAACCAATGTTATCTTCACACCACCAAACAAGAAACTGTAAGTATTAGTCCGCCCGTTATGATCTATGTTACGATCATACTCCCAAGGTCTGCCCAACAACAAATGACAAGCATCCATAGCAACCACATCACACCACAAATCATCTTTATACGTGGTACCAACAGAAAATTGAACAAGGGCTCGTTTAGATACAGTGACCTCGCCACCCTTCTTAAGCCACTGTAGCTTGTAAGGCTTAGGGCGATTTTCTGTTTTCAAAGCCAACTTTTGAACTGCTTCTTCAGATATAAGGTTATCACAACTTCCTGAATCAATAACAAAAGTACAAACCTTTCCCAAAATAGTACATGTCGACTGAAAGATGTTGTGTTTGAGCCAATCATCACCAATAACTTTTGGTGTAAAACAAGACCGCCTTACCACCAAATTTACCCCCACATCTCCAGTTACAACTTCCTCTTCGCATTGATGCTCTTCGTCATACACAGGGGGATCTTCGTAATTTTCACCGGCATCATCATTTTGCCAATCATCTTGCTCAGCAAACAAATGACGTTTTCCGACCTTCTTGCACTCTGATTGTCGGTGACCTGTCTCCCCACAACTAAAACACTTCAAGCTGCTACTAACAGTTGTCCTAGGATTTGGTCCAACACTGTTAGATGTCGGTCTTTGTTGATTAGGCACAACACGGGGTACCATACCACCCGTCCCGGAACTTCCTCCAATATTAGCAGTTGAAGACGAACCGCCCACCCGACGACTTTGTTTCTCAAAAGCCAACGCCCGTTGGTGCGCTTCAGAAATAGATACCGGGTCAAACATATTTACAGAGTCCATGATTTGGACCCGTAGACCCCCAATATATCGAGCAATGAGTTGTTCCTCTGTCTCCTGGATATCGTTTCGGGCAATCAATTGGTAGAACTCAGTTGTGTAATCGTCAACTGATTTGGCACTCTGCTTCAGATTTTGCAACCGTTGGTACATCAACCTTTGAAAGTTATGGGGTAGGAAGTTGGATCGTAAACACTTCTTCATCTTCCTCCAAGTCACGACCTTTGACTTTCCGAGCCTGTCTCGTGTCAGTTTCAGTTGTTGCCACCATGCAGATGCCCTACCACGTAGCCTGGTAGCAATCAATGACACTCTTTTGTTTTCAGGGACTTCTTTGAACTCAAAAACTTCCTCAACAGTAGCCAACCAGTCGATGAACCCCTCCGGATTCAAATTGACCCCATCGAATTCTGGGATATCAATTCTCATTCCGGCCTCCCAACGCCTATTGTCACCTCTATGATCACGCCTTGGCCGCCTTTCTAGATCGTCTTCAGAATATGAACCGTCACTGCCGCCGAACGGGTTCCCAAATTCACCATCTTCCACTTGAGAATGTGTTCGAGACCTTTGCCCTCCTCGATTCATCAGTTCGACCATCCTATCAGTCAGTTGGTCAACCATTTGATCCATCCTCTCCTCCATTCGTGCCATAATACGTTCTTCTAGTTCTTGCTCATGAACATTAGCGGGCGTCCTGTTTCTCCTCGGAGGCATTTTGAACCAGGAATTCGGCTCTGATACCAACTGATGCAGCGCAAAAAAACAACACAAAGATAACCAAGAATGAACCTGTTGATTCTAAAAGAATAGCTAGGACAATCTCTTCAAAACCACGTTGATTCTACGAATACCGTGGGATTGGCTTCAAAATCTGGGTTAACACACAGAATTTGGGAGAAAGTCGAAAGTTCATAAAATTGATGATCGACCATCCAAATTACATCAAAAACAGTTAAATAAGAAGCAGAAATTAAAATGAAACCCTAAAAGTCCATGGGCCAAATACAAACCCAAAAACAAAACCCAAAAATTAAGGAAAAATAACAAAATTGTTCATAACTCCATTTAGAAAGCGATTTCTGGACTCAAAAATGGGTAAGTCCCCTTCGGGAACTTTTCTAGACGTGCTCCTTGCTCCAAGCTTCGATTTGACTGGTCGTAGGCCCGAAACGGAGATTCGTAGCCAAAGTTATGGCCATTTCCGTGAAGCCCCTTTAGTCACACGATCGTGGGCCTCTAGGAACGCAAGGGCCCGATCCTCCACACTTGTAGGCCAAACCAAATTTTTAAACTTGGCTCCACTAAATCTCTTTCTAAAATTCCCATAGATATGTCTAGCACATTGCCTATGTTCAGCTGCTGGAAATACTTCTTTTACTGCCTCAATCAAACCCTACATAAGTGAGATTAATGTTTGTAATTAGAATAACAATTAAAATTTTAGAACATGAAATATTTATGTACCATACCTTGTGTTGATATGAAATTATAACCAAACCTTGTCCTTCATTCCAACATTGCAAATCTTCTGAAAGAGTTTCTATGAACCATTTACAATTCTCCTTGTTTTCCACACAAACAACCGCCCAAACAATTGGGAATATGCAATTGTTAGCATCCCTACCAACAGCACAAAGCAACTCCCATTGGCAAAAACTTTTCAGAAAACAACCATCCAGGTTAATGATCCTCCTACAACCTCCCCTCCATCCCTCTTTTACTGAAGCAAAACATATGTATATCTTGCTGAAGTAATTCTTACCATCAGGCATTGCATCAACACAAATTTTAACTTTGGATCCAGGATTTGATCTTCTAAATTCCTCACCATATGACCATATTCTTGCATAATTTTCAGCTATTGTGCCTTTAGCTAGAGTCAATGCATACTTCTTGGCTCTCATACACTGACTCATACTCACTTCAATCCCAAAAGTGGTTTTTACCTCCTCTTTAAGCAATCAGACACTCATCTTTTGATTGTTATAAAATTGTTGCTTAAAGTGGGTCCCTATCCATTTGTAAGTCACAATTGACCCGAATTTGAAATTCTTTGCACAATTATGCTCACCAATAAGAGACTTTATCTGTAAAGACTTATCGTCAGTCATCCAAGAACCCCAAACCTTAAATGTACATTTTCCATCACAACATTTGGCAAGTAATCGTCTACTATCATTCTTAACAAAACATAATTGATAACAATTTGCGACAACATAGTTACAAAGCATGTGTTTTAATTGTTTAGGACTCTCAAACCTCATACCGAACACAAGTTCCTGCTCCTTCCAATTGAGCTTATCATTGTAAATATTTGGCAGCTCGGGATAAACATCTTCATTGTCACCCATGTCTTCTTCGAAAGACTCACCTACACATGCATTCTCACCCATGTCTACCTGAATCCCATTATCCTTTATAAAAAGATGAGGGTTCTCATGGTCATCCTCATCATCATCGGCATCCTCATCCTCGTCATCATCATCATCGCCATTCTCTTCCTCATCGTCACCGTCAGCCAAATCCCGATGCCCTGTTGCAACTTCCTTAATCAGTCCTGCACCATTAAGTACCTCTTCCTCTATGTTACCAACAACCTCGTCTTTGTGTTCATCCAACCATTCTTGCATGTTTACTATTCCCAAAATGGTCTACATACATAAGGAGTATAACACCACATTCATATGCAATTGCTATAAAGTCGAAATAATCTGGGTCATTGCTAATTAAAGTCAAACCTTTTGGAAAATCAATATCAGGTTGGCAGTAATAGAGCTTCTCACACTTTTCCCCAGTGAACCTTTCGATGAACGCAACACACCCGTCCTTGTCCATGCCTGCGAAATCGATGTCCGAAAACCTCTGAGTAATTCCACCGGTGTAGCGTATGAGTTTCTGGTGAACATTCCTTGAAAGTGAACACCTACTTGTAAGAATACAGGTTCCATGTTTGAGGATTCAGAAGCAGATAATAAGAACGAGTTTATCAATGAAGTGCTGAACAGTGGAAGTAAAAAGGCTCTTTTATAAAGCATACACCGACAGTAAGACAAAGCGCCTAATTAATGACATGACATTACATGGAAATCACAGTCAGCATCCGATGTGGTGTTAGTAGAAGGAGGTGGACTAAAAATGACCGTGTGACCCCTTCACAATTGCAATAAGGACTTAATCGACCCGACAAAGTGTAATTCGTTCCCTTATAAAGCCACAAAACAAGTTAAATGACTAAATTCATAAACGCTAGAAACATAATAGGGCATATATATATATATATGTCATTTTCCCTTTCTAGTAATTAAAGTGTTCACTTCTTCATTTTCTCGAGAAAGATGGAACGATACTCAATTTTGTTTGTGTTTAAAGAAGATGAATAGTAGCAGAGATGGCGTTGGTTGATGGTCGTTCGTGGTATGGAGAAGAAAATGGCGTGAAGGTGATGGTTCAGAACAGGGTAACCACCACGAAGGCGATTTCTCTTCTCTCTCTCTCTCGTCTTCTCTTTTTCTGCTCCGATCAGCCCAGATCTATCCTCTCTCTGATTTCCCGTTTTCTGTTCAGCCCTAGTTGAGGTTAACGACCACGGCTATGGTGGAGGACGACGACGGCGATGGTGGAGGAGGTGGCCGGGTATGGTGGTGGTGAGGGCGGCGCCTGTTAGTTCTAGGGTTTATAGATAGAGAGGTTGAGAGAGAAGGGTAGTGGGTGTAATCCCTCACTAGCTGTATTCGTGTCTTGGTGAATTGTACTCCTCCATCAGGTTTCAAAGGTAATTTTTTTTTCATAGAATCCATCACTTACTTCAAACTAAAAAATACTTTGATTTATCTTTTTGTTTTTGTTTCAAGATTTTGGGGTTTTTTCAACTCTTGACGGCTTACTGATGCTTTTTCTCCCTGATTGCTCCTCTTCTCGACTGATTGCTGGTAATTTTCTTCTTCGAATCACCACCCACTTTTGATTTGTGTTGTTTTGCTTGTTTGAATTGCTGTTTTGTGAATTATCCAAAGATATGTATGTCGTTGAGGTGCAGATGAATATAAATTATAAGAAAAGATCTCTAATTTGCGCTTTATGTAGTATTAATGTTCTTGACCTAAAACACTCCATCATTGTTAGATGAAATTTCGCCTGACTATTATTTTTGAATTTTAACTTGAATCTGAGTTGAATTCTTAGTTACACATACTCAGAAGGTCATACTTCATTATTTTTCTTTATTATTATTATTATTATTATTGTTATTATTTTGGATATTGAGCATCTTTTACTTGTATTCTACCTTAGAAAAGGGGATGATTCTTTACATTAATAACTATCAGAAAATATAGGATTGATCAAAATTTTATATAAAGAGTTTTAATGTGGGTTAGTTTTTGTTAAGGATGAACAATGGGACCAGGTGTGCCTAACTTTGGAGTTTGGAACCGGAATCGCTGATTAAGACCGATTCAGTTCTACTTCTTTATTATTACTTTTATAACCGTTACCGCCGGATGTCCAATGCTTTTAGATAGAAAATATTTTTAATTACACATATAATAATACGTATATAATCTTATAGTTTTCTTTCTATATCTAGTATTATTGAAGTTTTTTGAGAAGTTGGTTCGCAATTGTATATTAATGATCATTTAAGATCAAAATACAATTATAATCCCTGCATATTCTTTTTGTATCTTAGAAGGGATGAAATAACAAAGTCTTTATTTATGATTAATTTTACCCCAACTACAACTAATATACATCTTACAGTAAGATACGGACCCATCCCATGCTAGCCCCGTATCGTGTCATAAGCCCAAATGTAGAACTTACTCCCAAAGCTAGCTTGCAGGAGGGGACATGTAGACTTATAAGCCACCAACTTAATTTACTTTCGGATAATATGGGAGTGTAACACAATATACAGTTACAATCCCAGCATATTCTTATCAATACTTAATTCTTTTGTTTTCATCTTAAACCATCATGCTTTTACTTAATATCATTTGGTAGCTTAGAATTTTGGCTTGTTGATTAAATATTGATCATGATGGAGTGTTTTCCCTAGTATCCTTATGTATAGTTTGGCATGTAGTTTGAATGCTTTTAATATAATTTACTAGCATTAGTCTCGTAAGCCTTATATACATGTTTTATGATTTCTAATAAAAATTTCTACTATTCATTATTTAACTAACATTTTTTTTGTAATAGTTATATTGAAAAGAAAATAAGAACAAACTTAATTAAAATGGTAATATATAATCACATTAAGATATATAAAATTAGGTTATAACCTGTGGAAACCATGGTCCACAAACTAAAATGGTAATATATAATCACACAATATATAAATTATTGATAAATTGAAGTATTAAGTATATTGAATATTAAGAACACAATTAATAAATAATAAAGCACACAATTAGAAATTGGTAAGTAAAAAAGTAATTTTGTTTATTAATATATGTAATATGTAATATCATAAGAATCCGTTTTTATCTCTATATTTTAGTTAATTAAAAAGTATTTTGTTATCATATTTTTGTTAACTAAAAAAAGGGGCGCAAATGGAAAATAACTTTTTCATTAAGTAATTAATAAGAGATATAATACATTGACACGTGGCAAATATTTAATGTGGATGTGTATCAGAGTGACACATGGCAACACAAAGTTCTTCTTTTATTAATAAAGAAGATTGTTCTCTTATATGCGCGTTGCGCAGAACCACTTATATAGTTGAACTATTTACAAATATATGTTTTTTTAAATATAGCAATAACGTTGTTGTTAAATTTGATATAATAATTCATATACTAAATTGATATAATATATTGATTATTTTGAATTATATGATAATATGTACATCTGTTATAACCGTATAATCTCAATCGTTTGAATGGCTTCTATCCGCGAGTTACACATGAATAAAATTAAATATAATATATGGTTTAATGTTATTTATAGTTGTTATTGTTAATTAATTTTTTAAAATTGATTTGCTTAATGTTTTAATTTCTATCATTATAATTATTTAAAACATCAAACATTGTTTTTTGATTTTAAAGGTAACAATATAATCATTTATATAGACTTATTTTTAATTATTGTTATTGTAAGTTATTTTAAGCTACTTATTTGAAAACTTTTAACGATTATAAAAATATCTTTAGGAAATAATTTAGTTAAATTGAGATTACAACTTACTTTTTGCAGTTTATCACTTTTAACTATTTACAAAATATTCTTGGGTTTTTTTAAGTGGAACTGAATTTTATATTTAAGTTGACATTATAATGTTATATTTAAATTAACAAGTTAAGTATTTTGTCCAAACTGTTCAAAAGTTGTAGCTTTAAACTGATAATGGTTTACATACAACAACATATTAAATCTAATAAATTAAGTATAATATGTTAAAAGTTAAAGACATAACTTTATAAGTAGAAGTAAAGATATTATTTTAAAACTGAAATTTAGTATATTTATGATTACACTTTAGGTTTCATATTTATTTAACTTTTTTAATCAACTTATAATCATTATTAGAAGGATACTACAATTAATCACTTTTAACTATTTACAAAATATTCTTTGGGTTGTTTAAGTTCAACTAAAATTTATATTTTAGTTGACCCTGTAATGTTATATTCAAATTAATAATTTAAATATTTTATACAAATTGTTCCAAAATTGTATCTTTAAAATGATAATGCTTTACATCCAACAATATATTAAAACTAATAAATTAAGTATAATATGTTAAAAGTTAAAAAAACATAACTTTATAAGTAGAAGTAAAGATATTATTTTAATATTGAAATTTAGTTTATATATGATTACACTTTAGGTTTGATATTTATTTACCCTTATTAACCAACTTATAATTATTATTAGAAAGAAATTGAAAAGTCATGGGAGTTTCAAATGATGTGGTGAAAGGGAAAATGCTTCCTTTATGATATATATATATATATATATATATATATATATATATATATATATATATATATAATAAAGTAACTATGATATTGCGTGGGTATATATAACTAGAGCCGACCTTAGGAAAAAAGTACCGAAGCAACTGTAAGGACCAAAATGTGCAATCTTATGATTACATTTTTTTTTGTCAAAACGAGTCATAAACCGGTTATAAAAGTCCCTATTGTGGAAAGGAAAGCACCTGGAACACCATTACCCTATGGGTGACCGCTAGGAATTTGATCATTGTCTTCTCCTTAAAATAAATTATTGTCTTCTTAAAATAAATCACAATGATATGAAGAAGTAAGTTGTAGAGGGAAATGAAGAATGCAATCATGTTGAAGCAGTAAAAAAAGTAAAAAAATGAAGTTCTTAAACCTAGTTTAGAGTAATCTCGTTCATCTAAGCGTCTTGGAGGGCTAATTAAAGGTGTTAACATAGCAACTATTATCAGAATCGTCGTAAAAATGATGTTGTTTTTACCATTTTTTGGTTCTACTTTTGAAGCTCCTTCTACTTCTTCGATCTAGCATACCATGTTTTCTTGCTCATGTCTAGAGTAGTCTTTGTTTCTCTTGGATGTCAGTCGTCACCTGTTATGTTATATCATCTTTTGAGCTGTTGAGGAGCCATCTAGAACCATGATATGATAATAAAAGGGTAATGGATGTGGAAGAATATATAGAGTAGGGTTGATAAAGTTGATGACCATATTTAAACTCAAATTCAAAATTATTCATCGATGAGCTTTCATACTCCTGTAAATAAGTTTGAATTTGGTCATCGACTTTATCAACCCTTCTCCGTATATTCTTCTTAATCGTCATTCTTATATTGTCAAATTCAAACTCCATGAATTCCTTCTCAACTTCTGGAGCATATTCGGACGAGCTTTCATACTCCTCTAATTAAACAATATGAAACACAAAAACATGTTATAAGTTTATAATTTT
Source organism: Lactuca virosa (assembly GCF_052849685.1). NCBI lineage: Eukaryota > Viridiplantae > Streptophyta > Magnoliopsida > Asterales > Asteraceae > Lactuca > Lactuca virosa. The sequence continues at coordinate 88,276,787 of NC_136426.1, forward strand.
AATTTCTTTTTCTTAGAAAAAAACTAAGACACATCAAATAAGATTGATATCTGATATCTCAGCAACATTCTAAAAAACAGCTACAAAAACATAAATAAAATGTAACTATTAGACATCCACTAACCTTTTCATGCTCATTTATAAATTTTCTGACCATATCTTTCGTGACAAAGCGAAAAAGTATAGTACCATTCGGTTGAGTAACAGAAACATTGTTCATATAAAACAACTACATAAACATAAACATAATTATAAAACCACTACATAAACAAAACAATTTTTTATTATACATTATTCCTTTATATAAATTATATCATAAATAAAGATTATTGAACTAAATGTAAGAACAAAATGCATCATCCTATTTGCGCTTGTACCTTTGCCTTGCCTTTTTGGTAGGTAACAATGTCTTTTATCATATCTTCCAAGTCCCATGATGTCCATGATATGTTCTGAACATAATCAATTGCATTGAGATACTTGACACCAACTTTTGGCGTGAAGGAGCTAGTATTACACATATTATAGCAAGCATATTATATGCTCTATTTACATCCATCTCATCTCAATCTTTTAGTATTTTCAGGACTTTCTTTCGACAAACGTAAGCTACTTTACCCTTTTAATATTTTGCACATTTATGAAGTAATCTTCCGAAGCTTTGAAGTTAAAAGTTGGAGTTTGAATCACCACCATCTTTTACACCCATAATTTCTTTAAAATGCTTCACTTCTATTCTATGTTCGACACTATTGATTTTTATGCTACGTTTACTACGTCAGATATGTATATTAATTGAATTACCAACTTATTTTTTCATAACCTCAGTTTTCATATCTAAAAGACTAAAAAATGGACTGTTAGACACCCAAGATCTTAAAATACGAATCTTTTTGTCACCTAAGCAATTTATCTCTTCGATAAACAAATTAGCATTACAATGAATTGCAAATTTTTCTCCCCCTTTGCTATCTCCATACTTTCTTTTTGTATTTGAAGACATGTTATTCCATACTTTTTGAATTTCTTTTACATCAAACTTATCCGGTCGTGAATCTTTCTGTTCTTGATGGAAACTGTTCCACACATTTTTTTTGATAATGAGTCATTTTGTATAACAGCCTGAATGTTTAGCGTATGAGATGGTCTAAATACAAACCGTGTAATGCAAGGAACAAAGAAACATCCATGCATTAGATGAGGATTTTGGTATATGACAATTGATGCTTTTGTTCTATTTCTTTTTTCATATTTCTTATGGCGTCAGATGTCTTTTCCACCTATAAATTTTGTTTCTTTTGATCCAAGTTTGCTTTTGCTTTTTCGGTTGCAAATTTGGTCAATTAAAGTAAAAGATAGTCATGATTTATGGCAACATAGCTTATCGTTTAACGTAATATTCTTATTTTCCACGATATGGTAACATGTCTAATTTATAGGCATGCTTTTGGAAAAAACATAAATAGATTACTATTTTCTTTTTAATATAGTAATTTGCATTGAATTGATTATAGTTTTTTTATCCTGTTCTTGAGTTTTTTACTTAAGGAGAAAAGAAAGAAAAAGGAGGAAAGGAAAAGAAAGGGAAGGAAAGGGAGGGAATGTTTTTCAATTTTATGTGTTCTTTGTTAATTGTATTACACAGAAAACATACAGGGAAGTTAAACATGTTATCATATTGTGGAAAATAAAAATACTACGTTAAACGATAATCTATATTGCCATAAATCATTAATATCTTTTACCTTAATTGACCAAATGTGCAACTAAAAGAGAAAAACAGACTTGGATTAAAAGAAACAAAACTTGTAGGTAGAAAAGACATTTAACGAAATATGAAAAATATATACCAATAACATCAATTGTCATATATCAAAATCTCCATCTAATACATTGATATTGTTTTGTTTGTTCTTTGCATTATAAACTTTGTATTTTGACCATCTCATATGTTAAACATGATGGGGCTGTTATACAAAATGACTCATTATTAAAAAAATGCATCGAACAGTTTCCAACAAGAAAAGAAACATTCACGACTGGATAAGTTTGATGTAAAAGAAGCCCAAAAAGTATGGAATAACATGTCTTCAAATACAAAAAGAAAGTATGGAGATGGCAAAGGGGGAGAAAAATATGCAATTCATTGTAATGCTAGTATGTTCATCGAAGAGATAAACGGCTTAGGTGCCGATAGAATTTGTATTTAAAGATCTTGGGTGTCTAATAGTCCATTTTTTAGTCTTTTAGATATGAAAACTGAGGTTATGAAAAATAAATTGGTAATTCGATTGATATCCATGTTTGACACCACTAACCGTAGCATAAAAATCAACGGTGTCGAACATAGAATAGAAGCAAAACATTTTAAAGAAATTATGGGTGTAAAAGATGGTTGGTGATCCAAACTCCAACTTTGACTTCGAAGCTTCGAAAGATTTACTTCATAAGTTTGCAGATAATCTGCTTGCTATAACTCGTGTAATACTAGCTCCTTCACGCCAAAAGTTGGATTCCAAGTATCTCAATGCAATTGATATTGTTGAGAAGTTACCATGAGCATCATGCGTCTTGGAAGATATGATAAAAACATTGTTACCTACCAAAAAGGCAAGACAAGGTACTAGCGTAAATAGGACTATGCCTTTTGTTCCAGCATGTTAGTTCAATAATCTTATTTTTGGTATAATTAATATAAAGGAATAATGTATAATAATTTTTTTTGTTTATGAAGTTTTATAATTATGTTTCTGTTTATGTAGTTGTTTTATATGAACAAGGATTCTCTTACTGCACTGAATGGTACTATACTTCTTCACTTTGTCACGAAAGATATAGTCAGAAAATTTGTAAATGAGCATGAAAAGGTTAATGGATTTCTAATAGTTACATTTTATTTATGTTTTTGTAGCTGTTTTTTAGAATGTTGCGGAGACATCAGATATCAATCTTATTTGATGTGTCTCAGTTTTTTTTTTCTAGGAAAAGGAAATTAAATTATAAACTTATAACATGTTTTTGTGTTTCATATTGTTTATTTAGAGGAGTATGAAAGCATATGGTCCAGAAGTTGAGAAGGAATTCATGAAGTTTGAATTTGACAATATAAAATGGAGAAGAATATACAGAGTAGGGTTGATAAAGTCGATGACCAAATTCGAACTTATTCGTCGATTTTATCGACCCTACTCTGTATATTCTTCTCCATTGTTGTTCTTATATGGTCAAATTCAAACTTCATTTACTAGTCTGATGACGTCATCACAAATCGGGAAATCAGGAAACCGAATCTTGGACAATGAGATTGATTATAATACATGTCTCGTGTTTATACTTGAAAAACGAATGAATGACTGATCACTTATCTTAGGGCCAATGTTTGATTGGATCAGAGTTCGACAAATGCTTCGGAAAGCACACTTTGCTGTTTGATTAGAAGTTATACTTGAAATTGTAGTTATATACTTATCCAAGTAGGAGACTATTGGATTAAGGTGTCTAAGATCAAAACTAAATTAGTATACACTTAATTAGAAGCGAAGTCTTTTTTAGGTTACCCTCATAACCAGTGTATATATATATATATATATATATATATATATATATATATATATAGAGAGAGAGAGAGAGAGAGAGAGAGAGAGAGAGAGAGAGGTTAGTTTATTGATTTATTATATGATTAATAAGCTGTAATAAATGATTTGATAATATATTATCTGATTAATATATTAATTAGAAATAATATTATTTAATTAAGAGTTAATCAGAAATTAATTATGATTAATTTTAGGATTAATTGGATTAATTAAAGGTACAATTGTTCAAAAACCGAATAAGAAAATGATTCTAGAAACCTCAAGGGATGACCGGTTTTAGCATTCCCATTTAGGGTTTCTAGAATGTCCCTTTTAGATAATTACCTAATTTGAAATATTATTATTATATTCAAATTAGGGTTTCTAGGGTTTCTTAAGCAGCTATAAATAGGACCCTTAGGCTCCATACTTTCGTCCATTATATACCTCAAGGAAGAGCCAAAATTTTGCCTCCCCTCTCCTTTCTCCACTTGTCTTCTAGTTGCTAGGGTTTAGGGTACAAACCATTAGAGGCACTAAGCTTTTGGTGTTTGCTTTCAGAAGAAGCAAATGAAATGATAATCATATTTATTTACTATAATAAATCAAATGTATGTAAACCCTAATCCATTTTGTATTTTCGAAATACCTAGGTTTCCATTAGGGTTCCGATGTTCATTGTTTATTGCTTTCAATTAGAGAAAACATAGATCCTCTATAGGTTGCATGTGAACTTAAGAGTTAAGATTTTCGCTTCATATGTATTTTAATAACCTATAAAACCCATTAATACCAACATGCATGCTTGTTATACAAAAACGGCCGATGTGTTTAAAAATTTACAAATTACACCCTCCGTACAACGAAGGTAATATCACCCTAGTTATAACTAAAATCAAAGATGTTTGTCATCCACATAAATATTAATTATAAATTCACTTATAATAAAATTTTATAGAAAGTAATATAATATCATCTTTTTAAACTAAAAATAAAATTATTCTATTATATATATATATATATATATATATATATATATATATATATATATATATAATTTAGTATATTATTAAATTATCAGAATGCAATGACTAATGAAAAAAAAATATCCTAATTACTATTTTGTAACAATAAAAAAGATTATGCATCACAATCAAAATTACTAGTTCGTAGTTCAAACAAAAAGTATTACTTAACTAGATACGTAATTACAACTAACATAAAAATTACAAAAGGGTACATTTCGTAAACAAGAAAGAAATCAGATTTTCCTTGGGGTAAAACGATGTCATCTTTATAATGTTTTATTTATATAACATATATTTTAATAATTACACCATTGATCCAATTTATTAAAAATATTTTCTAAATAAATGCATCAATATTATATATTAAAAGTAAACCATCCTCCCTATATCTCTATCTTTAAAAACCAACTTCCAATCGAAGAAGAGTTCGTTTTTAAGTAGCTTGTTTTTTTTTTTTTTTTTTTTTTTTTCTAACAAAAGAGAGAGAGAAAGGATTCGCATATTGTTTTTTTCTTCTTTTATTAGGTTGGTGGTTGATGTTATCTTTATCGTATTTAAGAAACGTAACATGTTTGTTGTAGTGAAAAAGGAGATTGGTCTTACATGTGATTTGCAGTATTTTACAATATCGTTTTTTTATGTTAACAAATATTGAAACGCAAATTGTATTACTTACCAATCATTTTATTTAATATGAAGGTTTATTTTCACAAGATGGAGGATCAAAATGAGGCCCAAGAAAATAAAAGATCCATCATATTGGTTGTGACGTCTGTAATAAAATATACTACGTTTATTCTTATGATGCTGATGATGAAACGTCTGGAAGTATTTGCTGAAGGGACCGAAGAGTTTAAACTGGGAAGGAAAATTTCATATAAAGTTTTTTTGGTCTTAGACATCATCACATTTTTTACATCCCAGGTAATCGGTGACGCTAACGTTTTTGTGAATAGGAGTTCGCCAGAATCGATGATGAAAATTGTGACAATAACATATAAGATCATGATGGTTGTGATATTACTCATGATAGCCACTATTATAGCCGCCATATTGGCCATTTTTGTTTAAGTATATTGGTTATATATAAATTGGAAAATAAAGTATTATTTTATTATTATTATTATTAAGTTGTGTTCAAGTTTTAATGTTGGTATTATGTTTTTTTACAACATTGGGAAAGATATCAGCTGGAATATAATTAATTATTAAATGATAAAGTTGCTTATTTGTATTTATTGGACTCATTATATATACCATCATTAAAATTGGTGATCACATTTGTAGGCAACAAAAAAATGGTGTTTTCTCTCACGTATGTATGAGGTTATTTGTGTTCTGGCTCTTTCCAATAGAGTGGGTGGGCTGATAATGTATCTTGGTGTGAGTATTCTTTTTAGGTTAAATGTGCAATCACTGTAGTGTTATTACTGTTACCGGTGTGAAATAGTCCATTTTTTCTTACAAAATCCCATTTTTAGACATGTGTGTGTGTGTGTTTTAGCATTGCGTTAGGGTTGTATCTTATGTTCTCTTTCGTTCAAGGTTTCTTGAAATGTGTGTGATTTTTAGCACATCGAAAAGGTCGCTAACTTATAAAAGATTATGGTCTGTCTGAGATACACATTGGGAGAGGGCAAAATCTCGGGTCTTAACTTCAATTATTAGGCTAAACACTATGGACAAAGGAATTATCGTCGGCATCCGGCGTAGACAACATTGTGGGCGGCAAACACCGCCCCTCGTTGCCGAAAAGTGGTGGTTGTCGAGGCCAACAAAATAAATACCATAAATATTACACACTAAAATAGTGTATAGTGGTAAATGGATCGTATCTATGGAGATTGGTTCAATTTAAATCTCTATGTAAATCACTTGTTCAAGTACTTGTAAAACAAAAGTAAAGTAAAATGGGGGGACGTTTAATTCTTTTTGATTGTTTGACAAAATTAAAACTAAGCTAGAATGCAAATATGACAAGTAAACAAGTAAAAGATTTGAGTAAATTCAATGAAGTAAAGTTGGTTGATTGTGGGATACACCACATGGATGACATGGTTGACTTATCATTAGACTAAATGGAACAACACTTGTGAATTAATTTAACTTGGCTATAACAATTTATAAGCACAAATTACCTCAACTCTTCATAGTTATTAAAATGGTTAGAGGAGCTCTTAACACATTTCCTTAATTAAAGTCACAAAATCAATGAAGCATATAATCTTGTGAAAATCAATTAGCTTTAAGTTCTAAGAGTTACCAAGTCCAAAAGATAATCAAATGCTTACATTATCATAATGGGGGAAACATTTCCATGGTCTAAATGAAATGAAAACAAACATATAAACCATTTGTTTCTAACTAATTTGAGGGTCCATTACTTAACCAATAAATTAGTCAACAAAAATAAGCATTCATTCATCAAAACTCATGATCAAAGATAAATAAACACAAGAAGATGTTTGACTAGAAAACATTTCCATAAATTTCAAACACAAGATAATATGAAGCCTTCAAAAAAACTAATCATCCATGGGTTAAACCCTAATAAACCAAATGTGAATCTAGCCAAGCATGGCCAAAATAAAAGAAATACAAGATAGTTTAGAGATACCAAACATAATTCAAAGTGCAAGATGAAATGAAATTACACCAATCTTCAAAATCTTCAATTTCTTCCAAACTTTTCTTGAGAGCAAAGGAGTAGTTCTTGAGAGTGTTCATAATGAACTCCCTCTCAAATTTCCAGTTAAAAGGGCTCATATCCGGATTCAAAAACTCCCCAAAAGCCATCCACCAACCTTCCCAAAATAGAGTCAAAAAGTCAAACCCCAGATTCACCACAACACGATCCACGCCGACCATTTATGGATCCACGCGGACCGCGTGGGTCTCGCTGATTGTATGCCTTGGCCATTTAATATATAATCCAACCCAATCTTCTCATTTATTCTTCAGCCCACATGCATCAATTATTGGGAGCCCAATTATGTTATTCCAAAGCCTCCAATGATGGTCCAATGCTTCTTTAGTCTTCCTTAACTCGAGTCCTCGTCCAAAGATTAAGTCCAACGCGCTTCTCGCTTATACTGACACCAAGCCCAATTGCACCACTTTAAATCCATGAACAAATTGCAAGCCTCCAATAACAAATAGTCTTCGATAAATCCTGCAAACAAGCTTAAAAGACTGGAAAGCACCCGGAAAAGGAGAAAAATAACAAAAAGAGAAAGTATGCATGCAGATTAACTAAAATGAGATGATTTTAACTAAAAATAAACTATGAAAAGAAGTAATAAAAACGAAACTATCAAAAAGGCAACAATTTTCGTTGGTGTTAGGATCGATACTAGCCAAACCATGCTCGACATAGAAGAACAACGATGTTCCATTTTCTAAAACCAATCGTCAATAAAAGGGATTACCCATTGCCTTATATGCTAGCATATGGTTTCTCTTTTTACCGATGTGAGACTGAGTTTGCACTCCCAATAATCCTCCCCTCAAACCCAAGTTCAGCCATTTCTGGCCATGGCTTCCCTTTAATGACTGTTCATTTGATCCAATCTTTTTTCATATCACCAATACTCTCGGGACACACTCACTTGACCAGGTCCATTAGGAAGACTTTCGATTCAAGTCTTCGGGATCAACTTTGTTAGACCGAGAATTACTAGGGATTACACCACCTATGCCGACCACATCATCCGGGGTACAACCATAGCTCTGATACCACTTGTTAGGATCGATACTAGCCCAACCATGCTCAACACAGAAGAACAACAAGACTTCGTTTTCAAAAACCAGTTGGCAACAGAAGGGATTACTCATTTCCTTATAAGCTCGCATCTGATTTCTCTTTTTACAGATGTGAGATTGGATTTGCACTCTAATAGTAGGCAATGTTGAACATAAAATATTTTCCGTTTTAAGAATTGGAGGCAAAGAAGAAAGTAGTCGTTGAGAGAGACGTTAGGGAGGGATAAAATATAAATTTTTTTCTAGTTTTTGACAATTATATATATATATATATATATATATATATATATATATATATATATATATATATATATATTACCACATCAAATATTACTATGATTTCTTAAACTCTATCTAATTCTTTCAAAATGGCTTCAAACAACTCTCCAAACAACCAAAATGCTTCCAACATTTTCAATAATAACATTTTTGTTTATGATTCTTTTTCACCACAACTATACCACCCACAAATAGAAACCCAATTTGGTTCCACCACCGATGTATGGTGGTGTTTCATCCATGTAATCGAATTTCCAAATGACACAACATCTTTTCTAAAAAAAAATTCAACCATATAATACCATATTCTCTACCCCAATTCCCAACCCAACAACAATTTCAAACCCATCCTGAACCCGAACTCGAGTCTGAGTCAAAACCCAAATTTGAGGCATAACAAAATCATGGTAAAGGAAGGGCCAAAAGTACTAGATTGAGTTTGTGGGTTCTTCAAACTCGTCGGTAAAAACCGTACTTTCTGATGAAATCCAAATCCAACAAATAAGGTCAGAGACTAACATATGGAATATTCGATTGGAACGGATCGTAAGGACCTCTAGCAGGTCAAGATTAGGGTTTTCAGGAGGCTAGAAAGTGAGGGAGGCTGAGGATGGGCAACCCTAGCCCTCTCATTCCATTAAGTACTCGAACATTAGGGTTTTGGATCACCAGGCCATTCTCACGTCATGAGGCTTCATACCACACGTCGTGAGATTCGAAAATGCTTGTCAACAAGTCAATGGTCACTCACGACGTGACCACCATATCTCACGTCGTGACCCTCTTCCAAAAGGTTAGAAATTCAATAAATTAAGTACCTCCATGATCCAGATGTTACGATTTCCTTCTTATATCTCTTCTTTTCTATGTCGATGACAAATTCATTGGAGAATGGAACCGGTATTACATCATCAACTTAGCATGTATTCTTAGATGCTTCGAAGCCACATTCGGATTGAAAGTGAATTTCCAGAAGTCTCGAGTTTTTGGTATTTTCTCTACGAAACTAGAGAACAAAAAATGGGCTCAACTACTAGGATGTGTGACGGACACCCTTCAATTCAAATACTTGGGAGTACCGGTTGGAGATAACATGAATCTTAAAAAACATTAGAAACCAATTATTGAGAAGTTTCACTCCAAACTTTTGGTTGGAAATCTAAGACATTTGTTTTGGAGGGCTTTTAACTCTTATTAAAGTTGTGATCAAAACTCTTCCATCTTACTACTTCTCTTTATTTAAAGCCCCCGTGGGTGTTTTAGATTCTTTGCAAAAACTTAGAAGAAGATTTTTATATGGGGTGGCTATGATGGGAGACCAAAAATCCACTGGGTTTCATTGTGGAAAGTGATTTCCCCGAAGACATAAAGTGGTTTGGAGTTGGGTCTTTAAGGGCTCAAAATATTGCCCAACTGTCTAGATGGTTGTGACGCCTAAAGGTAGGAAATGGACCATTATGGAGAGAGGTTATATGCAACATCCATGATAACCTGAAAAAAAAACCGCTAGCAAATCTAGTTATGGTGTCTGGAGCAATATCGCTAAGGTGATACATGGTATTTCTGATATAAACATTCACCCAAATAATATATTCTTTGTATGTTACACCCGAGTCCCGGTTAGTTTCCTTTCCTACTCCATTTAATTATTTTTGCAATTTCGATCCTTATGCTAGGCGTACCTAGATGGTACGCTGGGTGTAAGGATCATTAAAGGATACGACGTCGTTTTGGTGTACGCTGGGCGTACACTAGTGTATGATAGGCGTGCTTGGTCTGGACGGAAACCCTAATCTTGGGGGTTTGGAACATGTATATTGATCCTTAAGCCCCATCTCCCCACCCCATTTCCAGCCTCCATCACTTGAGACATTTTCTTGCAAACCCTAGCCCCTATTATTGCATTTTGAGACCTTTGAGTGTGTTTTTGTGTGCTCCAAAGGAAGAAGAAGGTGGTGGTGAAGCTTGGAAGCTAGAAGCAAGCTTGGATCTGGAAGTCTTGCATCATCCTACATCTCCAGAAGGTATAAAGTTCCCACCTTGATGATTAAATGGTTAGATCTAGCTTGCATGGTGATATTATGAGCTTTTGTCCCCAAATTATGACTTTCTTGTGCATGGCATGCTATAGAACATTTGGGTTGTCCTTTTGGACGTTTTTCCATGTCTTAAGTCATAAAATTATGATCTTGGCCCCTGAGATTCTTTCATGCAAGTCATTAAGAGCTTTAGTGGTTAAGAAGAGTTAGGGTTTTGTTGTTGGGTTTATTCTAGGCATGTAAAACCATAAAGTTGGAAACTTTATGGTTTGGGATAATTTTTAAGACTAGATTTGAGACTCGGACGAAATGAATTAAGGGATTAAGTCCTTATAATTTGGATTTTTAAGCCATCGCATACGTTGCGCGTACCTAGATGTATGATGAGCGTACGTTGTTAGGAGCCTGACCAAGATCAAGGGTACGTGGGGCATACTAGCCGAGTACGCTGGTAGTACTCGGTCTGTGTTGATTTTTTGACCGTTGACTGTTGACTTTTGATCAAGTTTGAATTTGGGTATTTTGGGATTATTGTAGTTTAACATTACGAATTGGGTCTCGGTTTATTGTTTTGGCAGATAGTAGAGCTGGTGTGTGTGTGTTACATAGTTCTGTGCAGTTACTCCTTGATCGTGATGTGAGTTCTCTTACTATGCCAATGGGTCTAAGGCACCAAGGCCGACCCATTTATTGATTTTATGTATCCTAGGATGTAGGATTGTTATGATAGTCTTATGTATGTTTTGGTTATGTATACGTCGACATATGGATGGTTGGGTTGAGATTGAAGGTCAACAAACCCAGTATGGTAAGTTTAAGTCCACATGCCAACAAACCTGGATGGTTGGGTTGAGGCCACGTGACAACAAACACTGGAGCATTGGGTTGAGGTGTTATTGCTTCGTGTTGTAAACCAACAAACCCGGTATGGATGGGTTGAGGTCAAGGACCAACAAACCTTGTATGAATGTTATGTATTATAATTGTATTATATGTGGTGTGTGGTATTTTAGGAAGCTCACTAAGCTTTGGCTTACAGTTTGGATTTCAATGTTCCAGGTATTTCTGATGAGCGGGGAAAGGCGAAGGCATGATTTTACACATCATCTCGCAGTTTATGTTGATTGATATTGCGATTCAATATTTTGACTTATCATGATTTGGAAACTTTTGAGTGTATGGATTTGTGTTTTAAAAATAAAAATTTTACTCTGATTTTTTGGGACGTTACACTGTAGTTGTTGGGTGTGGCAACAATGCCCTCTTGTGGAAGACGCCTGCCATGAATCCAAATGCTTTCAACAACGATTTTCATCCCTATACTCCATGGAGGCTGTGAAGTATGTAATTATATCAGACCATGTCTCTAATACTGGTTGATTATGGGCTTGGAAACACCCTCGCATGTCTCCTAATGCTTATCATGAATTATCCAAGCTTCACGCTTTCTTAGAAGACTCGCTTCATTTTCCTCCCAATCAAGACATGTTTAATTTTAATCCCGCCCCTGATGGGTTGTATTCTGTTCAGGTTATGTGTTGTTACCTTGACTCGTGAAACATCCGAAAAATCGAAGAAATTTAAAATTTTCAAAATCAACCATTTAACATCATTGTTTACAAAAGAGCCATTGTTTCCAAAAACATAGTTTCAAAATCAGAGTTTTCCCAAGACCCAAAGCCATAAAAACAGGAATTTGTGCATGATCACACCTTTGATTTCCCACGATCCTCTGAAGTATCTGAAACCATAAACTAAAATTATAAGCCAAAGCTTAGTGAGTTCCCCTAAAGTACCCCCACACAAACATATAATGAAACAAATAACGGGTCCACAACCTCCTGTTTGGATTACACCTGGCCCACAACCTTTCGGTTGGAATGCCCCGACCCACAACCTTTCGGTTGGATTGTCAATACATATTGGGTCCACAACCTCTCAGTTGGATTACCCCTGGCCCACAACCTTTCGGTTGGAATGCCTCGGTCTATTGATTGATTACACAAAGCAATACAGTCTCAACCCCACCATACCATGTCGACATATACATAACAAATAACATATATCCAAAAACAGATAATCATATAACCAGTTAACAGACTAGAAAACAGATCTACAGATCCCTACCACATAGCAACATTCTATATACCAGGATACAAATCTAGTTGGCCGGCATTGGTGCCTTCGACCCACGAGTACGGTGAGGAAAACTCACCTCACAGTCTAACGAATAAGTGAACAGCACACTGCTCCAAATACCGGCTCTACATGTCACATATTCAACAGATTGAGACCAAGGGTTAACTATAGCTCAAAATACCCTTAAGTCAAACTTGGTTAACCTTGGTCAAAATCAAAGTCAACGATAATGGTCCAAAAGTCAATATTTCTTTCTAGCGGAGTACGTCGTGCGTACCAAGAGAGTACGTCCAGTATACTCTGATGTTGACCAAAAGCAGGGCACTAACTGCGTATGGACAGCGTACCACCAGGCATGCCCAATGTATGTAGCCTAGTCCCAAAACTCTATTAAGAGCTTATTCCATTAATCCCTTATGTCCAAAACTCAGATCCAAGCCCAAAATGATGTCCAAAGTCATAAAGTTTCCAACTTTATGACTTTGCATGGCTATAAAGTGCTTAATGACCAAAAGCCTAAGTTCTTAACCTAACAAGACATCACAACTCTTGTATGGAAGGAATAGAAAGGCCAAGATCACATTTTCATGGTTACAATAGCTCCATAATGGATAAAGTTTCCAACTTTATCCATTAGAATAGTCCCAACAAACAAGATCTAGCCTTTAAGTCTCAAAGGGACCCAAAAGTGCATTTTTTTCAACTTGATCCATTAAGTCCAAGTCTCCAACCTTCATATCTTAATCAAAGTGATGTTTAGATGGATAAAATTTCCAAATTTATCCATAACAAGGTCACAAACTTTCAAGGTTTAAACTTTGTGCACTTAAAGTGACCAAAAGCTCGTAACACTCAAAAATAGCTAGATCAAACAATTTCATCATCAAGATTCAAACTTTATACCTCTAGAAGAAAGATCAAGGTGAACAAAGTCTGGATCTACAAGCTCCAATGCAACCAACACTTCTTCAATGAGTTCTTTCTTCTCAAAGGTGCACCAATAACACTCCAAAGCACTTAAAAACACTTTCTTTTTGCTCACAAGGCTCAATATGGGGTTAGGGTTTCAAGAGAGAGTATTGGAGAGGTGGAGGCTGAGAATTGGAATGGGTTTGGGGAAGTTAAAGAGCTTAAATAGGGCTCAAAACATGAATATAGGGTTTGGGCATTGATCGCGTACGCACAACGTACTCAATTTACTCCCGACGTACTAGGGATGCCCTAGTACGCCCAACATTCACATTAAGTACACCAGCGTACGCGGCTCAACCCAAAACCGCCCTAACTTCAAACGGTCATAACTTCTTCGTTCCAACTTCGTTTTCGAAATTCTTTATATCCACGGAAAGGTGTTGAAGATTTCTACAATATTATCTAAATATCTTGGACTAAAAAAATTCTCGAACAAAATCCATATTTCATGCAAGGACCCGGCTTATGACTTTTCACTTTCTATCCTTCAGCCCAGAACACAATTCAAGGGTAAAATCTCTTAAATATCATTACCTCCTTCCACAAGGACTAAAATTTGCGTCCTTAAGGCCCAAAACCTTACACAATCGAATTCCGATCCACGTCTCAGAAATGGCAGAAAACAGGATGTTACAACTCAAGGATGACTACATATTATGATAATCATGTTCGTTGGTTAAGGTTTATTCCAATGAAAGTTCTATGTTTATATGGAGGGCTAGCCTTATGAGAATTACGGTTGCAGAAGCTCTAAGTATCATACGGGTAGGAGTACAATCCTTGATATGGAGGGTATGTTTAATTGAATCTGAATGGGTTAATCAAGTTTTTGTGGGGTGCGATTTTGCTATAATAACTAAGGATTGAATTTTCAAATGGTGTGGAGTCCGGGTGCAACAATTCTCAAGAGTGATTGATTTAACAACATTCATTATTCCCCTACTTTAACCATGTACAATGTAATCTCTTTATGTTACGACTAGGTTAAGCATAGGGGGTAGTATAGGGGCCATAAGTAGGTCTGATTAGGGTTGTTCATCATTCCATTGTTTGTAAATTTTTTTCACCTTGTTCTGTTTCCTATAGTATAGTTACTTGCTAGCTATGGTTTCTTTGTTATAATATTATTTACCGTTTCTATATATATATATATATATATATATATATATATATATATATATATATAAGGTCAGAATCTTTTGCGAACCCATATTTTCCTTCGAACTCCGCAAACTTTTTCGTCTGAAATTCTTTTAAAAAAAGTGACTTAAGGTATTAAGTCGGCCATATAGAAGTGCATTCGCCAAAAAACTTTAAAAGATGTGCACACATGAAAAGCGCATATATGCACAAACATCGTAAGTGCATATGTTCGTCAAAAATAGCTTCCATATGTGCATGTTTTTTTCGATATTTTTCTTTGTGGATGCATTTCTATATGACCGACTTGATGACTTAGGTTGCTTTTTTTAGAAAAAAAATTCACACAAAAAAGTTTGTGGAAAAATATGGGTTTGCACAAGATCCTGATCCTATATATATAATAAATTTCATTATGAGTAATTAACTCAAACAAAAAACATATTATATCCATACTCAATAACAAAGTCGGTGGACTTTGCTATTTAGGAGTCGTTTTTTTTAAAGCTCTGCAGCGCCACTTTTGTCTACGCCCTGCAAACAATGCCCAAACTTTTATCCTTGCAGAGTGTTTGTTTTTTCGAAGGGCTAAGATCTAAAAATGTTTGCACGAGGTCTTCACCACACAGACATGGACTACCCACTTCTCACATCTGCGG
Source organism: Lactuca virosa (assembly GCF_052849685.1). Lineage (NCBI taxonomy): Eukaryota > Viridiplantae > Streptophyta > Magnoliopsida > Asterales > Asteraceae > Lactuca > Lactuca virosa. The sequence continues at coordinate 88,292,380 of NC_136426.1, forward strand.
GCTTTTGACCTAAAAAAATACGGGCTTTTGACCTAAAAAAACGCCACTATTTTTCTATTCCCTTTAAGGTTTGAACGAACTCTACCCATCTTCACCATCGGCGCCTCAACCCTCACTCCACCACCGATCTACGTGCCTCACTCCACCATTGATCTCCGCCGACCAGAATGTCAACTAGAACGCCGCCTTCCACCGTCGGAGTTCAGCGCTCCGCCACTTCTTGCTGTCGGCTGTCGGACCTCCTAGCTGTCGAATATATGCATCTGTTTCCTTTTTTTTTCAAATCTCACATGACATTGGTGTTTAGTTTCGGTACAAAAGTCTATAATCTAGTCAAATTTGTTGATTCCTTTTGCTGAAAATGCTTGTTTTTTCTTAAATTTGATGTTAGATGTTACAAATTCAAAAATAATGACAAAAATTTCCTTTCTTGCTTAACTTTCTTGTTGAATGTTGCTGAAAGTCTATAATATTGATGAAATCAAGCTTTTTTCTTGATTAAAATATGAAAATTTGTGCTAGAAATATGAAATAATGTTGTGAATGTTGTAATTCTTGCTGAAAATACTCTTTATTGTTTCAAATTGTTGTTGAATTTGCTGAAAATTGTTGTTGAATATGCTGAAAATTGTTATTTGGTTTTAGAATTATGAAATAATGATGTGAATGTTGTGATTCTTGCTGAAAATACTCTTTATTGTCTCAAATTGTTGTTGAATGTGCTTAGAATTGTTGTTGAATGTGCTTAAAATTGTTGTTGAATGTGCTGAAAATCGTTATTTGGTTTTGGAAATATGAAATAATTGTTGGATTAGTGTCTAAATCCATAACTATTTTGGTATGTACTTGACCCGATTGTGAGCATGGTCCTTTTGGGTTGCCTTCACCATAGCAACTTGTAGGATGAATTAAGGAGAGAAAGGATTAATTATGATTTATTAATATATTATAAGAATAATATATTAAAGGTGAAATCATATTGTTTAATTAATATTGGTCAAGAATTAATTAAGAATTAATTTTGTGGCTAAAAGAGATTAATTAAACTTAAGGGGACTGGAATTGTAATTATAAGATAATTGCAATTGGGCTATGGATCACCTAATAATATAGGTTGGACGAATTCTATGGGAAGCCCATAAGGAATTCGTCCAAGGGATATTCTAAAGGGGTCCATGGGCTGCTTAGGGCCTAAGCAGTCAAAGTAGGGTTTCCTAAGTGCAAAACCCTAATAGCCTAAGTATATAAGGAACCCTTAGGCACCAAAAACGTGGCCAACACTTGGATTAGGGTTTCCAGCCGTTTTTGGTGTCTACTCTCTCCTCCTTCTTCATCCTTGTTGCTTAGTGGTGTTTGTGACTCCATTAGAGGTGCAACACTAGAGGCACTAAGCTTTCTGAAGCCAATCAAAGCAAGGATTGATTGTTATTGCTATATAACAATCAAAGGTAATTACTAAACCCTTATTTCAGTTCTTATATGATAGATCTAGGGTTTATAGCTTTGGATATTCAATTGCATGTTCATTAGACAAACTAGACCCAAAAGCTATTAGGGTTTGCATGTACACCATAGGAATGATGTAGTGCTCAAAACCCATCAGTGGTATCAGAGCCTAGGGCTGTTTGTTTGATGTATTTGATGCTATATTTGATTATTCACGCTTAAAATCGAAAAATTATGCTTTCTGGGGGCTGGACTCGCCGAGTCCACGACTGAACTCGACGAGTCCACTGGGAACTCGACGAGTCCAGTGCTGACTCGACGAGTCTCAGGCGCAGAAGGCTGATTTTCCGGGATTTTGACCTGTTTTGGCTGTGGATAATTAACTAAAACGTTTTTCATCAATAAAATCTGAATTTTATCAATAATTGGTGATTATTCTTGCCAAAATAGAAGATAATTGTCAAAATTTAGATAATCATTTGTTTTATTAGATAAAGGTTGATTATTTGTAATTTAGATTTGAATTATCTTGTGAAAATAAAATCAAAGGTCAAATTAGATAATCATAAATTAATTGTTTAATTTCAAATTATTTGCAATTTGATCTTGTGTGTTTTGAATAGTTTCAAAAACTTGCCCTCAAGTTTTAGAATTTAAAATTTTGATTAAAAGTTTAATTTTGAACGATTTGAATTCTAAACCCAAATGTTTTGATAAAGTTCAAAACTTGTCCTCAAGTTTTGGAATTAAAATTTTGATTAATAGTTTAATTATGTAATATTTAAATTCTTAAAACCCTAGTAATTTTTGAAAAAGTTCAAATTACACCCTTATGGTTTTATTTATTAATTAAGGTGTATAATTAAAGGAGATTTAATAAACCCATAAAGTTTTGGTTTACATTTAATTAAATTAAAAGTATAATTTATTAAATTAGACCACCTAGTATTTTAAAAGTGTAAAATACACCCTATACTATATATAACATTAAAAGTCTAATATTATATATATGTATGAGTAAACAGTTAGTCTTACCGTTAGTAGGCCTCATTCACGAAGCTGGTCTATAAGGGGTGTTTAAGGAAATTGCCTATAAAATGGCGATTGAATGGGTATCCACTCTTACCCACCGCACTCTTGACTAGTGGAGGGTCGTTAGCCGAACGGGTAGGATGGGAAGAAACCTTCCATTATAAGTATAATGAAGTACAAAGTAACTAAATGCTTTTCAAATTCCCAAATCATAGTTACTTTAGGCAAAATGTGAAATTGTATGCTAATCCATGGAATTACACTTCACACCCTTGCCAAACGTTAGTGGAGCGTGCGTGGTTAACCGGCACACTAGTTTGGGGTTGACATTGGTAGTGAAGGGTGGCTCGATGTTTATCATAGATCAATGGAGTGTGTGTGGTTAACTGGCACATTGATTAGGTGATAGTAGCATTGAGTGCATCACGTAGATTCGTATGGTTATTCACACCTTGTTTGTGATCCTCGGCATCCCAGTCACAAATTTGAAGGGCATAATCGAGATTAAACATGCCATTGAAAAGTTCAATGAATCTCAAAAGATCTAGGAGTTTCAATTCATTTAAAACTTAATTTATTTTTCGTTTTTCATGGTGGAAATTGGTAAATCGTCATTTACCTACCTTCAAATATTCTGCAACTAGATTACGGCATCCCTCTTCTAGGTTGTAGAGTATTGTGTTGGATCCTAGCCTTGATGTTTCATTTGGGTGTTACATCAAGGATTCTTATCAACTAACTTGAGTTTTCTCCCATTTTGTAGATGTCCGAGTCTAACAATGGTCTTCCCAAATTCCTTGGAACAAGTTTTCCAAATGAAGATGACATTCCACGATACAATCAAGGAAATGAGAGTCATACTTCACTTCCTCCACCTCCTCCTATTGTTCTCCCTAACCCACGTGATCGAAGGCCTGAAAAGTTCAAGCTCACTGAAGCCCTAATGGAAATGAAACATGAAGATGGGAAACCTGTGTGTGCATACGTCTTAAAGATGAAGTCACACATTAATAGGTTAAGGATGTTGGGTGTCGATTTTTCAAGGAAGTTGGCTGTTGACTGGGTTCTTCAGTCGCTTCCTGAATCATATAGTGAGTTCGTAAGAGAGTACTATATGATGGAACACGACGTGAACCTCATTGATCTCACTTATTTGCTTATAGCTGCTGAATCAGCAATGATTTGGCGTGCTGGTCAAGCAAATTTGGTTGGTCAATCAAACTCCCAAACTTCAATGGACACTGGCAACATTGGAAGTCCAGAAAGGACTAAGTCTGTGATTGTCCGATGTGCTGTGCCAAAGGAGTCCATTTGCTTTCATTTTCATAATAAGGGGCATTGGAGACGAAGCTGCCCTGTTTACCTGAGAGATCTAAGAGATGGGAGAGTCAAGACGTATGGCTCTACTTCAGGTAAAATCCACTAAGTAACTCTGTAAGTTCCTATTTTTTGATTCTTGATACATGATGTGATAATATTACATTTTGATGTTTTGCAGGATCGAAGAAAAGAGAGGAAGCTTAAGGAAGAAGCGTACTGAATTTGATCATGAAAAAAATGGATTTCGATCGCATGGATTCGAAGATCAGATTTTTGAGCTGCTACTCTAGAGTTAGGATAGATTGATAAGAAATATGTAATAGCATAGTTTTTCAGTTGAATTGCATTGTAAGGACAAATTTTTCCGCAATAAAATAAATTTTGATTTTGTCTTATTTATTTATCCTTGCACTGGCATGTATGAAAAATTGATGTTTGAATGTTTCTACTATTAGCAATAATGGATTTGATTCTTAATTATGTTATTTGTGGAAATGTCGAGAATTTACCAAATAGGGAGAGTTTCTCATCGCCCAAGTTTCAATTGGACAGAAACTTGGAATCATGCAACCTGCACTGTGTGATGAATGAAAAACTTTCATATTTGGAAATTAGACTAATTCCTTGACAAAGAGTCAAGTGAAAGGCTAGAGATCAGGTACACTTGGTTGTGCGCTGGTCAAGTCCACCATAAAGAAAGATAAAATATTCGTCATGATTTACTAAAGTTTAGTAAATATGATTATACTTATAAGATTAAGTGTAATTCTGAGTTGATTGAAAAGGTTTCAATAAATGGCAGAACGAATAAGAAGAATCAAGAAGGCAGAAAGATAAAAGTTTCTCTATTCTAAGAAGAAGGGAGAGTACCTTTTATTGTGTTTTATGATAAGTCTTAATGATTAAGAACCATATCTCAATTGATCCTCCAAGTGAGTCTTAGTGCATTTGTATGTCTAAGAAGAGGAATCGAGAATTGTAGAAATGGTTAAAATCAAGAAGTCCATCATACTTCGTTCCAATATCAAGTCTTAGAGTTATATTCCAAGATTGTGAATTGAGTGACAAGTCTTAAGTAGGTTTATAACACTCATCAAATGTGGAGTTTGGAAAAGATTTTCTTATTCTTGCACAATTGAAATTGGTAAGCTGTGCTGTCTTGGATAAGACAAAGACCAACTAGGACCAATTATGTGAAGTGTTTTGTCTTGATAAGAACTACACTAACTCTTGAATATTTGTTTTGTCTAGGAAAGTTTCCTGACAAGAGAATCATATATGTCAAGAGGTCAGTGGGAGTCTTGTGACATCCCCAATATCACGGCCAGAAAAGACCGATTTGTTTATGCTTTGTTTTATAAATCAGAGTAATCTTTTAAAGAAAACAATTGCGGAATTTGTTCCCAAACAAGATATGATAAAACTTTATCAAAACATTTCTCAAAGAGAATGTACTTTTCATTAAATAATAAAATCTTGGGATGTCATGTTCCGATACAGACCAAAAGCATAAACAGTATAAAATAGACCTTACAACAATTATTTATAACTACTGATCTATAATCCAAAATCTCTCGTCAAGTCCACCAACTTATACTCTTGTGCCATTACCTGTAATGCAAAGAAAACTGAGTGGGTCAGGCTTGGGAGCCTGGTGAGCATATAGGGTTTTCAACCCACAATAATATAGTTATTATATTTAATCATCAAACAATCAACCAAATTACCCATCCCCATTATCTTCTTTATTTCTTAAGGTTTTACCCTAAGAATCAACTATCATTTATTCATTCGTTCCTAAGGATTCACCTAAGGGATTGTCCACTTGCTACCACGGTTTATACAACAGGCACTACGTCACATAGTCGCCAGGGTTTATACAATAGGCACGAAGTCGCATCGTCACCAAGGCTTACTTAATAGGCACGAAGTCGCATCGTCACCAAGGCTTACTTAATAGGCACGAAGTCGCATCGTCACCAAGGCTTACTTAATAGGCACGAAGTCGCATCGTCACCAAGGCTTACTTAATAGGCACGAAGTCGCATCGTCGCCACTATTTCATCTACCCATGTTCTACCCAACATATTTGTAGATATAAAATACATATACAGTTTAAATCATTTAACACCCGTATAAAAACATCAATTCCAAGCCCATCTGAAATAGACAAATAATATATAACACATAGCACGTATTTCATAGCAGACGTTCGGTGTACCGGGCGAGAATTTAAGATAAGAAAGCTTTATTTACGATAGACGTATAAATCTCCTTATCACTCTGAAACGTTTACATGCTAGTTCTAATATCGTATCAAACGCTTAGAATCCTAAACACATAAGGTCTCCAGATCCGGTCGGCAACAGACCATAGATCCGAACAAATAATAGCATATATGGCAAACATATAACATTTAGCACATAAAAGCATTTTAGGCATCATTCCTAAAATATACTAGTGCTCGTGTCTTAAAATATGGTAGACACTCATCTCACAATCATCGCTTAGCATTCTAAGTTTAAGTCTAGAAATCCTACAAATTCCTAGTTCGCTTAAACTATTGCTCTGATACCAACTGTGACATCCCCAATATCACGGCCAGAAAAGACCGATTTGTTTATGCTTTGTTTTATAAATCAGAGTAATCTTTTAAAGAAAACAATTGCGGAATTTGTTCCCAAACAAGATATGATAAAACTTTATCAAAACATTTCTCAAAGAGAATGTACTTTTCATTAAATAATAAAATCTCGGGATGTCATGTTCCGATACAGACCAAAAGCATAAACAGTATAAAATAGACCTTACAACAGTTATTTATAACTACTGATCTATAATCTAAAATCTCTCGTCAAGTCCACCAACTTATACTCTTGTGCCATTACCTGTAATGCAAAGAAAACTGAGTGGGTCAGGCTTGGGAGCCTGGTGAGCATATAGGGTTTTCAACCCACAATAATATAGTTATTATATTTAATCATCAAACAATCAACCCAATTACCCATCCCTATTATCTTCTTTATTTCTTAAGGTTTTACCCTAAGAATCAACTATCATTTATTCATTCGTTCCTAAGGATTGACCTAAGGGATTGGCACAAAGTCCATTTGCTACCACGGTTTATACAACACGCACTACGTCACATAGTCGCCAGGGTTTATACAATAGGCACGAAGTCGCATCGTCACCAAGGCTTACTTAATAGGCACGAAGTCGCATCGTCACCAAGGCTTACTTAATAGGCACGAAGTCGCATCGTCGCCACTATTTCATCTACCCATGTTCTACCCAACATATTTGTAGATATAAAATACATATACAGTTTAAATCATTTAACACCCGTATAAAAACATCAATTCCAAGCCCATCTCAAATAGACAAATAATATATAACACATAGCACGTATTTCATAGCTAATACTTTATATTTATGTGTTAGAAGAAAGTAACTACACACTCACACCAAACATATACTTAATACATTCAAACAATACTTGTATTAAAATCGTGTTTATGAAAGGGACTATACACTCACTTGATCAGAAGATGATCGGACAGCACTACGGCTCTTCAAATAGTATTCTTCGGTGAAACCGGAATATCCCCAAATACCTGGCTTCTCGCAGGCAGAGCTTCGGCTCGGAAACTCCTTTCTCCTCGGGATCTTCGGGGCTTCGGGACTCGCTTACGGTCTCGGGATGATATCGGGGCTTCGGGGGGTTAAAATAGGGCTTAGAGAGAGTATGGGGAGTGGGAGAGAAGAGACGGAGCAACCATAATCGGCTGACCCTTGATTTCTATTTATAGGGTGAAATTTCTCATTTTCCGCGTCGTGGGCACTTCTTCCACGTCGTGGGCTTGGTCGTTATTGCATGCGTCATCGTCCACTTGCTCTGTCAGGCTCCAGAAGGCGTCAGAAAACATGCCACGTCGTGGGCACTGTTTCCACGTCGTGGTCTCTGACAGTTTTGGGGTTTCGCGCCCCGAACTTCAGAAATTCATAACTTTCGCATACGAACTCCGTTTTCGACGTTCTTTATATCGACGCGTAGGTAAGAACAAGATCTACAACTTTGATTTAGACTCCGTCGGCTAATTTTAAATTTATTTTTATTATATTATTTTTATATTATTTTTAGTAGGCCGGGACAGGAAAACTCCGTTATAAACTCATAACTCCTTCGTCTGACGTCCGTTTTCGTCTTTCTTTCCGTCGTTGCACTACTATCGATGAGATCTTCAATTCTCATTTAGATTGTTTCGGCTAAATATCGCTCGATCTCATATTCGAACTTCGGGCTGTACACTGCTAAGTCGAAACTTCGAAAAATCATAACTTCCTCATACGAAGTCAGATTTGGACGTTCTTTTTATGCACACTCTCGGTTTAACATATTTTACGACTTTCATTTAGATCGCTAAGGGCAAATATCGCTCTAACGTAAATTCACTATTTACGTCGCGCCGTGTCGTGCCGGTTCTTTCGTGAAACTTCGACAGGTCATAACTTCTTCGTTATAACTCGGATTTTGGCGTTCTTTATATGTACGGAATCCTTGTAACATATACTATAACTTAGTTAAGATTAATCCTTCTAAATAATCTTCCATCAAAAAGTCATTTTTGATGCTTATCGTCTCTAAATTGACTAGCCTTGATCTACGGGCGTTACAATTATCACCCCTTAGGATGATTACGTCCCGGAATCATCAATGACATAGGGCTTGTAAAATGATTCCAATCTTCTGACTTAAGTCAGATGTTACATCGAACTTGGTCCTCTGGACCATGTAACCAACTCATCGCAGTCGGACTCAATTTGATATGACCACTAGGGTCAGAATATCAGTCGTGTTTTTAGTCATTACCGAAACAATGGTAACGACATACTTGAATAAAAACGAACTCAATTAAAAGCTTCTTGGTAACCTTGTGACTTTCCCTGATCCAAGCGTGAGTCCTGTGTTTCCAGTAGTATAGATATCTACTACTATTCACACCTACTCATACTCGTCCCAAGTATTGTCTCGCAGTCCCCAATTCCTAAAATCACCAAAAAATTGAACACATACGAATGTGTCCAAATAATCATAGAAATCTTCCTAGACTCTACTAGGACTTCTTCCATGCGTATCTTCAATCATCAATTCTACTTCAACTCGGTTGGTGATGGAAATTCCAGACTATGGGACAACTTCAAGAATTACACCAATCGTTCCATCATCCTGCCAATCGAAGGCGTACTTCAGACGTACCGTACTCCTCTAAACGTTCCGTTATTTTATCAGACATATTGTAAAGACAAGATACCACTCTTACGATATCTTCCGATAGGTGTCATTCACTATCATAAGCCTTCCATTTCCTCCATTTACTCAATTCTCTACGAGTCTTCACCATAACGTTTTGTACACCCAAGCAGACATTCGGTGTACCGGGCGAGAATTTAAGATAAGAAAGCTTTATTTACGATAGACGTATAAATCTCCTTATCACTCTGAAACGTTTATATGCTAGTTCTAATATCGTATCAAATGCTTAGAATCCTAAACACATAAGGTCTCCAGATCCGGTCGGAAACAGACCATATATCCGAACAAATAATAGCATATATGGCAAACATATAACATTTAGCACATAAAAGCATTTTAGGCATCATTCCTAAAATATACTAGTGCTCGTGTCTTAAAATATGGTAGACACTCATCTCACAATCATCGCTTAGCATTCTAAGTTTAAGTCTAGAAATCCTACAAATTCCTAGTTCGCTTAAACTAGTGCTCTGATACCAACTGTGACATCCCCAATATCACGGCCAGAAAAGATCGATTTGTTTATGCTTTGTTTTATAAATCAGAGTAATCTTTTAAAGAAAACAATTGCGGAATTTGTTCCCAAACAAGATATGATAAAACTTTATCAAAACATTTCTCAAAGAGAATGTACTTTTCATTAAATAATGTTGAATCATAAAAGTGACCCTCTTGAACTCAGCTACCGCAACCATCTCAGCTACCGCAACCATCTTTCTACCGCAACCGCTTCAGCACCCGGAGTCAATCTTGTTCATCAGCAACCGCATCAGCAACCTGAGTCAGCTACCGCAGTCAACTTAGCTAGATTACGTTATTTGTCTTTTATGTAATACACTCTATTATCCAGTATGCCTTGCACGGCTGCTTATAGAGTTGTAATCTAGTGTAGTTTCTAAGTCTCTATAAATAGAGACTTACTCTCTTTGTATTCATAGAGATAAAGAAAAGGAACCAATAACTTATGAATTCTATCTGAATACACATTCTGAAGTTATCTCTCTTATCTTTCTTCACTCATATCTTCTTACTTAAATCTTATCATAATCCTGCTGATCATAATCCCTCTTCGGAGCAAGTCTTTAAGACTTAATCACTAAGCTTGATCTTCCTTATTAACTTGGAGTGAATGCATTCCTTGTTATGAATCAGCTTAAGTGTCTTCTTGATATAACAATTGCTGTCATTTCCATTCCTTTACATTTCCGCAACTAACTCTCTAACTATCTAACTATATTATTGTTGAGCTTTTAGATCCTTTGAGATTAACTATTCCGCATTATACTTGTTCTAACTTTTGTTCAAGTGTGTCTCCAAGTTTTTCTCTCAACAATTGGTATCAGAGCCAAAGTGGTTGCTTTTTGAAAACGGAACTCTGATTTTTCAAAGAGCCTTCTATACCACTAAAGCTCATTTCTTCAAAACAAAAAAAACAATTTCAAATGGCACAATCATTATCTCTAAATGTTTCCAACAGTGTCGGTGGTTCTAACCGAGCCCCAATACTAGTCGCAAATGAATATCATCACTGGTCACAAAGAATGGAAAGGTACTTGAGAAGACTGGGTAGAGATGTATGGCGATCCGTAGAAGAAGGACCACATGTTCCAATCCTTACACCAGTCCAAACTGACGGCGCTGCAACCAGGCTAGGAGGAGGTCAACCAGCCATGAGCCGTCCCACCAAGGATGATCTCGATAAAATGGAAAATGATGCTGTTGCTTTTTATGAAATCTCTTGCGGAGTTGCTCCTGACAACTTCGATATTATCATAAATTGCAAATCAGCGAAAGAGATCTGGGATGTTCTCAAAAACCTGTACGAAGGCTCGGAACAAGCACAAGATAAGAAGCTTACTACCGCACTCAACGAGTTCAACAACTTCAAAGCTCATACTGGAGAAAGTTTGGAAGACTCCTTCAAAAGGTTCAACCTGATAGTCACCAAGTTATCCAATGCGGGCACCATCCGCAGTAACCATGAAATCAATCTTCAGTTTCTTAATGGTTTGGGCAGACATTGGACTACGGACAAGATGATAGTCCAAGGCGATAGAAAGATTCACTCCCTGTCACTTTACAAGCTCTATGGAGAGCTGCAAGCTCAAGAATCCACCCTACTCAAAGATTGTGCTGACTTCGGAGGACCACTTTCTCTCATAGCACAAGCTCCACCGCAGTCACCTTACCCTTCCTCGTATGACACTCTACCGCAGTCATACGAAGCGGATTCTGAATATGATGATGAAGAATATTTTCAGAAGGCTATTGCTCTGGTTAGCCAACAGTTCAACCGTCTACCACCTCCTTCCTTCCGCAAGAATCAGCAGTTCAACAAACCTCCATTCAACCGTAACTTCGGTTCTCAGAATAACTACTCTCGATTTCCCAAAAGTTCTCATCCACCACCGCAATCTCAGAATATTCAACCAAAGGAGGTACCGCAGTCTCCTCAAATCACTGACTCTGGTACTCCTTCAGAAGACAAGACTGATGTTGTAATTTGTCACAAATGCAACAAAGAGAATCACTTTGCATGAGATTGTAAGGCCAATGTAGTAAAAGACAGAGCATTCTACCTTAGAATGGCTCAAGAGTTGGAAGACAAAGAAAAAGATGAAAAGGCAAGGGCATACGTGGCCCATGTCAAAAGAGACCATCAAGTCTGGTCATCCGGAGACGAAGATGAGGCCATCAGCAGTTTCAAAGGAAAAGGGAAAATTTGCATGCTGGCCACTGCGGATGATGATGGGTCTACAATGTTGAACAAGAACTACTGCTACATGGCAAAGGATGGAACACTAAGCATCGTCGAACAGGTAAAACTCATGATCCAAACTCTAAACTATAGCATGCATGACTGTCAGCCTTACATAGATGATCTTAATGACACTTGTGCTGCCGTCCTTACAGACTATAATAAAGCCTTAGATGAGAAGAACATTGCGTCCCAAGAGATGTTCCACGTGAGAGGACGACTGGATAACAAAAGACTTAAGATGGCTATATTAGAGAAGGACCTAGAGTTAGAAAAGGATGCAAGAATGTTAAGTGAAACCCAATTAGAGATAGCTTTGAACCAGAGAGATTTAGCTCAGAGAGAAATTGTATGCTTGAATCTCTTAATTGAAAAATTGTTTAATGAAAGTGAAGCTATTGAAAATTTGGTAAACAATGGAACCGTGGACAATACATACAATTGGGGTTGGTCAAATGGATATCCTACCTCAATGGATTCCTCACCCCGGTTCAACAAAGACAGAATGTATGTCCCTCCAGACCGAGAATTTCATTTCCCTGTCAATGACAAGACTTTTCCCGAAGATATTGAAACTCACTTCGGTAGACTGCACTACTTAAGCAATAATTATGTCATTGAGGAAATTGTGCCGGAGGTTTCGGGTCACACATGTGATCAAATTCCTATCTATGGCACCATCTATCCAAATTCTCAAACTTCATCCGTAGTTGACGAAGAGATTGTTGTTGAGGGCCCCGAAGTCTCAAAAGACTTTCCATCTCTGTCCTCAGACCGCAGTGTCTCTCACTGTAGTCAAATGTCCCACAAATGTCCCACCGAAATCCCATCTAAGACTTACTCAGCGGTAGTCAAGTCATCCCTACCGTAGTCATCAGTTCAAGGAACTGTAACTCTTCAGCCAATATTTCATGAACTACCTATGGAAAATTTTGAAGTAGGTCAATGTTCCCAAATTCCTGAATCCTCAAGCTCTGATGACTCAACTCTGCGTTTTCAAAATCATTCCAAGAATTCCAGGAAACCGCAGTTGAACAACAATGACTGCGGTTCACCAAAATCTTTGGCAAAAAAGGCTTTTAAAGAAGAAATCAGATCTCGCGGTACTAATAGACAAATTTTTTCAAAAAACAAGAAGCAAGTCAGATTTCCTAAATCCAAAAGTCCTAAAAAATTTGTTTTCTCTCACTACATTTCAAAAAACTCTTCTTTCAAGAAAACAAACAAAAAGGAAAGTTCAGTTTCAAAAGTCATTCCTACTCCTTCTGACACAACCCAAAAGGGTGTTCAATCTTTTCGAAACTATGTTTTTCAGGTCTATTCTTCAAATGATCCTAAATGGAAAGGTATTTTACCCACTCCAACACTTTTAAAGTCACGTCAAAATTTCAAATGGAAGGGTATCTTACCAAATCCATCAAAAAGAATTCAGAAATCTACACGTGCTAAAACCTTTCATAAACAGACTTTTTCAAAACCCAAAAACACTCGTGTCAGCAATAACCCATCTTGGACCGGTAACAGATCCAAAACATCCTTAAAACCGCTGACGAATCACAGTGTTAGATCAAAAGACAAAATCTCCTTTTGTAAATGTCAGTGTAGTTGTCAAAAGGTTTTATCTAATGTCAAATCGAGTCAGAGTCAGAAACCTCGTATTTTTTCAAAAAATCACAACACTCCAAATCTACTCAAACACCCAGGACTAGGCTCTAAAGTTGACAAGAGACCTGTCCCTGCAACCTCGGACCATGCATCACTCAGAAACACATCAATCGTCCCAGGCTCCAAACTTGTTTGGATGCCTAAACTAACCGTGTAATTCTCAGGCTTTGTGCAAGGAGGAACAAGAAGAAGAGTGGTTAATTGACAGTGCCTGCTCCTTGCACATGACCGGAAGGTTAGAGTACCTTCGGGATTTCAGGCCTATATGCAATGGTGGAAATGTCACGTTTGGTAACAATGCAAACGGTGTCATCCGAGGTTACGGTGTTCTCACTACGGGGAACTTTTCCATTCAGAAGGTTGCTTATGTAGAAAGCCTTAAACACAATCTCATCAGTGTTGGCCAACTATGTAAAGCAGGACATCGTGTTGAATTTGATGATCAGTTTTGTTACGTAATGACGAGTGATAGAAACACTTGCCTGATCAAATCTCGATCCGAAGGTACCATGTACCCTTTGGATGTTTCTCTAATCATTGGTAAACCGCAATTGTGTTTCTTGTCCAAAGCTGTATCCGAAGTCAGCTGGCTATGGCACCGTAAGCTAGCTCATCTCAACTTTCGGTACATCAACAACTTAGTCACTGGAGAACTAGTCCGCGGTCTCCCTATTCTCAAATTTAGCAACGATACTCTCTGTCCGGTTTGTGAATGTGGGAAGCAGTCTAAAGCAAGTCACCCTCTGATAATGGACTCTTCTATTTCTGAACCACTGGAGTTATTGCACATTGATCTCTGCGGTCCTTCAACCGTAGCCAGCCTCCACCACAAGAAGTATATACTGGTTATTGTTGATGACTATACACGCTTCACATGGGTCTTCTTCCTCAGACTCAAATCAGAGACACCGCAGATCTTCATCAACTTCATCAAAGAAATCGAACTTCAGATCAAGCTTCCGGTTAGACGCATCTGCAGTGATAATGGAACCGAGTTCACTAATCATCTTCTTAACAGTTTCTTGGTGTCCAAAGGCATTTCTCACAACTTCTCAGCACCCTACACACCGCAACAAAATGGTGTAGTAGAAAGAAGGATTGATTGTTATTGCTATATAACAATCAAAGGTAATTACTAAACCCTTATTTCAGTTCTTATATGATAGATCTAGGGTTTATAGCTTTGGATATTCAATTGCATGTTCATTAGACAAACTAGATCCAAAAGCTATTAGGGTTTGCATGTACACCATAGGAATGATGTAGTGCTCAAAACCCATCAATAATGATGTTAGTTGTTGACTGTTTTTTTTGTTGGCATGTGTATGATATGCAATACCTTATGAAATCATATTTGTGAATTTGTGAATGCTACAATACCTTATGAAATCTTATTTGTCTATGATATATTGGTTATTAGAAATGGGAGAAAAACAACAATGGACCAATGAGCATTTAAAATGCTTACTGGATACTTGTATTGAAGAAGTAGAGTGTTTGTAGAAAATGATTGAGTTGGCAGAAAGATTCATGGATAAGGCTTGGAAGAGTTCTTAAGGAAAAATTTGGCGTTGATTTGAGTCAAAAACAAATGAAAAACGCATATGACAATCTGAAAGCCAAATACATAGGATGGGTATATTTAAAAAAGAAAACTGGTAATATATACAATTCTTAAACAAACACTTTTAACTTAACAGCCGAGGAATGGGATGATTTTAAGAAGGTACATATACATTAATATATATATATATATATATATATATATATATATATATATATATATATATATATATATATATATATATAAAAATTAAGCATTTACGATTGAAGTTGCCAAATATTCTTATACTATTTTTTGTTACATTTGGGTTTAGGGGCATCCGAAGGCTGCTTCATTGAGAACAATTCCACTGTCTTTTCCAGATCTTTGTGCACGTCTTTTTGATGGAAATAGTGCCACTGATAATTTTAGGAGTTACTCAGCCCAATCATCATCAGTAGCTGGAGCATCCTATTGTTGTGTTCCACCACTTCAGATTACCGCCACCCCTTTTATTGCAATAGATGATGACGGTGATGACACTTCCCATCATGCTAGTGAGCCTTTTCATGAGCCACCACCTTCTGCTACTTCACCTTCTACTGTTTCACCTTCTGCTGCTTCACCTTCTGCTGATTCACTATATACCGCTTTACTATCCGGTAACCCCAACAAAAGGGCTAAACCCTCAACTCCTATAGCTCCTAGTGCCTCACCGTCTGCTTCTTCACCTAATGGAACTTCTATTACTGCTGATGATTTAGCATTTGAAATGAAAAAAGCTCTACAAAGTTTGACTAAAGGGTATACAATTCCTCAATGTTTTGAGAAGTTAGAGGTGCTTCAGTTAGGCCCAACAGATCCTTTACGCTTTGTTGCATATCTTATTTTTGGAGGGACCATGAACATGAGAGAGATGTGGATGCATTTGCCCGATGTTCCCGAGATATTACGAGGATGGCTTGAGATGACGAGTACAAGTTTAGGAGTTTTGAAGGATGGAAAGATTGTCCGGTGATTTTTCTTGTGTTAAAACTATTTGTTAGGTCTTTTTGCCTTTGTTGAAACTATTTTGTTAGGTCTTTTTACCTTTGTTGGAACTATTTTTTGTTATTTTGCTACTTGGAATATGGTTTATGTAATGTTTTTTTGCTACTTGAAATATGATTAATGTAATGTGTTTTTGCTACTTGAAATATGGTGTATGTAATGTTTTTTTGCTACTTGAAATATGATTAATGTAATGTTTTTTAAAGTTCTACTTTGTTGATTTTAAGTTCATAATGGATCACGATCAAAAGATACTTCTCGTAATTCTTATGTACCTGTACATCTGTTATTTTTGGAAGAGGGGTGTGAAACGATTGTGGGATAATGATTCGGAAATGATGGGACATGAATACACATTAGAGTTATTGCATCGTAATCATTTACAATGTGTTGAAGTACTACGCATGTCCCGTGACTCTTTTGTACGACTATGTGCTCATTTTAGAGAAAATTACTCATTAAAGGACAACAAACATGTATCGGTTGAGGAAAAGATGGCTATGTTTTTTATGATGATCAGCCATAATCAACGTTACGTGATTATCAAGCAAAGATTTCAACACTCGAAGCAAACAATTCATAAATTTTTTTATGAAGTGTTGGAAAAAATGATGCTTTTTGCACAAGATGTTATAGTACCAACTTCTTTTAATCCGAATCCTAACATTCCAGGACATAATAGGAGGCTACGACGGGTTTTCAAAGGGGCGGTTGGTGCACTTGATGACACTTTGATACATGTTGTTGTCCCTGCTAAGAAACAAGACTTATATAGAAGTAGGGGAAATGAAGATTGCTACCAAAACGTATTTGCAATTTGTGACTTCGATATGATTTTTACATTTGTTGTGGCCGGGTGGGAAGGGGTAGCACATGACTCTAGAATATTATCAAAAGCAGTAGCCGATCCACTAGCATCATTTCCGTTTCCACCACCAGGTAAGTTTTTGTTTTTTTTAATATTTTTTATATTAGTTTGAAAATTGATTAGTGTTTTGCATTTTTTACAGACAAATATTATCTTTGTGATGTCGCGTATGCACACTCGAGGATTTATGGCCCCTTATCGTAATGCGAGATATTGGCTTGGAGATTTTCGTCAAAAACGTGCATTGACCAATAAAGAAAAATTTAACCATGGACATGCAAAACTTCGGAATGTCATTGAGCGTGCTATTGGTGTTTTGAAAGCACGCTTCCCTATATTGAAGAGGATGGCACCATTCCCGTTTGTTATACAAAGAAACATTGTCATGACATGTTCCGCGCTTCATAATTTTATAAGGAGAGAAGGACCGAGTGATGTGTATTTTGCACGATACGATGAACCCAATGTCTCGTTTCGAAATAACAATGTGACCGTTGATGATGATGAAGACGAGATTCCAACATATGGTACTGCAGCAGACCGTGAATATATGAGTAAGTTACGGGATGAAATTGCTGAGGAGTTGATGCACAATATAGATTGAATTGGTTTAAATGAAATTGTTATTGTAAAACCAAATTTTTTTATTGTATGACTAATTTAGTTGCATGAATTTTATTTTCAGTGTTGTATGACTATTATTATTAAAATTTTGGTGTGGAAAAATCATTTTAAGTTTGCAAAATCATTATATTTAAAATGCAGTTTATTTCAGCAGACTGCAGACGTTAAAAAACAAACAGTCTTCTTATTGCAGACTGCAGACGTTTGGTTCACCTCTTCTGCTGCAGAGACTTGTAGATGTGGTACACAGACTGCAGACATTTTGACTTCAGAAAAACAAACAACACCTTAGTAACGCTGGTCACTAATAAAAAATAATTGTCATCCAAATAAATATTAATTATAAATTCACTTATAATAAAATTTTATAAAATTAGTTATAATATCATCCTTTCTAAAATGAAAATATAATTATTACATTGGTAAAATTAATATAATATATAAATTATTATAGTATATTATTTCATCAGAATGTAATGACTAATGAAATATATCCTAAATGCCATTTAGCAACAATAAAAAAGATTATTTATCACAATCAAAATCGCTAGTTCAAATTTTAAACAATAGTTATTACTTAACTAAATACATAATTACAACTAAAACAAAAATAACAAGGTTACATTTCGTAAACAAGAAGGAATTCAGATTTTCTTTCTATGTCATCTTTATAGTGTTTTATGCCATATATCTTAATAATAACACCATCAATCCAATTTACTAAAAATATTTTCTAAATAAATGCATCAATATTATATATCAATACTAAACCATCCTCCCTATATCTCTATCTTCAAAGCTTCCAATTGAAAAAGGGTTCGCAACTTCACACACACACATATATATATATATATATATATATATATATATATATATATATATATATATATATATATATATATATATATATATATTATTTTTTTATTAGGTTTGTGGTTGATGTTACCTCTATCGTATCTAAGAAACGTAACATATTTGTTATAATAAAAAAGAGATTGGTCTTACATGTGCTTTGCAGTATTCCACAATCTCGTTTTTTATGTAAACAAATATTGAAATGCAAATTATATTACTTACCAACCATATTATTTATTATGAAGGTTTATTTTCACAAAATGGAGGTTCAAAATGAGGCTCGAGAAAATAAAAGATCCATCATATTGGTTGTGACGTTCGTAATAGAATGTGTTACGTTTATTCTTATGATACTGATGACGAAGCGTCTAGCAAGATTTGTTGAAGCGACCGACGGGTTTAAACCAAGAAGGAAAATTCCATATAAATTTTTTATGGTCTTAGACGTCATTACATTTTTTACGTCCCAGGCAATCGGTGCAGCTCACGATTATGCGAACAGGATTGTAACAATCATGTATAAGTTCATGGCGTTGCTGATATTATTCATGATATTGACTATTGTAGCCACCATATTGGCAATTTTTGTTTAAGTATATATTGATTATATATATAACTGGAGAATCAAGTATTATTTTATTATTATTATTATAGTCGTGCTCAAGTTTTAATGTTGGTATTATGTTTTTTTTTGTCAACATTGAGGAAGATATTAACTAAAATTAAATAATTATTAGATGATAAAGTTGCTTATGTGTATTTATTGGACTCTCATTATATATACAAGATGAAAGTGGGTCCAAACCTGATCCAGAGAGATCCGGACCCGGAAAACCCACAACCTGTTAACGAGATTTTGTAGAACCGGAAACCAGACCAGTATATAAGAACCGATTCCGGTTCGGTTCCGGGTAAGGAACCAGGTAAAGTAGGTCTAAAACCGGAAAATACGGAAACATCAAAGTGGGTCGGGGTGAACCAGATAAAGTGGGTCTAGAACCGGAAAACTAGAAAATCCGGGAAAACCAGAATTTTTTGGTAATTACTTAGTAGGTTGAACTTCGAAATATTTCAGCTTTGATATCTCGACTTCGGGGGACTTTAAGTCATTGAATATTAAACCAAAAATGACAAAATAGTCTGAAATCATGCACAAACTCTAAATTACGTGTTGAAAAAAACCTCATGATAATCCGACTTCAAACGAATTAGATATGCATGTTTTAAAACTTTCACAGAATATAAAAAAAGTTGAAAAACAAATTTTTTTTAGCTTTGATAGCCCGACTTTAGGCGACTGAAAGTCAATGAATATTAAACCAAAATGACAAAATTATAGTATAAAATCATGTACACACTATAAACTACACTCTGTATAAAAGCTCATGCCAATCCAACTTTATACAAATGAGATATGCATGTTTAAACTTTTCACAAAAACTGATTCCGGACCCTAAAACTTGTTCCCGTTCCTAATGCATGTTTAATATTATGATGTAATAGTTAGGGTCGACAATCTTAACCTATTTTGAAGTAATGAAGATGAATTATTTGAGTATTATGTGATTTATGTGGTACATATGTCTTTATAACAATGTAATAAAATAATATTAAAAATATGCGTCAAAAATAAAATAATAGATAGACCCAATATCTATGAAGAAAGATGAAGTGGTCGTGACAAGGATTCCGGAGATATAAAGAACGCTGAAACCCGACTTATAACGAAGAAGTTATGACCCATCGAAGTTTTGCAACAAAACCGATACAACGTTGTGTATCGTAAAAAGTGAGTTTGCGATAAAATACTTTATAGCCTTAGCGATCTAAACGAAATTCATAGTATACGTTAAACCGAGAGCATGCATTTAGAGAACGTCCAAATCTGACTTCGTTAGAGGAAGTTATGATTTTTCTAAGATTATGCATAGTAGTATACAACCCGGAAATCGAATTTAGATCGATCGATTTTTAGCCGGCAGACAACCTAAACGAGAATTGAAGATCTTGTTAATACGAAATCAACGGTATAAAGACAGACGAAAATGAACGTCGGATGACAAAGTTATGAATTTTTAACGGACTTTAACTGTCTAAGTCTGTTAAAATATAACTTTAAAAATAAAGTCAAAATTAGCCGACGGAGTCTAAAAAAAAGTTGTAGATCACATTGCTACCTACGCGTGGATATAAAGAATGTCAAAAACGGAGCACGTATGCGAAAGTTACAGATTTTAGAAAATAATTAATTTTCTTAATAAACTTTGGAGGTGAGACGTGGCTAAATCCCAACCGTACCTTCCTCCCCACGGTTGTGCACCGGATCACGACACGTGTCCATTACGCCGAGCGTACCAGGCTGGTACGCCCTGCATACTGTGTACGCCCAACGTACAGCTTTGCTACGCCCCGCGTAACCTAATTCCTCAACCTATAAATAGAGGCGCAAATCACCCATTTTCTTCACACCTTTCCAATTCTTTTCTCCCAATTACTCCCAAACCCTCTTCTCCCTTACCTAGCACTTACTAAGTGTTAGAGGCGAGTCTCGTAGCGCCAGAAGGCTCCGAGAAGAAGAGCTTTCAGCTCAAAAGTTCTACCCGAGCAGAGCCCGGTTCCTCGCTAAACCCCCTTGTAAGTGAGTTATGCTTACCCTACTTTAAGTATAACTTATGTTTAAGTTCATTATCGTTATTATGAACCTATAAACAAGATTTATCAGTGATTTAAAGTCGTTATAGTGATTGATCTACTTACGGGGATGATGTCTAGGATGCGATTTAGTGAGGTGTTTAAAGTTGGCTTTCCAAACAGTATACTTCGTATACCAAACAGACCCTACCTCTGATATGATCCTACCTGGTTGTTCCTTACTTGGTAGATCATGACGTAGACCTTGAGTTAATGATAAATCTAGACTAATAATTAGTCGCAATAAATATTAGACTAAAATCTAGTGATAATAATATTAGGTTTCGTCAACGGAAAAGACGATTATTAGAAGCGAAGCGCTGCCCAATTTTTGAGTCATCACTTTAACAAGTGAGTGCATAGTTACTTTCATCTTACACATAGATATGAAGTATTTAATATAACTTACGTGCTATGTGTTCATATTATCTGTGTTCTTGATATCTATGCTGGATGAACAAAATATACATGTTTTATTTGATTTAAACTGTATATGTATTTTACACCTAAAATTATGATGGGTAAAGATGGGTAGATGATATAGATGATGAAATAATTGATGAGAGGCATCGATGTTTAATTTGATTCAGTCATCTCGCGGAGTATAGATGACGACCACGGGCTATTCTAGACAGTCCAGTGGAACGCTGGCAGGCTCGCAACCTGTAGGTGTTTTTGAACTACATGTTCACCAGGTGTAATCCATCCCCCTCATGGTTGCCTTTTTGACATATATTGTTGACGAATCCCCTACGCAGTGTTGTCATTCCGATGATAATCCTTAGGCTAGGTCCCTTAAATTAGATGTTTTAGGGACAAAAAGTGAGGATAACGGGAATGGGTAATCGGGTTGAATGACTTGATGAAATTAATGAACTTAATTATTGTGGGTTGAAAACCTTATGTGCTCACCAGGCTCCCAAGCATGACCCACTCAACTTCTTGTATTACAGGTAGTGGCAAAAGAGCACACGAGTGTTGATCTGATGAGAGATCTGTGGATTATAGGCCATTAGAATAATAGATATTTGTAAGGCCTGTACTATTTCGATTTATGCTATTGTACTGTATTGACAATGACATCCCAAGGTTTTTAATATAATTAAAACACATTTCTTCGTAAATGCTTCGATAATACCTTTATCATATTTTTTGGAACAAATTCCGCAATAATATTCTTCAAAAGAATACTCCGATTTTAAAATAAAGCATAAACAAATCGGTCTTTTCTGGTCGTGAAATTGGGGATCTCACAGTTGATATCAGAGTATTATTTTAATCGAACTAGGAATTTGTAGGATTTCTAGACTTAAACTTAGAATGATAAGCGATGATTGTGAGATGAGTGTCTGCTATATTCAGAAAATATATAGACACAAGCATTAGCTTATTTTAGGAACAATGCCTAAATTGCTTTTATGTGCTAAAAGATTTATATGTTATTACTTGATCAGATCTATGGTCTGTTGCCGACCGGATCTGGAAACTTTATGTGTACATATTTCTAAACGTTTGAATACGATATTAGAACTGGCATGTAACTATTCGGAGAAACAAGGAGGATTTAAACGTCTATCGTAAACAAATATATAAATTCATCTGCTTTGGTGTATAGATCGACATGGCGAGAACCCAAAGCGGATTCGGAAACGCTAATGGAAATTCTAATGCTAATCAGCAACCTATGATTGCTTTTGTGCATGCTTTTTGTACACAATAGAAGATCAAATAGACTGTCGAATAATCGACTCTACCCTGAATCCACAACCAAACGAGGAACAGGAAGTAAGGCCAAGTCGATCATTCTAGGGCTATTCAATCCCGACCATATACAACTAATCAACATACACGTAGCAAATACACAATTAAAGGCATATATATCAGATAAGCATCTCCCAAAATCAGGAGGTATCATAGAAATCAGACATCACTATCCAACATCTTCTAAAAGAACCTTATCCACCAGCATGCTTTTCTAACAATTCATATATCAGAAAAATCAAAACTCAGCAAACATAACAAGTATGGGTGTTTTGGGAACCACTCTCATGTTCGGGCTCTGGCTGACTGTATACACCACATCCTCCTGCAAGTCAAAGTTAAGTCAAGGTCCATATTCGCGATCCTAATCCAACAATCATACAAGAACATTACAAGGGACCGAGCCCATGTCCTTAACCCAACTCTTTTTATTATAATTTCTTTTTCAAAAACATTTTTCAAAAGCTCTCGGATCCTAGTTTGAGACTGGATTCACACAAGTGTTCATCCAATTCACTAAACCCAGGGCTGTGATACAAACTTGTAACATCCCATTTTCACAAACAAAATTTTTCATTTTTATTAAGGTGAAAACTTTCCAATTTATAAATCCATTATTAAGAAAAACCGTTTATTCCAAATTACATTTGTTCAAAATCAGAGTTTTATAGAAAACGCGAAATCCTCAATGCTTCTGATGCGTGTGTACAGTCTCGCCTTCACCTTCCCATAAACACCAATGATACCTGAAACAATAAACAACTGGATAAGCATAAAGCTTAGTGAGTTTCCCCCAAAATAACACCATATAAAAAGATCACATCTACAATTAAACATGTTGGGTCCAGTCAACCATAGGGTTGGAATACCCGAAGCCCAGTCAACCTCCGGATACCCCAGGTTGAAATGACAATATACAACAGGTCCAATCAGCCATCGGGCTGGAATACCCAGGGTTTGTTGGCCTACTGCCTCAACCCTACCGCTCTTCCCGAGCCTCTGTGCCTACGACTTATAACTGACCCGCACTGGGTATCTTGGCCTACTACACAAAGCAGGACCGCCTCAACCCAAACCAAACACAATATGTCGACATATAAACAATCAGGATCAAGTAGGCACACAATACATGCAAACAACAATCATACAGCTCACTACTGCCTACTAATCCTCTCACAACATACAGTCCCGCTACCAGGTAACCCCCATAGAACGCGTAACCATAAGTAACCAGAGGTGAGATAGCCACCTGAACAGATGGTCCTAATCTAGAGCCACAACCAAACAAGGAACATGCAAGAGAGCCTAGACCAAGAGTTCTCAGGCTATCCTACATGACCACAGACAGTCCCTAAGGGCACTCCATAAATGATAACCAGTAAGCACAGATAACATACAGTTCCACAGATTATTATCACAAAGCAACATACTCAATACTAGGAGACAAATCTAGCAGATCACTACAGCATAACAACATACTCGATACCAGAACATAGATATAACAGATCACTACAGCATAGTAGCATACTCAATACCAGAACACAGATCTAACAGATCACTAAAGCACAACAACATACTCAATATCAACAATCCAAGGAATGCATGGTCTTATATACTCAGAGGTGAGATAGTCACCCGGACAGATGTTCCCACTCTAGAACCACAACCAAACGAGGAACAGGTAAGAGAGCTTGGATCAAGAGTCCTCAGTCTATCCTACATGACTACATACAGTCCCTAAGGTATCCCTCTACTAACAGATAACCAAAACTACTGGGTCGGCATTGGTGCCTTCGACCTACGGGTATAGCGAGGCGAAACTCACCTCGATATACGCATAGGTAACTACTATAGCAATGAAGAAATCTACCAGTTTCAACTCACTTCCAATCACCTACAGGAAGATACTTGAGTCAATACCCGATCACAGGTCATAGTTACTTGCAACAGTGACCACCTCACATGAAATGACGATTAGGGTGTCACATAAAATGATGATTGGGGTTAAGTAAGAACACTTAACCCATTAAGGACTTAACCACCTAAGGGTAGGATTGATTAAGGTTTGACTTAGTCATTCTTGGGTGTAATAATAATCCAATCAATAGCCCAAATACGCGCCCGATCATTGTCCAAAATAGAGCTCCCCGAACCCATGCCACTCGGACTAAATTTAGATGTTTAGGTAATTAAATATCTAATAAATCAGGCACCACCCACTTCCACCTCGAGTAGTGGTCGTCGGCGGCGGTCCATGGCGGCAGCCACCCGCATACAACGGCGGTTTTGAGTGCTAATTCCAACAACCAAGCACACATAAAGAATTCCTACATCACACACACACACACTAGCACCAAAGAACAAGTAAAAATGCCCAATACAGCCACCAAGATGGTGGCAGACAGCAGCAGAGGGTGGCAGCCACCACCTCATGGTGGGGGTGGTGGGTTTTCTTTGATTTTCTGGCCAAGAAACGTCCATACAACATGTCCTCCTAAACCACACACACACACACACACACACACACACACCATATTACACACACAGCCACCCACACACGGTGGCTGGTGGTGGCAGAAAAAGCAGAAAGGGAGGCAGCCACGATGGTTGGTTGCCGTGGTGGTTCTCTTCAACTTCCGGCTAGCCAAGACGCACACACAAGCCACGATTTGCAGTAGTGATACACACGCACGTACATGAAGCACGAGCACCCACTGAAACACGTACGCAACTCAACTTCCCTCATGGCGGCAGGCGGCTATGGATGACGACCGAAGCAGTAGAATGGATTGTTTGAGTGGTGGCGGCGACGACTAGCAGCGGGCCTAAACGAAAACGGAGGGATAAGGACGGCGTATGCGGAGGAGAGGCGGTGTTTGCGTCCGTCACCAATCACAATAGCGACCACGACGTCCGACTTCGGGCTTCATCCTCAACAACAATGGAAACAACAACGACGACGCTCGACTTGGTGGTTCTTGGCTTCGACAGCGAAGGTGGCGGCGGTTGGAGGTGAAGGGGTATAAGGGTGGCGGTTGGTGATGTTAGGGTTAGGGTTTTGAGAAGGTGTTAACATGAGGCCAATAGGAGGGTGATGGGTTTTAACCCGTCTCCAATTCAAACTTCATACCAATTATGACACTTCCGATCCCTCCCCCCTCTATTTTTTTCAATCCAAGTCCAAATTTTACTCTTTAGCCCCTGCTTCCAAAAATCTATTCAATACAAGACCATATGTTACAATTTGACCTTCAGTACCAGAAAATATAGCTTTTAACACCCAAGATGTACACCCCACTAATTTAATACGACTTTAGGGCTAAAAATAAAATATAACAATATATCTCGAAGTTTTTAAGGTTTATTATTAATTTATTTATTTATTTTCTACTTATTTACTTATTTTATTTTATTTTATTTTATACGGAATGTTACACCTAACATCGGTTCTGATTGTTAAACTCGGTTTACCCAGACCCGAAACCCGGATTACCTGGAACCAGTTAAAACCACTCTTTAAACCTGGAACCCAGACTAGTTCTACATATTTGGATATTCCGGTTCCGGTCCGATTTTCCGTGCTCTTGCAACCACTAGTTGTGAAATTTTGTGGTTTTTAAAAAATTTTAAAAGACTTGGACTTAATATATAAACTTCCTGTTAATTTATTTTGTGACAATTCTTGAGCTATTCTAATATCAGAAAATCCAGTTTTACACGAAAAAATCAAACATATGAAAATAAATGTACATATTATTAGAGATAAAGTTTCAGGAAATCTCCGAAAAAGTCTCAAAGTTTTGGTTCAGTTTGTGGTTTAGTCCCAAATTATTTTTTTTAAACGAAAAAGGACAGAATATCGGCTAATGTAATCACTTTGACCATTTTAAACTTATTGAACATGTAATTGCTGATGTGGCACATCTGAATTGGCTATATGTGATGACGTGGCAGCTGACAATGCAAGCCACGTCAGCTTCTTTTGTTCTATTTAAAAAGTAAAGGCCGATATATAAATGGGGGAAGTGAGAATCGAACTCGGTACCTCAAATTTGAAATGTAACGCCATTAACCACTAAGCTACAATGCTTTTTGTAACGACCCAAAAATCAGGGGTAAAAATTTCATTTTTAATCCAAACCAAACATAGATACCATTTATTCCAAACATTCCAAAACAATGTTAATCAGAAACATTTATCAGAGTTCGTCCCAAAATCATTCATTGCGGAAATCATATGTGTGTGCACTGTGATCAATCTGAGCCCTTCATTTCCAAATCGATGAAACCTGAAACCAAAACTGTAAACCGTAAGCACAAAGCTTATTGAGTCCCCAAGCATACCCCACACACAATCCACATAACACATATCGTATTAGCTGTAAAAGCTATCTCTACCGTTATCACATATCAATCAGCTATAAAAGCTACTCTACCACGTATCACATATCAAATGGCTATACAAGCTCTCTCTACCATTAGCACATATCAATTAGCTATATAAGCTACTCCTGCCACATATCACATATCAAATAACTATAAAAGCTATCTCTACCATTGGCACATATCAATTAGCTATACAAGCTATCTCTACCGTTAGCCACAAAGGTTATCTCTACCATTAGGCACAAGTCTATCTCTACCATTAGCCATAAAGGCTGTCTCTACCATTAGCCACAAGGCTATCTCTACCATCAGCCATAAAGGTTGTCTCTACCATTAGCCACAAAGGCTATCTCTACCGCATATCATGCATACATACATATCACACACCTCTACATAGCAAGTATACCAACTATCATAAAATGGGCCGACCTTGGTGCGTTAGACCTATTGGTATAGTGAGAAGACTCACATGGCACTGCTGAAGCCCCGCAGATAAAACTCCCCTTGCTGGCGTGACATCGTGGTGATTCTCTGGCTTCAGCGGGTGAGGAAGCAACGACCAGCGATGGGGGGTGTCATGAAATTTGCGGCCACAAACGGGAGAGACAAGGTGGGAGGGGTTGGCGGCTGATTACATCCTTAGGGTTTAGGGTTTCTTAGAGCTTATAAACCCGGCACACTATGAAACATCTTGCCATATTGGCAGGTCCGGTCCCTACCCATAAACACTTTTGCAACCAAGGCCCAAAATTTACTCTTTATACCCCCGTTCCCCAAACTCTTTTCATTTAAGTCCGATATTTTCCTTTTTAACCCATCCTCCTGAAATCATTTACAAATTAAGTCTAATACTTACCAAATATCCCCTTAGCCTCCATAATCTTTTCAAAATTCATCCCAAAAATACCAAACGCCCCCTGACTACTAAAATCCTTTACGAAATCAGTCTCGAATTACACTTTAACCCTCGAGTAATCCAATTTATAACTTCGGCTGCCCAAAACCGATGATCCTCTAAATAATATGAATTTATTGCGACTATTCGTTCATCAAATTCTTATCTATTTATTTATTTAATAACCAGGATGTTACAACTCTCCCCCACTTAAATTAGATTTCGTCCTCGAAATCATTCCTTACTATCCCTTTCACACCCGGCAACTTGGGCGACATGGTTACAATCCTGGGCACACCCTAGCCATCCCAGGGTAACCGTGACCAGCCTTTCCAAGGCAACCATAACCCACTCTAGCAGGGTTCTAAAACCTGAAGATGAACGAATTCCCTACAACAAGATCACATCTACTCCGTCTAACATTTGCTGTCTTGAGATAGTCTGATTCCCTGACAGACCACTCATACCGAATCATTATCATTGAATCCAGTCCGTTTATTTCATAGCTCAAAAACATAAATACTAATGTTGCCCAAATGTTGAAATTTCCCGAACACTGATCTGCCTGAAGCAGTATGCTGCCACATGACTGCTTTCCATAATCTACCGAGACCTGCCTGGTCTCATCTCGTTCGCCAATCATCTGAAATACCATATTCTGGCCCGGCTGCAGGGCCAAAGGATTCCCCACTTAGTCACCTCACACGAATTCTGAACGAAATCCTTCCTTGGAACTAGTTGCCACTAGTTATCATGCCACTGTGGCTCTAACTACCTCCCGATCCAACCGATCGGGTCCGTGTGTCGAGTCCTGACGTCGTCAAATCCAAGGCTAAAAGTGATTGCTACCCAACCAATTGTAGGCTAATTTAATAAGAAACCTTAAGCAATCCATTGCTTCCTCGATCTCATAACTGTAGTGGCGTTCCTTACAATCTTATCACTGGCTCAACCAGATCTAATCCATCCAGGTAATTTCGAAATCCAATCCGTGGATTTCCATATCCTCACTGCTGCACCCGAACTGGTGGGTACTACTGTTCCATCCACGTTCTAATAACACTCCCATGCTCTCTACCAACCTAGTGAATACTACGGCTACACCCGTAGCTCACGACACTCTATCACTATCTGACTGCTAGTGAATGCTACAGCTACCCCCGCAGTCTTACAACACTTTCACCCTGCTGACCATGAGTGAATGCTACGGCTCCCCCATAGTCTTACAACACTTCCATACCAATTGATCATTAGTGAATGCTACGGCTCCCCCGTAATCTTACAACACCTTCATGATGGGTTTTGAGCATTCTAACACTTCCTAAGTGTACATGCAACCCTAATAACCTTGGATCTATGTTTGTCTAATTATCATGCAAAGTTGAATTCCAAGGTTATATTCCTATCTAGCATACATGGGGAACAAATTTTAACTTGCATGAAAGATAGAATAACTTACCTTGTTGTTGCTTATGATCCTTGAAACCTTGTGAGTCTAGCACCCCAAGTGTGATGCCTCAAATGCTTCACACAACACAAAATGCTTTTGGAATGACTTTAGAGAGAATACACACTTCTAAAATCGGCCTAGCCCTCTTGTTTCTTATG
This sequence comes from Lactuca virosa, assembly GCF_052849685.1. Classification (NCBI taxonomy): domain Eukaryota; kingdom Viridiplantae; phylum Streptophyta; class Magnoliopsida; order Asterales; family Asteraceae; genus Lactuca; species Lactuca virosa. The sequence goes on from NC_136426.1 coordinate 88,322,196, forward strand.
TGTATCCAATTTTGGTGGAGAATGGGTTTCTTATATAGTGTTGACACATCTAGGGTTACACCATGTAAACCATAATGTGTCATGACTCTTCATTTCCATGACCCATGGGTTTGTAACTCCCATGGAGCATCCTATGGGTGGAACCCAACTTGATAATCCATGGAGCCTCTTAGCCCACTATATAAGATATGGAAGATTTACATAATCTACCCATATATTTAATTAGTTATCTTTTGATCACTTAATTAATTCTAAATTAATTCTTGATCAAACTAATTAAATAATATTATTAATATATTAGAACTTATAATATATTAATAAACCATAAGTGTTATTTCTCTCATTTTAGTTTATCCAATTGCATGGTGCCATGCAACCCAAATGGACCATGCCGGGTCGGGTCAAGTACATACCAGAAATAGTTATGGACTTAGACACCTTATCCAACAGTCTCCCACTTGGATAAGTCTAATAACTATAACTGCAATACTTCAGGAACCAATCGGCAATCGTAGCTCTTTCAAGGTCTCTCGAAACTGAGAAGATGATGATACGCCATTTAAGATAAGTGATCATATAATCCTCTGTTCTAGATATCAGCCGGACAAATACATGGAACAATGTCTTACTTATTGTCCAGCAGTTTGTTTCCCGATTTCCGATTTGTTTGACAAAGAACTTAATTGAACACATCAACTTAGTTCTGATCGGGCCCGGTACATAGGTCAAAACAAAATCATCGAGGGGCCCAGATATCAGCTTCTAATCCAAGAAGGAACAGATAAACTTTGACTCATATGTTTGTTCTACCACTCATTGAATTATATACAAAAGCACGTTTTATAACATCGAGTTACCAATGCGTTAACGTACAATCAATGCATAACCAACTCATAAGTAACAAATCATATCTCTATGTTTGAAGACTTATATGATATTACCGTCTCACGATCACTCGAGATAAATTCCATGAAGTGATTCCCGTGAGCGTGGGTTGAGTCCAATGCTCAGAACTTATGAGCACTCATGAGTGTTGTAGCCATGTCCAACAACTTAGACCTCTGCAACCAATCATGACAGTCTTGATTCATACCTACTTCCGACATATGACCGACTGTGGAGGTTCGAATAATATGATATACCAAACATAATTATTCTGGAAGTCAAAACATGCAAAAGAAATATAGTAAACGATCGACAAGAGATAGCAACACTTTACTCATAAATAAAACACCTTTTATTCATCATCTAATGTCAATTACACTTTACAAATTTCAAGGTTATCTAACTACTAAATCTAATATCATCCTTCAGCCCTATGCTCCGAGCATGCTGGAGATGCTTAACCCGAGTCAGTCCCTTCGTGAGGGGATCTGCTGGATTCTCATCCGATGATACCCTCTTTGCCACGAGGAGTCCTTCTTCTATTCGATGTCTGATGAAATGGTATTTTCTGTCGATGTGTCTGGATCTCCCATGATCCCTTGGTTCCTTGGCTAAGGCAACTGCACTTTCACTATCACAGAAAATTTCCATTGGCTCTTTAATAGCTGGTACACCTCCAAGGTCTCCAATGAAGTTCTTCAGCCATATCGCCTCCTTTGCTGCCTCGCTAGCTGCTATATACTCTGATTCGCAAGTTGAATCAGCCACTGTCTCTTTCTTGGAACTCTTCCAAGAAATTGCTCCTCCATTTAAGATAAAGACCCAGCCTGACTGAGAGCGGAAATTATCCCTATCAGTCTGAAAGCTAGCATCACTATACCCTACAACTCTCAAGTCTTCACTCCCACCGAGGGTAAGGACCCAGTCCTTAGTCCTCCGTAGGTACTTGAGGATATTCTTTACCGCAGTCCAGTGTGCCTTGCCAGGGTTCCCCTGATACCTGCTAACCATGCTCAAAGCAAAGGCTACATCAGGTCGAGTACACGTCATAGCATACATGATCGATCCTACAGCCGAAGCATAAGGTATTCGACTCATTTCTGCTATCTCAACCTCAGTACTAGGGCTTTGTGTCTTACTCAATCTGGCATTACTCTGGATGGGTAACTCTCCTTTCTTGGAGTCCTGCATGCCGAATCTCTTCAACACCTTATCCAAGTAAGTACTCTAACTAAGTCCAATTAGTCTTTTACTCCGGTCTCTCAAGATCCTTATCCCTAGAATATAGGCAGCTTCTCCTAGGTCCTTCATAGAGAAACACTTCCCAAGCCAGGACTTAACTTCCTGCAGAGTTGGGATGTCATTTCCTATGAGTAGTATGTCATCCACATACAATACCAAAAAGCTAACTATACTCCCACTAGCCTTGACATATACACAAGATTCATCTTCACTCCTAGAAAAGCCAAATTCCTTGACTTTCTCATCAAAGCAAAGATTCCATCTGCGAGGTGCTTGCTTTAACCCATAAATGGATTTCTCAAGCTTACAAACTCTATTAGGGTACTCTGTGTTGACAAAACCCTCTGGCTGACTCATGTAAACATCCTCAGCCAACTTTCCATTAAGGAAAGCGGTTTTGACATCCATTTGCCATATTTCATAGTCATGAAATGCGGCTATGGCTAACAGAACCCTAATAGACTTAATCTTGGCCACTGGAGAAAAGGTCTCATCATAATCAACTCCCGGAGTTTGTGAGAAACCCTTTGCAACCAGTCGTGCCTTATAAGTGTGTACATTACCATCCATGTCGGTCTTCTTCTTGAAGATCCATTTGCACCCTACAGTCTTACGACCTGGTACATTCTCAACCAAGTTCCAAACTTGATTGTCATACATGGACTGTATCTCGCTGTCCATTGCCTCTTTCCACTTGGCTGACTCAGGGCCTGCCATGGCTTCCGCGTAACTGTTAGGTTCATCTAGACCTATCAGCGTCTCATCACTAATAAGTGTATCACCTTCCGTAGTAATATGGAATCCATAGTAATGCTCAGGTGCATTCCTAACCCTTGTGGAATGCCTCAGAGGTACAGACTTGTCAATTGGCTCAACAGAAGTTTCCTCCTCAAGTTGAGTGCTAGGGTTTGAAGTTCCTTCACCACTTGACTCTTGAATTTCTTCAAGGTCAACTTGCCTCCCACTGTCTCATTGGCTTATGAACTCTCTCTCTCTCGAAAGAAAGCCCTCCTAGCTACAAAGACCACATTCTCACTAGGTCTGTAGAAGAGGTAACCAAAGGATTTCTGTGGGTAGTCGATGAAAATACACCTCTCACTTCGAGGTTCGAGCTTATCATAGTCTCGCGTCTCACGAAAGCCTCGCAACCCCAAATCTTAATGTGGTCTAGTTTGGGTACTTTACCAGTCCACATCTCATGAGGAGTTTTGGCAACTTTCTTTGTGGGAACTGGATTAAGGATATGGGTGGCAGTCTCTAAGGCATACCCCCAAAATGAGATTGGTAGCGAAGCTCGACTCATCATGGAACGAACCATATCCAACAAGGTTCGATTACGCCTCTCAGCTACACCATTCAACTGCGGTGTCCTGGGAGGTGTCAATTGTGAGACAATCCCACATTCCCTAAGATAGTCGAGGAACTCTGAACTAAGATACTCACCACCTCGATCGGATCGAAGCATCTTAATGTTCCTGCCCAATTGATTCTCGACTTCCTGTTTAAACTCTTTAAACCTCTCAAAAGTCTCTGACTTATGCTTGATTAAGTAGACATATCCATATCTACTGTAATCATCAGTAAAAGTCAAATAATAACGATTAGCATCCCTTGTGGCATGTTTGAAGGGCCCACACACATCCGTGTGTATAAGATCCAACAAACCTTCACCCCTCTCACAAGAACCTGTGAAGGGTGACTTTGTCATTTTTCCAAGTAAGCATGATTCGCAACTATCATCTGACTTTAGGTCAAATGACTCCAATACTCCATCCTTTTGGAGTTGGCCTATGCGTTTCTTGCTTATATGTCCAAGACGACAATGCCATAATGATGCTTTATCCAAGTTATTATCATTAACAGAATCAATACACAATACATTATTTCCTAAGTTATCAACCACAGATACAGTGTCATACACACCATCACAAGGTAATGCTTTAAAATAAAGAACATTATTAAAGAAAGCATTAATCGAACCAACTTCATTATCAAATGAAAAGGTGAAACCTTGTTTATACAATGCATGAAAGGAAATAATATTTCTTGCCATTTCTGGCGAATAACAACATTTATTCAAATCTAAACTAAACCCACTACTTAGCGATAAAGTATAAACTCCAATCTTGGTGACAGGTAAAGCTTTCCTATTCCCCAATGATTAAGTTTATTCTTCCATGCTCCACATTCTCACTTCTTCTTAGTCCCTGCAAATCAGAACAGATATGAATACCACAACCGGTATCAAGGACCCAAGAGTTAGAATGGGGTGAGTTATTAGATAAGATAGTGTAAATACCTGCATGGTTGGGTTTAACTTTCCCATCCTTCACATCTTGCTGGTACTTTGGGCAGTTCCGCTTCCAATGTGACTTTTCATGGCAATAGAAGCATTCAACCTCTTTAGGGTCAGAAGAAGGAGTGACAAAACCTTTCTTGGTTCCACTTGAAGAAGAGCCATCAAGGGTCGTAGCCTTGGTACCTTTCGAAGAGCTCTTCCTCTTCTTCCCTCTACCTTTCCCGATTGCCAAAACCGGGGCGGAGTTTGGAGTAGGAGTGTTAACAACCGACTTACCCTTAAGACCTGTTTCTGCGGTCTTGAGGAGTCCCTGAAGTTTGCTGAGTGTGACATCTTCCTTATTCATGTGATATGTCATGCGGAATTGATCATAGCACGATGGTAAGGAGTGCAAAATGATATCTATTGCAATCTCCTCAGGGAAGTTCACATTAAGCTTCAGCAACCGATCCACATACCTTTGCATTTTCTGCATGTGGCTCGTGACGGATTCCCCGTCCTTCATCATGGTTGTTATGATAGAGCATATGATTTCATACCTCTCTTGTCGTGCACTTTGATGGTATCTTTCCATCAGATCTTGGTGCATTTCAAAAGGGTAGAAGTCCTCATATGACTTTTGGAGTTTCGCTGTCATGGTGGCCAACATGATGCATGCCACTTTTGTAGCATCCCTTTCATGTGCCCGGAAGTCAGCGATCTCCTGGGGAGTTGCAGTGGTCTCATCAATCTCCTTAAGCTCCTTGTCAAGGACATATTCTTTGTCCTCGTAGCGGGTAATCATCCTGATGTTTCTGATCCATTCATTGAAGTTGGATCCATCAAAAGTGACTTTCCCACACAAGTTCATAAGGGTAAAGGAGCCATTAGGATTAGAGTCAGAAGCAACATTGTTTGAAGACATCTGAAAGAAGAGAACAAGATTAGTTTAGATATTAAGAGAGTCCTTAATAAAACACCCAAATGTAATATTAAGGCTAGGATCCAATCACAATATATTATAACTTAGAAGAGGTATGCCGTAATCCAAGCTATAACATATTTGAAAGGTAGGTGAATGACGATTCACCAATTTCCACCATGAAAAACGAAATATAAATATTAGGTTTTTAATTGGTTCTTAGAAATTCCTAGATTCTTTTGAGATTCAATGAACTTTTCAAAGGCATGTTTCAATCTCGAGTGTGCCCTCCAAGTTTTGTGACTGGGATACCGAGGATCACAAAACGAGGTGTGAAGTAACCATGCAAATCACTTGGTACCCTCAAGGTTTATCACTCAATCGATGTGCCGGTAAACCACACACGCTCCACCGATGCTATGGTAAACCTTAAGTCACCCTTTACCTACCTTGTTAAGTCCAAGTTAGTGTGTCGGTTAACCACACACGCTCCACCAACGACTTAAACAAAGTGTAAAGTGTAATTTCATGGATTAGCACCTTATTCACATTTTCCTAAAGTAACTAAGATTGGGAATTTAATAAAAGCATTTAGTTACTTTATAATATTCATCATACTTTTAATGAGAATTTATAAGTCCTTGTCTTACCCGTTCGGTTAACGACCCTCCACCGATCAAGGAAGCGGTGGGTGAGAGTGGACACCCATTAAGTTGCCATTTTATAGGCAACAACCTTATACCCCCTTATAGACCGGCTTCGTGAATGAGGCGTACTAGCGGTAAGACGACTTGTCGTTATACATATATATATTAGTAACTTATAATATTATAAAGTATAAGGGTTGAATTTTAACTTTAAAATTCTAAGGGTTGGAACTAAAGTTTTAATCAAGACTTTACATGTTCCAAAACTTGAGGGCAAGTTTTGTAAACTTCCAAAACTTTTCATTTCTTATAACTTATGAATTAATTGAGTAATAAAAATGAAGACTCTTCATTTTTATAACTCTTGTGTTCTTTTAATGGCTTTAATAAAAGTGAGACTTTTGGTTTTCCATAACTTGAGGACAAGTTATGGACTCCATTAAAACATATTATGATCATGAATTAAACTACCATGAAGGTTACAAACAATTCCTATGATCATCTAATCTTCATAAGTTCAAGAACATGAATATGAACACTTTCAAGAATCAAAAATTACACTTAAAAAAAACTTGTAAGTTTAATAATTGCCATTGTAAATGGATTAGCATAAACATTACACCATCTAAAACAAGCTTTAAAACATCAAAACAGTTTAGGGTAATGTTTCTAGTCCATTTCCAGCAACAAATGTGAAAACTTTCATACGAGCAGAAAAACGATTTTTTTTTCAAGCTGTTTGCACACAAAAAAAAAACAACAAACGAACCTGGCTCTGATACCACTGATGGGTTTTGAGCATTCTAACACTTCCTAAGTGTACATGCAACCCTAATAACCTTGGATCTATGTTTGTCTAATTATCATGCAAAGTTGAATTCCAAGGTTATATTCCTATCTAGCATACATGGGAAACAAATTTTAACTTGCATGAAAGATAGAATAACTTACCTTGTTGTTGCTTATGATCCTTGAAACCTTGTGAGCCTAGCACCCCAAGTGTGATACCTCAAATGCTTCACACAAAACCAAATGCTTTTGGAATGACTTTAGAGAGAATACACACTTCTAAAATCGGCCTAGCCCTCTTGTTTCTTATGTGTAGCCAATTTTGGTGGAGAATGGGTTTCTTATATAGTGTTGACACATCTAGGGTTACACCATGTAAACCCTAATGTGTCATGACTCTTCATTTCCATGACCCATGGGTTTGTAACTCCCATGGAGCATCCATGGAGCATCCTATGGGTGGAACCCAACTTGATAATCCATGGAGCCTCTTAGCCCACTATATAAGATATGGAAGATTTACATAATCTACCCATATATTTAATTAGTTATCTTTTGATCACTTAATTAATTCTAAATTAATTCTTGATCAAACTAATTAAATAATATTATTAATATATTAGAACTTATAATATATTAATAAACCATAAGTGTTATTTCTCTCATTTTAGTTTATCCAATTGCATGGTGCCATGCAACCCAAATGGACCATGACGGGTCGGGTCAAGTACATACCAGAAATAGTTATGGACTTAGACACCTTATCCAACACTTCATCCTAACACAACCGTAGCCCAATCCCTTACTCCTAATTTATCGATTCAAACGCATACAGATTCGAGCATGCACTCCACTGAACACCTGAACTGAACTCCATTCATGACTGGAGCCCCAACCTGCTTCCCCAAATTCTGCTATCAAGCCCCCAAGAAGACGCGGTTCACACGTTAGGGAGTTCTACCGAACTCCAAACTCGCACAACCCTCAAACCAAATAGCCACTTGGGCCGCCTTTTTCCTCGAGAAGTCCATCTCGGTCTCGTACCTGTCCCTGTCCTGAATATCTGCATGATTCTCCCCCATTTAGATTCGACTAAGTCTTCACAATACATGAGATTTGAAGCATTCTCGATCCTTCTTACTCGTTAATAACCAACTGCTGACAACCTGCTTCTTGTCCGTGCGAGTGTTCTATTACGGCCCAAACCTCCAAGGACCACGCAAATCCTAAAGATCAGACAAACACTTCCCGACTCCCAACGAGACTAATAATCTCAGACGCCTTGAAATGATGCCCTACCTATATCTTAAAGTCCAAATAACCGATGTCCAGGCAAAGCCTTAACAGCAAACCACTTCCCCTAGTGCATCCAAAAGCTGACTTGAGCACAATGTCTGAGTTACCAATCCTGACCGCAGACCTTCCGCATCACGTCTCTGAACCGATCTCGACTACCGACCCAAATAACGTTGGACGCTCCAAACCATCAGAAAGAGAAACGACTGCTCACTAACCACCCTGTAACTTACGGTATACAAACAGCATAAGACAATGTTTGAAGGTATAACCCCAAACACAAGCAGGGAAACAAACCCCGATATACACTTACTAAAACCCTTGAAACGTAAACCCTCGTGCGGTTTCCCACCAAAACTGCACTGAATCCAACCCTGTTGGCCTCTCAAAAGCTGACCCGAACTCTTGGGTCTCTTCCCGAGACCCTCCAATATAGGCACCCGATCTGTTCCCCTCTTCCCAACATGCTCCAAACCAATCCCTGCTCTCGAGCTCTAGAATTCATATCATTCAGGGTCCCGCACCCTGACCCACTCACCAACTCAATCTTCAACGGCTGAACTGTAATAGTTGGAGCAACCTCTGCTCTACACAGGGCTACTAACTATCCCCAAGACATAGTCTCCAATCCCGAAAGTGCGATAGATCGCATAATCAATCCTTGCCGCCTGATACCAGAGATCCAAGGCGAACTCAAAATCCCGACAGTCCTTCCGTTATCTGGCTCACCACCGGAGCCGGGACCAAACCATGGTTCTTCTCCTTGCGTGCTCATCCACATTCTGCACAGCAGCTATCCCCACAGTTCAATCATAATAAAAAATTCTCTTTCCCAGGCTTCTTAGATTCTCCAAGACTTTCCCCGATTCGAGTATGGATCCTGTGCTTTCAGTAGTACGGGCCCAATACTACCTTCCACACCTATCCATACTTTCCTCCGGAATCATCCCGGATCCTCTAAGTCACCTACTCCCATGATGTACTAAATGTCCGCCAAACAGCGACACAATATCCACCGAAGCACCTACTAGGCTTCCAACCTCACTGAACCTCCCCATTATCTCACTGGAGCATAACCTAGGCTTTCCTAGGTTCCCAACCTCACCCTGCCCTCAGCTGCTGAGAAACTCCCCGTGATGCCAGCCATCCACCTCCTGGATATCGTCATATCCACTTAGTAGCTGACTCCCATCACTCAAGAGTTCAACAAAGCACAAAGCAAGCAGCATTCGTGCAGTAGCACTCCGATTCAAAGAACTGCCATAGAACATTCCACCCACATATCGCAACTCACGCTATCCACATCCATCCATCCTCACTGTCGGCTGCCTTATGCATGCAAATTATACACAAAACAAGATCTAATAGACTGTCGAATAATTGACTCTACCCTAGGTCCAAATCCAGACAAGGAACAAGAAATAAGGCCAAATCAATTATTCTAAGGCTATAAGATCCTAACCGTATATAATTTTAAAAGCATACACATAGCAGTTACTAATACCAATAATCATTCTCATTCCAGCATGGCATCAAATATTCCCAAGGCTACAAGCACCACATATCAGACCAACCTATTGCTGACTACTCATCACCAGCATGCAAGTCTACCAGCTCATACAACATATACAGGCATCTCCCCTAGCCCTAGCTAGCATGCGATTCACGGATTCATAAAACCGAGTCATACAGATATCATATATGGGTATTATGGGGAAACTTACTTGAGCTCGGCTGATTGCATGCACCACACCTTTTCTTGTTTTAGAAATTCTTTACTTAAAAACATTTTTCTTTTGAAAACTTTACAGATCCTCAGTTTGAGTTCAGACTCACCCGAAAGTATGTCCGAATCCCTCAAACCAAGGCTCTGATACCAACTTGTAATGACCCAAAAATCAGGGGTAAAAATTTCATTTTTAATCCAACCTAAACATAGATACCATTTATTCCAAACATTCCAAAACAGTGTTAATCAAAAACATTTATCAGAGTTCGTCCCAAAATCATTCATTGCGGAAATCATAGGTGTGTGCACTGCGATCAATCCGAGCCCTTCATTTCCAAATCGATGAAACCTGAAACCAAAATCATAAATCGTAAGCATAAAGCTTATTGAGCCCCCCAGAGCATACCCCACACACAATCCACATAACACATATCGTATTAGCTGTAAAAGCTATCTCTACCGTTATCACATATCAATCAGCTATAAAAGCTACTCTACCACGTATCACATATCAAATGGCTATAAAAGCTCTCTCTACCATTAGCACATATCAATTAGCTATATAAGCTACTTCTGCCACATATCGCATATCAAATAACTATAAAAGCTATCTCTACCATTGGTACATATCAATTCGCTATACAAGCTATCTCTACCGTTAGCCACAAAGGCTATCTCTACAATTAGCCACACGGCTATCTCTACCATCAGCCATAAAGGCTGTCTCTACCATTAGCCACAAGGCTATCTCTACCATCAGCCATAAAGGTTGTCTCTATCATTAGCCACAAAGGCTATCTCTACCGCATATCATGCATACATACATATCACACACCTCTACATAGCAAGTATACCAACTATCATAAAATGGGCCGGCCTTGGTGCCTTAGACCCATTGGTATGGTGAGAAGACTCACCTGGCACTGCTGAAGCCCCGCAGATAAAACTCCCCTTGCTGGTTGATAGATTCCCGAACTGTCAACATCAAACAATACCTAATTAATAGTTGGGTTCCAACACATAACCACAACTCTATACTTGGGGTAAAAGACTACTTTACCCTAACTTAGCTTTATTCAATTCAAGGCCCAATTCAAGGCCCAAAAGCCAAACCATGGACCAAAGCCCAACACATGGCCCAATTTTCCAAATTGGACCCAAACCTCTATATAGGCTTATCTTAAGGCCCAACCACTTATTCCAGTCCAAATGATTGGCATTTTGATGGTCCAATGGCTAATAGTCCTCAAGGCCCAATTATGGCCCGATTTTCCAAATTGGGCCCAAGCCTCTTTAATAGGTCCTATCCTAAGGCCCAATGATTTCCTTAGTCCATAACATGTTCCCAATTGGCCCATTAAGGCCCACAGCAGCTTAATCTAATAAGTGGCCCAACAAGCATCCAAACCCAATTAGAGTTTTTCACATAAAATAACGATTAGGGTTAAGTGTCCCTACTTAACCCCTCAAGGACTTAATCCATTAAGTCCCACATGGTCTTAGGTTAATTTGCAATGATTATTTATTAACATTTTAAGTTCATTAAATAATCCCGATGCGGTCCCGATAAATCCCAAATTAGGGTTTCATGGCATTAGGGTTTTCCAAACCCTAATTAGGGTTTCCAACCCATCTTAGCCCAATAGCTAGGTCCTTTGACCAATTAGGGTTCATTAGGCCCATTATGATTTCACTAGGTCCATTAGGGTTTCAAGCATCCCAACCGAGTCAAACACGACAAGGCAAAGCACACCGTCACCCGACACGGCGGCCGATGGCGGCAGCCACCACCTCACGGTGGTGGTTAGGGTTTCTTTCCATTATTCCATTTTCGTTACAATTTACAATGAAAAATACCGAAAAGTAACACACATACCAACTAAGCTAAATATATACACACACACACACATAACCACCTTGTGGTGGTCGGCGGTGGCGATTGGTGGCAGTGGGGTCTTCCTTCGGATCTCCTGCCAAACAAACATTCCAGCAGCCTCATACCAACACCACAATCGAACATAAACACCACAATCACTTCTGGCCGAGAACGAGTCCAGCCACCCCTTGTGGTGGCGCTAAACAACGACAAGGGTGTAAAATGACGGCGACAGCGGCGACACACGCCAGGTCCAGCCGTGAACGGAATCGGAGGGGCGTTTACGGTGGGGAGAAATGGTGGCAGTCCACCACCAAAAACCACAATCACAACAGCACCAGAAGAGGAGGAGGGCACATCTGGTTTTTGCTTGACATCGGCGACGAGAGTGGCGACGAACTCAACGAACAGAAGGAGGGAGGGAGGCGCGTCCGGTCATGGCGGTACACGACCATGACAACGGTCTTCGAGGTTCTCGTCTTCATCACCAATCGGACGGCGACGGGCGACGGCATGGCATCGTGGTGATTCTCCAGCTTCAGCGGGTGAGGAAGCAATGACCGGCGATGGGGGGTGTCATGAGATTTGCGGCCGCAAACGGGAGAGACAAGGTGGGAGGGGTTGGCGGCTGATTACATCCTTAGGGTTTAGGGTTTCTTAGAGCTTATAAACCCAGCACACTATGAAACATCTTGCTGTAATGGCAGGTCCGGTCCCTCCCCATAAACACTTTTGCAACCAAGGCCCAAAATTTACTCTTTATACCCCTGTTCCCCCAACTCTTTTCATTTAAGTCCGATATTTTCCTTTTTAACCCATCCTCCTGAAATCATTTACAAATTAAGTCTAATACTTACCAAATATCCCCTTAGCCTCCATAATCTTTTCAAAATTCATCCCAAAAATACCAAATGCCCCCTGACTACTAAAATCCTTTACGAAATAAGTCTCGAATTACACTTTAACCCCCGAGTAATCCAATTTATAACGTTCGGCTGCCCAAAACCGATGATCCTCTAAATAATATGAATTTATTGCGACTATTCGTTCATCAAATTCTTATCTATTTATTTATTTAATAACCAGGATGTTACAATTTTGTTGCTTTTGTTTCTGAACCGATGTATATAATGTTGGTGATTTTAGTGTCACCAGGACATTTTATATAATTGGAACTTACATGTGAGCTAAAGAGCTTCGTAATTTGTACTCTAATGTATGTTTGGGTATGTGCGGAGTGCACGCATGTATAAGATCGAATTAGAAGTCGGTTAGACGACAAGTCGGGGGTCGGGGGCAGCGCCCCCAGGTTTGGGGTTTCCAAAGGGGTAGCGCCCCTTTGGTGGAGTCTAGGGGCAGAGATCGTCAGTTTTGGAAACCATTGATTTCCTCATTCATTCTGGATTCTCTTGACTTGTTTCAAAAGGAACCCATGACGACCAACCCTAAAATGAAACCCTACATATCATTTTCTATATAAACAGGTCTCCTTTTGAGGAGAAGAATAACCTTTAGCTCTCGTTTTTCTTCATATGAACTCAGAATTCTCTAGCGATTTGGCTTACGTTTTCTATGACTAGATTCGTAAGTGTCCCTTTGGGATTATCGTAGGCTAAATTTCTTGTAACTCGGGCATCAGATAGAAATATCAGTTCGGAAAGTGTTTACACGATCCAAGGGGTAAACTGTAACACCCGGATTCCCAGGTATCTTATTTTAAGTATTTACCTTGAGTTTTAGGGAGGGACTCGGCGAGTAGGCGCTCAGACTCGCCGAGTAGGATCGCGAATTCTTGTTGGATTAATGAGGGACTCGACGAGTCGATGCGTGGACTCGGCGAGTCCGCGCTGTAAAGTGAAACCCTAAATCTCAGGGCCTGAGCCCTACTTAAAGGCCTTTATGGCCTCCATTTGCGGCCACTTCACCCCTGAGAAACCCTAGAGAGCAGAAAGATCGTTTATGGTGCAAGAGGAAGGCTAACTCACTATTTCTTGTGTGTTTTAGCAAGAAGGAAGGAGGTAGAACAAGCTAGGCTGATTGTGGAGCTTGGATATGTGTTGTTTACACTGAGATTCACGTTTTGAGGTACAAGTTCCTTCCCATTTCGTGTATTTGATAGATTCCTTGAATCTAGGGTTTCCTTTGTACAATTTTGAGTTAGATTGTGAAGCATATGAGGTCCCTTTGGGTATAGATGATAGATCTGGACCTTGAGAGGTCCAAAAGGTCCCAAGCTTCCAGCTTTATGAGCTTTCATGTGAGCCTTGAGAGTAAAACCCCATTTTAATGGTTATTTCTCCATTTTTGGTCTTATAAGCATTGCATGAACGTAAAGTTTGAACCTTTACGTGACTTTCGAATGTTAGAAGGTTGGATCTACTGGTTAGTGAAGCAGATCTGACCTCAAAAGATCGTTTGAGTGTTTTCATGGGAGGAACTCGCCGAGCCCATAAGGGACTCGACGAGTCGAGTCGGGTTGCCCCGCGATTCGCGACTTGTGATAACCCGTTGAGTGTAGGGTTGACTTAGCGAGTCGAGTGAGGACCAGGGGCGAAGAGGACACGCATGTACTCGTCGAGTCACACGAGTGCACTCGACGAGTCCGGTCAATGTTGACCGTTGACTTTTGTTGACTTTTAAGGTTTAGTCAGTGTTTGGACTTATGAGCCATTAGAGGGGTAGAATGGTCTTTTACCCTTCATAGAGAACTTATAGAGAGGGGTTAGCCTAGCCTTTAGAAGTTAAACCTAGCCTTTAGAAGTTGTATTAATTAGAGTAAAAATTTATGTGATTAGGCGGAGGCTAGTGCAATATTTCAGAGTTCGAGGTTTACCGAGTTACCCGAGGTGAGTCTTCTCACTATACTTTACCTAGAGTGGTAATTAGAGTTATGTGATAGAGTATCTTGTATGCTATTTATGTGATTGTGATACACTGCATTATTTCTATGTGATTTATGTCGTGTATGTTCCAGAGTTACAGAGTTAGAACCGGAAGGTTCACAGAGTTGGGACTAGAGGGTCCACAGAGTTAGGACCGGAGGGTCCACAGAGTTAGGACCGGAGGGTCCACAGAGTTACAGCCTCGAGTGGCTAATATGTGTTATATGTGGTATTTTGGGGAACTCACTAAGCATTTATGCTTACAGTATTGTGTTATGTGTTTCAGGTACCAGTGAGGATCGCGGGAAGGCGCCGGCATGATCAATACACACATGAGGAGTTTTTATACATTATGATCTTGGGATGTGTTTCTATGGATTGATATGTGATACAATGAGATTTTTATAACATCTATGAATGAAAGTGTGCTTTTAAAAATGTGAAAAATTGTTTGAAAAATTACGGTGTTACATAAACCCTACCCAATTTCTAAAATATAAACATACATTCTCACCTTAAAAAGGTTAAGAAATAGTGTTTACACGATCCAAGGGGTAAACCCTACCCAATTTCTAACATATAAACATACATTCTCACCTTAAAAAGGTGGGGTAAACCCTACCCAATTTCTAACATATAAACATACATTCTCACCTTAAAAAGGTTAATAAATAGTGTTTACACGATCCAAGGGGTAAACCCTACCCAATTTCTAACCTATAAACATACATTCTCACCTTAAAAAGGTTAAGAAATAGCGATAGAGAGGATAGAACTCGGGTATTCCACTTCCCATAACACGTTTCTAGACACTTGGGCTACTCCACTTTCATTTATTTTTTCCTTTACAAATAAATATAGTCTATTTTTCCTTCCCATAACACGTTTCTAGACACTTTTACTCCACTATCCACATTTTTGTTGCAGGTGGATAAAAATTGTAAAGCTGGTTAAACTTCTATATGTTCTCACGGGTCTATGAGTCTATCCATACGTATCCGGCTTGAATAGTGGGGATATAGAATGTTGTGTGGCGCATCATTTGAGACACACAATTATTAGGGTTTTTTCTCTTTATCCTACGGGAAGTTTGGAAAGACCGCAATTCCATTATTCATGACAATGTAAAGCTCAATATAGTGAAAACGAGACAGCTAATTTTGAAGTGGCTGCTTGACACTATGGTTCTTTTCCACCCGGAAAAAGGTTAAAGGGATAGGCTTGATGCCAGATCCACTTTTAGGGTTGACTCAGCAGTTGAAGAAGGCTGTAATTTGACTAGCTGTTCTCTCTTTTCTTATAATTATAAGGTCCTTCCCCTGTATAGAAGTCTGTGCGATTTTTCCCCTTATCTTCTGGCCGACGCTCCCCGAATACAGGCCTAGATCGTTTGTACAGACAGACTTTTTGGGTGCTAAGATCCAAAGTCGAGAGGGAAACAGACCAGATCGTACGCTAAGGTCCCTAACATATTTTTCTCTTTAATTAGTTCTGATAGATCGTTTTCTTCATATTTTTTAGGTTTCTTATTTTCTTGTAGTTAGGCTTGAGTGTAGAATAGGATGAGAGTTGTAGTGAGGTTATTTGTAGTGAGTGAGAGTGTTTTTTTTTGTAGTAAGTTTTCATTTGTAAAAAGATACAATTATTAGGTAAATAAATTACAAACTACAAGAAGTTATTATTTTTTACAACTACAATTACTTGGTCAAAAACTCAAAATTTTGTGGATGAAAATTAACAGCAAACATTTAATGATAGTAGCCTCAAGGTAAAGTGTGGCTTTTGGTTATAACTACAAATTACCCACTAGGTGTAAGAAATTTTGATTTTGATTTATTTACACTAGAGGAGGTTGCCCCCGTTCACTGAAGCTGCTGTTGGATTTCAGTAAATAGATATTGCCATAAGTATTGGAAATTAAATGGGGTCTTTCTCAAGCCTTGGTCCTAGAATGGACTTTTTTACCCCTGGTGTTGCTTTTCTGACCCTAGTGTGTTGTGACCCCTAATCTTGAAGTTTTTGCTTGGTTCTAGTTGCACTTCATACTTTTCTTCTCTGTATCTTATACACTTTGTAATTGGTCAATTTTTATATATTTTTCCGTCGTTCTAAAAAAACATTTGATGATAAACATTAAATATATAACTCTTTAAGACGATAAAATGCATTGTAAATCTGTCGACTCAAAACTGACAAGTCAATAAACAATGACACATCTTATTTAAAAATCGCATTTTGAAAAAATATATTCACAATAACTAACTAACTACCCGAATCTACTCTAAAAACTCTATTATACCATATCGAATGCAAAATCATATGAAATATATCATATTTCACAGGCTTAACATGCCATAGAAAATGTTGTTGTACCTTCTTAACTCTCTGTTGCATCACCAGATACCTCCTCTTCGATATAGAAGCAAGAATATTCTTCAAATTTGGAATATCTTTTTCTTGAACAAAAACCGCAAACAATTCCCAATTCAAGATCTCAAAAAAAGGTGGGACAAAATTATCCGATATAATTACGGGAACACATTCATGAAAAATAGCCTCCACCACTCTAGGACTATTCACCTCATAACCTTTAGCACAAATACAATACTTGCTACTCTTCATGTATTGAATATAGTTTTTGTTTCCTTTAGATTTTGGAAGCTTCTGGAAGATTTTCATGTCGGGGTCTTTGTTTTCCCAATGTTTTAGGAGAATGGGGCGGACATAACCGTGCATTTGGCCTGCAAAAAAGGCGAGGATTGGGCGTTGGGAAGGGGGTTTGCCTCCAAGTTCACGTAATGGGTTTTGGGGTGAGCGGATGTATGTTTCAGGGAGAGAAACGTCTTTTCCTAATTGGAAACCTTCTCTTTTGACATCTGAATTGCATAGAGCTCTTATGCAAGTATCCATGGCTTTTCTTGTCTCGTCTGTTGCCTGAAATTATAAGTTTGATTTTGGTAAGTTCCAAATCACCAAAAGGAAAATTGTTCATAAATAACTAAAGCTAGTGGTTCAGGGTTCAAGTCTAATCGTGGATATATGTAGATTTTAAGGAGTAGTTTAGAAGATAAGATTTGCCGTTTCAAAAAAAAATGTTTATTAACACCAATATGCAATTTTTGAATTACAAAAGATGCACTTTTTGTCTCACCTTATTTCATATTTTTGGATGGAACAAAAGGTGGAAATATGTGGCGTTTTATTTATTTCATCTTTTTGGATGAGTCACAAAATACAATTTTTGTTCTATTGACTAAAGTTTTAATTCTAATTTCACATTTCTAGTGAGGCCAAAAAAATATAATTTGTCCCATACCAATGTAACATTTTTGGTTGTAACCAAAAAAATACAATTTTTGTCATGTTAATATCAATTTTAATCCTCAAATCGACCTTAGGGTGGGACAAGATATGTAATTTTTGTTCCATTTCACATTCTACGACTGAGTTATTTTTTTTGTCCAATCAACATTGGTTGTAATCCCAGTTTCAACCTTTTGGATATAGAACAATAAAATGTAATTTTTCTCCACTTAACATAAGTTGTAATCCCCATTTCACATTTTTATGTTTGGAACATATAAATGTAATTTTGTCCCATCTTATTTCACCTTTTTGGGTGGGACAAATAAATAAATAAAAAACTATTTTTGTCCCACAATATTTTTCACCTTTTTTAAAGTTATTGTCCCATTAACATTAGTCTTAATCCCAATTCAACACATGTCAAACACAATACAGTTTGTTTGTCCTGACCTGTATAAAAACGCGGCCTAGTCAAACTTGGGTTACGGTAAGGATCGTATGACTTACCCAATCATGACAAGCAACGAGGAAATGATCGGACCCACCAGTCCTATTCCATGAATCATATTTCGTAGCGATCAGGTTAAGGTAGTTCTTCAAGTGTTGTACCAAGTTGTCGCGACTTCCAGATCCAGTCACGTATAATTTCTCTTCTAATATTCGAGAACTAAAAGGAAGGTAAAATAGATGGGCATCTTTGGGGTCATTAGTGACAAAATGTTTGCTTTCTTCCATATGCTTCATGAACCATCCCTCAGAGGCATAAATTCCACTAAGAACTGATTGTGGGTGGTGGAATATTGGTCTTTCTCCCTCCTTGTAAACGTAAACCTTGAGAGTCTTTTCCATTAATTCATAGCTCCTACATTGCATATGCAAATGGTAACATAAACTATTACTGTAAAAAAGAAAGACTATGTTCCTTAGGGCCCATAGAAAAACCCAACATATTTTTATTTAATTTTGAAAAAAGCTACTATATTATTTTTTCAGCGCATTAAAACCCCAATATTTTCTAAAAACCTTATTTAAGGCTTTTTGACCTCGAAACAACCCAACATATTTTCATCTTAAGCATTAATAAACATTATATTATTTTTAAGTGTCTTAAAACCCTTATATTTTTTGAAATTTTATTATCTCGTAGATTGTAACCAGCAAACCCTTGAGAGCCAATTACCTAGCATTTATGGCTATCTACGGTTTACCAATCTCAAAGCCTTAAATTAGACAATTTCATTAACATAAGGGTTTTTACAAACTAAAAAAAATAATATAGCGGTTTTTTTAAGAATCTGATGAAAATATATTGGGTTTTTTTAGGTTTTCCCTACAAGTATTCACCCAAGAGTCACCACACTATAAACAAGATAAAAATTAGATCCAAAAGATTACCTTTTAAACATCGATACATTACGATATAGAGGAGGATAAAGTGCACGATCATTGCCATTGATTGGAGCATTCTCAATTTGATATTTTGCATCGAGTAATTCTTGATCAACTTTTAAAGACCACAATGGTTTCTACATTACAAAATTTGTAAGATATATAAGCAACAAATCAAGCATACCTACAAAGAAACTTTTAATCACAATAACAATTGTGGAACTTGCATACCATTGATCGAACATTAGCACGATTATAAAGTAAAATGTCATACATGTTGGAAATTGTCACTACATCCCCCATTGATGGAGCTTTCTTCACTTGCTTTTTATGTGATTTAGCCAATTTGTTCTTGTGGTCTGAATTCGGTGCACCCATATCTGCTTTAGATGTGTATGTGTTATTATCCAATATTGCCGTTGAAGGAGAAATAGAAACTATTGATGTTGAGGGTGTTATAGGAGTTGGTGAACTTGCAGCATCTGGATTTTTTTCTTGTGAGGTTGAATAACTAACATTATTGATAGTTAAATTTCCAACAGATTTTGTTGCATTATCATTAACCAAACCTCCATTTTCTTGAACCTTGTCCACTGTTGAATTGTGCTTCACTTCAACATCATTTTTGTCTCCATTGTCTATAATCTTATTACCCTTCTCAAGTATATCCAAAGGGTTTGTATGATTAGAGCCATCAAAAAGGGTGATGTTGTCTAATGATTTGGGATTTTGTGGTGAAGCTTCATATTGGAGGCTTCCACTTACAGGTGGTTGAGCTTTTTTAGCAGAAAATAAGGATGATGAAACATAATCACCATATGGGAATTCAAAGTACTGGAACATTATAACCATGGCAAATACTACTGCAACAAGCCATACTAATCTCTTGCTTTCCAGTATATACTGAACTTCATTACCCATTGCTGTAAAGCATAAAACTTATTGGAATTGGAACACTGAAAAATTGTCATACAATTTTATCAGACGTATTTAAATCTCATAAGCAATATTGTAAACATGAAATACAAAAACATAATAATAAGCCAATAAAGAAGACTACTTGATGATTTATTCATATGTATAAATAGAACCATATAAACCTTAAGTTAAACCAAACGTCTTGAAACCCCAATGAGTAATGTTTCCACAAAAGCCTAAAAGAAAATGTCATTCTCATGAAGATGAAGACATCTGATCAACAGTAAATTAAAATTATTCCCTTCGTATAAAAACAAAACACATCAACATCAAATTTTGCTATAGGGATGTGTAAAAACGTATTACAGATTAGTTAGATTCCCGATTCTGATTAGTATTTCATCAGGAAACTTAATCTGCCATTAGAAAGTAGTGGGTATGAGCAGAGACCTAAATCGTGGGTGTTTTATGGGACTATTTGTGCTTAATTGTGTCAAGCGAACAAAATCATTCAATCAGAACAGAGAATGAACATGAAAAACTTACTCGATTGTTAGAAATCAACAATTTTCTGCTCATTAGGTGACCAAACTCCAACAAAGCAAAGCAACATGCATACGCAATTCCATTAAAAAAATCGAAAATACTAAAGCAGAGCTTAAAAACATAGAATCGATATAATTGCAGTAGATCAACCGAAGAATATAAGTTACCATATGCAAACGATGAAGTTTTTTCAATCGCCAAATCAAAAGATTGAGTAGATACGTGAAGGAAACGTTAAACTGATTACGTTATACAGTCCAAATAATCAATTGCAAAATATTCGAAGTACACGTGCTATTCCTTGATCAAAGATTCAAAGTGCTTCGAAACAATTGAAGCATAGAAATTGATAACAATATTAAATGAATTTGCATGAAGATCAACGATTGAGAATTGAGAATTAATTACCTGGGAGAGAAACGTGGTTGAGATTTTTGGGAGGTTGCTCGAGGTTTTATGACAGATGTTGCAATGACGGCTGGAGGAAGAAATATTTTAGGATATTGATATTGATGCATGATTCCTTACATAAACTCGACTGATCGATGAAATTACAATTTGGTCCTTGAAGTTTTTTGTCTTGGTCGACGTACCACAAACTCCTAATTCTGCATTAAAAAAAAAAAAAAAAAACAATTCCTTTGTCTACTTGAAAATTCCATTTAGGAAATTTGTAGCACGTAAATTTTGACCACAATTTTGAATTTGAAGATTTCATTTTACATCTTTAAATTCTATTTTCAAAATATCACCGTTTTCATGAAGGATCTAAGTAATTCAATTCAACATCATCTTTTTATTAAAAACCCAAAATATTCTCATTATTAGTTGTAAGATTCATATATTATATGGGTTAATTTAAAAAAATAAATATAAAAATTTAAATATTTGATAATTTTGAATTTATAAGAAAATAAGAAAAATAATAAATTATTATAATAAAAATGTTTTTAATATTTTAAATTTAAACAAATAATTTAAATAAATAAACAAAAAAACTAATTAGTTTTTATTTTGAGAATTTTTAATTTAAAATGTAAGTTCATTAATGACATTGATATTAATTTATTACTATACTATATATGAGACTCATGTATTATATGAGTTTATTTAAAAGAAAAAAAACTAAATATAAAATTTTAAACATTTGAGAAGTTTGAATTTATAAGAAAAATAAAAAAAAAATATTGAATTATAAAAATTAAAGTATTTTTTCTCTAAATTTAAACAAATAATTTAGAAAAATAAATAAATGAAATTAATGAAGCTTTAATTTCGTAATATTAAAATTAAAAGGAAAATTCGTTAAGGAAATTAAGATGCATTTATTATTGTATTTAAATACTATGTGGAATTAATAAAATAGAAAAACCATAAAATGACATGTGGAATAAAAATTAAATCAAAATAACCACAAAATGACATTTGACAAATTAAATGAGAATGTGACAAGTGGCAAAAAAAATTTCCATTTATTATAGTAGATTTATTGTAATTATTACATTAAAATATTATATAAAATAGAAAAACTTATAAAATGACATGTGAAAAAAATTCAAAATAACCACAAAATGACATTTGGCAAATTAAATGAGAGTGTGATAAGTGGCAAAAAAATCTTCATTTATTATAGAGGATTTAATTATTTATATATATTGAAATGCGTACGAATAAAGAAGGAAATCTTCAATAAAGTTTTATTATTTTGAGTCCATTTATGATTTAATTTCAATTTTTATTTTTTAAACAGAAAAATTCTAAATATTTTATATTTTGCCCAAAGTAACGAAATATTCTTTATTTTTTTCAACAGAAAATAACAGATTATCGTATAAAGTTAGATAATTTGAACTTTTCTATTCAAAAGATAAATGTTACGATTAAACCGTAAACTGACCCTAAATATTGATCTGAAATTTCGCAATAAAGAAATTAGTTTTATATACATGACATAAATAAATAAATAAATAAATAAAATAACATTTAACATAGATTACAGTTCTTTTAAATTATGCCATATTTATTACATCCTCCATAATAAATAAAGAACTTTTTGTCACTTGTCATATTCTAATTGATTTTGTCATATATAATTTTGTGGTTATTTTCAATTAATTTTTTTCCATATGACATTTTGTGGTTGTTTCATTTTTATTAAATGTATTAATTGCAATAAATATAATAATAAAGACATTTCAATTTCATTAATTGACTTTCCTTCTAATTTCAAATTTTCTAAATTAAAGTCCATTAGTTTTCTTTGTTTATTTATCTAAATTATTTGTTTAAATTTAAAAGAGAAAAAACATTTTAATTTTAATAATTCAATATTATTCTCTTTTTCTTATAAATTCAACTTCTCAAATGTTTTATAATTTTATATATAATTTTTTTTAAATGAACTCATGTAATATATGGGTATTACACCTAGTTTAAACTTATATAACTCCTTCCAGAAAATAAAACCAATTGTCTCGCCAGTAAAATATTTGACATCATGGAGGGTGGACGCATAATTTGTATCAATAGTGGTATCAATATTTTTACCTATAAAATATACTAACATAAAATAAATAATAAAAAATACGAGTGTATTAAAGTAACAAATTTAAAGTTATGTTATTACACACATAGCAAGCAAAATAAACAATATATTATTCTCTTTTATGCTATACTCTAACCAATCAAACTCATCAAACCAATCAATAACAAAACAACATAACGTCTTTTTTTTACCGATTTTCTTTGATCGAAATGTATGACCCCTTGGTTGCAGGGTCTTTGAAGCAAATTTGTTCTTTTTACTTCATCTCTTTGATTTGGATTATAAGTTGTAATCATTGCTCTATCTCACGGGTTTTTTTTGGAAGATCATTCAAATCAACGCTTGTAATTAGAGTAGTTGTGGGTCATGGACTTTGTGGTCTTTGTGGATTTAGATTAAAAGCCGAAAGGAATGATTGATTGGAGCATGGTCTTTTGGAGGATCCTTCAATACTTGATTTATTGGAGTTGCGTCTCTTAAAAAACAAATTTTACCCTAACAATTGAATATATCAAGTATTACAACAAGCCAATAGTTCAACAACTTAGTAAAAAATCCATGGAAACGAGTCTAATAATAAGTAAAGAAGTAATTCAAGAAAAACAACTACTAATTTCACCAAAAAAATTAGTAATTTAAAAAAAAAAAACTAAAAAAAACTAAGTAATTTCATAAACCTAAGATCAATACTTTATACTTACTTGTTTCATTGTAGGGTTTGGAGAAGAACATATTTTCTTTGTAGATCAATTGCTCAATGGTTTAAAATTAGATATTTCTATTGTTTTTTATCCCTATCCACTTAAAAAGACGATTATACCCCTCATATTTGTTTTTTTATTTTTTTATATTAATTTTAATAATTTTAAGTAATAAAAAATTAAAGAATGGCCTACTCCTCTATGTGTGTGTGTCTATATATATATATATATATATATATATATATATATATATATATATATATATATATATATATATATATATATATATATATATATATATATAGGGAAGGGTTATTTGGAAAAAAAAACCCTAAAAATCATAAAAATGCATAAAAAAAATACCTAGACATTACAAAACTTTTTTTTGAATTTTTTATCAAAAAATCGCAGCCTTTTTGACAATTTCGCTGAAAAAAATATAAAAAATCAATTTTTATTTATTTATTTTTTTGTAAATAATTTTTTTTTTCAAAATTTTTTTCAGCGATTTTATGTTAAAAGCTGCGATTTTTTGATAAAAAAAAATTCAAAAAAAAGTTTTGTGATCTCTAAGTATTTTTTTATGCATTTTTATGATTTTTAGGGTTTTTTAGGGTTTTTTGTTTTCCATAGAACCTAAACCTATATATATATATATATATATATATATATATATATATATATATATATATATATATATATATATATATATATATATATTATCAGGTACCTCTCATCTCCTTCACCCCTTTCATCCCTCTTTCTCTCTCTTTCTCTCTCTATCTCTCTCTCAAGAAAACACACACTCAAGAACACCTTCACTGCACCACCTTCCGCCAACACCAGCATACGCCACCCATCTATTCGTACATTAGAGAAGGAGTGGCGACGACTTTGTTTTGCACCATAGCTTCGGTGGAAAAGAAGGGACAATGGTGGAGTGGAGAAGTCGACAAGGTCTCTTTCTCATATCTGAAAGCCTAGATCTCTTCAATTTCAGAGCTTAGTTTTACTTCATACTATCAAAGAACACATTCATATTTCATACCAGTAATCCAACCTCTAGGGTAGCAATTTCAATGGAATTTCTATCAAACCCACTTTCCATATCAATAATCTCGACCATATCTCTTTTTTTTTCTTTTTTGCATCTATGTCTACAATCAACATAATCATAACCGACTTTATCGAGAAAGATTACTTTTTTTAGGTCAAGAGGTTGATAGCGTGATCTCGAATCAACTTATTGGTCTTATGATATATCTAAGTATCGAGGATGATACCAAAGATTTGTATTTGTTTATAAACTCTCCTGGTGGATGGGTAATATCGGGGGGACTTTTCTCTCAGCCTCTTTAATGCCTAAAAAAGATTTGTCTTATCTTAAGCATGTGAAAAGCCATATCCTATCTAGCAGCAGGGTGGAGAGCGAGACTGACCATTAATTCGACTATTATAGAATCTATTCTAACTCCACTATACAAGAAGGGTTTGGGCCCTTCATTTTGTTTGATGACATGCGCCTTCTTAGAATAAGGCTAGGAGCTATTCTCCAGTGATGGCTGCCTTCACCGTATGAGTGGGATCTTTTCCTAGAAAAAAGGCTTTCACTATAGAGAATTCTCAAGTAGATGTTCCCTGAAGTGGTTGCTCTTTCGAAAGCAATGGTTGCTAGGAATGGTTTTGATGTCTAGCTCTTACAAGCAAGGCGTGAAATGATTCTCTTGTGGAAGAAGACGAAGATGAAGAAGCATCATCAAGAAACCATGTTCAATCAGCCTCTTAACTTCAATTGATGACCTATCTAAAAAACACAAAACTTATCCATATATTAAAAACCAAAAATTAAAGATGTATCCAATGTTCTTACATTTCTCCAGCAATATGAACATGGATCCGTCGTTTCTAAACGCTAATCTATGTTCTGCAAACCCTAGTTTCGAGGGAGGCTTCTACAGACGGCAATGACGACGATGACAGAGGACAACGATCGCGAGTGGTGCGGTTGGTTCGTCAGGTGACACAATAAATCGGAGTAGACATGTGAAGGGGATGAAGGTTTTGTGTTCATCCCCATGATATGGGTTTTTATTAATAAAAAAAAAGACAAAGGGAAAGGGGGAAGAGAAAGAAGACGAAGAAAGAGAGACGATAACAATCATAAGGGAGGTTTCTGGGATCTTGATTTTTGATACATCTATTTTCTTAATTTTGTATGTATGTGTGTGTTTAAGAAGATGAAGTTAGAGAACCCGGATGAAGATTTAGTTTAAGATATATATATATATATATATATATATATATATATATATATATATATATATATAGAGAGAGAGAGAGAGAGAGAGAAAGATTTATGGATTTTCTTTTTGTTTTTTTTAAGTAAAAGAATAATAAAAGAAATTAAAAAATAACTACTTAAGGGGTATATTTCTCATTCCAGGTTAGGTATTGACCAAAACCACACAAAAATGACAATCATTAGGACCAAAACCACACAAGGTATCCGAAATTAGCCATTAGTGCATCATCAAAACTTTTTGGATCAAAACCACATAACTTTATCAACCACAAGGATCATTTTTGCAATTTTGTCATTTATTTTTCCCTATGGGCATAGCTAGGCTTGCACAAAAAAACCGGTTCAGGATCCGAACCGGTTACTGAACCGGTAAACCGGTTCACTACGAACCGGTCCACTAGGAACCAAACCGATTCAAGAACCGAACCGCCGGTTCGCATCCGTTCGAGATTTTAGATATTGAAACTGGTTTAGAACCAGTTTAATAACCGTGAACCGATTTGGAACCGGTAGTCAAACCGATCGAACCGGTTTAGAACCGATTGAACCGGTTTAGAACCGGTGTGACCGGTTTAGATAGGTTCGAGTTTTTCTATGACGGAACCGGTTTGAACCGAACCGGTTTATGGTTGAACCGGTTTTACTATTCATGAATCTGAACGAACCGGTTTACTGAACCGGTTCGGTTTGAAAAAAAAAACCGGTTTGTTCACCCCTAGGCATAGCTCACACAAACATAAGAATTGTTTATGGGCTTTGTAAGGTTTGGACTTTGGACTACTATTTGTTTACATAAAATAATAAAAGTTTGGGCTATAATTTTAAGTTTTGAGCTAATATTTGTTGTACGGTATTCCTTTCCTTACGAACCTATAAATTAGTAGTGGTTGTATTTTAATAGAAAAAAAAATTATTTATAAATTGAAATCGAGTAGTGGTTTGTGACCTCGGGGAAGCCTTTGAACCCGCCACTACATCCATGCCAATGGCTTCATGTTAAAATTGTTAGAAGTGGCGTATTTTTTTGTTAGGATTAAAGACTTCCATAAACATACAAAACACAATCACACGGCAATTAAAGATGTAAAAAGTAAAGAATATTAAAATTTAACGTGTTTCGTTCGAGATAAATGGTATAGAGATAATAGTTTTTCCATGTTTTTGGCCTAGAACATTGACAATGATTACGAGTATCTTTATTTATAATATATATTATAGAAAATTAAGTCTCATATTGAATCTTTTTGTATTTTATAATTAAATAAAATATATATTTATTTGATTGATGCAAACAGTAAGTAAAGAGCTTTCTTCTTTTATTATCTTTTTAAAAAAATATTATCTTTTAAGAAAGAACAAAATATCAATATTTTAAAATTTGGTTTTTAATTTACCGGGTGTTATAACAGGTAACCAGATTTCGGTTCAACCGGTTT
Organism: Lactuca virosa; assembly: GCF_052849685.1. Taxonomy (NCBI): domain Eukaryota; kingdom Viridiplantae; phylum Streptophyta; class Magnoliopsida; order Asterales; family Asteraceae; genus Lactuca; species Lactuca virosa. The sequence continues at coordinate 88,349,885 of NC_136426.1, forward strand.
AACGGTCGATTAGAGTTAACTAGATATCCACATATTGAACACTATAAGATACTTAATAAATAGACAAAATTGCAAAAATGGTCCATGTGGTTGGCAAAATTCTATAGTTTTGGTCCAAAACGAAATGTTGGTGCACCACTGGTTCAATTTTAGATATCTTGTGTGTTTTTGGTCCCTATGGTTGTATATTCTTGTGTTTTTGGTCCACATCCCACCTAAAATGACTAATATGCCCCTTAAATAATTATATTTTAATTTCTTTTATTTATTTTCTTATTCTTATAATAAAATGAAAACAAAAACAAAATAAACCCACCACACACACACACACACACTCTCTCTCTCTCTCTCTCTCTCTCTCTCTCTCTCTCTCTCTCTCTCTCTCTCTCTCTCTCTCTCTCTCTCTCTCTCTCTAAACAAAAGGAAACGTGTTCTTCTTCCTCAAATAAAGTTGTCAAATGAAACACCCAAGACAAAATTGCAAAAATGGTCCCTGTGGTTGTCAAAATTCTGCAGTTTTGGTCCAAAAAAGTTTGGTGGTGCATCAGTGGTCCAATTTCGAATACCTTATGCGGTTTTGGTCCCTATAGTTGGAATTGTTATGTGTTTTTGGTCCAGACCCAACATGAAATGACGAATATGTCCTTTGATAATTCTTTTTTATTTATTTTTAATTTTTTATTACTATTTTAATTAAAAAATAAATTAAAAAATAAAAATAAAATAACACCACTCTCTCTCTCTCTCTCTCTCTCTCTCTCTCTCTCTCTCTCTCTGTAGCCATTCTCCAAACACCACCACTTAGTTTTGATTTAGGGATTTTGAAGATTGCTTCCAAAAATTTAACAAAGAACCACCGATGGACCACCCGATTTCCTCCTTGAACACCACTATTCTCATCACGGTAACCAGAAAACACCACAACTGGGACCATCCTTCTTTCTTCATCTCCAGAAAACACCACCAACGGAAACCTTCTTCATTCGTCGGTGGTCCCGATCTATATTTTTTAGGGCTAGGGTTTCCTTGTGGTGACAAATGGTGATGGTATGCGACAACAATGGTGGTGGTCAGATCCATTGTGCAGAAGTTCAATCAAACACAGTAGAGCACCGGAAATTAACTTGAGAAGGTGAACGAGACGGAGCCCCCTATAGAAGAAGAGAAGAACGGTCATACACAAACCCTAATTTTCAAAAACAAGTTCAGGAGGACTTAGAAGAAGCTCCAATGGCGGATGATGTTGACGGTGGCTTTAAAGAGCGTGATTTTAGAGAAGCTCCACCATTTTCGTCCATTAGAAGCCATGTTTCGATGAGTGGTCATAAGATATAGGAGAATGAGAACCAGAGGAGAACAGTGGATGAGGGAGAAGTGACGAAGATGTTGGTAGTTGACAATGACGAAGGAGTTTTGGTGTTCGTCTTCAGAAAATGGAAAAGGGGAACAGAAAGAAGAAGAAGAAGAAAAGGAAGAGAACGCTTATAGGGGTTGTGTTGGAGTTCAGGTGCTCGCCGGAGTTTTGGTGTTCGTCGGATGTCTTGGTTTTGGATGAAACTCACGCTTCCTGTTATGATTTCCGGTGAAAAAATAACATTCCCCCGTAAAGAAGTCTCCTACGTTTTTCTGGCGAAAATGGTGGGCGTCGGAGGTGGTTTCAGGCGAAATGGCAGCCGCCGATGGTGGTTCTGGACAAAAGAGGGTTGCACCGGTTATGGAGGTGGAGTTGGTGATGAATGGGTTTTATGATAAAGATGGTAGAGCAGTGGGTTATATATTTATTTATTTATTTATTTTCTTTTAAGATGAAAAAATATATATAAATTAAACTAATTAAAGTATTACAACAATTGAAAAAATAGAAAAAATAAATTATAAGGGTATAAAAGTAATTTCAAGTGTACAGGGACCAAAATCACTAAAAAGATCCAAAATTGGACCACTGGTGCACCACCAAACTTTTTTGGACCAAAACTGCAGAATTTTGACAACCACAGGGACCATTTTTGCAATTTTGTCAACACCCAAACACCCTAAAATTTTTGAGGCTGTTCTTCATTCATCTTTGATCACCTGTAAAGAACACACACCATTAGAGTGGCTGATTACCTGTGAAATCAAGAAAATGGCACCCTTTTCCCCATTTCCATTGTTGTTAATTAAAACAAAGCTGGAAAAAAATTTCTTACATTTTTTCCTTGATTTTCGGTATGTTTCTTCGTCCTTTGTCATGAACCACCGGCCGTAGTGGTGCTTCGGTGAGCCATCGAGACAGCAGCCTCACCTCTCGCACATCTCTTCTTCTCCCGTCAAAGCAAACGTCACCGAACCACCTGCGACGTCGTGCTTCTCGTCTGAACTCTTTTCTGGCCTCCTTCCCTTCGAAACCCCTAGCCACACCGAGAGGCGGCGATTTCTCTTCCCGATGAACGATAAGAGGCGACAGCCTCTTGTGTTGCTCGCCCCTACTTGCGAATTCGGCCACTGGACCATCGATCGACCTTGGGGCTGTTCCCATTCGTATTTCTTTTTCTCCATCGGACGAGGATCGAACTCCTCTTCCTCCCAATCGATTATGCCTCCGTTCTTCTCTTCGTGTTCCCTTCATCTGCACTCGTTCATTTGCGTCCGGTGATTTCTTGGTAGAGACGGAGGTGCTTGCAGGTGGTGATGGCGAACAGTGGTGGGACTCGTTCATTTGTGTGTGTGTGTTTAAGAAGATGAAGTTAAAGAACCCAGATGAAGATTTATTTAGAGAGAGAGATGTGTGTGTCTGTGTGTAAGAGAGAGTGAACGGGATGGTGGTGGGTTTTTTTATTTTGAATAAAAATAGATAATAAAAAAATGGAAAAACAAATTATAAGGGCATAATGGTCTTTTTAAGTAGATAGGGACCAAAAACAATAGAAATATCCAATTTTGAACCAGTGGTGCACCAACATTTCGTTTTGGACAAAAACTACAAAATTTTGTCAACCATAGGGACCATTTTTGTAATTTTGTCTAATAAATATCCATATATAACAAACCAAGCCAAATAATTCCACCCTCGAAGAGTCATGTCATTTTGAAAATATTTGTGATCACAGTGAAGCATCGATCCCATGCAGATGATATATTCAATGAACGAATCTTGTGTCACAAAACACATGCAAATTTCTACAAAAATGGAAGTTTTATCTACAAAAAATTTAACTGATTCAGTCACAAAACACATGCAAATTTCTACAAAAATGGAACTCTTTCTACTGAAAATTTAACTGATTTGGTCTACCGACATCGTGGCTACTGAATTTGCAATATTTGTTGGAATGTTGATATTTTGAAATTTAGTGTGTGGTAAAGGTGTAGAAGAGTCGATTATCCGAAACCATATTTTTCAAATCTGATTCGGATCAGATTTTCTAATATCGAATTTCGGATATATCTATACCCGATCTTGGAATATATTTCAGGATTTTATATAGCAATGATTGGATTTTTTTCTCATATAAATACCTAGATTTTTCATAACCAGATAAAAATATAGGTAAATATTTGATGGCCAAATTGCATAGACAGTTTATATCCGTGGGATCAGATATATCCCGTTAAGATATTTCATGATAGGAATTAACAAAAATTATGGATCAAACTCTATTGTGTGAGATTTGTCCCATGTAGGAATCAAGAAGAAAAGAAATAATCTCATAAGGGAGGAATGAGTCATAGCGGGTTGGAGGAGGAGAGGAATGAGCGGGATGAGAGAAAGAGAGGGGTCTTGCGGTTTGAGGAACCCGCTAGAGGTTGAAATCAAAGAAGGATTTTGGGGAAGATGGGTTGGGCAACATCTAGGATGGGCGGGTTCGACTTCGTCCACTGCGGTTTTGGTGGTTCTGGCGAGAGGAGATAACGACTCCTTCCTCACTAAGCCTTTCCTCTAGTCGCTTACTGAAATGGACAAAGCTTGGTTAATTGAGCTGGGCTTGGATTGTGGTGTATGGTTAGCTATTGGATTTAAGCCTCTCCTCTAGTCGCTTACTAAAATGGACAAAGCTTGGTTAATTGAGTTGGGCTTGGATTGTGGTGTATGGTTAGCTATTGGATTATGGTGTATGGTTAGCTAAAATGGCTTTTGATTATCCCTAGTTTGATTATTAGACATTTAATAACCAAAGAGAGGGTCTTGAGTGTAGATCCATTGGCAATGACAAACCCAACCTTTAATAGACTTAAATATAATTAAGGTTCATTGTCGTAAAAACAAGTTATTAGTCACCAACTTGGACATTAGGTTGTAAACTAACGAGTATTTATTAGTTATATACTCTTGATGAAGTACTTCCTCTATAATTATGGGGGGCTTACCTATATAGACATAAGGAGTGATGCCCCTCTAGCATACGTAAATATTTATTTTAGTGGCGAATCTAGAACCAAAAACCACGTGGTTCCTTATGTAAGTGAAACCAAAAAAATGAGGGAGTAAATAATACTAGTGACGGGCTGGCGCCTAGCAGAGAGGCAGCGGTGGGCCGGTGGCGATGTTCGGACGGCAAACAACATAGGGCGAAACTGGTGGCGGGGTGGGAGCGATTATCATGGCAACATTGTATGATGCTTCAGATATGTTAATTCAGCTCAAGCGACGTTTCACATTTCAAGCCTTTTTTATTGTTTCATATTTTTGTTTAGTTTTAAATGGATTGGACGATTGAGTCATTGAGTTATTTTAAATGGATTGAAATATCAACTAAAAGCTGCGTATATTTTGATCCATTTTCCTTTTGACAAAGTTTATAAGGTAGGCCTTTAAAAAATTATAAGGTAGTTCCTATTTTTTTTTTCAAGAATAACTTAAACTATATTTTTAGAAAATAGGTGGGTCCTAGGACCCACCTTCAATGTAAATAGATAGGCACCTGTTTTGCTTTTGTAATTAAGTATGAAACTAGAAATAACATGTGTGCTATTTCTCCAAGTCTAACTATAACACCCAATTTATTGTGTTTTTACTCTATGATTGGTGGTTTTAAAGTCTAAGGAAGGAGAAAGGTGAGGAGGGAAGTAAGAACCATGAAAGAATTATTTTTAAGAAATTCCTTTGGGTGCATGCACAAGACATCCCTATAATCGGGCTTAGGCCTAAGGTATCGGGATTTGGACCTGTTTAAAGGCATTAACTCCTAAGGTTTCATCATTCCTAACCTCCATCACCCGTAGAATGTCCCAAGTGAAACCATAGCTTCTCTTTAAGTGTTTTGAGCTTATTCCTTCCCCTAAATCCATTTTGATGCTCTTTTAGTGTCCCTTTTGGTGTTCTTGAGTGAAGAAAGCATGAAAGTTTGGGCAATGAAGTACGATACTTGAAGTAATCAACCTTCTCTTCTCTTATAGACCTTTGTAAGTTCAAAACATCCAAGCATTATTTTATTTCATACATAGACCTAGGGTTTTGTTGAGGTTTGATCCATTTTAGCAAGTTTTGGGGAGTTTGAGATTTCAATCATGGAGTTTGAAGAACTCTAAAGCTTGTGGTTGATTTTTAGGTCTATATATGATCATTAGATTGAGTAAAAGAGAGCATGCAAGAGCTTTATTTGCTCCATATATGAAGATAAGTGCATTTTGGCCACTATTATGAATTAGGGTTTTAGATCTTGGTTCTTTGGGCTATTCAAATGGATAAAGTTGGAAATTTTATCCATTAAAATACTAAGGAGTTTAAGGTCTAAGAATTGGGGCTTCTAAATTAATGTATTAAGACATTTTGGGCATAGACGCGAGACGCCTTCGATTTTCCTGATTTTCGATTATTTTGTCTTGTAGGGGGCGCGCTAGACGCCTAAGATGGGTCCCCTTACCTTGGAATGTTGACTTTTTGACCAAGTTTTACTTTTGGTCAAACTTGTTGGGGTTGAGCTATTAATTGGTTTCTAGGTTGTTTGCGGTTGTTGTTATTCTTCTAAGATGGTGCAACTACACTTGTTGACATCAGATGATTTTTCTTATTATATTGTATGTGGCGTTGTATGTAATGGGTTTTCTAGGTCATAAAAAAAATTCATGTGGTGGAAAAACACTTAAACCCTTAAGTTCACATGCAACCTAGAAAGGATCTATGTTTCCTCCATTGATAGCAATAACCTATGAACATCAAGAAGCCCTACAGAGAGGCTATTAAAATCGAAATTCACATAAAGATTAGAGTTACATACCTTTTGATTATTATAGCAAATAATCAAATCAAATCCTCTTGAAGTTCCTTGGAAAACAATCACCAAAAGGATAATGCCTCTAATGGCTCACACCCAAAACCAAAAACCCTAGAATGAGGAAGAGAGAGGAGATATGAAGGGAATTTCGTTCCTGTGCCCTTAGGTAATGCGGTGAACGAAAATTGCAAGCCAATGGGTCCCATTTATAGTTTAGGTAACTTGCAGACAAATCAAGATTTGAATTGATTAAATAATATATTTAATCCTAATTCAAATCATTTCCTTTTATGCAACCACGAGGCTTCCAAAAACCATAAGAAACACTCTAAAAACGGTCCATACCATGGAGGGTTCTAGAATTGATTCTTTTGTTCAACTATTGAACAATTACAATTCACCCCTTGCACCTTTAATTAATTCCAATTAATCCCGAATTAATTCCAGGTTAATTCTGATTAATAATTAATCAATTCTAATTGATATCTTATTAATTTATTAACCATATAAATTAACAAATCAATTATTTACCAATTGATCTCATATTAATTTATTAATCACATAATAAATTAACAAATCAACTATCTATTTCCAATTAATATAATCACATAATATATTAACAAATCATTTTCCCATAATTTCCGGTTAGTTTATTAATCATATAATAATCTAATAAATTATACTTCTCTCTCATAATATCATTTCTAACTATTTTTGGTCATGAGGGCAACCCAAAAAGGAATTTGCTTCTAATTCGAGAATATACCAATTTAGTTACTGACTTAGACACCTTAATCCAACAGTCTCCCACCTGGATAAGTCTGTAACTACAATTACAAGTATAGACCTTGAATTAAACAACAAAGAGTGATTTCCAAAGCCACTACCAAACTCTGATTCAAATCAGCTATTGGTCCTAATATAAGTGGTCAACTATTCCTTTGTTCTATAAGATATTGTATGAACTGAGTCATGGATTAAATGATCAACCTGATGTTAATTTGTTACGTTTCCCGATTTCCCAATTTCCGATCAAATTTCAGACTACAAAATCAAAGGCTTCAATTTAGTCCGGACCAGGCGCCTGGTTTTCATAGATCAACTCAAATCATCGAGGGGCACACAAATATCGTTTTTCCTTATTTAGGCAAAAGGAACGAATTACATTGACTATATAGTCATATATTTTACATATCAAATCACACATGGAATAACCCTTTATAACATCCAGTTATGAGACGCGTTTGAGCAAACGAATTCACAACTGATCTGTAAACTATGAGCTATACATCTATGCTTTAAGAATAGATGATATTATCGTTTTAGAATTACTTGTGATTAAAATCATTGAAGCAATCTCTAAGCGTGGGTTTTGCCAATACTTCAAATCTCTATTTTCAAAGTAACCATGAATATTGTAGCAATTCTAATTGCAGTGTCTCAACCTCAATCGACTATCTACACTCAATTCATGACAATCTTAATTCACTACTTACTTCCAAAAGTATAAACGACTATGGAATTTTGAATAATATTTAAATTACTCGGGGAATTAAAACATGCAAAGTGAAACACAATAATAAATTAATTAACTATGGCATCATACCTGTTGATTATAAATAAATCATTATTATTTAATCACCATAAAAATTACGAATAATCAACTAACCAGTTGAATTAAATAAATCAGTCATGCCATGTTGTGAACATGCATATTATCCCTCTCGATGGTCCTTCCTTTATGAACAAATCGACTGGACATTACTCCAACGATGCTCATTTTACAATTCCAAATTCTTATCGTTATTTAAGATGTAGTGGAATTTCATATTTACATGCATTGTCTTTCTGTGATGTCGAGGTTCCAAAGTTGTAGATACTGAGTCTTTGGTATTACAAAATATTTCACTGAAACTTGTTACTAGAAACAATCCATGCTCAAATTCAAGGTACACTCGTTGAACACTTCTCTTGCATTAATGTTTCCAACTCACATGTGGATTTTGCAAACATCTCCCATTATGGAAACATTTCCATATTACCATATGACCATCAATTCTGACCAAGAATCATCTCAATCCAAAACGTGTCACTATGGTCCTTTCTAAACAATATCATGCTTCCAACTATCTACAAGCAACCAATCTTCGGTAAACTTTAGAATGTTCTTGACAGTTTGTTTAATAACTATAGTCACATGAGATTCTAATCATTTTCACATAATGCTAAAAGAATTTGAAAATAGAATAATCGAATATTATAGCATATGTATCGATCCTATATTTGAAGCATATGAGACTTGACTCAATATTACAAGGGTCCAATATCTGTTCAATGCCTTGTTATAATATTTTCATATATAGAATATCCAATGTCAAAACATTTCAACATGTTATTCATATATGCCTTTGACTAAGTTTTATTAAACTTAACAATTTAAACCTTTAGATTTGAAACAAAGTATGAGTTCCCTCTCCTTCAAGTCCACTATAGTGAAATAGTTCCTAACTTTTGTAACTTGCAAACTAGAACATTGTTCCTTATGAATAGTATTGTCAAAATGCAATACCAACATAACATTTAATGTCCTACTAGCTTTGACACATACTCGGAAATCAACTGGACTTCTAGAAATCAATACCTTTTGATTTTCTCATGGAAGTGCGGATTCCTATTTCGCGATGCTTTGTCAAGCCTCTAATTAGACTTCTTAAGCTTATGTACTTTATCTGGATATTGTATATGTTCAAACTCTTTCAAGATGTGATAAACATATCTCCTGAACGTTTAAACAATTCCTTTCCATTCCTCACAATTCAAAATATGAAGAGGGATTTCGTAATCATATTTTGAATTTGAAAATGCAATTAATACAAACAATATACATATTGATGATCTTTAATAGATCCTTAAAATCTATCAACGAAAGTGTTTCCTCATAACTATTTTTATGAATTAGAACGAAACCTCTTGCCACCTAGATTCGAAGGTGCATACGTTCCCATCCATGTAGAACTTTTATTTTCAACCTACAGTCATAAGACAAGGTTTAGGACAACCAAATCACATTTAGTTCTCCTTCATGGACTGAACTTCACTTAATCAAAATTTCTTGCCTTATGGCGACTCAAAAGGCCCACAGTGCTTCCATGTTGTTAGCAGCTCACCCATATTGATCAGTGTACTTTCACTGACCAACATGCTAAGACTTTTGTAGTTAAATGAAGAGCATAGAACTCATAGGTGTTGCCTACTCAACTAGAAGTGCATAGAAATTAGAATGTGCCAATAACCACAACAGGTTATCAACCTCAGGTCGTGTTCTAGTGATAACTAAACAGTTCTTTGTCAGTTGACTCTTGAAACTCTCAAGATCAGTACGACTCCCATTAACTTCTTGACATATAAGTTTTCTCTCAAGAAACATTCCTTGACGAGCTAAAACCAATATTCAAAAGTTTGTGCGGATTTCTGACAATAAAACACTTCATAGAATAGGTCTCCGTTTATCATTTGTTTCTCGATCAACAAAAACATCACAATTCCAATTCTAAATGTGCTTGAGTAAGAAAACATTATTACTCAACATATTATGAGGTGTTGTTATCCTTATTAGTTTTGAAATGAGTTTCATGATACTATTTACAGTCAGTAGAGCATGGGTCTAAAACTTTGATTGGAACAAAGTATGATTCATCTATGATCGAACCATTTCCAATAATGTTTGATTCATCTTCTTAGTCATACAATTGCACTAAGATGTTATTTGATGATTAATATGGATACAATTCCACAATTACTAAGATGATCATAAAACATGATACTAAAGCACTCTCCTTTCTTTTCAGATTGGAGAATCTTTTATCTTTATGCATAATAGATTCTTCTATTTGTTCTACTACTCATTGTATCTTTTCAAAGTATATTATGTTTAATATTATAAACACAATCATATTTACTGAAACATTAATAAATCATGACGAATATAGTTATCGTCCCTTGTGGTGGATCTGAAGAGTCCATATCAATATGTACTAGATCCATTAGTCTTTCACTTGCCTCACATAAACATGTGAACAGTGATTTAAGTCATAATTTTCCAATCAGTAAGATTCTCATATATTATACAATTCGATTTGTATGACACCAAATATCTGTCCAGTTGGTGATGATATTTATTTTCACTTTGTCAATTATCACAATACCACAAGTGATATCATAAGAATCAACTACACAGTTAATATTTCTATTATTAGAAACATAACCAACACTTTTATTAATGTCGTTGCAAGGAAATAAGATAAGGAAATTAAGTAAACCAAAACTTCATTTTATTTCTAAAAAGAAAATTAGAACTTGTCCTTACAATGCATAAAATGAAAAACTTATTTCTAGAAATTTCCAAAGAGTAATAGCAATCTATTAAATTATCCTAACTTCCTAGTAGTAGCTCCAAATTCTGACCATCGAACCATGTGACCAAAGTCCATTTCCCACGATCATATTTAGCTCACTACTCTCAAGCTTCCTTCTTTCTTTTAGATTTTACGATACCATCAAAATGTGACCATCACATTATGTATTAAAAATATAATAGGAACTTCTAGAGTTAGATAATGGATGTACCTGAAGTAAATTCACACGACTTGACTTTACCATTTCTAAGACCTTTCAGGTAATGTGGGCAACTTTTCTTCTAATTTCCTTTAAATTGGCAATAAAAACAAATGGACTCATTGGGGTCAACAATGGGAATGATCCCAGAACAAGCCTTTCTCTTTACCATACGATCAAACGGTTTGATCTTGGACGACCCCTTTCCATTGGGAAGAGAAATCTTTTTTGGACCACCAATGTTACCATTACCAATGTCCATGGTAACCTTGGAATTAGACCCTATAAGCATTTATGTTTTATTTATGTTCTTAAGCATTTCTGCTTCAACAACCATCAACATATAAGTCAGATCAATTTGGGTCACATCAAGATTCCTCATATAACTCAGGAAGAGAAAGAAGAACCAAATCATTGGCTTGCTCCTTTGTAAATACGATACCCATCCTTTCCACTTTGTCAATGTACGACTTCATTTTCAGAACGTGCTCACACAGAAAATTTCCATCTTCATGTTTATATGCCAAAAGGGCTTGAGTTATTTCATATCTTTCAACTCGTGACATTGGGAAAGTGACAGGAGGAGGAGGTGGAAGAGATGAAGGAGGAAGATGTCCACTTCCACCATTAGCCAAAGAAGGGGAGACATTTTCACCTTTATCAGAATGTGGAAGACCAACTCCGGATGATTGAGGAAAAACATTTCCCAAAGAATGAGGAAAACCATCATTGTCTTGATTTGACATCTAATATTGGGAGAAAAGAGAATTCAAGTTAGTTGATTTTAATCCTTAATTATTAACCCAAATTTAAATTAAGGCTAGGATCCATATTTTTTGATTTGAACTTTGAAGAGGGATGTCGTAATCAAATTTGAATCTATTTTAGGTAGGTAAAACATTTCACCAATTTCAATCACATGAAACTCCTAGATCTTTTGGGATTCATTGAACCTTATCAATGACATGTTTAATCTTGATTATGCTTTTACCAATTGTGACTGGGATGCCGAGGATCACAATTAAGATGTGAATAACCATGCAAACCCTCTCAAACACCCTCGATCGATTTATAATCTCCCATTGATGTGTCGATTAACCACACACTCTCCATCAACAATTATAAGCACGATTTATTTCATCATTTCATCATTATAGTCGCAAATTAGTGTGCCGGTTAACCACACACGCTCCATTAACGACTCATAAAGAAAAAATGTGTGTTTTCATAGATAAGCATACACTTCATATTTTTCCTAAAGTAACTAGAGTTGGGATTTGTATAAAAAGGTTGTAATACTTTAATAGCATTATACTTTTAAGAGGTTATGTCCTATAAAATCCTTTCGGCTAACGACCCTCCACCAAACAAGGGAGCGGTGGGTGAGAGTGGACACCATTCAACGGTCATTTTATATACCGTTTTCTTATACCCCCCTTATAGTATAGTTTCGTGAATGAGGCGTACTAGCGATTTGAGTGACTTTTCTAGTACATATAATATATTAAACTTTTATTCATATATAGTATAAGGTGTACTTGAAAACTTTTCAAAATACTAGGTTTTAAAATTAATTTTCGAATTAAACTTTTAATAATTAATTGATTTTAAACAATTAATAATTTACCAATTATACTTTAATTGAAATCATTAGGGGTTTAAATAATTATTTTCAATTAAACAATTTATAAAATAGTTCAAATTTGAATGAAACAACCATTCTAATTTTCGAAAAAGGTTAAGGGTTACCAAGTTTTAATTATCCAAATTTTAAGGCATTTAAAATTATAATAAGGAAACTAGAAACCCTAGGGGACCCTTCCAATTTTTCGAAAATAAGGGTGGAGGCTAGGGTTTCAAGAACCCTAGACTTTTGTGAAAATTTAAGGCCATTAGGGTTTAATTTCAAAAAACCTTAATTTTGATCAATTCACTATTATGCACAATCATTTAGAAAACTAAGGTTCTGATACTACTGATTGGTTTTCTAGATTATAAAAAAAATTCATGTGGTGGAAAACACTTAAACCCTTAAGTTCACATGCAACCTAGAAAGGATCTATGTTTTCTTTATTGATAGCAATAACCTATGAACATATAGAAGCCTTAGAAAGAGACTATGAAAATAGAAATTCACATAAATACTAGGGTTACATTCCTTTTGTTTATATAACACTTGGTAATTTTAAGATATTTATTTATTTAATTTGGTTATTCTTTTAATTATGATTTTGGGCTTAAAAACCTTGTACTTGATCTTTGGGCTTGGGGGGTACCGTAGGCAGGGCGTACCACCCATGTACGTGGGGCGTACACGAGTAAGTGGGTTGCGGGTGCAATGCGTGTACGCGCAGCGTACAAGAGGGTACGTGCATCGTATGTGTCTAGACCCAAAACCCTAATATTTAGGGTTGAAGCAATATTTAAAGAACATTATGTCCCAAAGATCCTTTCTATTAGCCTCCCTTTTGTCCCTAATCAGCCTCCACGAAATCCTAACTCCATTGTTGAGTGTTTTTGAGCTTAGAAGGTCATTTTGGATGTATTTTGGTACTTTTGAGGGAAGAAGATCATCTTGAAGCTTCATTGGAAGAGTGTGAGCTTGTGGACCGAGAACATCATCATCATTTGGCACTTCTTGGAGGTATAAAGTTCTGAACTTGATGTGTTATAGCTTAGATCTAGTTTTAGTTTGATTTTGGTTAACTTGTGGTCCCATGCGTGAGTTTGGTGGCTTGATGCAATACCAGAAGTTATGAGTTGCCCCTATTGACGTTTTTGAGGTTTCTAAGCCTTAAAGTTAGCATGTTTTGGGTTAGAACTCACCCATGCATGATTTTGAGTCCATTTCATGGAAGTAGAATGTTATATTTCAAGTTTGGGTTCATTTAGGGCATGCAAAGTCACCAAGTCAGCGACTTTATGGTTTTAGACGTTGATTACGGCTCAAATCTATGGTGTGGACTCATGGACTTAATCAATAAGGGCTTAATAGACAAGTTGACGTAATGGGTAAGTACGTTGGGCGTACAAGCCCGTACGCGCAACGTACAAGCAAAGCAGCGAGTACGCTTAGCGTATAGCTGAGTACGCCCCACATACTCAGTCAGGGGGATTTTGCGAGTTTGGCCAAGGGTTTGGGCCTCCTGGTGGGCTTGGGCTTATGAGCTCTTGTTGGGCCTTCTGGGAACAAGTATCTTGGTCTTGGAAAAAGTTATTGGTCTCAGGGTAAGGCCCATGAAGGGATTGGGCCCAATTCGGAAAATTAGGACATAAAGGGGTCATGAAGGATTATTTGATTTTTGGCCTTTTAGATTGTGGATTTGGGCATTAGTTTTGGTTTAAACTAGATCAGGGGTAAAATGGTCATTTTACCCCAAGTATAGATTATTGGATATAGTTTCGAACCCAAGTGTTAATTGGGTGTTATTTTGTAATGATAGCCTGTAAAGTCGTCAGGACAACAGCTAGAGATCTTCTGTGAGATTCAACATTTGAGGTGAGTCTCCTCACCATGTATAGCGGGTCAAAGGCACCAATGCCGACCCAGGATTTGATATGTAGTATACTCATTGTTTGTGTGACACTAGTATGTGCATGTGTTTGTATGCTTACTGGGTGGGGACAGATGATTATTTTGTATGTTAATAGTTGCTATGTGTTATGATTTGGTATGTGGACGGGGCCCGTTATCCGAGTTAGGGTGGGGTCCGTTATACTCATTGGGCGGGGCCCGTTATCCGAGTTAGGGCGGGGCCCGTTATACTCATTGGGTGGGGCCCGTTATGCGAGTTAGGGCAGGCCCCTTTATACTCTTTGGGCGGGGCCCGTTATATGCTATGTATGTATGGTATGCGGTATCTTGGGGAAATCACTAAGCTTTACGCTTACGGTTTTTAGTTTATGTTTCAGGTACTTTCGGTTCCAAAAGGAAGAGCTCGGATTGACTGCATCGCACACACCATATGGATTCCGCATTGAGATTTCACTCTGATTTTTATGATATTTGATACACTTATTTTTATTCTGGATGTATGAATATTGTTGGAATATTGTTTTTACTTAAATTAAAAATGAAAATTTTGAATCATATTTTTGAGACGTTTCAGTTTATTATAGTAAATAATCAAATCAATTCCTCTTGAAGTTCCTTCGAAAGCAAGCACCAAAAGGATGATATGTCTAATGGCTCACACCTAAAACCAAAAACCCTATAATGAGGAAGGGAGAGGAGATATGATGGGAATTTCGTTCTTATGCCTTTAGGTAATGTGGTGGACAAAAATTGTAAGCCAATGGGTCCTATTTATAGTTTAGGTAACTTGCAGGCAAAACAAGATTTGAATTGATTAAATAATAGATTTAATCCTAATTCAAATCATTTCTTTTTATGCAACCACGAGGCTTCCAGAAACCCTAGGAAACACTCTAAAAACTATCCATACCATGGAGGATTCTAGAATTGCTTCTTTTGTTCAACTATTGAATAATTACAATTCACCTCTTGCACCTTTAATTAATTCCAATTAATCCCGAATTAATTACAGATTAATTCTGATTAATAATTAATCAATTCTAATTGATTTATTATTAATTTATTAACCATATAAATTAACAAATCATTTATTTAACAATTGATCTCATATTAATTTATTAATCACATAATAAATGAACAAATCAACTGTTTATTTTCAATCAATTTATTAATCACATAATATATTAATAAATCATTTTCCCATATTTTAAATTAGTTTATTAATCATATAATAATTTAATAAATTATACTTCTCTCTCATAATATCATTTCTAGCTATTTTTGGTCATGAGGGTAACCGAAAAAGGACTTTGCTTCTAATTCAAGAATATACCAATTTAGTTACTGACTTAGACACATTAATCCAACAGTATGTCCAGTGTGATAGGTTGCATGCGTGTTGTTAGGGTACAACCTTGTGTTTAGGTTGGTTAGTCTATGTTCCCGGTATGTGTGTATTCTAGTGGATGATGGACATGTGCATGCATTCTTACTATAATGGTATATAGAAGTTCAATAGGTCTTTGGGATGATGGTCTCATGCCTATAGGCCCTCTGAGGTATTGACTATGAGCTAATAATGGTTGGAAATTCAACATGTCTTTGGGATGATGGCCTCGTGCCTATAGGCCCTATGAGGTATTGACTAAGAACTGATTATGGTTGGAAGTTCTACATGTATTTGGGATTGTAAGCTTGTATGAGCCTTGTTTGTATGCATTTTATATGATATGATATATGGTATTTTAGGGAACTCACTAAGCTTTATGTTTACATTATTAAGTTTAATGTTTTTAGATTGTTTGAGGGAAGGGCACTACGTGACTATACATTCGCATCTAATTTTTATTGTTATTCGACTTCTGTTGGTTCTTGTACTTAGATTATGTTTAACCTTATGCTTTTGAAACAATGGATATCATATACGTTTTTAGAAATGATTTTCTAATGTTTAACCTGTTTTTCTAATAAAAATTTTGGTTTGAAATTTGGGACGTTACACTAACTTCTAAAATCATGGCTCAAAAGTTTTAGATCTCCATTGGATATGTTAAATTTCTAGAAAAGTATACCTTAAGTTAAGATTCAAGGAAAAAGCTACATTGATCTATGCATATGCTTAGTTTGATGATAATGATAAATCCTAATTGGGAGATTGGTGGAACAAGTATGGTATCTATCACTTTAGTTGGAAAGTATTGTTATTTTGCTTTGAAACTAGCCCTATATAGGTAAGTAAATTTTTTTTTAATCGATTTATTAATTGAAGTAACATTCAAATGAAATGAGTTTTGAAAAGAACTCTAAAAGATGGATAGGCCTAGTGTTTTGGGAAAATTATATATATAGTTGAGGGACTATATATAATTATTAGACTAGCACTTAAAATTTGGCACATTCAGATAAAATTCCTTATAATTACAGTCTTCAAATTTAACAACCAGCTAACTTTTCCATTAAAATTTGGTTGACAGTTTTTAGTAATTTTTAAGGAAAAAACAAGTTTCAGTTTGTTCGGTTAATTACGAACCACTTCATAAAGGGTTGTTGTTACACCCCCAAACCGAGGACACGGCGGAAACGTCTGGGGGTGGATGACTTTTATGTACAGTATCATAACAATTGAATAAGAGTGATCAAAGCAAACAAAACCATCATAATTATAATTTGAAAATAGTTACATTGTTGTACGAGTTACATGATTCAAAAACAATTACAATATGGTGATATAAGATTTGACTGACGTCTTAGCGTCTCATCTTCAAAAGCTTGTTGTTACCTGTCTTAGTGGTTTCCCGAGAATACAAGTGGTTTGAAAAAGTGTCAACAATTAAGTTGGTGAGTTCATAAGCATTTTGTATGAGAAGACATGCCATTGTTCCTTGAAAATGATAGAGTGTTCTTCCAAAAAATCCAATATTTTCTTTTAAATGAATTGTAGTCTTAGAAACCCTAAGACCAAAATTGTATAAGTGTTGTTGTACTCTGAATCAATATAATGTAGTTTTAGACTTTATAAAACCATTTGAATGCATATTTTCCATAAATGTTAATTGTACTGTACTGGAAAATAGAGTAAGGTAGTTGTATCGGTATAAAACCCTTTGAATGTCTGTATCTGGAACTACCATCTGTATTGTAAAATAGTGTAATGTAGTTTTATTATTTAAATAAAACCATTTGAAGGTATGTATGTATTCGTAAACCAAATATATTGTTAATTCCCCTTGTGAGTTATTATAACAATGCTAATGACCTAGTTACGACGTTCTTCAGACGTCGGAATGGTACGACATTTTTCACCCCAGACCTGTCGGCCCAACTATAGCTAACAGTTTAGGTACGGGATTGTCAGTCCCGTATAGATCTATACACAAGTGTCACACTCTCTTACGGGAGATTCTGGTTATAATACAAGAACTTTAGTATGTACTTTGGTAAGTACAGTGAAGGTATGTCTCACAAAGCCATATTGATGGTTTACGTGTAGTATAATGAAAAGCTATTTTGTAATATGGAAGTATTATCCTTCCATAGTAGTTACGTGGTGTAAAATAATTATGCCTTTAAATAATTATTTTTGTATTGTATCCCGAAATGGTAAAATAGAGTGTATGTCCCATAAACTATACCTATTATAGTTTAGAAAAATGTTTCGTTATATTGAAGAATCCTTTGTATGTACATTATCATTTTTACTATGATAATAAAATGGAATGAAATAATTATATATGTATTTTTATATAATTATACATTTTTGCTCAACATATTACAAAAGGGTTAAAGTCTTATAAACTATATTTATAAAGTTTATTATTGTAATCAAATTTGTACCCAATATATATATATATATATATATATATATATATATATATATATATGTGTGTGTGTGTGTGTGTGTGTGTGTGTGTGTTGTAACACCCCGATTTTCAAGACCAAAAATTTCGTTTTTAATTAAGTAAATTATAAAATCATTTACTGAAAACATTGTTGATATCAAAATAAATCCATAAACCATCATAACATGTCTCATATCATAAAGTAGTAATGACATCAGAGTACAATCTCATAGATCTAAAAATGCGGAATCCTGTGTAAGTGTGATGTGCAGCTACCGCGCCAGCTCCTTCCCCTTCGCTGAAGAGGTACCTGAAACAAACTGAAAACTGTAAGCACGAAGCTTAGTGAGTTCCCCCATCATACCACATACCATACAATCATAAGACATACATACTGCCAGGCATATCTGGGTGCCCGACCTACCCCTTCGGTCCTCTCGACCGGTGACCTTGCCTAGCATATATGGGTGCTGGCCTACCCCTTCGGTCCTCTCGACCGGTAACTGGGGACTATTTCACCCCCTACCACTACCACTATCACATAACATCATAGCACATAGAACATAACATGTAGCAACAAACCTAGATGAATATCACAAAGACAATCATCTAGCATACAATTCCTACTAGTGGGCCGGCATTATGGCCATAGACCCACCGCTACTGGAAAGTAACTCACCTCGTAAACTGTGTGTCGAATATCGCAAAGGAAATCTCTAACAGCTGCTTCGATGGCTCCCGGCTATCAGAGACACATAACACTCAATCAGAGTCTATAACATTACTTGGGGTAAAATGACCATTTTACCCCTTGGTCCAATTTGAGAACATTCAAAAGACCCCACTCTAGTGCATTTAATCCAACGCACCTATGGCCCATCAAGACTCCCTATAGGTCCACAAAGGCCCAATTATCCAAATTGGGCCCAACCCTTCAAATGGGCCTTTTGGTAATTTCTACTAAGACTTTAGCCCAAAACAAAAATAATCCCAAATGGCCCAACATGGCCCAAGGGCCCAACACTCCTAACTCCAGATTCCCAGGTCCAAAATTATGCTTTACAGTAGGCTATGAGGCCCAAAAGTCCAGGCCCAACCTTCTATGTCCCAAAAATCCAAGAAAACCACTCTGCATGCGTACACGCATCGTACCTGGCACATATGCCCAACGTACGTTGGTCTTGACCACATACGGGAAGTTGACCCAGTACGCGCGGCGTACCAGGGAGTACGCCCAGCGTACTGGCCAGCTTCCTTGGGACTTCATCCTTGACTTAACCCATTAAGCTTTTACGTCCAAAATGTAGATCCAGGTCCTTTTAGACCTCCTAGACCATAAAGTCACGAACTTTATGTGATTGCATGCAAGGTTGGGGTAAAAACATGATTTTGATCCATTAATCCAACTTTATGACCATCTAGCCCTTGCATGGTTTTGGCTTAACCACCAATATCCGATTTTTATGACTCTAGGTACTTCCAGGAGTCCAAAAGGACAGCTCTTAAGCTCTGGAACCAACAATACTCAAACACTCCCAACTATGGGGCCCAAAAGGCATAAAAACCCCAAATAAACAAATCTAAGCATACAATGGTCAAGTATGGAACTTGATACCTCAAAAGAGTCTGGAATGGTGTCAATCCTCTGGATCTACAAGCTCTTGGTGGATCCTTGCTCCTTCTTCAAGCTCCTTTCTTCTTTTCTCAATAGAATAACATACAAACACTCTCAAAAGGCTTTTAGAACACAAAGGCACACAAAGGGAGCTAGGGTTTTCGTGGTGGCTGGGTAAGAGTGAAGGGAGGTTGAACCAACAGGAGTTATGTTCATTATATAGGGAGCAACTACGATTTTTAGGGTTTAAGGATCTGCACACGTACGCTGGGCGTACATGCTTGACCTCCGCGCTTCCTTTCCACGAGTACGCTGGGCGTACTCGGCATTGTACGCCCCGCGTACGCAACTCCCTCAGCCCACAAGCAAGGCCCAAAAATCAAGTCCAACCCACACCACAACACACCTCAATTATAATGAATCGCAATAATACCTGGAAAATCCCGGATGCTACAAATCTACCCCACTTTAATTAGACTTCGTCCTCGAAGTCTGTTGCTGCTACTGCAAACAACTCGGGATAGTGCTCTCTCATTTCATCCTCCAGTTCCCAAGTCCATTCCGAGCCCTTGCGGTGCTGCCACTGCACCTTCACTAGCTCTACTTCCTTGTTCCTCAGCGTCTTCGTCTTCCTATCTAGAATGGCTATCGGTCGCTCGATGTAGTTCAGGCTATCATCCACCTGAATATCCTCGAGAGGTACTACTGCGGAGTCATCTAACAAGCATTTCCGCAGCTGGGAGATGTGAAAGGTGCTATGAATCTGGCTACGCTCGGCTGGCAGATCCAGCCTATATGCCACCTTGCCCACCCGGGCCGCAACCCTTAAAGGACCGATGTACCTGGGGCCCAACTTGCCCCGCTTCATGAATCGAATGACGCCTTTCCAAGGCGACACCTTCAGGAGTACCATATCCCCGACCTGGAACTCCAGGTCCGATCGACGCTTGTCGGCATAACTTTTCTGCCGACTCTGAGCAGTCTCAAGCCTGCTCCGAACCTGCTGAATCCTCTCTATAGTCTTGAGTACCACTTCGGTACTCCCTATGACCCTCTGACCAACCTCACCCCAGCATATTGGGGTCCTGCACTTCCTCCCATACAACATCTCGAAAGGAGGGCGATCGATACTCGCGTGATAGCTGTTGTTGTAGGAGAACTCAGCTAATGGAAGGTAAGTATCCCAGCTACCACCAAAGTCTAGAACGCATGCCCGCAGCATATCCTCCAGAGTCTGGATGGTCCGCTCACTCTGACCATATGTCTGCGGGTGGAACGCCGTGCTGAAGTGCAGGCGGGTACCCAATTCGTCGTGAAAATTCTTCCAGAACCTGGAAGTAAACCGTACGTCTCGGTGCGAAATCACTGAAACTGGCACTCCGTGCCGAGCTACTACCTCTCGGACGTAGATATCGGCCAACTTCTCGGCCGATATGCTCTCCTGGATCGGTATGAAGTGGGCACTCTTGGTCAACCGATCCACGATGACCCAAATCGAATCCACTCCCTGAGCAGTCCTGGGAAGCTTGGTGATGAAATCCATAGTAATATCTTCCCATTTCCACATGGGAATGTCTAACGGCTGCATCTTGCCGTGTGGTCTCTGGTGCTCGGCCTTGACCTTCCTACAGGTCAAGCACCGCTCTACGTACCAGGCAACGTCCCGCTTCATGCAGGGCCACCAGTAATCGGGTCGAAGATCTCTATACATCTTCGTCGCCCAGGGATGAATTGAGATTTGGGATTTGTGCGCCTCCTCCATCAGAACCTGGCGCACACCCCCATGATAGGGGACCCATACCCTACGATGAAGTTTCAATAACCCTCTGCTGTCGTAATCGAAGGAGGGAACTTGTCCCACAATGCGCTCGCTCTTCCGATGTTACTCCTTCATAGCCTCCTGTTGGGCCTTTCGAATCCGCTCCAACAGCGGAGTCACCACTGTCATCCTCATGCAGATGTCTCTGATCGGCGTTGCCTTGCGGATAAGCGCATCGGCCACGACATTGGCTTTTCCTGGGTGGTAAAGGATCTCACAATCGTAATCCTTCACCACATCTAACCACCGACGCTGCCTCATGTTCAGATTCGGCTGGTCCATGAGGTACCTCAAACTCTTGTGATCCGTGTAGATGGTACAACGGACCCCATAAAGGTAGTGTTGCCAAATCTCGAGGGCGAAGACGACTGCCCCCAACTCTAAATCATGCGTCGGGTAGTTCGCCTCGTGAGGCTTCAGCTGGCTCGAGGCGTAGGCGATGACATGCCCTCTCTGCATCAACACTGCGCCCAAACCCGAAATGGATGCATCACAATACACCACGAAATCCTCCACGCCCTCGGGCAGGGCGAGGATCGGCGCCTCGCATAGTCTCTGTCTCAACGTCTCAAACGCTGCCTGTTGCTCAGGCCCCCAACAAAAAACAACGACTTTATTCGTCAGCCGGGTCAGAGGTACGGCTATCTTGGAGAAGTCCTGAATGAATCTCCGATAATAGCCTGCCAATCTGAGAAAACTCCGAATCTCAGATGGAGACTTCGGAACCTCCCATCTCATCACGGCCTCCACTTTGGCCGGGTCAACCAATATCCTGTTCTAGTTGACAAGGTGCCCAAGAAACTGCACCTCGCGCAGCCAGAACTCACACTTGGAGAACTTGGCATACAAGCTCTCCCTCCTCAAGGTATCCAAAACCTCTTGCAGATGCTCCTCATGCTGCTCCTGCGTCTTGGAGTAAACCAAGATGTCGTCAATGAAAACTATCACAGACCGATCCACACGCGGTTCATGAGGTCCATGAACACGGCAGGGGCGTTGGTGAGCCCGAAGGGCATCACCACGAACTCGTAGTGGCCATAGCGAGTCCTGAAAGCAGTCTTCTGTATATCCTCATCCCTAACCCTCATCTGATGGTAACCTGACCGCAAGTCTATCTTGGAAAACCAAGATGCTCCCTGAAGCTTGTCGAACAAGTCATCTATCCTCAGGAGTGGGTAACGGTTCTTCACTGTTACCTTGTTCAGCTCCCAGTAGTCTATGCAATGCGATGTGACCCGTCCTTCTTCTTGAAAAACAGGATCGGGGCTCCCCAAGGAGAACTACTTGGCCTGACAAATCCCTTGTCTAACAGCTCTTGCAGCTGCGTAGACAATTCCTGCATCTCGGGAGGAGCCAATCGATATGGTGCCTTGGCTATCGGAGCCGCACCAGGGAGTAGGTCGATCTTGAACCTCACCTGTCGCTAAGGAGGTATCCCAGGCAGCTCCTCTAGGAATACATCCGCATAATCTCGCACCACCGGAACATCGCTCGCCATTGCCTTACCCACCTCCCGGGCATCCATGACATAGGCGACATACCCAGTGCAACCCTGCTGTAGATAGCGCCTAGCCCTTGCTGCTGAACATAAAGTTGGTATGTGCTGTGGTCTCTCGCCCTGGATCACCAGCTCTCCTCCACTCGAGGTCCTAATCCGAACCAACTACTGCGCGCAGTCGATCACTGCCCCGTTGGGGTTCAACCAATCCATGCCTATAATCACCTTGTTCCCACGCAACGGAATGGAAACCAATTCTACCAGGTAGCGCTCCTCGAATAGTCTCAGAACACAATCTCTGAAAACCGCCGTCGCTCGCACTGATCGGTCATCGGCAATCTCGACCTCTAGAGGGCAATCCAACATGCCCGAAGACTCAGGGAACCTCTTGCAAAGTGCAAGGGAGACAAATGATCGAGTAGCACTTGAATCGAACAACACCTGAACTGGGATACCGTTCACATGAAACGATCCTAGACCAAACATAAAACACATACATAAATATCATAGCAACACAAAATAAGAGCTAGGGAGAAGAAATCATACCCGTCACCACATCGGGTGTGGCACGTGCCTCCTCAGTAGTCAGATGGAAGGCTCGGCTCCTCACCACTGGAGCCTCGGACTTGCCCTTCCGACCATCAGTGATCTGCAGGGTCGCTGGAGCTGGCGCCTTCACTGGCGCTGCTGCTGCCGTCAACTGAGGACAATTGGCCTTTTTATGGCCTCGCTGGTTGCAGTGGAAACACAGCAACTCTGATGTCTGGAAAGTGGGCGCAGGGGCGGTACAATCCCTACTGAAGTGCCCTAACTTTCCGTACTTGTATCAGCCCGATGATCCCATCCTACAAACCCCCTCATGAGTCTTGCCGCACTTTCCGCAACGACCCCGGTCCTGCTGACCCTTCGACCTTGAGTCGGATCCCTTGGGCTTCTTCCCCGAAGCCCCAGTCACATGCCCCTCCTCCGCCTTCCTCTTCCTAATGTGCTCTAAGTCAATTTCCCTCTCCCTTGCCCTGGCAATCATGGAATCCAGGGTCGGGCATGCCGAGAAGCTGATATGCTCTCGGATGTCGTCTCTCAACATGTCATGGTAGCGGTTCCTCCGCATCTCCTCGTCCTCCGCATACTGGGGCACCAGCAATGCCCTCTCCCGGAATTTGGCGGTGATCTCCACCACTGACTCAGTCATCTGCCTCATGTCAAGGAACTCCGAACTCCCTGGCCAGCTGCTGAAGCTCCACAACCGGTGCAAACTCCGCCCTAAACCTGGTCACAAAGTCAGACCAAGTCATAGCCTTAATGGCTGAGGCTTCCAAGGAATCACCAATAGACTCCCACCAGTCTCTAGCTCGGTCCCTCAAGCATCCCGCGAAATAAGGAACCTTCGACCCCTCAGGGTAGAAGCTCGTCAGCTGTGCAGACTCCATGTCTACAATCCATCGTCTAGCAGCAATGGGGTCCTTCACCCCATGGAAATCTGGCGCGCCACTACCCCTGAAGTCCTTGAAGGACGGTGTGCGTGATCATGTCTTGCTGAGTACCATGTCGCTCCTGAACGCCCTGAGGCGATCCTCCATTAGCTCTATGATCCCCTCCTTGATCGACCCGAAAATTATCGGGGTCGACTCAAGGATGCCTCTAGTGATCTCAGAAGCAATGAACTCACTTAGTCCCTCATCAACTAGCTCGGCACCTGATCCCGAATCTGATCCTGACCCTGAACCTCCTCCTCCATGACGTGTGATCATCACCATTCTGAAACATAACAACATATCGTCAGAATCATACATAACCCTAGGGAAGACTCATACACCCTACAGTTCCCTGATTCCATCTTAGCCCTCCTTGACTCGAGTACGGATCCTCTGCTTTCAGTAGTACGGGCCCATACTACCTTCCACATCTATCCGTACTTTCCTCAAGGATTGCTTCGACTTCACCAAGTCCCTTCGACTACTGCTGCACTCTTTGCTAGACTCATTCTAGGTTCACCCTAGGGTAGCTCTCCGACCTACTCTCCGCCATCAGCTGCATAAGGAACCCCTGCTACCTTTACCTAACTAGTTGGCGAATACCATTACATATTACTAAGACCAAATAATTCCTTGAATGAAAGGTCCTAACCCACTACGGTTGGACTCAAACAAGATCTACGCAGTAGGGCCAGACCTAATCCTTCGAAATTACTTCATCCTCGCAATATGTAACTTAACATATTCGTTTACTGGTTAGTTAAAGATAACTAGAACTCCCGAAGCACAAAGCAACAGCATTCGGGCATTGAGTAACACAATCCGACATACTCTATCCAAGCTATCATATAACTGGCTAATCAAGTATTATCTTGAAGCTCAATAAACACATATAGCAGGCATATCAGGCATCTTCCTAGATCCTCTAGCCCTATTCTAGCATGCAATCCTCATACATATACAGCAGGCATATAAGGCATCCTTCCTAGACCCTTAGCCCTAATCTAGCATGCAGTTTTCATAATCATATCATATCATAACCTAACATGCATGGGTATCTTGGGGAAAACTTACTTGAGCTCGGCCGGTCGCGCACATCACACATCTTGTTCTTTTTCAAAGTTCTTTCCTCTTTTCAACTTCTTTTCATAAAATGTTTTTCCTTAAAAAAAATTCATACCAAGTCCTCAGTTTGAGTTCAGACACACCCGTGAGTGTATCTGAATCCCTCAAAATAAGGCTCTGATACCAAATTGTAACACCCCGATTTTCAAGACTAAAAATTTCGTTTTTAATTAAGTAAATTATAAAATCGTTTACTGAAAACATTGTCGATATCAACATAAATACATAAACCATCATAACATGTCTCATATCATAAAGTAGTAATGACATCAGAGTACAATCCCATAGATCTAAAAATGCGGAATCCTGTGTAAGTGTGATGTGCAGCTACCGCGCCAACTCTTTCCCCTTCGCTGAAGAGGTACCTGAAACAAACTGAAAACTGTAAGCACGAAGCTTAGTGAGTTCCCCCATCATACCACATACCATACAATCATAAGACATACATACTGCCAGGCATATCTGAGTGCCCGACCTACCCCTTCGGTCCTCTCGACCGGTGACCTTGCCTAGCATATCTGGGTGCTGGCCTACCCCTTCGGTCCTCTCGACCAGTAACTGGGGACTATTTCACCCCTACCACTACCACTATCACATAACATCATAGCACATAGAACATAACAGGTAGCAGCAAACCTAGATGAATATCACAAAGACAATCATCTAGCATACAATTTCTACTAGTGGGCCGGCATTGTGGCCGTAGACCCAACGCTACTGGAAGGTAACTCACCTCGTAAACTGTGTGTCAAATCTCACAGAGGAAATCTCTAACAGCTGCTCCGATGGCTCCCGGCTATCAGAGACACATAACACTCAATCAGAGTCTATAACATTACTTGGGGTAAAATGAACATTTTACCCCTTGGTCCAATTTGAGAACATTCAAAAGACCCCACTCTAGTGCATTTAATCCAACGCACCCATGGCCCATCAAGACTCCCTATAGGTCCATAAATGGCACAATTATCCAAATTGGTCCGAACCCTCCAAATGGGCCTTTTTGTAATTTCTACTAAGACTTTAGCCCAAAACAAAAATAATCCCAAATGGCCCAACATGGCCCAAGGGCCCAACACTCCTAACTCCAGATTCCCAGGTCCAAAATTATGCTTTACAGTGGGCTATGAGGCCCAAAAGTCCAGGCCCAACCTTCTATGTCCCAAAAACCCAAGAAATCCACTCTGCATGCGTACGTGCGGCGTACCTGGCACGTACGCCCAGCATACGCTGGTCTTGACCACATACGGGAAGTTGACCCAGTACGCGCGGCGTACCAGGGAGTACGCCTAGCGTACTGGCCAACGTCCTTTAGACTTCATCCTTGACTTAACCCATTAAGCTTTTACGTCCAAAATTTAGATCCAGGTCCTTTTAGACCTCCTAGACCATAAAGTCACGAACATTATGTGATTGCATGCAAGGTTGGGGTAAAAACATGATTTTGATCCATTAATCCAACTTTATGACCATCTAGCCCTTGCATGGTTTTGGCTTAACCACCAAGATCCGATTTTTATGACTCTAGGTGCTTCCAAGAGTCCAAAAGGACAGCTCTTAAGCTCTGGAACCAACAATACTCAAACACTCCCAACTATGGGGCCCAAAAAGGCATAAAAACCCCAAATAAACAAATCTAAGCATACAATGGTCAAGTATGGAACTTGATACCTCAAAAGAGTCTGGAATGGTGTCAATCCCCTGGATCTACAAGCTCTTGGTGGATCCTTGCTCCTTCTTCAAGCTCCTTTCTTCTTTTCTCACTAGAGTAACACACAAACACTCTCAAAAGGCTTTTAGAACACAAAGTCACACAAAGGGAGCTAGGGTTTTCGTGGTGGCTGGGTAAGAGTGAAGGGAGGATGAACCAACAGGAGTTATGTTCATTATATAGGGAGCAACTATGATTTTTAGGGTTTAAGGATATGCACACGTACGTTGGGCGTACTCTTGGTACGCTGGGCGTACGTGCTTGACCTCCGCGCTTCCTTTCCACGAGTACGCTGGGCGTACTCGGCATTGTACGCCCCGCGTACGTAACTCCCTCAGCCCACAAGCACGGCCCAAAAATCAAGTCCAACCCACACCACAACACACCTCAATTATAATGAATCGCAATAATACCTGGAAAATCCCGGATGCTACATATATATATATATATATATATATATATATATATATATATATATATATATATATATATATATATATATATATATATATATATATTGTGTTAATATACAAACCATTACATATGTTATTCTTAATATATATATATATATATATATATATATATATATATATATATATATATATATAAGAATAACATATGTAATGGGTTGTATATTAACACAAGTTTTCTTGTGTTTTACTTGTATTCCCCTCCCCCCCCCCCTAAAACATAGAAAAATCTTGAAAACTATAGGGGTATGAACTCACCTCGAGTGTGTTCTTGGCTAAATAACGAAGTGATGGTGATGATCTTCAAGTTAGAACACTTGAAGGTGTACGTATCCTGATAGTCTTAAACACATAATAATATGTGTAAATTAGATGAACTAACAATGAAAGTGTTGTATAACACTAGATTATGTAAGGACTACTTACAAAGATTCCTAAAAATCAATTGAAAAATTTGTTTTCTGGGGATATTTGAAAGTGTTTATGGGCAAATATATGAAGATTTGAAGATGTTCTTGAGAGCAAATTGAAGGAAATTTTGAAGTGTAAATGAGAAATGTGATGGTGTTTTCGGCAATATAAATAGATAAGGTGTAAGAGTGATGTGATGTTTGCATTGGTATGTGGATTATATCACATTGGGAAAAGCACCATCGTTTAAAACCAAAGATTTCGGCCTAACACCACCAAAATCACATGTGATTTCAGTCCAAGTGAAACCGAGAACTCCAAGTCTTCGGTCTAGTGTGTCTTAGGTCCAAAGAGATTTCGGTCTAGGTGTGATCTTGGTCCTAAATGATTTCAGTTATATCATGATTTCGGTTTTGTGCCACCCACTAAAGGGTGATTTCAGTTCTTGGCATGATTTAAGACTCAAGGTTTTCGGTCCTAAAACCAAGAACCCTAAAAGCAAAGTGTAAAGTGTTTTGTTTTAACTATTTGACTTTTGTTGACTCAAAATTTACAGTTGTCACAGTTGCAATTGCTTACATCAGGACAACTAACCTAATTCGCATCAAAGTAAGCTGTAATGGAAGGAGCAGCAGTGTCTGTATAAGCATGCAACTTGAGATCAATATTACGTTGTAACCGCAAGCCATAAGAGTATGTACCCTGAAGGTAGTGTAATGTACGCTTGACTGCTAACTACTGGTTCTTGGTTGGTGAGTGCAGAAACTGGCAGACCTTGTTTACTGCGAAAGTGATGTTGGGTCTTGAAAGTGTAACATACGGAAGTGCACCAACAATTTGTCTATATTGAACAAGTTTTTCAAAAGCCTTGTTGTCACCAATAGCAAGATTATCCTTTGTTTTCATTGGAGATGGGACTAGTTTGGACTCAGAGAGAATCGCACATTGAAGTAACTCGAGAATATACTTCCGTTTAGACAGGATTATGGAATCAGGTCGATGGTGAATTTCGATACCCAAGAAATACGATAAAGCACCCAAGTATTGAACTGCAAAAGATTTACTAAGGTTGTGTACCACCTGATTAATTGCCTGAGAAATATTACCTATCAAAACAATGTCATCAACATAGACAAGCATGTACAATATATTAGACCTTGATGAATAAATGAAAAGTGATGGGTCAGTTTGGGATCCTCGAAAACCAAGTATCAAGAGAACGGTGGAGAGACGATTAAATCAGACCCTGGAGGCCTGTTTGAGGCCGTATAGAGACTTCTATAAAAGACAAACATGATCCGGTTTGGTTGGATCAACAAAGCCTTGTAGTTGCTGCAGGTATACAGTTTCTTTTAGATCCCCATGTAAAAATGTGTTTTGAATATCAAGCTATCGTAACGGCCATTTTTGTGCAACAGCTAAGGAAAGAACAACACGAATTGTCGTTGCTTTAACAACCGGGCTAAAAGTTTCTCGATAATCAATACTCGATTGTTGTCTAAATCCCTTGGTAATGAGACGCGCCTTGTATCATTTTACTGTGTCAGTCTGATCTGTTTTTAGTTTGTACACCCATTTGCAGTCCACAACATTCATATGCATGGTTCATGGCACAAGTGACCAGGTTCCATTTTTCTTCAAGGCGAAATATTCCTCACACATGGTTGACCTCCAATGGGGATGAGAATTAGCAATGGTAAATTTTGGAGGTTCAGTATCATGATAGTTGGTAGTTGTATGAAAAGATTCGAACGGTTTGGTTTTTTTTGGATGAGGTCGTAAGTTGGGTAGTCTGGTTGAGACCGGTGGAGGTGGTGGCTCGGCTTCAGAAACAGAGGTTGTTTTGTTTCGGTGTTGGTATGTATGGATGAGGGGAGGTTTTGGAAGTGTCTGTGGCTGGACAGGTGGTGGAGATTGTGTAGAAAGTTGCGGTTGTGGGGAGATTTTGGTTGTAGAGTAGGAGTAACAGGAGGGCCAGGTAGTGGGACAGGATTGGGATATGAGGAAATATAGGGTTCGGGAATAGGTTGGGATTGAGCGTTTGGTTATGTATAGAAGGGAAAAGTGGTTTCATAAAAACGCACATGACGAACGATATAGATACATTCAGTCTGGGGTTCAAAGCATCGATATCCATGATGGGAAGTGTTGTACCTTAAAAAGACACATGGAGTAGAGAGAGAATCCATTTTGTTTTTGTTGTAAGGACGGAGATGGGGGTAACACCGATAGCCAAAAACACGAAGGAAAGAAAAATCAGGTTTGTGTCGGAAGATATGTTCAAACCGAGAGGTGTTATGAGTATTACGAGAGGGCATCCGATTAATGAGATATACTACAGTTTCAAATGCAAAGTGCCAAAATCTTTGGGAAACATGAGATTGGATAAGAAGGGTTAGAGCGGTTTCCATCACATGGCAATGGCGTCGTTTAACAAATACATTTTGTTCACTTGTATATGGATATGAAAGTCTATGAATGATACCAAGAGAGGAGAAAAATGGGTAGAGATTTCAAAACTCCCCGCCCCAATCGATTTGAATAGTTTTGAGTTTTGTTTGAAATTGTCGTTTTTTCATGGAAAAGAAACACTTAAAAGTGGGAAAGACATTAGATTTCAATTTTAAAGTAAATAACCACATAAAACTAGAATAGTGATCAACACATAGAAGAAAATAAAGATGATCATCAATAGAGGTAACAGGGGAGGACCCCAAACATCACAAAAAACAAGATCCAAAATATGTGAACTCTTATAAGAGGTAGTAGATAACAAATGTAATTTAGATGATTTTTCAACAAAACATGAGTCACAAATAGAACTAGAATATTTATTTAATAAAGGTAAATTGTATGTAGATATCATACACTGTAAAAGTTGAGGATGAGGATGCCCAAGTCATTGATGCCAAGTCTGGGAAGAAGCACAAACATCAGAAAAAAAAACAAGTTTTCGAAGTGGTTGAATTTGGGGTAGCTTGATTGAGTAGAGCCCTCCATTACTTGGACCCGTGAGGAGGGTAGTGTGAGTTTCCGTGTCCTTTATATAAAAAAAAGAAGAGTGAAATTCAAAGTAAACATGACTGTCAGTGCAAAATTTTTGAACAGAGATAAGATTTTGTTTTATATCAGGGACGTGAAGGATATTTGTTACAGAAAAGGTTTTATTGAGTGAGTAAAGTTTAGATGAACCTATATGAAGAATGGGTAAGCCTTTACCATTGCCTACATGGAGGTTATCCTCGCCATAGTAGGGCTCGGAATTGTCAAAGCAAGATTGATCATGCGTAACAAGATGATTGGATCCTGTATCAGTGAGATGCTTGTGAGTGTAAGGGTCGAATTGTTGTCATTAGTCGAAATGTATTTTGAACTCTTTGAATGTTTTGTAATCTATTTTACTGAGGCGCTTTTATTCGAAGCCTAAGTGTCTATGCCTTAGTATATTTTTTGTACGCTTTCAGTTCCCTATAAATAGGGATATTTACTAGAGTTAGATAAGAGTTTTTTACAGACCTGTCTTTGTACTCTGTAAAGATTCGAAAGCGTAATAGAGCTGAAACAAGATCATATTTACATCTGGTGTTCAATCTTGCATTCTTAATTGATTTCATACTCTGATTCGTTTTATACTTGATTCTTTGATTCATCAATTGGTATCAGAGCAGGAATCACATCTGTGATCTGATTTTCATCCATTCAAAAAGTTTTTGAATCAAATTTTTGGTTCAAAAGTTTCCGCACTTTTTGATCGTGAAAAATTTGTCTAGATTTTAGTTTGTGATTTGATTCTGCATTTGAATTGTTGAATCGAGTGTTTTTCTTGCAATTCCGATTTGAATCAACTAGTTTGTTTTCAAATTTCCAAATCTTCTTAAAAATTTTCAAATTCAGCTTCTGTACAACAATAGCGAGTTTCAATCTCAATTCGATGACTTCGTTTTCTCATCTGTTAGGATCATCAACCAAAATTCCAATGCTAATCCCTAAATATTATGATCAGTGGGCTGATCGTATGCAGGATTATCTGAATGGTCTTGATGAAGAATTATGGTCATGTATCACTGGAAATGTCAATGTTCCAGTGAATGTTCAACCAATTGGATCATCTTCTACAAGTTCTGAAGTTGATAATCAAATTGATCGTCTGAAGAAACTGGAGAAGAGGTGTATGAGAGAATTGCGAGGAGCTTTACCTCCAGTTGTGTACAATTATATAAGGAGTTGTACAACTGCAAAGGAAATCTGGAACAATCTGAAAGATAAGTTTCAAGGAAGTGAGAAGACGAAAATCAATTCAGTCAAACAGTGTTGTTGAGCTGAAAGATTTCAGACAAAAAGAAGGTGAAACAATTGAAGTCTACTATGATCGACTGAACGAATTAATCTATCGTTGTAATCACTATGGAATTACCAGGATTTCAATGGAATTCAATCTCATCTTTGTGATGGGTCTTCGAAAAGAATGGAGAAGCGTAAGTATGATGGTGTAGAATCAGCAAAGTTTTGATACATCAACTCTCAATGATTTGTACAATCAGTTGAAGACACACGAAACTGAGGTAAATGAAATTGTTGAAGAGACGAAGCTAAATTTGGGAGGTCTATTGGCACTTGTGTCAAAGATATCTAAGAAAGAAGCAGAAAATGGTGATTCTGAGGAAGAAGAAGGATTCATCATGAATTCGGATGATGAGGCAATAGCTTTTTACTCGAATAATCGTGTTAAGAAGTTTTTTAAAAAACCGTTCAATCCGAAGACTAAGCTTGCTGAGGTAAAAGGAAGTGCTGTGAGTAAAACTGCTGATGAGGAGAAAAAGAAAATTGAGAAGAAAGATTCGAAAATGTCTGAAGGAAAGATCGAGAAAAAGCTGAAAGGTGATGCTGGTATAGATTGTCATTATTGCAACGGAGCTAATCATCTTGCGAATGATTGTATGCTTCGGAAGAAGGATGAGAGGAAGAATAAAGTTAAAGATGAGGCGTATTATGCAGAAAGGCTTGAGGAGGTTCGTGCGAAAGCCAAAAACTTGTCATTGGTTGCAAAAGGTGAACATGAAGATGAAGATGGAACGTATCAAATCTGGTCATCCGGATCAGACGATGAAGAAATGAGGAATCCAACACATGGAGCAATGTATGCGAAAATGGAGGAGGACTCAGATGACGAGGAATTCGAAGTGAAAGGACAATGCTTCGTATCCAAGACAGCAGACAAATCTCCAATGACAACAAAGGTACGTAAAATTCTCGAATCTTTTAATATTCCTACACATGCTTATGATTCTGAACTAATATCCTTTGATGAGACAGTTACTTATTTTGATTCAATTGTTGTGTCTGCTAGCAATGAGGCCAACAAGTTGTCAATGGAGTTGTTAGAGACCAAAAAGCGATTAGACATGAAAATAAGTAAAATTGATTGTTTGGAATTACAAATAAAAAATATAATGTGTGATAGGGATACTTTGTCAAGTGAAGTCAAACTTTTGCTAGCTCAAAGAAACATTTATTGTAATTCAGCTAAAAGACTTTATGGAAAATTAACTGATTTACATAATTCATGTGAAATAAGTAAAGAGCAACATAGAAAATTACTACCTTTTCTAGCATACGAAAGAGCTAAGGTAGATAATATTTCGTATGATTGTGAGCAAATAATAGCTGATTTTGACAAGATTCCTGATGATAGATATAAATATGGAATTGTCAAAATTGATGAATGTCTTGATGCAAATGAATTAGTTAACATAGTAAATGATACTTTGACTAAATCTGAACAAATTCAAATTTTGAAAAAGACTGAGAATTCAACATCTGATTCTCAATCTAATTTTGCTGATATTGAAGATAATTCTGACAATATTAGTGAAATTAGTGAACTTGAGGATGTTGATTGTTCCCGGTTGTCTGTTGTTAATGTTGCATCAACATTTAAAGGGAAAGAAAAAGTGAAGGATTTGATGGTTGAGAAAGAAACTGATATACCTTCAACTTCGAAAGTTTGTGATATGAACTTCGTGGATCTCAAAGACAGTCAAACTGATGATAGCGATGATGAATATGAAGAGACAATTTCGAAGGGAAAGAAATCTTCAAAGGAAGAAGAAACTCCACGGATAGTGGTTGATCAAGTGTATGGTGATACACAAAAGTTCGAAAAAGTAATGACTGAAAAAGTGAACATTACCTTGAAACGAATACTGTGGTTTATCCAAATTTCAAGTGTACAGATGATGTCATTTTTCCAAATCAAGTTTTCGTAACTACTGGAAATGTTGAGAATATCAAACCAGAATTAAAGAAGTTAGTTGAGGAGGATAATTCAAAAACAACTGATGAAGGTTTTTTCGCAAATCAAAGCACAGTTGAAAACAACTTAACAAAGAGTTCATATGTGTTTCAACGTCAAAAACCACAAAGACAATGGGTTGAAAAATCAAAAATTGAAAAAGAGAATTTGATGATATATGGTCCAGACGGCTCTAGCGCGCCAGCCTGGCCTGGCGCGCTCCTGCCAACCTTGCCGGGGACTCCCTTGCCAGCCTCGCTGGGGACTCTCCTGTTGGTTTATACGACTTAGTCCAGTCCGATGTCATTGGCCGCGTACCAATAACACCAGACTGGGGGGGACTTGATGATATATGGTCCATTGGCATGGCCTAGACTGCTCTAGCGCGCCAGCCTGGCCTGGCGCGCTCCTGCCAGCCCTGCCTGGCGTTCTCCTGCCAGCCCTGCCTGGCGTTCCCTTGCCAGCCCTGCTGGGGACTCTCCTGACGGCTTGGCCAGGCGCTCCCTTGCCATCCTCTCCTGGTGCGCGCCCGCCAGCCCTGCCTGGGGCGCGCCCGCCAGCCCTGCCCGGCGCCTCCGGGCGGCCTCGCCCAGCTCCTTGCTAGCTGGGCCTGAATTGGGCTGGCCCAAGACCTGACCTAATTGTCCCCTATATAATGAACAGTACCTCCTCCATGAAGGAGGACTCTCTCCCAGGTGGTTCAGCCACCACTAGACTTCCCCCATGGCTCAGCCGCCCCCATACTCCGGCCGGGTGGCTCAGCCGCCACCCGCCGCCGTCAGCCACCATACACCACCACCAGCACCAAGATGGTTCTCTCCAGCTATGGAGGACCATCTCAGATCTTCCAGCTGATCTAACTTGACCATCGGAGTCCGCTCCCGGGGCACAGTCCCTGGGTCGGCTCTAACGACTTTGCACTGTGATGTCCAGATCTCCGTCGTAGCAGAAGACCAGAAGAGCCCCCGGAGGTTGATGTCGCATCATTTGGCGCCATCCCGGGCTTGAACAATCAGCCATCATCTCGTTCTTGCCTAGATCTGTTCAGATCTGTTGTGCTTCAACTCAGGTTCTTCTCAGATCTGTTCATTTCTAGCACCTTTTAGTTCAGATCCGTTTGGCTTTTGCCAAGATCTGTTCAGATCCGTTTGGTTCTTCGCAAGATCTCTTCAGATCTGTTTAACCATCGTTCATATCTTTTGATATGCTTTTTTTAGTTCAGATCTCTTGATCTATTGAGGTTTTCTCGTTCAGATCTTCAGATCTGTCTCATTTTTTGATCAAATATGTTGTGATATTTCGTTTCAGTTCATCTGAACAACTCTCAAACTTTAAAAGATTTTATCAGATCCATTTTTTCCGTTTATACTTTGATGGGTTCTTCAGCAAGTCATGAAGAATGAAACTCTTATGAGTTCTTAACCCATTTTCGTTTTTATTTTGGTGTTTTATCAAACATCTTGAAGAGAAGAGAAACTCTTTGTGGTTATTTATCTTAATTCAAGTTGGTGTTTCCTTTGGAGGCTCCAAAAAAGAAAAACGAAAATTTATGAGATCTGTTTTCTTTTTCATATTTCAATAGCTTTTTGAGCAAACTGAAGGGAAAAGAAAGTCTTATAAGAAGAGACTTTGTCAAACCCGTTTTTGTTTATATTTTGGGGTTTTTCCCAGTAGGTTGAGAGGAAAAGAAGTGTTTTATGAGTTTTATCCCACCTCTTGTTCATGCATTATCTGAAGATCCTTCTGTAGCTGTGCATTTCCATGTACATTGTTACCCATTGTAACAATTATTTGTACATGCAGCCATATAGCTTGTACATTTTACAAAAAATTTCAAAAAAATAAAAGATAAGAAGGGAGGAGAAGTTTTGACGGGTTTAACCCTACTTTCAGTCCATAAATTTTCAAAGAAAACTTATGTTTATGATTTTACTCAGGTTGTTTAGAAGCTTGAGAAAGGAAATAAGTTCTTTCAAAATTTTTACCTCCATATAAATTTTATTCTTCACTTGAGTATTCTGAGTATTCGTGTATATATTCTTAATTCAGTTCCTTGGATCCACTGAGTTATTACCATCTATTACAGTTCACACTATGCAAATTTTATTTTAGTAACGATTCAAGTGTGTTTCATTTGTAAACACAGTTGTAGTAGTTGTACATTTTAAAATCTATCAGACCTTTTACCTCAAAAATTTACCTTCAACTTAGTTACAGTGATGTTAAAAGCTTCTGTAAATAATAAAAAAATAAAGAGGTGTAGAGTTGCACTGATACGTGAAAATAACCAGTAAAAAGAAGAGAAAAAAAAGTTGTATATTCAATGGTATATATATTCAATGTTGATTCCCTTTCACATCATATAAAAAAAAGCACAAATACAACAGCTGTATTTGCTTGTTGTCCTTTCATAGCCGACCAAAAAGAAAAAAAAGGGGGGGGGAAGTGGTGTATACAATATACACTATAGGACAGAAGCCAAAAAACCACAGCTGGCCTCCACGTGATGCTATCCTTCTCAGTCAAAGGAGCTGGCAGAAAAGTCAAAAGGTGGGTCCACATGGTCACCAAACACTACTACCGTCGACCACTTGTCGACCGTCGGAAACAAAAGTAGCAACCGGAAGAATCTTCGACCCTGCTTTCTCGACCTTTCAATGCCAGCCGGAACTACACTACCAGTTACCATCGGGTACTTCAGGCTCCGGCAAGTGGGACCTAGGCGCAATCCCCAGTGACGAACTCCAATGCCAATCGCAACCTTCGTATCCCCGCTTCATCACTGGGCGCTAGCTGCCACTCCGGCACCTGTTCCTCGACCACTATGGTCGACTGGAACCGAAGCACCACCAGTCACTACCTGATTCATTCCGAGAATCAACATCACCGGCGATCAGACCACCGATGACGACGCCCGACGAGAAACCCAAGACCAACCGTTGACCTGCAACAGTTTCCCCAACGACCAGCCGCCGTGTCTCCAATCGCCCCTATCACCAATCACTATCATCACACTACCACCTGTAATCACCAAATGCTTTCAATGGAGACCCAATGACCCTCCGACGTCGACGAAATAACATCTTGATTCTACTCCACAGTCGGCAACGGTGTCGCCTCGACCCTCTCTTGCATCTATCGAATCCCAACGAAGAACCACCATCTCTAACCGGCGACAACAACTCCAAGTGCCTCCAACGCCGATGGAATAGCCCCAACCAGCTGCCGATGCCTTCCTTTCTTGGTATACAACAATCGAGATATTAGGGAAAAGGGAAAATCTGTGTCTTACTCGAATCCATACGACGGGCCCAGTTCAGTTCATACACACAAAAAGCCTTTAATTCATAAATAGGTTGTTGGGCCCATACACACTTGATACCCGGATGCAAGTTCACACGTAAAAAAAAGGAAGGGATTACAATATGGGTTGTTTATTTGCAAATGGGCTATATTGCATATTTGGGCCAGGGCATTCGATTTGGACTCCTCATATATTGGTATTGGGTTATCTAAAACAATTAAAATGGATTGGTTTCTTACAAGAATAAATTAGCCAATTAACCACTTGACGCTCCAGCAAAATTTAATTTTAGAAGACGCAGCACGGTCCAATCCACTCGGAACTTTCAAAAAAAAAAAAAAAAGTTGGGCTCATCCGCTTTTGGGGTTTCGATAATTTTAAATGGATTCTTAATAGTCTAATTTTAGGGCTCCTGGGCTAAACAATTCTTTTTGGGCTCATCTGCTTTTGGGGTTTCGATAATTTTTCGAGTTTTCATTAAATCATTTTTAATGGGCTGGTTCAACAACAAAAATGGGCTACAAGACTCAGCCACTCGGTGCCCGAGTTCCGCATGTTCCGCTCCTCAAGGTCCATATTTAGAATGAGTATAACGGTCAAAACTCATTCAGCGTTTCAAAAAAAAAAAAGAGGGGAAGAGTAGTACGCTACTACTACTAGTGAAGCATTTCGAAATAGACATCAGCAACTGCGATGTGCGGTTATCAGCAGCCGTGTTGACCAATCCCGGGAAGTCGCTAATCAACTCTCACATTCATGTTGACTGACCCCCGATAGTCTTACTGCTCAGCTCTTAGTAGTCGCACAGCTCGACCTTCAGCAACGACACGACCTAGCTCAGCAGCTGCAAAGCCCAGCCATCAGCAGCTACTTTGTCTGACTCCCAGCAGTTGCGTTGCTTAGCTCTCGACAGCCGTGCTATCCGCTTTTTGTTAGCACTTGTGTCGCCTAGCTCTTTCCAGCAGCTATGTATCTCAGCTTTCAGCAGTTGTACATCCATATTTCCTTTTTCTTCGCCCTCTCTAAGGAAAAAGGGGGGAGTAGGGTCGGTACGACACCATGCATAAGTGATTCCGAATGGGCAGAGTTAAAGTACATGAAGAGCTGATGTTATGCACGACAGTGCACTACCGAGGTGATATTAATATTACGAGTCGAAAGATCAGCCCTGCTGTTCAACCCTCGGTAGTCTCGCTGCCCAGCTTTCAACAGTCGTGTTGCTCATCTATCGCTAGCAGCTCGGTGCTCAGTTCTCAACGGCCCTGATGACCAGCTCTCGGTGGCGGTCTCGCTACGCACCACTTGACAATAGCTACACTATCAAGCCCTAAGTAGCACCGCCACATAGCTCTCCGCAAACAGCCAAGACAGCGAGTCATGATTTATTAGTACGACTAACGATGCAGCAAAGCATCAGGTACCATTCCGCTTTAACCCAGACTTATCACACGAGCTAGACACATAAATTGTAGGGTGCTACGCCCAATCATGCGAGGTTCAGTACCCTCGCCTTGAGTCTCCTGGCTTCTCAGCGGCTCCATCATAGCGGCAAGCTCCGCATACGAGGTTCAGTACCCTCGCCTCGAGTCGTCTGGCTTCGCAGCCCGACTCCATTACAGCGGCAAGCTCCGCATGCGAGGTTCAGTACCCTCGCCTCGAGTCGCCTGGCTTCTCAGCCCAACTCCATTATAGCGGCAAGCTCTGCATGCGAGGTTCAGTACCCTCGCCTCGAGTCGCCTGGCTTCTCAGCCCGACTCCGTTATAGCGGAAAGCTCCGCATGCGAGGTTCAGTACCCTCGCCTCGAGTCGCCTGGCTTCTCAGCCCGGCTCCGTTATAGCGGCAAGCTCCGCATACGAGGTTCAGTACCCTCGCCTCGAGTCGCCTGGCTTCTCAGCCCGGCTTCGTTATAGCGGCAAGCTCCGCATACGAGGTTCAGTACCCTCGCCTCGAGTCGCCTGGCTTCTCAGCCCGACTCCATTATAGCGGCAAGCTCTGCATGCGAGGTTCAGTACCTTTGCCTCGAGTCGCCTGGCTTCTCAGCCCGACTCCAGTATAGCAACATGCCCCGACCATTCTACGCGACGCTCTCCCGTGCGATCTATCTACGATCACTAGCAGCCAAGCCCGATCCATTCCGCGCGATGCTCTCCCGCGTAACATCTCCATGATCATTGGCTGCTAAGCCCAAGCCACTCTCCATCATCGTGCACCATAAGTCGCGCATCACAAGCTTATTCCACACCATGATCTTGGTGCTCCCTCCCTTACAGTCATCATGGTTCTCTTGTGCTCGGACGATCGATGAAGTGTTATCCACATTACAACCTGCTATAGTGAGGATACTCTCCAGCAAGAAGGTTATCCCGACAGCGGCCCGGCTACCTACGACCCCACAGCACCTCTGTTTACTGGCTCTCGGAAACAGTCCTGCTGCGTAACCCTACCTGTAGCCTCGTCGCGTATCCCGCAACACCTCTGTTTCATGGCTCTCGGAAACAGTCCTGCTGCGTAACCCTACCTGTAGCCTCGTCGCGTATCCCACAGCACCTCTGTTTCCTGGCTCTCGGAAACAGTCCTGCTGTGTAACCCTACCTGTAGCCTCGTCGCGTATCCCACAGCACCTCTGTTTCCTGGCTCTCGGAAACAGTCCTGCTGTGTAACCCTACCTGTAGCCTCGTCGCGTACCCCACGACACCTCTGTTTCCTGGCTCTCGGAAACGGTCTTGCTATGCAACCCCAACCTATAGCCTCACTGCCTATCCCTCAACAATTATATTGTCTGGTTATCGGTAATAGTCTCACTGCGTGACCCTCGCTAGCAACCTAGTCGCCCAGCTCTCGGAATCTATTCCTCGCCTCCTCTAAGAAAGGGGGGGGAGCAGGGTTGGTACGCCGCAATCCAGCTAGGTGTAGCCCGAGCAAGAAAGATCCTCAAGATGGTTATTAATGCAGACTATGTAGATGGTTACTGGTGACATCCCATCTCGCATGGCTACCACAACAATCACGTCGGATAACAGTCTCAGGGACTAAATGGCAAGCTTACGCTTCTTAGCTACCCCGGTCCGACATTCCACCGACATCAGTATCGCGTAACACTCTTTAGCAACCTCGGTCCGCATGATCGCAACAACAGTTACGTTGCATCACACCGATTAGCTCGCACTCCTCTCAATGAAGGAGCATCAAGTCAGCTCAAGCTGCATAAGCAACGTTTGGCTCATCGCATAACCCCACGACTCTCGTGGGCGAGGTTCAGTCATTCTCTCTATTATTTAAATGCTTTGGTGCTTTATCTAGTCCGATCTGATTGTCAGCAACCCAATCGCATCAGACTAGGAGGACTTGACGACACACAGTTTATATGACTAGTTCCAATCCGATGTCATTCGCTGCGTACCAATAACACCAGACTGGGGGGACTTGATGATATATGGTCCAGACGGCTCTAGCGCGCCAGCCTGGCCTGGCGCGCTCCTGCCAACCTTGCCGGGGACTCCCTTGTCAGCCTCGCTGGGGACTCTCCTGTTGGTTTATACGACTTAGTCCAGTCCGATGTCACTGGCCGCGTACCAATAACACCAGACTGGGGGGACTTGATGATATATGGTCCATTGGCATGGCCTAGACTGCTCTAGCGCGCCAGCCTGGCCTGGCGCGCTCCTGCCAGCCCTGCCTGGCGTTCTCCTGCCAGTCCTGCCTGGCGTTCCTGCCAGCCCTGCCTGGCGTTCCCTTGCGAGCCTTGCTGGGGACTCCCTTGTCAGCCCTGCTGGGGACTCTCCTGACGGCTTGGCCAGGCGCTCCCTCGCCTGGCACTCCCTTGCCATCCTCTCCTGGTGCGCGCCCGCCAGCCCTGCCTGGGGCGCGCCTGCCAGCCCCGCCCGGCGCCTCCGGGCGGCCTCGCCCAGCTCCTTGCTAGCTGGGCCTGAATTGGGCTGGCCCAAGGCCTGACCTAATTGTCCCATATATAATGAACAGTACCTCCTCCATGAAGGAGGACTCTCTCCCAGTTGGTTCAGCCACCACTAGACTTCCCCCATGGCTCAGCCGCCACCATACTCCGACCGGGTGGCTCAGCTGCCACCCGCCGCTGTCAGCCACCATACACCACCACCAGCACCAAGATGGTTCTCTCCAGCTATGAAGGACCATCTCAGATCTTCCAGCTGATCTAACTTGACCGTCGGAGTCCGCTCCCGGGGCACAGTCCCTGGGTCGGCTCTAACGACTTTGCACTATGATGTCCAGATCTCCGCCGGAGCAGAAGACCAGAAGAGCCGCCGGAGGTTGATGTCGCATCAGAATTCAAAACAAGTTGTAAAGGAATATGAAAAAGTTGTCAAACTAAACTCCAAGGATTCAAAGATCAAATTGACAAATTTTCAAAGGAAAACAACATTTCAAAAAGACAAGCAAGGAAGAAAATATTTTGGCAGAGTATTGAGTCTCAAAAGATGTCTGAATCACAATCACCCAAAAATGTTTTCAAAGCTAAAAATTCCTCTTTTTAAACAAAAACTCAACATTCATCACAATCAAATCATTTCAGATCTGAAGTGAATAAACAACCAAGGTTTTTGAAAGTTTCAGAAACTAATAATTCAAGAACATTTTCAAATAAATCAAATCCAAATCAAAAATTCTTTCAACGTCAACATTTTAAATCAACAGTTGATACATCATATGCTCAATCTTTTCTAACAAATCCAAAAGTTGATTTTGTTCCTCAAAAACCAACTTTTCCTAATAATACGAAGAAAGAAACTATGAAAACTTCACGTGAAAAAGGAATGACTTCAAGGAAGAACATTGATCATTGGCTTGAAGGCAAAGGAAATATGTATCAGTCGAATACATTTTCAAAGGAGCAAATTCACGAAGCATATGAGAAGTATGTGAATACTCCATCAAACAGCAGTTCATCTTCTAAGGATTCGATCATATCAGTCAAAGCTTGGAAACCAGTAATAAAAGCAAAGAATGTCCATTCACAAAATCAGAATTCGAAGAGTAGTGTCAGTGAACAATCGAAACCATCAAAATCTTATGTTTCGGTTTCTTTAAATGAATATGTGAACTTAATTGATAGTCTCAAAACTAAAGTTTGTGATTGGGTTAAAAGTTCTTCATTACATTCGAAATTGAAATCTAATTTCCAAGGACCCAAAAAGCCTTGGGTACCTAAATTTTTCCACTGATTGCAGGTACTATGTGACGAGCAATATGATAATAAATGGTACATTGATAGTGGTTGCTCTCGTCACATGACTGGGAAGAAGGAGAATTTACATGATTTTCGAAGCCTAAAAAATGCCAGGCGGTGCCCGAGGAATGTTAGTATGCTTGATGTCATCGTGATTCCTGCATGTGCCTGTATTGTACGTTTCTGGATTTCGGTCCGACATCGGGCGATGCCTGAGGAGTGTCTATATGCTTTCCGGATTACGGTCTGATGACGGGCGGGGCCCGAGGAATGTTTATATGTATGTTTCCGAACTCCGGTTCGATGTCGGGTGGTACCCGATGAAGGAATGCATGTCTAGTTATACTTGTTGTCTTTGTGATACTTGTATGTGCATGGTAGGGAGGTGAGTGTGGGCGGGGTCTTGTATCTCATCACTTGCTGAGTGTGGACGGGTTTCCATATCTCATCATTAGCAGAGTAGGGGCGGGGCCCATGATAGGTGAGGCCTTAGAACTGGAATATATAGTATTGGGTATGATTCTTTATGTGCTAGCATGATTATATGTTATTGTTTGTATGTGTATAGCGGGTGGAGCCTAGTAACAGGCGGGGCCTGGGAGAAACATATATGTATACCGAGCGGGGCTTGATGCCAGGCGGGGCCTGATGTCGGACAATGTCCGATGCCGGGCAGGGCCCGATGAAGGGGCGGGGACCCAGTATATGTGATTATGTGTATGGTGTGTGGTAGTTTGGGGAGACTCACTAAGCTTCGTGCTTATGGTTTTCAGTTTTGGTTTCAGGTACTTCCAGTTGCAAAGAGAAGAGTTCGGGATGACTACATCGCACACACCATGATGTTTAGCCTGGGATGATTACTCTGATGTTTTGTTATAATCCTTTGATTTGTTGTTTGGAATACTATGACTTATGTTTTGATGGAATGATTTTAATAACTATGTTTTATTTAATGCTTTAAAAATGTAATTTTGGTCATG
The DNA here is from genome assembly GCF_052849685.1 of Lactuca virosa. Classification (NCBI taxonomy): domain Eukaryota; kingdom Viridiplantae; phylum Streptophyta; class Magnoliopsida; order Asterales; family Asteraceae; genus Lactuca; species Lactuca virosa. Next base: position 88,393,971 of record NC_136426.1, read on the forward strand.
ATTTTTGGGATGTTTCAAGTTGGTATCAGAACCTTAATTTGAGGGATTCGGGCACACTCTCGGGTATGTCTGAACTCAAACTGAGGACTTGGTATGAAAGTTTTCAAAAGAAAATCATATTTTTATAAAAAGGATTTTGAAAAGTAAAAAGGATTTTGAAAAAAGAAAAGGGTGTGGTGCATGAAATCAGCCGAGCTCAAGTAAGTTCTCCCAAATTACCCATACACGTTCATGTTATGATTATGTGATTCGCATGCTAGACTAGAGCTATGGATCTAGGAGAGATGCATTTGTATGTTTTTATGAGCTTGTAGATTTGTATGATAGTACAGATTCCTAATTAGGGGATAGAATGGATTGATTGGATTATGTTGGTTAGATTTTCCATTGTATGAATGTTGCTTGCTTTGTGCTTTGTGGGACTCTTGTCGATGTGAGCTAGCTACTAAGTGAATATGCTAAGTCACATGGGGCACAGGTCGGATAATATCAGAGTGATGGACTTGACCCTACTCTCGTCTGAGTCCAACCGTTCTATGGATGAGTCTTTTACTCGAAGGATTATCTGATCTCTGTTGCATGTGGCTATATTCATGAGGTAGCTAGTTGACATTAATGGGAAATCCTTCAGCAGCTGAGGACTGGGTGGGTCGGAGATTTCCCTATAGCAAGCATAGGATGAGATTAGTGTTGGGAGCAGTAGTAATGAAAAGGTACTTGGTGGAGTCGAGGCAATCCTTGAGGAAAGTACAAATAGATGTGGAAGGTAGTATGGGCCCGTACTACTGAAAGCAGAGGATCCGTACTCGAGTCAAGGAGGGCAGAGATAAAACCAAGAAACTTGTAGTGTGTATGTGATTCGTCGATAGTGATGAGTATTCTGATGGTTGTTATGATATGTTGCAACATGGTGACGCTACGCACTAGGCCAGTTGGCAGTTCTGGCACATGCGAGGGATCAGGCTCGGGCTTTGGAGTCGGGCATCTTGATGATCATATGAGAGAGTTTATTTCAGCTGAGATTACGCGCAGTATCATTGACCAGACTCCTGTGATTTTTGGTTCGGTCAAGGAGAGTATCTTAGAGATTCTTGATGAGAGGTTGAGTGTGTTCCGCACTGAGATTGTGGCCATGATGGGGGTACGAACGTTGACGTTTCGGGAGTTCAGAGCTTGTGGAGCTCCAGACTATCATGGGGCTAGGGACCCCATTGCTAGCAGTCGGTGGTTGGCAGATGTCACCAACGCTTTTCGCTCTAGCCGGTGTCCCGAGGGGGACAAGGTCCGACTTGCCTCCTGTCTTCTGAAGGACAGATCATGTGACTGGTGGGAGGAGGTTGGACATGCTATTGGAGATGATGTCGCGATTGATGCGATGACATGGAGTGACTTCTCGGCTGGGTTCAGGGCCAAGTTTACACCAGTGATTGAGGTGCAACAGTTAGCACGGGAGTTCCAGGACCTCCAACAGACTACGAAGACGGTGGCGGAGATCACCGCCAAGTTCAGGGAGAGGGCCCTTCTTGTTCTGCAGTATGTAGCGGATGAGGAGATGAAGAAGGCCCGATGTCACGAGATGCTGCGGAGCAACATCAGGCAGTTTGTGAGTCGGTCCGGCTGCAAGACGCTGGAGGACATGATCGCTCGAGCCAGGGAGAGGGAGATCGACTTGGAGGCAGAAAGGAAGAGAAAGCCAGATGGGGTCCAGATATCCGCGGGATAGGGTAAGAGGCCTAAGGTATCAGATTCTAGATTGAGGGGTCAGCAGAACCGTAGCCTGTGTGGCAAGTGCGGCAGGACACACGAGGGTGCGTGTAGGAGTGGCAGTGGTGGTGATTCTAGCTGCTTCAAGTGTATCCGGATCAATCATTATAGAAGGGATTGTACTGTTACCACCACCCAGGGATCAGACTTGATCTGCTTTCATTGCAGTCAGCGGGGCCACAAGAAGGCCTAATGTCCGAGTTGAGTTGCAGTGGGATAGGTGATGACACCTTCCCATGCGACATTGAGGATCACTGACGGCCATCAAGGCCGCACAGAGGCGCCTGCAACAAGGAGCAGTGCTGTCCAGCTGACTATAGAGGAGGCGCGAGCAGCTTCCGATGTTGCAGGTGTGTATCTTTTACTTTCCTATCAGTTTTTATTTATGATTTTATTTCTATTGTCTTGCATCTATATGAGTAAGTGTATCTTGGAGTTATATTTTCTGCTTATGCTTGGGTTATATGTCATCTGCATACCTTGAATCTTAGAATAGTTGGGTGAGGTTGTCTCCTTATCTAGAGGGTTCTCAGATTGTGGTAGTTGTGGCAAGTGTGATTAGAACTTGGGAAGTGTTCCGTTAGTCTTCAAGAGTTGTACTACTTTAGTGTTGGTTAGTTTTGGAACACTAACACTGGTAAGCGTTGGTTCCCAGCAGATTGATCACTAGAAGGTAAGAAGGTTTGGGAATCCTTCCAGTCATGTGTGTTGTAAGATGTTAGTTGAATCAAGTAGGGGAGAATCGTTCAGGCATCCAGGAAACAGAAGTAGATGCGAAACTAGGATGAGTTTGCATTCCCGCTGGGGAGAAAGATGGCCCAAGTGGCTATTTTGGTCGAGGAGTGTGTGAGTGGGGAGTTTGGGAAACTTCCCACTGTTGTTTTCGCGTCATCTTGGTGTTTGATAGCTGGTGTTGGGGAAGCAGGTTGGGAATTCCGTCAAGACGCGAGCTCGGTCACGATGCCAGACCGCGTGAGTGCTCGACCTTGGGCGTGTTCGGAAGTGTGTTTAGCGGTAAGACCATGGTAAGCAGTTGAGATAGTGTGGGAAATGTTGTAAGACTGCGGGATAGCTGTAGCATTCACCAACAGCCAGATAGCAGGGAAGAGTAAAGTGTGACTGTGGGGCAGCCGTAGCGTACTCTAGGTGGCCAGAAAGTGTGGGAAGTGTTGTAAGACTGTGGAATAAGCCATAGCATTCACAAATTCATTCAGATAAGTTAGGCCAGGGTGGGTCAGATCGTAGGATCGTGGAAAAGCCACAACACGATCGGAATCAGGAAAGGATAGGTCGTTAGGATTCGAGGTAGAGTTGGGCATGTGTAGACCTAGATAGGTGGGACCTATGGGCAAGGCCGCTTCGAGATACAGTTTAGGTGGGACCCGTGGGCGAGGCCCGTGTGCTTATAGCAATGCAGCTGGGACCCGGCACAGACCGTTGGGTCAAGGTATGGGATCGGGGATTCCAGGGTTTATAGAGCCATGAGTGGCAATGTGGATAGGACAGTTTCGATAGCCGAAGTTTTCTTCCGAATTTGCGGGGAGCGACTAAGAGGGTGTTCATTAGCTCAGCAACCGGGTGGGAATCCGGTATTTCAGATATTTTTCAGAAAAGTTGGGACCTGGGAGGTCTCGGTTCATTCGGAAAGTGGATAAGAGGCAACATGATGTCTGGGCAGAAGTAGTGATGTGAGGATTCTTGTGTGTGGGGTAGCTTGCCGATCGAAAGTGCTAAAACACTTACAGTTGGATTAAATAATCTCAGAATAATTGATTTGACCCTGTTGCGCAGCTCTCGTCTGAGTCTAACCGTTGCGGGGATGAATCTTCTACTCGAAGGATTATATGAGCCTTCTATCTAGTATAATTGTCCTGCAGATGGTTATGCATGGTCAGTCTGTCAGGGAGACAGACAAGTATGGATTCAGACTCTGGGAGGCAGAAGTGATTTGCAGAAGCGCGTAGTTCGCTTTCTTTGGATGGAAGCTCAGTTGGGTTTCAGTTGTCTTGAGAATATTTTTTACGCGTAGAATCATCGATTATGTTCCTCAGTTCATGGTTGAGATTTGGGTGTTACTAACGAGAGATTTCGAGTACGAAGTCTAATTTAAGTGGGGGAGAGTTCTAACACCTGGTTTCGGAAGTGCTCTATTGCTAGGGGCTGCAGCCTAATCAACAATTGTCATAAGGGTTAGGGCCCTAGGAAAGGAAGGGTTTAGCCATTTCGGATGTGGGTGTTTGGGTATACGTGATCCAAGTGTGTGATTGTGTCTTCGGAGGCCAAGGGCATGATCGTCATTTGACATCTCGACCTTCTAGGGATTTTGGGTTCTTGTTCAGGAAGTTGTTAAGTAATGATGAGTTGTTAGAAGCGTAGGGCTTCTCGCCACCTTTTCGTGGATATAAGGTTCGTTGGAAACTGACCTCGGATGAGGAAGTTATGACACTTTGAAGTTATTGGCAATATTGGTCCCTAATGGAGAAAAGTGGCAAAAAGATACCATGTATGCAAGGTGGTAAGCGTGAAAGTACGCCCAGCGTAGAGGAGTAAATGGACGCGGGTGTTGGAGGCGTACGCCCAATGTACGTTTAGAGTCCCTAAACCCTAATTTTTAGGGTTAAGCACTATATAAAGAACATTATGTCTCAATGGTCAGCCTCCCTTTCACCCTAAAGAAACTACTACGAAACCCTAATCAATATTTGAGTGATCTTGGAACTTAGAAGGCCATTGGAGAGCATTTTGGTGATTTGGATCCATTCTCCAAGGAAGTAAAGAGCAAAGCAAGGTGGTGGTTCAAAGGAGAAGTTGTAGATATGGGATAGTTGCCTCATTTCATACCTTTTCAAGGTATAAAGTTTTGAACTTGATCCTTGTGTGCATTAGATTCTTTGATAAGTTTTTGGACCTTTTTGGTCCCAAGAATGGAGCTTTATGGTTCAAAACTCATTTCTAGGCTTGGGGTTGCCACCCTGGGTGCTACATGAGTCCCTAAGGCAGATAGTTGCCATCTTGAAGGCCTTAATGGGTTCATACAAGAGTTATGGTCATTTCCATGGAAGTTAGTTGCCATATTTCAAGTTTGGGTCCATTTGGTGGGTTGCAAGCCACTAAGTACTCGACTTTACGGGTTAAGGCATGTTAGGGTACTCAGATTTTTGTTTAAAGCTTAAAGTCATAAGGACTAAGCATTTTTGAAGAATGTGGCTTAACAGGGTAGTACGCTGGGCGTACAAGCGAGTACGCACAACGTACAATCCATGCAGCAGTACGCTCTGAGTACATAGGAGTACGCCCCGCGTATTCATCAGATGTGGGCTTTACATGTTTTGGGCCTCGGTTTGGGCCATTCATGGGACTTTGTTACTTGGGACTTACTGGGCCAACATAAGTCAGATATTTTGGGCTAAGTATATGAATGGGCTTTAGGGTAAGGCCCATTAGAGGGGTTGGGCCCAATTTAGAAAATTGGGCCACTAATGGGCTTGGGAAGTCTACCTAGTATTGGGCCTTTCATATTATGGTTTGGACCAAATTAGATCAGGGGTAAAATGGTCATTTTACCCTAAGGAGGATTATTGGTTTTGGACTAAGTGCTATTTTGGTAATGGTAGTTTGGGGAGTCGAGAGATCAGCAGTTCGGGGATCTGCCAGCTAGCAGCCAGAGGATTGTCTGTGAGGTTCAACTTTACGAGGTGAGTTTCCTCCTGTTTGAGAGGGTCGCAGGCACCAATGTCGGCTCGTATTTATGTTATGTGTTTTCGGATTTCGATCTGATGTCGGGCGGTGCCCGAGGAATGTTAGTATGCTTGATGTCTTCGTGATTCTTGCATGTTTCTGTATTGTATGTTTCCAGATTTCGGTCCGATGTCAGTCGATGCCCGAGGGAAGTCTGTATGCTTTCCGGATTATAGTTCGATGCTGGGTGGGGCCCGAGGAATGTTTATATGTATGTTTCCGAACTCCGGTTCGATGTCGGGTGGTACCCGATGAAGGAATGCATGTCTAGTTATACTTGTTGTCTTTGTGATACTTGTATGTGCATGGTAGGGAGGTGAGTGTGGGAGGGGGTCTTGTATCTCATCACTTGCTGAGTGTGGACGGGTTTCCATATCTCATCATTAGCAGAGTAGGGGCGGGGCCCATGATAGGCTAGGCCTTAGAACTGGAATATATAGTACTGGGTATGATTCTTTATGTGCTAGCATGATTATATGTTATTGTTTGTATGTGTATATCGGGCGGGGCACAGTGACAGATAGGGCCGAGGAGAAACAAATTTGTATACTGAGTGGGGCTTGATGCCAGGCGGGACCTGATGCCAGACACTGTTCGATGGCGGGCGGGGCCCGATGAAGGGGCTGGGGCCCAGTATATGTGATTATGTGTATGGTATGTGGTATTTTGGGGAGACTCGATGTCACAACTAGCATTTTAGCTAGGAAATTCTATTCTCATGTAAACATTTATCTAGTGTAATAACTTGTACTCTAAATTAATATCATACTCTATGCTCATTCAAATACATCTCATATGTTCAATTAAGGGTTAGAAACCCTAGAAATCCCGGTTCCAGTTTAATATGAGCTAGGATTCTCTTATTGGACCTAATGGACCAATAAACCTTTCTACTTGACTATGTTGGGCCTAGGAACCCTAATTGGGCTCTAAATGGACCACATTCATAAAACTTTAGCATTTTGGACCATGTGGGCCTAAAATAATCCATTTTTATCTCTAATAGGTCTTGTTGGGCGATAAATGACTTCATTTGCATAATGTGCCGTAAACCCTTTTTATAGGGATTCATTGGGCCGTGAACCTTAACAAGGGCCCAATGGGCCGGAAATTTATTTTTGGGCTTCATGAATTCGAACAATCAAGTAAAGGCCTAAATCTCCTCAATTTCTTTCTTCCTAGCCCAAATCTCGTCCCAACCCACATATATATATATATATATATATATATATATATATATATATATATATATATATATATATAATAAAAGGTGGAAAAGAGAGGAATTTTCCTACCTTGACACCTCATGTTTGCATGGTGGGTATCCATGCAAACATCACCTCAAATTATCTTTCTTCTCCCTTCTTCTACCTCTCGTCCGAACCCTCCTCCCTCACTATCTCTTTCTCCTTCAAAAACCTCTCAAGAAATCTCCCAAGAACACCTCCTTCATCCTCTTAGTTTTCGAGATTTTGTGTGTGTCTTCAAGAGGATTTTTCATCAAGATCATCATCCTAGGTAAGATCTTACAAACCTAAGTTGATTTACTACATCTTTACACTTAAATCACTCTTACACCCATGTTTTTGTGGATCATGTTTCTTAGAACCATCCAAGTTCGAAAACCTTCTCAAGAGGCTTGCTAAAGCCGAGATCTTCTCATTTCTCCATCCAAAAACCGAATCCAAACCTTAATGTGAGTTCATACCCCCTTGTTTTCGGTTTTACTTTGTTTTGGGGGGAGAATACAAGTACATATGTGTAGATCTATGTATTAGTGCATGTTATGTGTGATTTTCTTGGTTTATGTTGTGATTATGTGATGAAATATGATAGATCTCGAAATCTATAACCAAAGATTGTGAAATTTACAAACTATAACACTTTACACACCATAATATGGGAATGAAAGTGTACATATGTGATGATTGTTGGAAAAATGAAACAAATCTTGAAATAGGGCCATTTTTTACAAATAAACAAAAAGATGAGATTTTTATGACACTTTCGGTTTTACAAGGACTAAAATAGTCACTTTTATAGAAAAATGAGTTTTTATGATATTCTTGGGAGTAAAAGGGCCAAAAATGCATTTTTTTTAATATTGGGCCATAAAAATGGGCTTTTCGGTTTATTGGGCCTAAAATGTAAAAATCTCGATTTTTATGGAGTAAATCGTCATTTAACTCAAGTTTGAGTCCAAAATGTAAACTACGGTTTGATGGGTTAAAAATGAAAATTTTCCAAAACTTGGGCCAAAAACATAAATTCTATAAAAAGTGAGATAAAAATGTAAATTTTTATAATCATGGGCCGAAAATGTCATTTTTATAAAACTTGAGTCGAAAAGTGTCATTTCATTTAAAAATGGGCTGAAAATGTAAATCCTCACAACAATGAGCCGAAAATAATATTTTATATATATTTTGGGCCTAAATGTCAATTTCTATAAATATGGGCCAAAAATAATATTTTATATATATTTGGGTCATAAATGTAAATTTCGTGATTTGGGGCCTAATATATTCATTACATGTCTATTTGGGCCTTTGTGGCCCATTTACATGTTTGTTGGGCAAATCATGTTTATCACATGTTAATTTGGGCCTTTGTGACCCATTAACATGCTTAATGGGCCCAGTCTATACATCACACGCTTAGTGGGCCATAGCTGCTCGCTTACATGTCTGTTGGGCCTTATACATTCATACACATATTTTCTGGGCTTTTCAAATCTTACCTATATATACGAAAACATTATACATAGTGTAATTCAATACTCGTGCGAAAACAATTAATGATCTAGTGAGACATGTCGGTTGACACCTCTAGAGTGTATGATCGTAGCCTGTAGTTATAACCAGAGTCTCCTGGAGGGAGAGCGAGAGTTTGTGTATAGATCTATACAGGGTGACACCCCACACCTGAGCTGTTCGCTACAGTTAGACTAGGCCAGTCTATGGTGACAAACCTTACCGTATATCAAACCGGCGCCTAAGAACGCCACGACAGGCGAACTTGTCAAAAATCAAGTATGGTTAAAACGGCTCCCTTAGAAATCCTCTCCAACATAATTTTATATAATACCTATAAAATCTTGTGGATACAAAAACATACATATACTGTTATTCGGTCTTAGGGTTGAGACCACAAAACTTTTATAAACAGAAAATATCGGATTTTCTGGGGTAATACCCGTTAAACAATATCTTTTACGTACTACAGGAAATACAAGGTTTTTATCTGGATTACATTTTTATACATTCCAAATACAGAAAACACACATGCATTAATACTTGATTTTGATACATCACGTTCAAACCATTTTCAGAAAATATCGGATTTTCTGGTGTTTACAAACAATTCAAAATTTTTCATTCAAATATGCTTATGAACTCACCAACATTATATATGTTGACGTTTTTCAAAATAACTTGTATTCTCAGGGAATCGTTAAGAAGAAAGGTCAGCAGGAAATGGTGGAATTTGTTATATTTTGTTATCATCATACATTAAATATTTTGAACATTTAATTTATGATATTGTACTTGATGTAAACAATGCTTGTTGTATCTTGATATGTATGATGATGGTGTTGTCTTGTTTCAGTTATATACAATTGTGATGATATTACAAGATGAAGTCACGCGCAAGCCCCCGGACGTTTCTGCCATCTGGTTCGGGGGTGTGATACTCACTAAGCTTCGTGCTTACGGTTTTCAGTTTTGGTTTCAGGTACTTGCAGTTGCAAAGAGAATAGCTTGGGATGACTGCATCGCACACACCATGATGTTTAGCCTGGGATGATTACTTTGATGTTTTGATATAATAATCTGATTTGTTGTTTGGAATACTATGACTTATGTTTTAATGGAATGATTTTAATAACTATGTTTTATTTAATGGTTTGAAAATGAAATTTTTTGTCATGATTTTTGGGATGTTTCACCCGCTCGGCATTGAGCCCCGCCCAGAATAGATCTGTTAAAAATATAAGATGGGCCCCGCCTCATCGCATTCATCAGGCCCCACCCGGTATACATATAAACACATAAACACAGACAAGAAATCACAAAGATAAATAACATACAATATACTCATCAAGCCTCGCCTGGCATCGGGCCCCGCCCGACATACATATTAACACATATATGCAAGAGTCACATAGACAACTAGCATCCTAATCATAATAAACCATGGGCCGACATTGGTGACTTCGACTCGGACAGCTGATCCAAAAAAATCCCCGCGCTAACACCATCAAATAATATCCAATCATTAATTGGGTTACAACCCATAACTGGAATCCTATTCCAAATGTCCAATACTTAGGGTGAAAGGCCATTTTACCCCTTCCTAACTTGGCCCAAAATCTAAGGCCCAATCCAGTAACACCAAAAAGCCCAATAAGGCCCAACTTCCTAATTGGGCCCAAAACCAAGAATGGGCCTTATTCCAAGAAGGCCTAAGGCCTAGCAATGGCCTAGAAAATTAGAAGGCTAATGGCCTAATAGGGCCCAAAACTCTTCTAGCCCAAAACTGGCCCAAATTGCGAAAGTCAACCGAAGTCAACGGCAACTGAGTACGCCCGACTTACTCAGGCTTAAGCCCAACGTTCTACCATCGAGTATGATCGGAGATTGGGGGAGCGTACGCGCAGCGTACACATACGTACGCTCAACGTGCGTGCCCATTAAGCATTTTTTCATTAAGTGCTTAATACTTGCAACCAAAAGCCCAAACTTCAGATCCAAGTCTTATCAAACGTCTTAATCCATAAAGTCATGAACTTTGAGCCTTTGCATGGCTCAAAAGGACCCAAACCTCACTTTTAGCATCCTACTTTCACCATAATGACCTAAACACATGCATGGTTGATCCACAACCATCAAGATGCTAACTTTATGGACTAAGGACCTCAGAAACATCAAAAGAAGCAACTCCTAACTTCTGGAGTGGAAGGAATCCACTAGATCTCATAATATGACCAAAATGGGACCAAAACTTCATAAAGACTAGATCTAAGAAAACAAAGAGCAAGTTCCAAGCTTTATACCTCAATGAAGCTGGAAATGATGTGAGAAATCTGGATCCACAAACTCTCCTTTGATCAAGGCTCCTTCTTCCAAGTTCTTCTTCTTCAAATCTCCCCAACACACACAAGATGGTCAAATCTCTTCAAAAGGGGCTAGGGTTTCGAAATGTGACTCAAAGGGAAATGAGAGGTCCAAGGTTCATATTGTTGTTTAAATAGGGTCAGAACCCTAAAAATTAGGGTTTGTCCCGCGTACGAGGAGTACGCCCCGCATACTACAAGTTTTCCGAAAATAGAAAATTTGCCCCCTTGGGACCAAATCTACAAAGTATTTACATACCAAAGGTTAAAAATGAAAATACCTTGAATCGGGTGCTACAATATAGCTTCTTAAACTATTTATTCCCTGCCGCTATGCGTTTTATAATACTTTTCAGCATATAAATTATTTATAAAATTCAAAAAGTAGATAAGAAAACATTATATAATTCAATTAGCTAGTAATATGATTCCCCTGTTTTATCAATTTAATTTTTTTCTTTAATAAAAGTTAAAACATTTCAATTCATAATATACGATAATAAATAAATTTATCTTTTATGAAACGCACATAAAATATGTTATATGTTTTTTCATAATAATAAAGATGATTTTTTTATGAATACGTGTGAGATTAATGGAATTTAACTCCCCATTCCATTGTGGTTAATCAGTGGCGGAACCAGAAATTTTGATATGAGGTATAAACATTGTCAATATATTATATGTAGTTATCCGATATCAGGTATTAAAAAAAATGTTATAATCTCTTTAGTTAGGGGTACAATAACATGAAACATGTTTACAAATAATATTTTTTATATATATAAAACAATTTTTTGGGGGTACTGTAGTACCCCCAACGCCCCATCTAGCTCCGCCACTGGGGTTAATGATATGATAATTTATTAAATTGTATAAAGTTTAATAGGTAAAATTGTATAGTGAATAGAATGTATATGTTTCATTGAACTCATATCAGTTCTCAAATGGTCTTAGCCTCTTTGGCCTTTACTTGCCATGCATGTCATCTACGATTTCAAACTTTACTTCCATTTTTGAAAAGGTGAAGAAAATCCCTTAAATATTGGGTTTGAAAAATCGACGGTATGCCATTCAAAATTACCATATGACCATTGATAATTTGATATCATGTTCAACTTAAACACTCCTTACATGAGAAGGGCGCTTCACCTTTTGCATCTTTTGATTTTCACACAAGGAGGATGAAACCTGAATGTTTATAATTTTATATGTTAGTTTATTTAGCTAAATTTCTTTTAGAAACACATAAACAATATTTTAGTTGGTGATTATTCATATAATTTATTATTATACAATCATAATAATTTATTTCTTGATCATTCATGTTACCTTAATCTTGATGACTGTGGAATGTTTATAAATTTAGTGTTTAGTTTATGGTCTTTTTTGCATTTTTTTTGTATTTTTATATAAATAAAATTAATTATAATTTAATTATGATATCATCCGGTTTTCCGGTTTTTGAGATTGGTCCCACATGTCGGACTAGTTGGACCATCGAACCAGTAACACGGCCGGTTCGATGTCCAGTCCGGTTTTCAAAACTTTGTAGAAAACTTAATGATTAAATTTTAACAAAAAATAACATAGTGTCAATAATCTTTGCTCTATTAATCTTCTTACAAAAATGGATATGTTTGAATTAAATATTTAAACCAACACAAGTTAATTGTTGGTTTAGCTGGTTTTCATTCGTATAAAAATGATTTATTATTTTGTTTTGACGGTTTTCAGTGATAGTCAATCCTGAAGACGGAAGACCAAATCTAATTAGTAGTCTTGTGGTACTGGTTCTACTAGAACTGAACTGCAAGGGCAAACATGTCAACTTGATTGTGTAGGGGCAAATATGTCCAACGAGTGGGAAATCTGTCCAAAGTTTTTCTTTTACTGTAATGATAACCACAGTCCGATACATTTTTTAAGGGCAAAATAAATCAGAGGTTATAAGGGCAGATTTGTCCGATACATATTCGAGTACTCAGAGTGAAATTCTTAACTTGTAATCATCTGTTTTAATTCAATCATATGGAAATTAGTCTTTTAATTCTTGCAATTCTATGGTGTAGATTCCTTCTTATGTTTTGTATTCGGTGAACCTATATCTGGTGCACCTGTGTGTTATTATCAATATCAGGTGCCAAACCTTCATTTTCTTATACCTTGCCCACTGTTGAATTGTACTTCATGTCTGAAGATGCTGTTTGTTTTTTATAAAAAAAACCTCTTCAGACTTCTTATTGCTGCGCGACGCAGCACACGCGCATCACTTTTAGTCTCACAATTGTTTGTTTTTTAGAAGTCTTCAGAGTAAAAAACATATGCGCGTGTTCTGTTTGACACAACACTTGTGTTGCCTCTTTCAACCTCTTTTTTCTTGCTGAAAACTTTATTATATGTTGTTGAAATCTTATTTTACTTTTTTTTTTTTGTTTTTTTTTGTTTATTCTTGTTGAATTATTTTTTTCGTTTTTTTATATTGAATAATGATAATTTTTTGATGAAATATCATTAATTTTTGCTAAAATATCTATATTTTTTTGTTGAAATATCATTATTTTTTTGCTGAAATATCATAAATTATTGCTGAAATGTCATACATTATTAAATTTTCGGTATTAAAAAATTATTTTCGGTTTATAAAATCAGTTTATTTTAATTTTTTAATATCTGCAACAACATGCAGATGTTAAAAAAACAAACACGTTTCTTATTACAGTCTGCAGCCGTTTGGTCCACCTCTTCTCCTGCAGAGGGTTGCAGAGGTGGTCCGCAGACTTCATGAATTTGTGCTTCAAAAAAACAAATAACACCTAAATCACTTTTGTCCATTGTGTATAATATTATTACCCTTCTCAAGTATATCTACAGGTTTTGTGTAATTAGAGCCCTCAAATTGGGTGATGTTGCCTAATGGTTTGGGAATTAATGTTAGATGAAGTTTCATAGTGGAGGCTTCCACTTACACGTTGTTGAGCTTTGACAATAGAGAAAATAACAATGATGCTACATCACCATATGCGAATTCAAAGTCCTGAATTTTTTTACATTGAACATATTAAAACAACATGCAATGGCACACGAAATACATGATTCTTCAATTAACAATGAGACAAAGTGTAGCCACATAATAGGTTGGGACGCTACAGTTTCCATGATTTTTTCTGGATAGATATTGGTGATTTCAATTAAAGAACTGATTTGGGCTATAAATAGTGAAGATGTGTATTTTTTATTTTGCATGGCAAGTCTTTGATAAAATGTTTAAATGAGAACTTTAGCTAGGCCCATATTATGATATGAATTATGAAGATGTGTATTTCGTATCTCAATCAATTGGCATGGTCCTTGTTGGGCTGTCAATTGTTACAACCCTTTTTGTGTGGAAGTAGATTTATCATCTTCTTATTTCTATTTGTTGGTTTCGTTAACCAAAAATAACATAATTTTAGAAAATTAGAAAATATTATTATAAACAAACATTTAATCATTCCTTATTTGATTAACACAATACAATGTTTAGTTTCATTTTTTATTTGTTATGATGGTAAGATCTTTCTACAAATGGTGTCCTAGCATTATCTTTATATATAATATATAGAAGAAGAAAAAAAGTATAACAAACTAGAAAGGAGTTCATTCTTAGGAAAAAACTTAATCCTTATTTAGTCTTTTAGTATTGTTTTCTATTAGATGTTAATCTTTAATGTGCTATTAGTTCATGATTAGATAAGTTTAATGTAATTTAAGTTAGTCTTGAAAAGTTTAATCTCCACACTATTTTGGTCCGTAAATGTTTAACAATCAAAGCTTATTTCATAAGTCATTAAAGGATAGATGTTGTCCGTTATGAGGAATGCGGAATGAGACCATTATTATTGCAGTTTCTTTAATTTTTTTAATAAATAGTCTTTACATATATACTTATCTTGTCAAAATCTGTTTTAGAAAAGTATTTATGTTATTATGATTATTATATCAATTCGTATGCATAGTTTTGTCTACATTAACATGGTCTAAGATACTTTAAAACCACAATAGCACCATAATATTCAACTTTTCTTTTTAACGGCTGAAATTTTATGTTATTAATAAACCACCCAACAATAAAAACTAAACAATGTCATCCAAAAGCTTATCCTTTCTAAGTCTAATACGATCAATGTTACATTTGTTCCTGAAATTCCAAAGACACCACCATGTCGTAGAGATGATTGCATCCAAAACTGCTTTTCACCAAAATATTCAATTTTATTGACAAACTAAAGTACATTTATGATATTAATAAAATAAAATATTATTACGATCCAAGAAATATTACTAATCCACTTGTGATGAGATTGATAGACAAAGGTAATTGTAAAATTTCATACTTGTTAACATAAAATTTATATTTGCTTTGTTTGTTAAATTAAATTAATATAGTATTAAACTTGTTATATCATTTCATTAATGCAAGAGTAATAAAAATCCCCCCACATACATTTTCCCCAGCATGTGATTTTGTCCATCATTTTAATAGTATAACGTCTACAACTGAAACATATGATTCGAATCTTAAACAATTTTGTTTTTAAATGTTAAATCCTAATACTTATTCGTTTGATCATATTTCTTTCATGGCCATTTGCATATATAATACTTATTCGTTTGATCGTTTCCTTTTTTTGAATGAACAAGCGTCAACACTTTTGTTGCGATCTTTTATGGAATTAATTATACCGTATTATGTATTTGGGAGTTGAATAGGATTTTAAAATAAAATTTAAGAAAACAAAACAATAATATTAAACCAGGATGTCATCAAAAACAACGATTGATGAACAAATTACAAGTTTGATCCTTACACTTTCTCTAAAGTCTCAAGTTCACTCCTAGTGTTGAAATTGTTCCAGTGTCATCCATAAGTTTTCATTTTGTTGCGTATATGGTTCCTAATGACTAGGGGTGTCAAAAATACCCGAAACCGACTAAACCGAACCCGATTTAGATAAATAGGATCGGGTTTAATAGGGTATGAAGTCAAAAGCGGGTTATTCGGATGAACCCAACAAACCTGAAATAAATTTAGTGTCAGGTTGCGGATTTGCTTTTTATAATCTTTTTCGGGTATGAGTCAAACCGATTAACCCAAATAAAATTAATTAATCAAGCCTATCTCATGTTTATGTTACATTGTATGCGATCCTTCTCCTATGAGTGGCAAATCGGGCCACTTAGTCATGTTTTTGTTTGACATGACAAGACACGACAAAGTTTTGTGTAACATGAGCACGACATGATGTCGTGTTTTTTTTAACTAACACAAAAACGCACCGATTAAAACATAACAAACACGGCATGACATGACAAAGATAACATATAGTAACAATTAGTTTATTTATTAAATGCTTAATCATATATAACACGAAAAACACGACAACCAAATGCTAAATCATATCAATTCTGTGTCGAATTTCGAACACAAACACGACACGACACAACATCGTGTTTTTTACATTTGACACGAACACGAATTCGAATTTCAGTTTCGTCCCGATTTGGTTTCATGTCTTGTATTTTTGTCGTGTCGTGTCATCAATTGTCACCCCTACTTTCTGCACGTAATGCATATTGCACTGTCGATTTTTAATATGTTTTGTTTTGAATTTAATTCAAATTTAATTCTCATTTGTTCTTCTAAGGAAAACTTTTTTTATCGTTTCTTTAGTGGAGATCATCTACATAAAAACTCCGCCACAAGGCTACCGGAGAGTGGTCATCATTTGACCACCCCAAAAGTGCAACCACCTCATTGCCACACACTATCGTTTCTCCACAATACATTTAGGAAATAGTTATCACTTCACATTAGCTTATTATAATTGTACTTTAAGTATTAATGTGTTGTATATTTTAGAGAGAGAGGGGGGGATGATATACTATGACCACACCCACCACACCACCCTTGGAGTGGTGCCACTGCCACAACGTGCATAATTTTTCCTCCCGAATAGCCTAATTGTAATGTCCAATAAAATAATACATGTATAAATGATTATTTTCTTCCCATTGGATATGTATGAATCAAATAGTTTTTCAAGCTCATATAAAATTGCTATATCATATTATAATTATATATGCTCATATAAAATTGTTATATCATATTATAATTATATATTACGATAGACACCCCATTAAAATGGAATACCATAGAATGTGCATAACCAAAAACTCGATACTTGTCGGTAATAACCACTTATTGTCCTTTGCTTAGTAATTTAACCCGACTTACCCAAAATCCGATTGACCCTAACCCGACCAACTCGTAGCTTAATCAGGTCGGTTTTCGGGTGAAGTTAGTTTTTAAAATCCTAATTAACTAAAAGCTCATCGGATTGACCGGATTAACATTCCTAACTAACGACTTCAAAATTAGAGTATGCTTGTGATTTTAAGTAAAAGTAAATGGACCATATCTGTAATGAATTGCGAACTTTAGGACTATATTGAGATAATTCAAAATATGGGTTGAACTTGTGAGATTTTAAGTGAAGCTTAGGGACCAAATTTGTAATTTACTCTTGAACAAATGTAGATCAACGTACAATCTTCTATGTACGGCTTACAAGCATTCAATAAAACACTCACGCGTTGTTCTAAGTTCTAACATTCAAAGCGAAAATTCCTAGTAACTACGCAATGTGGAAAATAAACCCCTCCTTCCATCATCGTCTTCAAAAGACCTTCCCAACTTCAGTACCCGTCATCGCCATTTTTAGCTTCCTAAACCATAAACTCAAAAACCACCATGGATCGTCTCCTATACCAGACTGTCCTAAAAGGCGACCATGTTACCTTCCTCAAACTCATTCAAGAAAACGAAACCCTAATCAAACAGACCGTGGTTGGATCATCGAACACCGTGTTACACTTAGCAGCTCGGTTTGGGCACCTGGAACTGGTGTTGGAGATATTGAAAGTGTGCCCAAATATGGTTGTGGCGGAAAACAGTGACTTAGAGACACCATTGCATGAAGCATGCAGAGAAGGGGAAGTTGAGGTGATAAAGGTGTTAATGGCGGCGGATGAAGGGGTGGTCGGAAAAGTGAACTGCAGAGGTGAGAGTGTGCTGTTTGTAGCGTGTGAGAGAGGGAAGTTACAGGTGGTGAGGCATCTGATAGAGTTTCAATGGCTTCTTATGCATGAACTTGATGCGTTTATGTGTTCTATACACGTTGCTGCTGCCGGTGGACACACAGGTATTCATCAGTAATCACTTGTAAGTTTGATTTGAAAGTTAGTTCATATTATTATTGACTTTGTAGAAAAGTTAGAACCTTTTTGATCTGGTAACTTTAATAAAGAACACGTTTATATAACTATTTATTGAATATGCATTGTTTACTAATGTTAAAACAAAAAAGATCTTGTGGATTCAAAGTTAGAAATATTAAGTTATAATTATTAATTAAGAGACAAAAAACTGCAAATTAACTTTCATAATCATCTTTTAGTACTACTAATAATATCTTTTTATGACCATATTTTGTTTATGAATTCGTATTTTTTATGAGTTTAACAAACAATGTGATATTAAGTGCAATAAAGTTTATTTTTTAATGATAAAACAAAATTAGTTATATAAACTTATTTAATGATATTAAGTCCAATAATCCTTACACAGGCAATACACAATTATATATGTATACCACAATATTATGTTTTTTATGCTAGAGAAATGAATCCCACCATATTATATGTATCACATTTTATGATGAGGCAGAATAGTCAAAAATGATCGGTGGTCCCTTATTTAATTTGTTGTTTTGTTAGAAGGCAAATATGTTTTTCGCAACCTAGCTAACCGGCTTTCCTTATTCGTCCCAAAATAAATATACTATTTGCATTTACTATAGAACATAAGTACAAATTTTCTACATTAATTACTAATCAAATATTTAAAAAGTCAAATAAAGTACTTATAAATCATAATTTGTCATCGATGGGATGTATAATAAAAATATTTTTCCCATTTTAAGAAATTGTATTTATAACTATAAGTATTATATAGCAATTATTGGCGATGGGCAATGCTCAACGACTTATTCTATTCACACACAAGACAAAATTCAGATATCGACTTCATGCGTTTACTTGACTTACAAAGTCCACCAATTGTCGTCTTTTATATATACATATATATATGGAAGGATATTTCTGTAATTTTTCATATAGTAATAATTCATACGTAGTAAAATGAAGTTCTCGTAAAAATTGAAATACCAATTACTGATAAACTCACGGTATTACTTTTATACTTTATCTAGAAATAGTCAAGGAGATATTGAAGGTGCGTCCAGAGTTTGCAAGAAAGTATAATTCAGAAGGATACTCAGCGTTGCATCTAGCTTGTAGCAGAGGGCAGTTAGACACAACAAGGGAGCTTCTTTGGTCAGATCCCGATCTTTTGTACCTCCGAGATCACAATGGTTGGACACCCTTACATTGGGCATCAATGAAAGGTCGAGTTGGAATTATTGGCGAAATCATCTCAATAAACCTTGAATCTGTCGAGATGGTTACTAACCATGGTGAAACTGTTCTTCATCTTGCCGTGAAGTATAACCAGTTTGATGGTTTAAGACATCTAATGGAAACACTTAACATCACAAAACTTGTAAATGTACAAGACAATGATGGCAACACCGTGTTACATGTGGCAACAGCCGGGAAACTCAATACGGTAATATATATTCTCTTGATTCCTTAGTCGTTGACATTATATTTTGGATATTAACCAAAATGACTACATTCTTCTAAGTGGTAGAAGCCAATTAATTTGTTGCAAACGATTATCAAGTTCGAAAATTTACAAATTTCCAACTACTTTTTCAGTTTTTTGTGACAAAAACTAGTTCGAAAATTGTTTTTTCTGAAAAAGTAGTTCGAAATTTTGAACTATTTTATTTAGAAAAATATGTTCGAAGATACTTATACAGTTTGGAAAGTTTAACTACTTTTCATGCGCTATTAACTTGTTCTTTGTCGTGAGTATGTATTGAGTTTCAAACTTGTTTTCGTGACAGATATCCATTGAAATAATAGTTAAGAGTCATAAAGTCAAATCTTATTCATTATAAAATGAAGATTTAATAAAAATAACAATAAAGAATGATAATTAATGAGGAATAATATGGAAGAAGTCAAGAAGATGAGAGAGAAAAAAAAAAGAATGATGTAAAGTAGTTTGAAAATTCTTACTTTTGAAGTAGTTATTTAGGCTATTTGTTTAAAATCTAGTTATTTCCTAATATCCTTTTAAATGTACGTTTATTTTGTTGAATATCCTTTTTATTATTGTTGTTTTCATTGATTTATACATGAAAACAGATGGTGACATATCTACTTAAACGCGGTGTGGATGTAAACGCTATCAATCAAAAAGGGTATACAGCGCTAGATGTTGTTGAATCAGATGGAAGCAACTCAACTGCCCTCCAAATTATACCAGCCCTTTTGGAAGCTGGAGCGAAAACATGTGAACAATTGCCCCCTACTTCTCGAGACATCAAAGAAGTAGTTCATCGCAATTTAATCACACATTCTCCACACACAAGAACAATAGACTCCCCAACCCAACGTCATCGCTATAGAAAGCAATCTCACCGAAGATCAAACCAAATCGAGCTTCAAAATGAGGGCCTACGAAACGCAAGAAATACTATCACCATTGTTGCTGTTCTGATAGCAACTGTCACGTTTTCAGCGGGAATAAACCCTCCGGGAGGATTCAGTCAAGAGACAGGGAAGGCTAAAATGGGAAACAAAAAATCATTTAAAGTGTTTGTGTTGTGCAACATTCTGGCATTGTTTCTATCCCTGGGCATTGTTAATGTTCTTGTTAGTGTCATTCCGTTTAGGAGGAAATCAATGATGAACTTATTGGTAGCCACACATAAAATCATGTGGGTGTCGACTATGTTCATGGCATCAGCTTTTATAGCAGCGACATGGACCATTTTACCACAAGGTCAAGGCTCAAGATGGTTGATGATTGAATTGATGTTGGTTGGGGTAGGTTGTACACTGGTCGTGCTTCTAGGGTTGGGTATTTTGTTGGGAAAACAATGGTCGAGGAAAAAAGAATGGCGAAGACGAAAGGAAAGGAAAATGAAGGATGGTACGCCTAATAGTAGTGTTAATAGTCGTATAGGAGAAATGCGTTTTGTTAAGAATAGTCATAAGTCGTCTAGTAACTCAGACGTTGATAGCTCTGATCATGGTTATCAAGTTTATTAATTCATGTTCATATGAACATGTGTGTATAAGTTATTTTAATATTTTGTACCAGGCGAATGCACACGTATTCTGCAGGTTAAAACTATTTAGCTATAATTTTGAAAAATACATGTTTTAGCCATCGACATTAATTATGCAATAATATTTTGTACACTAAGTTGATGTATAAAATCCAACTTCAATAATATTCAATAATATAGTAAGATAAACATATATTACAATCGTATTTTGTAATGTCATATGCTTCAACTTATAAATAAATAAAATTAAATATAACTAGATGGGGAACCCCGCGTTGCGGGGGTCGGATGCGACAATTTTTTCTGTTGTTTGTTCTTTGTAAATGTTATTTGATCAACTATTTGTTTATAGTTTGAGTTGCTCATTCCTTCCATCTTTAACTGATCTGTAAATAAATAAATAAATAAGGAAAAAAAATCATCAACGAAACTGTAAACAAAGTAAGAAAATTGTTAGATTACCCTCTTTAACTGAAATAGAATTAAAATGCAACACATTTTGACAAATTCTGGCAATGGAAATCATATATCATAAACCAAAATAACCAACATTGCATTCAACCGCTAAAACGGAAAGTATATTAGCAAGTAACTTCTACATGAACAACAGGTCATCATAAAGATTGAGAATGAAAATGACATTTCAGTAGCTTGGCCTCCTGTATTCCACCTTCCACCTCCACCCACCTCCACCTGCAGGCTCCAATGATGCTCCTCCATCCATCCATCCTTTAAAGGATACAATACTATTAGTCACAGATGACATAAAAAATCTAAAACAAATTAATAGGATCTTTGGCGGGTCATGAAAGTAGGATGCTATAATGTCATTCAAATACAAAGCAGCTAGATAGATTGAATAGAGTATAATGTCGTAATGTAAGAAACGAAAGTAAACAAATAAATTAGTGTACGTTGCTATTTTTTGCATTTAACGCTTTTGGCTGATAGTAAAAACATTTTTAGTGGAAATCCCACTCCTCATAACCTTAATAAAGCCACCTGAAGAAAAAAGAAGAACATATTTTCTGTTATTATCGTATTGACATTTTTGTTGGATGCAATTGTGCATACTAATAAAAAGGTTATAATATCTACCCTTATCCATCAAGAATGTTAATTTGGGACCATTTTCCCCAATTGCCATTATATTATATTAAAGCAAAATGAAACATGTTTGTTGACCACAATTAGAATCTACCTCAACGCATTGAAGATTAGAAACGTTGTTGGTTTTCTCAACTTGAAGCCCACATGGCAGAAATAAGTACAACAATGTACTTAAAAATGCTATTAATGAGGTCATACAACAATGTACTTAAAAATGCTATTAATGATGGAATGGAAAGATTAAATAGAGGTCATATAATAATCTAAAAAAACTGTTTACCTACCTGTAATACAGTATTTTTTTTTTAAAAACATGCTTTAAAAAAATGCTATTACAAACTTTACCTTTTTATTTCCATTATTATCTACTAAATTGTTAATAAGGTAATATGCGATAATTTACTAAAAATGTAAAAAATGGTGAAAATGAGTTGGAAAAAAGTAAAATAACAACTATATTTAGAAGCTTCAACAGATATACATGTAAATATCTGTTATATGCGTCTCAATGTTAAAGTAAGAAAAAAACAAAAAATTAATACTCCTCCCATCCATAAAATATATGTAATCATTAATTTTTTAGTGCTAGTTAGTATTGACACCATCAACTATCTTTATATAATAAAAAAAACACTTACAGGTGATAACTTCAAACTGTTTTTTTAGCAGGCTTAGTCGATTCGGTTACGGTTCCAGAATTGCAGGTTGCAAAGATTGGTATCCAGTTTTCATGTTCACCTTGTTTTCTCTGTTTTAGAGACGGATTTGCTGAGTTTTTGTTGTTCCTCCATAACAAAAAGGTATCAGGAGCTGCAAAAAATCATCACATAAAAAGAAATTATGAGAATAGAGGTAAGCAAACACTAAATAAGTAACTAATTTATTTAATTAGCAAAAGTCCTTTGTTAATAAGAAAAGGGAAGGAAGTTGCACAACATAAACAATAGTAAGATATGGAGAAAACGTGATGATAGAAACTCAAAAAGTTGGCCTAAACAGGGAAACTGTTGGAGAATAGATCCAAAGCATCATATGTATTTTGCAATTTTCATAAAATTGAAGTTGGTATTATTCATCATCGAATTGATTTACCATATTTTTCCTTTGAATCGAAGTTGTACGTCACATTCCAAGAATTGCAAAGAACAAAAATATTTTTTTTTTATCAAGAACAACATTAAGGGACCCAAAATTTTTTAAATCTATACAAACTAAAATTTTTGTTAATGCATTAAAGGGTAAAAAATGTATCAATTATGGTCGTTGTCATTACCTGATTGGATTTCAAGTATGCGATGTTAGGTAAGTAAGGCTCACGGCTGTCTTCTAGATGTACTTCTCATCAGACATTCTATCCAACAATGCTTTAATGACTACCTCATAAAACAACTAAAAAGTAAAACCCATGCAATTTCTTTAAATTTCAGAAAATACACCAATTTAATTAATAGAAGTTGAAAATTAATAGAACCTGGGCTAATGAATGGTATTCCATAAGTTCCAACTCAACACCATGTTGTATTCAGACTAAGGCAAGTAATTTGAACCTTTGGTTCCCTGTTGTTGTTATGAGACTATTATTATTGAATTCAAATGGAAGCTTTTGCAACTAAATTTATACAAACTCACCCATATATGTTGTCATTTTCGCGCAGATTTCTAAACATCATCTAGTGAGACAATAGCTGATACATATAGAAAGTTTGTTTCGTTTGTAGACAACATTAAGGCTGTTCTTGAACCCACAACACCAGTTGACGTATTTGAGTACTTTCATCGAACACTTGGCGTGGAATCTTCCAAACTCCACCTGAAGACAGAATTTCTTTGTGCAAGGACCTAATTTTCAATTCAAATCAGCAGACCAAATATAATTTAATAAAATCACAAAGAATTAGACATTATTAGTTACCTGATCCGAGATCAAAAACCCGGAGGCGGAAGAAAAGGAAGCGAGCAGCAAAACACCATCTGATTGGAAGAAGGGAAGCGGTGTGTTGTGCTCTACCCACCAACGTTGGGGATTTCAAAATCCTGAAAACATTCCTAAAATCAATGCGAAAACAAATTTGTCAAACCGGAGGCTGAAATCAATTTACAGACTATGGGAAGCAGTTGGAATAGATAAGAGAAGATGGGGAACCCGAACAAAAATCTTAGCACATAAACGTATTCATAAGTGAACCGTAATAGAAGAGACAGATTTAGGGGAAACTAATTAATTTTACCCATTAAAGATTCAAAGCCAAGATGAACACCAGATTCGATGAAATGACGGAGGTTACGGGTCCACAACATCGAAGAAGCCGACGGAATCTTCCTGGACGGCACCGATGATGCATCAATACCTTATAACCTCTGTACGTCTGAGAATGAAATCGATTTGAGGTATTAGAAAATTGATTCGATACCTGAGAAGTAGAAGGCGATGGTGGTTTCTTCTATGGCGGTCGCCTGAGTTGGAGATAAACTGGGGCGGAAGGGTTTCAGGTGAGGTGGCGATTATAGCCATGAACGGTGGTGATGTTGGGAAGATCTGTGAAGTAGACAGAACTTGAGCGGAAGACCTTGGGGAGCGAAAACTAAAGTAAACATCGAGAAACGTTAAGCCGTAGATGAAAGAAATTACCTTACCAGGTGGAGGTCGAGGTCGGGTGGGGAAAGCCGTCGCTTGGAAGAGCATCAGACCGTCGAAGGAACGGGAAGGCAGAAGTCCATTTATGGAGGCGGTGGATTTGCAGAGGAGAGAAAGAAAGGAACGGCGAAAACCTGTGGAAAAAACGGTGGTTTCAAGCAGAAGGTTTGGATAAGGACGAGGAGACTGAGTGTGGATCGACGGTGAGGAGAAGAAATGGGGAAGTGCGGTGGTTTTAGGGATTTTTAATCGGAAGAGAGTAAGAAGAAGCGGTGGGCAGCAACCTGATCCTTATCGGCACAGATAATTAAAAAAAAAATTCAGCCAATGACATAAAAGAACTGTTAAAATTTTTCACATCTTTAATATATATATAATAATTAGAAATGTTGTCAAAATCATGATCATAGGATCGTATGATCCTAGATATGAAAAACGATCCGGTTCGCATATTAAGATCGTAGGATCGAGATCCGATCCGATCCGATCCTACTTTTCCTTGATTTTTTTTTATTTTTTATTTTTTATTTTTTTGCAAATGAAAAAAAAATGAATTTACCATTTTATATATTTTACCCTTTACCAATTTATCCTTTATTATTTTGTGTTGTGACTTGTGACTAAAGTTTTGAAGTTTTTATAGTTTCTGAACGGAAAACTTAATGTTGGAGATAATTTTCATGTTTTAAAATAATTAGATAAAATTATGTTTTATTTTGTGGGATCTTAGGATCTCGATCCCGATCTTGCAAACCAAAAACGATCTTACTTAAGATCCCGATCTTGACAACCTTGATAATTAGTGTTACTTTTAATTATTTTTATTATTAATTAATTTAAAAATCACTTATTTGATTGGTTATTATTTTTAACAATTGTTATGGTTAATTAATTTAAAATAACTTATTCGGTTAATGTTGATACATACGGGAACACATTTAAATGAAATACATCAATATCTAAAATTTAAGTTACTTGTTTAAAATATATTGTTATGAAAAATGACTTCATAAGTATAACATGATGTACACAAAAAATAGGAATTTAATATACATTTATTTACATGCTTAAAACATTGAAATAAAAGGCTCATGAATTTTTTATATAAAAAATTGAGTAAAAGTACAAAACTCATTTTCATAGCATAGAGCATCTTCAATGATAGTTTTATAACTTGTTAGTATTCCACCAACCATCCAATAACATCAAAGTGAATAATTTATTATGTTAGTATTTACTTGACCATTTAATATTTTTTAACATATTATATTTATTACTTTATAAAACTGTAAAACATATCAAATATGTAAGATAAATATATGTCTAATTATCAAAAGAAAAAAAAACTTGTCAAAAAATAATACCTTAAAGAATAATTTTAAATAAAATTATTTATTAATATGATATAATAATTATGATGCTCTTATATTTATATTCAAAATAATTAAACTTTTGTTTTCTATAACATTTGATTAAGGACATTTTATAAGCATTACTCATGGTAGATCTTTACCATATCGTAAAGCCGTTTTTTGTTAATATTTAATTTGTAACGTCCCAAAATTAGAAAGAGATTTTTCGATTTTAAAATATAATAACCAATTAACCTTTGTTTCAAAAACCATTGACTAACATTTGATTGATTTGAACCGTACATTATCAGAGTTAAATTTACAAAACCATAGAAACAAACATTTGCGATGCAGTTTATAGACCCTCACAAATCGTATCATGTGTGTCTCCTCCACAAATCTCTCTACGGTTTGGTTTCACAGGCTCTCCTCAGCTCTATTTGCTCTCGGCTTCCAAGGCTCCAATACGGATCCCTCTATGTTTATCTACTTGACTCATGGTACACTCATTTACATGCTTGTGTATGTTGATGACATTATTCTGACAGGGAACAACAACAAAGCCATAAATTATGTCCTTCAGAGCTTGAGTACCTCCTTTGATGTTAAAGACATGGGTCCATTGTCATACTTTCTTGGTATTGAGGTAGTTCGACATAGAGCTAATATCGTTATCTCTCAACAAAAATACATACAAGACCTGATGACCAAAGCAAACCTCTCAAAAGCTAATCCGGTTCCCACCCCGTGCACCACCGGTTCCACTCTATCCATTGGGGACAGCACCCCATTAGAAGATCCAGTCAAATATAGGCAAATGGTTGGCGACCTTCAGTGTGTTACCTTATCTTGGTCTGATATCACATTTTGCAGTCAACAAAGTCTTTCAATTTATGCACCCACCCACCATCAATCATTGGTCTGCGGTGAAACGGATCCTTCGTTACCTACATGGCACTTCCGATCATGGTCTCTTCCTGTCTCATTCATCGCCTTCAGTGCCTCATGTAACACCCCGATTTTCAACTATCAATTAAATGACAAATAATCGTTCCAACATCTCCCATGATCAATTCTAAACTTACGTATAGACTAAACTACAGCGGAAGCAAAATAAAATAAAATAAAATCTTCAATTGAAGAACTTCGGGTGTTACGTCTTTGCGGAACTCCTTCATCGTCTTGTTGTAAAATCCTTCTCCTTGCCTTCTTACTGTCACTTGCTAAATAGTTTCCTGGGTTGCGCACATTTAAAGTTTCTAAATGGGTAAGCCTATGGCCTAGTGAGTTCGTGTTGCACATACATGTCCATCACTTAACAAAACAAATAGTTTTATCATATAGTTTCAATAAATAATACAACAAACATATCACCTGATGACGTAATTTAGGGGAACGATTAATTATCCAGAGAAAGAACCAAAGGTTCATTTCCCTTCTCCTTGAGACAACTCATCATTCATTGTTCTCAAGTATTTTAAATATCCAAGGAAATGAGTGTAAACCTCAATTCCCATCCCCGCCGATCACACACATCCGTCATGCTCACGGCGATTAAACACCCACCCGTTCCCACTAAACATGTCACCCAAAAAAAAACACACAGTAGATAACAAATCCAAAATAACATTTGCACACAACCATACTTATCATAAAACATATTGTCAATAAATAAATAAAAACCACATAATAAACACGACAAACATTTATGTGCGAGCAACCACAGAACACGGAAAACTCACCTTACAGCCGATAATTCCTAACCGAAGCTTTATTGCTAATCTGCACCCTACATTCCACGAACAACTTCTCTAAGGTAATCGTCCTAGAAAACATCCTACGTTCTTGTTTCGGTTCCATCACACATATGTCTCCTTCGGCCAACGAATAATTATTCCATCACGTTAATTAAAATGTTCGTAACAATTTTAGTAAGAGTATTATATCCTTTTTTTCGTGTCACTATTTTTGTGTTAATAAGGTTTCACCCTTAAAAAAAAATATTCAAGGTAAAACAATTAAACCTTTAAATTCAAGAATTATCGTTTTAAAAATAGTTATAATAACTAGCGAGCTATTAAAGTTGTAGTGACCATTTTTGTGATACTCACTTCCAATCTAAAGAAAACATCGAGTTTAAAGGAAAATGAATTGATCAAGTTATTAATAGTTGAAGGACTATTTATATAACTTTAGTTGTCGACTTCCACAACAAAACAAATTTATGGATTAATAGGGATTGAAATTGTTGAAATCGGATAGCTTTCAAAGAATCAGAAAGTTATAGGAAGTCTAGGGGTTTCTTCTGTAACTTGTGATATGGAGGAATAAAAAGTTATTACGAAATAAGAAATAATGACCGTTGCTTAACCCAATTATGTTTTTGCCTTTTTTTTTTCTTTTATAAAATATCTCTTAAAACCCGTCAAAAGAAAAAAACACAGACCCAAAAGTCTTTCTTCTTCACCCGAATAAAAACTTATTTTTTCTGACATTGTTGAACCCATTCAAGCTTCGAAAATGTATCAAATAAATAAATAAAACTTTCATTAGTTATCTCCACTTCATACTATCTTATTTTCACAATCAATCTTTAAAGGCAAAACCAAATTAAGATAACTTAAACCTTATATTTCACTCAAAACGATCCTTCAAAATATTCATCAAATTATACTACCATCAGCCGAATCGAGACCCTATGTGGAACCAAAACACGTAGTACGACCACATAAACCTAATCTAACAACTATAACAAGCTGAAAATGAAGAATCTTACCTTAATTTCGAGCACCACTCCGAAAATTTCTAGAACTTCTAGCTCCAATTTCTCCCTCGATTCTCAACTTTCTCTCGAAATCCAGTGAGGTTTTCATAGGGTTTTTCGAGCTTTATATAATGCCTAACATTGTAACTGCTAAAACCTTATGATTTTCTCGAATTTACTCCTCCATTGAAGGTGACGGGTTTTAGGATTAAACCTCATTATTCTGCCAAATTAAAACTAATTACACCTAATTTTATTGCTAGAAAAACTGATATATTAATTAATTATAATATATATCATTTTTTTATATGAGTTATCACACCTCATGCCTATACGGACATTGAGTTCAACTCCGTAAGTGCCTTTTTCGGATGTCGATTGGGTTGGTTGCCCGGATGATCGTCGATCCACAGGGGGATTCGCGATATACCTTGGTCACAGTCTAATTTCATGGTCTTCTAGAAAACAAAAGATTGTAACTCGGTCATCCACAAAATATGAATACAAGGCCTTAGCAGATGCGGTTGCTAAAGTAACTTGGATCGAGACTCTCTTACGAGAACTTTGAGTAACAATCAAATCCGCTCCGATTTTGTGGTGTAATAACTTGGGAGCCACGTATTTATCGGCCAATCATGTTTTCCATGCACGAACAAAGCATGCAGAGGTTGATTTTCACTTTGTCAGATAAAAGGTTGCTCAAGGGAAACTGTCCGTTCAACACATTTCTACACAAGACCAAATAGCCGATGTGCTCACAAAGCCGTTGCCTTCCGATTGGTTTCTCACTTTGAAGTCCAAGCTAAGAGTTCGTCCCCGGCCTTAGCTTGTGGGGGAATGTTAGATAAAATTTTATATTAGAGGGTCTTTTGTGTAAATGTCTAGTCTATATATACTCTGTATATTTCCCTTAATGAAAACAATACACAATTACCAAGTTTAACTTGCATACTCTTTCTTTTAAACCATTTTGCTTGGATTCTCTCCTCTTGCTGCAACTTAATGATGGAGTTTTTCAAGTTGAAACTTAATCCTTTTTAACCTATATCCAAGTCAAATTCAATCTCCTCTCTGTCAACAAGAAAATAAAATCAGATCATACCTAACTCAACCGAATCGTGCCCTAATGTTGTAAAAAATATCTCAAGTAAAAGTTATATCCATGTATCCACTAGAACACCATACTTCAGTAATATCATATAAAATAAATAGAAAATATATTTTAAAAAAATAATCAATAAATTAGCCCATGTTTAAGGTTGCAAATAGAACATCTAAAATTCAATGGTATAGAAAACCTTGATTTTGAAAAAAAAAAAAAAAAAAAAAAAAAAAAAAAAAAAAAAAAACCTTAATACTATGTAGAGAAATTCAGAAAATTGTTTCTTTGCCTCCAAATGATCAGCAATTAATTTCTTTTTTTAAACAACAAAAATTAATATAACCAATAATCAGAAATAGAGAAAAAGTTGTAGAAGTCATCGCTTATAGAAATCTGAAAAAAGAAAAGTCCAACTCGGTTAGAAACTAACTCAATATTATACTGAGAAATCAGAACACTGCTTATTTGCCTGAAGATAATCATAAATTAAGATGAAACTCATACATCAGATAATCGAAAACTTCATATAAGCCCCAAAATCAAAATATTAAAATCATATTATCAGAATGTCATGAAACTCGAGAAACTCGAGGCCAAAATCAGAATTCCAATTCTGATTCACGGAACTAGTTAGAGATTTTAAACTTTTAGTTGCAGGTTTCGTTTTCTGGATATGGAGAGAAACGAATCAGAAGTTGCAGCCTTAAGTTGCAGGGAGTGGCCTCGGCACCCACTCGACACATCCGAGTTGGACTCGACAAACACCATACCACAAACTCGAGAGAAATATTTTGTTTTTCAAATTTCAAATTTATACTCGTTTTTTTAATTTGTTACCGTTTTTTATAAAAAATCTATTTTTTTCACATTTTCATAACATTTATAAATACCAAGAACTACCTTATTTTATAACACACAACAACCTTCAGATTTTCAGTCAAACACTATTTATATAGTGTACAAAAATGACTTTCCCATCCCACACAAAAAACTCCAAAAAAAAGCAAGAAAAATATCCAAAACACAAACCCAATTCGAAATTCACATTTATCACCTATCTTCGTCCAAAATCAAAGTGATTGTCCTATTTATTCACCTCCTAATTATCATCATCCTGGTGCATACTACACTCCACATCGTATTCATACCCAATTATAATTTCATTCTTAATCTCAATCCCAACCCCAATTTCAGTTCCAATCTCAAGTATAATCCCAACCGAAAAATGATTTCAACCCATTTGATAACCTTTCCGAATTGCAATTCCAATTCCAATCCCAAACCCAAATCCAATTCGAAACTCACTCTTAACCCGAAGTTGTACACGAAATGGATTCCGAGCCGGAATAGATTCGACGTCAACCAGAACCTAAGAAAAAAAAAGGAAAGGCACCTTCCAAAAATTAGACACAGGAGGAAGAAGTAGCGTTGGATCATGCGTGAGTAGATGTTTCGGAAGACCCAAAGGTCGGTAACAACCAAGATGTGCCAACTTTTTATCGGAAAGTTACTAGGCGTTTTATCTTGGAAATGAAGCTTAGAGACTATAGGAAAAAAAAGATCAAATTTACTTGAAGTGGAGGAACACCAAAAAAGTTGTCATGGAGTTTAACACGATATTTGCGAGTGTGACGCGACAGTGGCAAAGTGGTGCAAACAATGAAACAATCTTATAAAAGCTCTAGCACTTTATCAGAATGATAAAGGGCACCTTTCAATTTTATTCATTTTTGGAATATTGTGAATTCGTCAAAAAAGTGGCAAGATATCCGAACTTCGGAATCAAGTTAACGAAATTTTAGTTTTTATAAAAATTAATTTGTTTAAATTGATTATTCTTTATATAAATTAATTTTAGTTAAAAACATGACAAAACTGGCAAAACCATGACCTCTATATGACAAAGTTTTGAAGAAGTGCGTCAAATCGTACATGACAATTACGTGACAACAAAAAGGGTGTGACAAAAGTGGCACTACTCCCTCTAGTCTTACATGTTTTAGTTGAAGCTCGAGAATCAGATCAAAGACACCTCACTTTAGGTGTGCAGTCGAGTCTCTTAGATAAGTTAGAGGACGACATAAGTCGATATTTTAGAAAGAGAGTAGAGGATTACGAAAACCAGAGAATCGATGATGGTTTCTTGGTGATTAATTAACTGTTAGCATCCTAACTGCCAAGCGATCACCCTTCGATTTCAATTTCGATTGTGTAAATTACGATGCAACTATTGGGGCTACCAAGAAATCATCGATTTTTTCTTCAATTTTGCGGTGAATTAGGTGCTTATTTCTCATGCTCTCTTTTCTCTATTGAGCTAAAAAAATTATTATATAATTAATTTTGGGCCATTAAAATTATACCTACCCATAAGAGTTGTGCAATATTGCTCTGGTCCATTGTTTACTCCCCCCCCCCCTCCCCCGGTTGGGGGAGGGGGGGGTTAGGGTTGTTTATTTTATTCCTCAAGTATAAGTATATCTAGAGAAGTCTGTGTATTGCTCTATTATTTATGTAGTGGATTTTACTCTGCCGAAGTAGTCATGTACTTCTTACTCTCGTTTTGAGGGGTTTTACATGCTAAAATTGTTGTGTCACATTATGGTTTCTTGTTTTATGTTTTGAGTTGTTTTTTTGTCACACCCCCGAACCAGACGGCGGAAACGTCCGGGGGCTCGTGTGACTAACAATTGAATTATCATCACAATGAATATACATGAAACATAGCACATTCACCACCAACATTACATATAACAACCAACATTATTCACATCAAGTACATTGTTATAAATTACATAAGTTCAAAGTATTAATAGTACGATAATGTTATTACATAAAATAAAACCATAGACACTTGCAAATCTTCCTGCTTAACGATTACCTGAGAATACAAGTTATTTTGAAAACGGTCAACATATATAATGTTTGTGAGTTCATAAGTATCTTTCGTGAAAACCCAGAAAATCCGATATTTTCTGCAAAATGTCTGAAAATGATGTGAAAATCAAGTATAGATGCATGTGTGAATTTCATAGTAGTAACATATATGAATGCAGTTTAGATTTCTTTGTATTGTAGGTAAGTGATGATTGAATATTAATATTTCCCCAGAAAATCCGATATTTTCTGATGTATAATAATGTCAAAGTTCTTGTATTGTTAAATAAGTTGTTTTGCATTGACACGATCGAAGGGTTAATCTCTGAAATGTTAAATTGGTATTGGATCTCTATATGAGTCGTTATAACCATGCATGATAATGACTAGGTTGTCTTTCTTGGCATTTTTCCAAATGTCGGTATTTGCTCAAGGTTTTGTCGCCCTAGACTGGCCTAGTCTAGCTCTAGCGAACACCTAAGGCGTGGGGGGTCACCCCGTATAGATCTATACACAAACTCCCGCTCTCCCTCCAGGAAACTCTGGTTATAACTACAGGTTACGATTGTACACTCAAATGTGACAATCGACACGTCTCACTAGATTCTCAACCTTTCGTACTATGTTTAATGTTTACGTGTATGTTGTATGTTATCAAATCCAAAGGTACATATATAAGTATACGAAGTTCAATAATTATGTAAAGGTATAGTTGCGATCTACTAAGCATGTGAATTTCAATCCAAGCCCAATTAGCATGTAAATGGACCACAAAGGCCCAGTAACATGTAAGAGGGTAATTTGGGCCTAATAGGTATGTAAATGGACCATCAATGCCCAACAAACATGTAACCCATAACTCAGGCCCAAATTAACATGTAAATGGGTCGCAATGCCCAATAAACATGTCATGGAAAATATTGGGCTCAATATACACTTGAATGGGCCCTTAAGGCCCATTTGCCATGTAATGTGAATATTAGGCCCAATAAAATTGTTATCGACGTATTTCGTTCATTCGTTATTGTTTCGTTGTTTGTTTTAGCTCAAAGTTTGCCAAATTGATTATAAAAACTCCTCTTTTTGTAAAAATGACGTTCTTGGCCAATAAGCCTCAAATTTTCAATTAAAGCCCAAAGTTTTGTAAAAATAACACTTTAGTCCATAACTTATAAAAATTTGTAATTTCGTCCCAAATGTTTAGAAATTCACGGTTTTGGTCCAAAAATTTATATTTTGACATTGATGGCCCAGTTTTGCAGAAAAGTGCGTTTTCAGCCCCTTTTTTGTAAAATTTGACACTTTCGGCCCAATTTTGATAAAAGTTACATTTTTGGTCCAATTTAGAAATAAATGTTATTTTCACCCCTAAATTTGGTTTATTTACATTTATGACTCAAACTTTGGTCAAATAACATTTATAATCCCAAAACTCTCATTTTTTCGCAAATTTGGGCCCAAAACCGTGAGGCCCAAATGTTTGGCCCATTTAGCTAAAATTTACATTTTTGCCCCTTTGGAAAGCATGTTTATCATAAAAATCCATTTTTATAAGAGTAGGACCTGTTTGATCCTTATAAAAACTTAAATGTCACTTTTTGCCTTTATCTTTTGTTTTCTTGACAATTTTGACCCTTAACAAGGTTTTTGCCTTAAATTTTTATATCTTAAGCATATAACACTTTTAACTTGATAATATGTTGTATAAGGTGTCTTAGTTCATGGATCTTAACTCCATGTTACTTAAGATGTCGAGATTTGTTAAGATCTAATACATTTTTACAAAATAAACGAAGAAATCACACAAGACATGCATATAACACATAGATCTACACATTTTACTTGTATTCTCCCCCAAAAATCATGTAAAAACCAAAAACAATGGGGTATGAACTCACCTTTGCTTTGATGTTTCGGTTTTGAAGAAGATATGAAGAGATTTTTGGTCCTAGCAACACCTTGAAGTAGTTTTCGAGCTTATGAAGTTTCTAGGAGTATGATCACCAAAAACTTGCTTAGAAGAAGTGATCTAACATGAGAATGAAGTTATATAACTTGGATATGTAAAGACTTACCAATAAATGATGATTTTTGGTGGTGAAAACCTTCTTGAAGATGCTCAAAATCTCGAAAATTAGAGGGGAAAGGAAGGAGTGTTCTTGTGAGTGTTTGAGAGAGTTTGGTGTGTGTGTGCTTACCTTCGGCCGAGAGGAAGAAAAAGAGAGAGGGAAGAGAGATTAAGATGTGATAGATGCATAGATGTATGGGATTGGGTATTTGTTTAATGGGTAATTTGCATGGATTACCTTCATGTATTAGTGAGGTGGCATGGCTTGGATAATTAGCAATTTCTCTTTTCTTTTTTTTTTCTTTTTTACTTGGGCCGAAAATGGGCTAAAGAGAAGGGGGTAGATTAGCTTGGCCCATTTCTGGCCTTGGTTCGAAATTATGAGGCCCAATAATTAGTTTTCGGCCCATTGGGCCTTTAGGGTAGTTCACGGCCCAAAATGGCATAAAAGAATGGATTTATGGCTTACTAGGGTTAATTGGATTAGTTATGGCCCAATAAGGCCCATTAGGGTTAGAATGAATCATTCTAGGCCCAAATGGTCCAAGATGTTATAGATTTGTGGATTGGGTCCATTTAGAGTCCAAATAGGGCTTCCAAGCCCAAAATAGTTGAATTGAATGCTTATTGGTCCATTAGGCCCAATAAGGAAATCCTAGTCCAATATGGACTTAAACCGGGATTCTTAGGGTTTTCAGACTCTTTGTTGAACATGAGAGGTGAATTTAAATGAGCACTGAGTGATATTTACTTAGAGTATATGTTTTACAATGGTTGAATGATTACATAAGAATAGAATTTTCTAGCTAAAATGCTAGTTGTGACATCTTTATTGCACACAGAATACCTTATTTATTTACATCCTCAATGATTCATTCGAGGTGGGAAGGTTTTTCAAAACTACATTAGATTCCGAATTAGTTACTTAATCGTTTGTGGCTTTTCTTCGCATCAGTGGTATCAAAGTCATTAGTTATTGTTATTTGGGTTGACTTGTTTGATCAATGGTAGCTAATATAAGTAAAATGATTGATTTGAATGGTTCTAATTATCAACGTTTGAAAATAAGGGATAAAGGACCTACTTTGTGGTATATTCATTAAGGACTTTAGTTATCATCATGCACAAACTTTGTAGAAAGGGGTTTAGAACTTATATACTCGAAAGACTATGAAAAATAACTATTCTTGATTAAACAGATAATACATTGAAATACCATGATAAAACTCTTTTCATTGATCATTTGAATGCATTTCATGGAACTATCAATTAGCTTGTAGAAAGGGGTAAGAACTTTAAAGAGAGATCCAACGTTTATGGCTCCTTTGTACTTTACTGCATTGTTGGGAACTTTCATGACATCATTGTCCAACTTTTCACTAGACGGTGTCATTCCCATGCAATTGTATAAATGTATTATTATAAACGAAGAGATGAAAGAAGTCACACGACTTCTCTTCATAATTAGATTTCATGGCCACAGGATAGAAGTCGAAACAGAGGACCGAGAAATAGAAGCATAGCATTCCAAAAGAAAGGTTGTTGATACTGCATTTTGGAGAAACTTTAGGGTTCATCACATAAAAAAAACAAAAAAAAACAACAACATATCTTTGTATTTTAACTCTTATAAAACTTTATTTTCATTTCTTTTTGGTATATAAATTGTATTTTAAAATTCTAACCAGTTGTAGCAATGTCTCCAAATATAAAACAATTTCCATATAGATATATTTTTCAAAGTACGGTATCTAATATGAAAAAAAAAGTGAGGTGTAATGCTATAATTTGGTAACTTTCAAATGATGAGGTGTAATGCATGCACATTTATGTTTTCTATGTTTTTTTTTTGACGTTTTCAAGTTGTGATTCTCTTAAAACGTTGTTATAAGAGTCTCATTGTTGTGTTGGTTTTGAAAATTTTGGAAAAAAATAAACACTAAATGGGCATACATGCACATATATGAACATTCAAACGTGCATATATGCACATATCAAAAAAAAATCGTCAAATCTTTTTTTAGCATGCATACATCTTTGACACAGCTCCAGGAGTCCAATGATGGTCTTGGTTTTGAAAAATGATAAGCGGATTAAGAGTTCTCGTAAAATTTTAAATTCTCGCAATAACTTAACCCTTCAAATGAAAATGATTTAATAAGAAAAATACTTAAAAAAATATAATACCGTGACAAAAAAGGATATAAAATACTATTCATAATAAACAAATAAAGGAAATTGGAAAGTATGTTATTATTTTACAATTAAGTAATTAACGGAAGTATTCAATAATAAATATGTTAGATCTAAGATCAATAGTCAAAGTCCCTATGAAACTTTTACCCTTATTAGATATTGCAATTTTTCGAAATCAACTGAATTAGGACTTCAAAATCTGCCATCTGTATGCTTCATTTTTATGATAATACATTTGTAACTAACATGAACACTCTTAGTTTGCCGCCAAATGATGCTTTTTCATACTACAATTTGAACGAACGTAGGGGACAACTGATTTTCAAGTTGGGCCGTTTCTTGTTCGCTCCTTTTTAGTTTTTCCTATGAGAAATTGTACCAAAAAATAAAATTAAATTAAAAAGAGGATTAGACTTTAGAGGTTAGGGTTCATGTACTTTGCTCTTATAGTAATCACAATAACCAAAGTCCAAACTACAAAGAAGATTATGCCTAAACATTTCTTATGGATCTTCACCTTCTTACGATGCACTAGGCCACTTATACAAATATATAATATTTATAAATGGGATTGGGCCAATAAAATGAAATATTGGGCAACAAAAATTGATTCAACCATCTACACATTTTGAACATCATCAAGTTCTCATTTCAAACGAATTTCTCTCCCGATTTGTGAACCATTGAATTGTCCTTTTTGCCATCGGCAACCAAACGCTTTGTAACTTCTCGTCTTTCGCATTACTAGCCCAATATGAACTTCTTGTTTCTCTAAATCTTGAGACATTTGTAATCTCTGACATTGATCTCTTCTGCATACCCTCTGCCTCCTGATCCGTCTGAAACCTAGGAAACTGCAAATTTGAAATCGATGTTTCGCCACTATCGAGGATTTTACCAACCTTGGATTCATATAATCTTCTTCTTTCCATATCCTCCTTAAACTTCATCGCTTGTTCAACATCTATTTCAAATCTCCCACTACCCGAAGGTGAGAAATGCTTCTTTGAAACCTCATTAAGCATCTTCGAGTTCAAAAACATTAAGTCTGAGGAATTCACATCACTCCATCGACTCTTGCAAACAATGTCGGATACAATGATCCTATGTTTGAACTTATCAAACAAGCTTTGATCTCCATATTGAATTAAGACATCTTCTTTAGGACTCTTCGCAAATTTCCTAAAGCTATTTCCTATACTAAACCTCGATGACCTAGAAGAACCATCGTGTTCCCTCTTAACAAACACTTCAAGATTACTAAAACCCTCGTCTTGCGTATACCTTAAACTATTTGTGCATGTGAAATTTGTGATATCGGATAAAACAAATTTATACCTACAAAGAGGACAACTAGAGTGACTTTCTAGCCATTGATCGATGCAATTCATATGAAACGCATGCCTACACTTAGGCAACAACCTTAAAACCTCCGAATCTTCAAACTTCGATAAGCACACTACACACTCTAGCCCTTCTTTTGATCCTTTAAGTGATGAGAATCTAAAAAAGGGCAAAGATTCGATTGCTTTCTTGTCAATCCCAGAAAACCGTGACCTTGAGCTAGGAAGTTGATGAGGGATTTGTTGAAGTACATCCGATTGACAGAATTTCATGCAAGCGAGTACAAGAAATGTTAAACAAAACATCGTGCATAGCACCCCGATGACAATAACAACACTTGGATGCACAGCATGCATGCGCCCCGGATTTGAATCGGTTGAATTTTCTTGTGCGAAAACACTGGGAAAGAAGAAGATGGATATAAAGATAAGGGGTTTGATCAATCTTGTGTGATTCATTCAAGAAATTTGGAGTTCTTGGAGAAAATTGGAGTGTTGTTTTTGTGAAGTTTCTGTTCATTTTAATCAAATGTGGTCTCTTTCAAGAAAGTTTAATTTAATGGAATTTTAGTATGGAAAATTAATCGTATGGTCCATGTTGGAGGGGTTTATTCCATTGTTTTATCTATTGGCCGCCTTTGTCTTGTCGGTAAGTAGCGTTCGCATCATTAATGAATTAGAATTATCGTTTCGTACAAATGGCATACAGTTTGGTTTTAGTTGTTTATATTATTATTATATACATTTCTGGACACAAGATGTTCATAAATAAAAATAATAATGGTTCTTAGAGATAAAAAGGAGTAATTGTTTTAATATCTCGAATACCACGCTCGACATTCAATAATAAACTAACTTGTAACGAATATTCGGGAAACGAACACATGAGGTTGAGAAATAAAATTTATAATGGTTCCTATAAATTTAAAAATTAAAAAAAAAAAAATTAACAAAAAAAATAAAAGAAAGAAAAGAAAAGAAAAAAGTAATTCGTTTTGGGAAAGTTCCGTTACATCTATCGTAGATTATAAGGAAAATTAATATATACGAAAAGAACAAGAGACAATATAGAATTCAAAATTGTTCATATTAGTTTCTAACTGGTTTTTAGTAATAAAACTTTTCATAGTGAACAGAATTTTGTTTTTCGTTTTGTTTGTATTGTGTCCCAAAATATTTTATATAGGCCTTTTACATCTTATATAACCTTTGTACACCAATATAACATTTCTTTTTAAAAAAGAATAGGACTTTAAAATGTACTTCGAATTTCTTATAATTTACTTCGAAACTTTAAAACCGTTCTAAATATTTCAAAAACATGATAAAAAAAAATGAGAAGAGTTTACTTTTGTTGTACCTTATGTTCGAAATAAAAAGTCCCTATCATACGAAAAATAATTTAGAGAAAACTAGAGGGAATAGTTTCAAAATTGAGTATCTTACATTAAAAATCCTACAACTTTAAATAGGAGAGACCACAATAATAAACATGAAACTCTATGTAGTTCAAAACTAGGAAAGCTTCGAAGTAATGATGTAATGATCATTTTAACATTTTATTAAAGCGATGATCAAATTATTTTATATATAATTACGAGAAATGATCATTTGGTAAATATCCTTTTCGCCTATCATTAATTTATGACAAAAATACATATTATATAAAGTCATTTGACGTCTAATACCAAAATGGACCACAAGATAGACCCTAAAACATATAAGGCCAAGTAGAAGAAATATTGTGACCCCATGGATTAAAGATATCGTATATCTTTAAATCTTTAATTAAACAAACACGAGAAATGATTGGACATATATTCTACTAGATATTAATAACATTATCTAAACTTGTTCTTTCACAAAAGCAAAATATATTAATAAAATATTATAGACCAAAACTAAAAATTTTAGTAATCTAACTCAAAACTATTTCAACACAACATGACCAAAAACAATATAATACTCTTAAGTTCAAAATTCAAGCCCTTGATAATTAACAAAAAAACGTACAAAGAATTATACATTCAATTGCATTAAAAATGTCCTAATTAAGCAGCTTTAGATGAGTCATTCCCGGGTTTCAATTTTAAGTTGTTTCTGATAAAATCAGACAATTCAGCTGCAGCAGGGCGTCCCAATTTTAGACAGCTGAAGTAATCATCCACTGTATGCAAACATAAATTAGATTAAACCAAAAACATATCAAAATTATTATTCTTGCATTTGTTGACGTGGATTAAATTTGATGAGACCTATGAATGAAAGATAGATACCTGCCATTACGCCATGTGTCACGGATGTAAGAATCCCATGTTCCATTATTTCACCTCCTGATTTTAATGAACCTTCCGGAAGAACAGAAGCCATAGAATTTGGGAACACCAAATATACAAATGACTTCACTTTCTGTTAATAAAAAAAAAAAAAAACAATTTTCCATTATTATTGGTGCCTAAAGTTATCAAGTATTTCAATTAATAGACAATGGCAACTAACCTGTTCTTCAATCTTGCTTGGGTCAAGTAAAATTTGACCATTTTCAGACATACAACAACATATTGCAACTACAAAAAGTCAAAAACAAATAAAAGAATTAAACAAGTTGGAAAATGGAAGCTTCTGGAACTTGTTTATCTTACTAGCAAGATGCTTTAATGGAGTCCCAGCATCTACAAGAGCAGCACAAGCTGCATTTATTGCACATGGAAGAA